>NC_083288.1:7493520-8093520 GCF_963506605.1 Zootoca vivipara
CATGCTGACAGCTTTTAAAGAGCCACTGGTGAGAGCTGAGGGGACCAAAGGTGGACAAACTACCCCAGAAGGAGTATGAGGTACTACCCGTCGCCTAACACCCCATACACCCCACGAGCAGTATAAATAGACACCACCTGGTGGTCAGTTTTCCTGGGCAAGTCCACTGAAATGCATATTTTGAGATTCCACATTCCCTGCTCTTGTTCCTGTAGCAGACCCAATGCATTAGTGAGCAACTCTGTGCCCGGTTGCTTGCTTTCCTTATTACCAGACTTTGCACAAGCTGCCACACATGGGCGGTTTATCCTAGTTTTCCTCCTTACAGCTTATCAATGCACGCTAGAACGTACCCATATTTATTAAAAGCAAAAAAGGAGTCCTAATGTGCACACATGACTGCATCAAGGTTACCTTTTGCATAGTTTTAAATCAAAGGGCATGTGCATTGGAAATAACAATGAGCATTCACACTTTGCATTGTGGGTGCCCTTTGCGGGATCGCGCACACGCTTCAGACCCCAAGAAAATTACCGGTTGTATGGGTTGGCCCGCCTCTCAGTGTTATTATTTGGAGGTTCACGCCCAGCCTCAGTTGTCTATTTACACTGCTGGGAGTCACATAAATAGGGGGGTGGAGCCAGCAGCAGTCAGGCAGTCAGCTCAGGAGCTTCACCCACCCAACCCTCCCTTTGTTTAATGTTTCTTGTTTGCAGGTTAACATTTTTTTCTTCCTGTTTAGCGGGCGCTGCTATGGTCTTTTGACTGGTTGCTGTTGAAGAACCGGGAAGAATTTCCCCTGCATTGGCAGGTTTTGTCTTCCCCATAGCAATTCGTCATAACTTTGGCAGTTATGGTCTTGGGTGTAATCCTTTAGTCTTTTCTTGCCTATGGGGGGGGGCATGAAGTGGTGACTCACCCAACCCCCTGTGTTGTCGATTCCAGGATCCCCCTCTTAAAGGGGTTATATATATGGGTGTCACTGGCCATACACCGAAAGGCCATCAGTGAGCTACCCTGTGTGCGGGGATATGGGCTGGGCTTCCTGCTACACTTACGTCTCGCAGAGCACCACCATATCCCATTTATCAGGGTCCCCAAACTAAGGCCCGGGGGCCAGATGCGGCCCAATCGCCTTCTAAATTCGGCCTGCGGATGGTCCGGGAATCAGCATGTTTTTACATGAGTAGAATGTGTCCTTTTTATTTAAAATGCATCTCTGTGTTATTTGTTGGGCATAGGAATTCATTCATTTTTTTTTTTCAAAATATAGTCTGGCCCCCCACAAGGTCTGAGAGGCAGTAGACCGCCCCCCTGCTGAAAAAGTTTGCTGACCCCTGCATTTATCCTGATGAGCCCTAGTTCCCCCCGGCTGGGCAGCTGGGAGGGATACACGCCCAAGGCCTAAGCCAAGGTCTTCCTACATTCGGAAGTTTAATAAAGTTGTGGCCAAATTTTAATTCCGTAGCACGTTGTCACGAGTCACCATTCCTTTCTGGTGGTCCCTGGGGGCTGGGGTGGTCGCCGCCTGGTCGCGCAATGCAAAAAAACGGAATCCTGGTATTACAGCAATAGCGTGAGTGAATGTCAAATGGTGGTATTGGTAATCTTACCAGCTCCGATAACTCTTTCAATTGATATACACGAGGCTTCTATTTCCTTGGCAAACTCATGGACCGCTTGATTTGGGTCTTCGTAGGTGTGTGGGTCGATATAAGTCCGCACTCCTGGTAATTTAACTGTGCATAAAATTAAGGGTTTAATATGGTAAAAGTACTGGCGAGTAGCAGAACTGAAAATTGAACAAGCTGGAACAGTAGTGCAAAGGGAAATGTATTTTACTAATTACAAAACGGAGTATGTGAGCACTGCCTATCATTGTCACAAAGATACCCATTATGAGCTACTTAAGAAACATTTGGTGCACACCAGGGCTGCAATATTTAATCTATTACCGGTACTCACTTTGATTATTTAAAAACTTTTAATAGACCGAAGGGAAACACAATTAATTGGGTAGGGTATTTTTTTTAATAAAGGGGTTGTATTTTTAATACAAATGTTCATAAAAATTGCAGGTGGCAAAGGGCCATTTTAAAAGATACACTGCTCCCTTTCTCTAAAAGTCTGTCTCTAAAATGATGTCTACTGTGATATATGTATGCATTATAAACAACAACAACAACAAAGTAAGTATACTTCTTGCTTCAGAAATACTGCTTTTATCCCTATACGATTTCATGCAATCTTAACTGATAGTTCAACTTAAATTCATACGATTATCCCATTAAGATGTCACGAATTGAGTTGCAGTCCTAGCTATCAAACCACACCGTATTTAAATTAAATATAAAGTTCAAAGTCACAAAGCCGATATATATATATATATATATATATATATATATATATATATAGTTGCAGAAAACATGACTCCTCTAGATCTTGGATAGTTATTAGGGGGGCTGCACAAGATCCCTGTTTCACATGCTTCAAGGTACAACACACCTGCAGTGGAGGCCTCCATTGATATATTTGTTTGTTTGTTTGTTTGGTAAGTACAGCACTGCTGGAAATGGGATCGTCCTCAGAAGGCGGTCCTTCTTGCAACTGGGCCCCTGGACACACCCCTGTCTGAGTAGGTTTCGTATCTAGGTTTAAGTTTCATTTCTCTAAATAGGCATCACGGGTCACAGCCAATCAGGAAAGGGGTGGGGGGCACTTGATTGGCGCTGCTGAACACCCGCCCTCCCGCCCTTAGTGTAGGTTCTCGGCCTTGCTTTGGACTATGTGTGAGTCGCCTGTCTTGGGACAGGGGCCGGGTAGGAATTTTTTATCCATTTGGCAAATTGCCACTGGCCACTTGGTTTTTTGCCTAACCCCTTAGCAATCGTCGCAACTTTCCAGGTTTGGCGGTTAGGCATTGGCTTAATTTTGCATGTGGAAAATTAACGCTCAAAAGGTATTCCGTTAAAGGAATCTGGGGGTCCCGGATCTCATCCAAAGTCTGCTTGATGGGCTAGGGCCATGCCAGGATCACAGGAACCTTGCGGTAAGCTTCTGTCGGGCAAAACCCCGATGTTGCTGCCCCCATGGGTTTACCTACATAGGCTCTGTCAACTGGGGCAGTAGTCCATTATAGTCTTCAGCCAATGCCTGTGCCAATACAACTCACATTTAATTTGCAATCAATAAAGTTGTGGCCTTAATGTTACCTATCAACCTTAATTCTGTGCCCGTGTGTAGTTATTTCATGGGGGGGGGGCTGGCTTGGGGCCTCAAGAAGCAAAACAACAGACTCTGGAGCGGCTCTTTAATCTCCAACCATTTCCATCTAATGGGAAATACTTTAAAAAGAAAAGAAAAGATTTTATCAAATCTTTTTCATAATACAATAAGATTAAAGAAACTAATCAAAATGAAAACAAGAACAGAGAATGAACAAAAGAAAACACAGAGGCCTCTCTCGAAGGTAACTCTTAAGCCTTGTCTCACACAGAAAGTGGTGGACCCTCCAAGCTCTCACCTGGGAGCTTTCTAATAGGAAGCACTTTCGATATCCAATTATTTTAGCCAATGGTTTGTTATTTTTGTTTTTTGCCGAGCCTATTTTGGGCTATTTCATGCTTTATACCTATTCGCATATTAGATTTTTGGCGTTGGCACCTAAATCTCTGCATTATTGACTCAGGGTGATTTAAATGTTATTACGCCAGGGTTGGCGTGCAATATCGCCTTGAATTATGCTTTGTTGCTTGTCTTTGGCATTTTTGTATTGTTTTATTTTGCTATGGCTGTATGCTAATGCAATAAAGGTTTGATTCGGTTTGTTTTTTGTTTTTGTTTTTTTCAAAATAAACTGGAGGGCCATGGCTGCCCTTCCCAGTGTTATCTGCAACACTGTAAAAAAATATTAATTGAATTATTTAGGATATTTAGCCCAGATGCTGGGGCAGAATTCCACTTGGAGCAAAATCCACAGCTTTGGAATGAAGCATTTCTGGAACAGCAGTGCGGCTTCGGAAATAAAAGGAGGCCTACAGTGAAGTGTGTGGTTTTATTCCCTGCACTCTTGCCTTGAAGAGTGGGAAGCTGATACAGCCCTCTATCCTGTGCTAGACGCACACTCTGTAGGACTTGGATCTAGCAAAGGGTAAGATTCTGTCATCTACTCTTTCCACTTTCTACCAAAAGCCAGACAAGGTGAGCCCATTGGTTCTGCCCACCCCTAAACAGTATATAACTACAGTGGTACCTTGCAAGACGAATGCCCTGCAAGACGAATTTTTCGCAAGACGAATGCATTTTGCGATCTGATGGTGATCTGATGGTGACTCGCAAGACGAATTCATTTTATGAAAAATTCGTCTTGCGAATCGCGGTTTCCCATAGGAATGCACTGAAATTTAATTAATGTGTTCCTATGGACAAAAAAAATCAATGCATTCCTATGGGAAACCGTGATTCACAAGACGAATTTTTCGCAAAACGAATTGACTCATGGAATGAATTAAATTCGTCTTGCGATGCACCACTGTATAATGCTATGTATTGTACCATATCAAGACAAAAATACTAGAAAGAAGTGCAGTTCTCTGGCATATTATCTGAACTTTACTCACTGTGACCATTATGAAAATGCATCTTTTCTTCTTCAGGGTCCTGCTTTGCTTTGCTGTAGCCACACCTCCTGTTATTGAAGAAGATTTATGGCACGATATAAGGAAGCTTCTCATCAAAACCATCACACAATAGGCAAATTATCAAATAGGGAATGCAAAGATGCCCTGTTTGCACCAACATTTCTCAACTCGATACGAGGCGTGCCCTATTCAACCCTTGTCTGGGGAAAAGAAAAGGGGCTTGATTAAATATTGGCATCATCTGTACTTGGAGTTCTGCGGGATCTGCTATCCACAGCCCCCTTTTAATTCAGAAAAAGAAAGAGGATTCAGGAAAATCGTGGTAGGATTTGGGGTCTCAATAGCCCTCCTTAAAGGGGACCAAGAATTCTTGAAAGAGGCTTGTTTGATCCTAATAACTGATTAGTAAAGTGTTCTTTGGGGACCCAGGTGGCACTGTGGGCTAAACCACTGAGCCTAGGGCTTGCTGATCAGAAGGTCGGTTTTTCGAATCCCCGTGACGGGGTGAGCTCCTGTTGCTTGGTCCCAGCTCCTGCCAACCTAGCAGTTCGAAAGCACGTCAAAAGCAAGTAGATAAATAGGAACCGCTATAGCGGGAAGGTAAACGGCGTTTCCATGTGCTGCTCTGGTTTGCCAGAAGCGGCTTTGTCATGCTGGCCACATGACCTGGAAGCTGTACGCCGGCTCCCTCGGCCACTAATGCTAGATGAGCGCTGCAACCCCAGAGTCGGTCACGACTGGACCTAATGGTCAGGGGTCCCTTCACCTTTACCTAAAGTGTTCTTTACAAGCAGAGGCATGTAATACAGCCATTCCTTTATATTGTCAATGGCAAGAAATGTAATCTAAAGGATGGTGACAAGCCTTCCTATTTGTTTTATGCACACTTCAGGAAATAAAATTGTCCTACAAGGGAACATTTACACCTATTGCTGTATTACCAAATGCCAAGATTTAAGTGTACTATATCAGTCATTGCAGAACATATCAAGCATTAAGGCTTGGCTTATCTAAAATAAACTGAATGAGTTCTTCAGCTGATAAAAAAAACAGTACATCAGATGCGGCATTGTAGTTGGCTGATGATTTCAATACCTTGGAAACGACTTATTCCCCTGAAAATTTATGCCTCTTATTCCCATCATACTGGAAGGGGGAAATGAAGCCCAGGACACAGGTCAATGTTGGTCAATAAATGTAAAACAGGAGAGTGGCATTTCCATTCTAAATATTCCTGCGGCATTTCATCTGGTAACAAACCTACTTGCACACTGGCAATCACCTAGTGAAATATTTATTGCATGCATCGTAAAACTGAGGCTGTAAAAGTGCTCCTCTAACAAATTTATAAGAGAGAAAATGGGCTGATGGGAGAATGACAAATCTTATTGGTGAACGGATGGCATGAGCCACGCACAAAACCCAACGTAACTGGTTTTTGCAAGACTACACTAGAAAATGATTCATATAGTACGGTAATGGATGATAAAGGTTTCCATTGGGTGAGCTCTTTACTGATATGCTTATAAGACGAGAATCCAGATCAGAGAAGTATAATAATACAGTCATACCTCATGATACGCCCGCTGCAAGTTGCGTCTTTTCAGGTTACGGACGCACCAAACCCGGAAGTCCCAGAACAACACGTCCGTAACTTGTGTGCATGTGCAGAAGTGCTAAACTGCGCTTTGCACATGCGCAGAAGCACCACATTGTGCCACGCACGTGCGCAGATGCGGCCTTTTCATATTGCGAACAGGCCTCTGGAAAGGATCCCATTCGCAACAAGAGGTACCACTGAAATAATATTAAAAAGCACCCCAGGTATCTGAACACTTTGCACATTTAAAACAAACCAAAACACTCCTACCAGAGAGAGGGGTTCAGCATACCCAGTGCCAGATTTATGTATCAACTAAACAAGCTATCAGGATGCGGGTGGCACTATGGTCTAAACCACTAAGCCTCTTGGGCTTGCTGATCAGAAGGTCAGCGGTTCGAATCCCCACGGCGGGGTGAGCTCCTGTTGCTCGGTCCCAGCTCCTGCCAACCTCGCAGTTCAAAAGCACCCCCAAAAGTGCAAGTAGATAAATAGGGACCGCTCCGGCGGGAAGGTAAACGGCGTTTCTGTGTGCTGCTCTGATTTCACCAGAAGTGGCTTTGTCATGCTGGCCACATGACCTGAAGAACTGTCTGTGGACAAACGCTGGCTCCCTTGGCCAGTAAAGTGAGACGAGCGCCGCAACCCCAGAGTTGTTTGCAACTGGACTTAACTGTCAGGGGTCCTTTACCTTTAAACAAGCTATAGCTTAGGGCCCCACTCTCTTGGGGCCCCCAAAAAAATTAAAGAAAAAAAACACTGGATGGACATTTCCAAAATATAAGATAAAAAACAAATAAAATAAAACCTACATACAGCAACAATTTTTGTGTTGTGTAGGCTCCTATTTGTTATGTGCAAATGGCTTTCAATACCTATTAGGTCCATAATTTGCCATGTAGCATACATTCAACACAAAAAACTGTGACAATTTGCTGTTGACAAAGGACAGCTGGACATATAAAGAGCCCCATTACCTTCAGTAGCTTAAAGGTAAAGGGACCCCTGACCATTAGGTCCAGTCGTGACCAACTCTGGGGTTGCGGTGCTCATCTCGCATTATTGGCCGAGGGAGCCGGCGTACAGCTTCCAGTTCATGTGGCCAGCATGACAAAGCCGCTTCTGGCGAACCAGAGCAGCACATGGAAACGGCGTTTACCTTCCCGCCGGAGCGGTACCTATTTATCTACTTGCACTTTGATGTGCTTTCGAACTGCTAGGTTGGCAGGAGCTGGGACCGAGCAACGGGAGCTCACCCCGTCACAGGGATTCAAAGCGCCAACCTTCTGATTGGCAAGCCCTAGGCTTTGTGGTTTAACCCACAGCGCCACCCGTGTCCGTCTTTCAGTAGCTTAGGGCCTCATCAAACCTACAACTGCATGCTCCCCACTCACATGTCTCGGAGGCACAGCACCTGCAATACTGGCGGTACAACAATGGCCAGTGACATCCCCTATCCTCCATGAATTTGTCTAATCTCCTTTTAAGGCCATCTAAATTGCCAACCATCGCTACCTATTGCGGAAGTAAATTCCATATTTTAACTATGCAACTGGTGAAGAAGTGCTTTATTTTGCTTGTCCTGAATCTTCCAATATTCCGTCTCATTAGATGACCCTGGTTTGGAATTATGTAAGAGGGGAAACATCTCTCTATATGGGCCCTGATATCTGTAAAGACTACCTAGCATCGATTTGTGAGGTTTGATTTGGCTGAGGTGAGGTCTGAATTTGCAGCTAACAAGCTGGGAATTTGTTCCTTAGCAAGAGAAACCAGCACAACTGCAGTCTCATCTATCTTAATATTTTAATAGACTGAGTTGGGCCATATGAAATTGTTCTGGGCTCAACTCTGGCAAAGCTCAGGTGATGGCATGTAGCCAAGGAAGGAGCTGGCAGAATCACACACTCAGTTGCCGGTGAGAAACAATTCATGGAACGCCACAAATACAGGTAAGAAAAGAGCACATTCCAGCCTCTGTTTTGGGTCCTCACACTATCGCTTTGAATCAAAGTCTCAGTTTTCTCTAGAAATGTTAGCTGGCAATGGCTAACAAATTAGGGCAGAATGTGTTTTATAAATCCCTTAGACGGTCTCTCTTGAAATGGGAAGCAGAATGTCCCAGCCCTCCATACTCTTGCCTGGGAACTCTTGAAAGCACTAAAGTCAAATCCTCCTTGATGCTTCATTCGGTGAAGACGTATCACCAATCAATTGGCTAGTGACAGCCCTGTGTTCCTGTGTGTACCAATTAGTATTGAAATACAAGGACACCCCCCTTTGTCAGGAAGAATAGCCATTATTTGTTCCCTTTTCTGCAGAAATCGTCCTTCTATGTCCTACCCTAGCTTTTTGCTAGTTTTTAAATCTTTCTAGTCTTGTAGCCCTGAACTCCGCCTTTGTATACATAATATCTTTAAATAAATAAATAAATAAATAAATATAAATAAAAATAATAATAATAATGTTGTTGTTGTTTAGTCGTTTAGTCGTGTCCGACTCTTCGTGACCCCATGGACCATAGCACTCCAGGCACTCCTGTCTTGCACTGCCTCCCGCAGTTTGGTCAGACTCATGTTCGTAGCTTCGAGAACACTGTCCAACCATCTTGTCCTCTGTCGTCCCCTTCTCCTAGTGCCCTCAATCTTTCCCAACATCAAGGTCTTTTCCAAGGATTCTTCTCTTCTCATGAGGTGACCAAAGTATTGGAGCCTCAGCTTCACGATCTGTCCTTCAAGTGAGCACTCAGGGCTGATTTCCTTCAGAATGGATAGGTTTGATCTTCTTGCAGTCCATGGGCTGCCCATAAAAGACCCCCCTCTTGGCCTCACTGTTGTGGTCCAAAGGAAAGCAGAGTAATACATTTTGCACCAGCTTGCCTGAAGGAGTCACTGGAAGGTGGCATACAAGTGTCTTAGGCATTCCAGATTTGTGTAGGGTTTACTCCTTAACCTTCTCTTCTCCTGAAGGTATACTGCAAGGCAGCGAAGGTTCGGGATCAGGCTTTTCCTTCTCCTAGAGTAACTATCTTCCCATGTTGACAAGCCCCACCTGCCCCTCACTTCCCTTTACAGCAACGTGCAGAAACTGCCTTCTTGACCATTGGACCCACTCTTGGTCGTGTCTGCTCAATCTGCCGGAGCCTGTGTCTGCATGCAGGTGAAGCCCCTAATTTAGCGAAGGTTTGAGACCGTTCAGCTACCCTAACCTGATTTAGCCAGCCAGTCAAAGCCGTTCCCAGGGTGAGGCCGCTGTTGCATGCTGACAACTTCTGGAAGCCACGGCTGAGAGCTGAGTGCAGGGTGGGGACCAAATCTGGACACTGTGCCCCAGAAGGAGCGTACTGTGTCCCCCACCAGGGTTTGGGAATACTTCATAACCCTGCTCCCCACCCCAATGTAATCTGCCTCCCATCTGAAGCAGTTTCCAAAATAAAGAAGAAAGTGGCTGTTAGGCTTTTAATTGCATGCATTGAATCAGATCATCCCATACAGGAAGACGCAGTAAGCAGAACAGCCATTTACCCCTGTGCCTGAGTTTCTAGCAAATTGGTCTTTCCTCACCCAAACCAAAAGCACCTGGATAAGGCACGGCAACTCCCTGCTGTGGCTGTGCTTGAGCCCAGCGATGCTGTAGCCAAGTGTTGATACTTGCTAGAAATAATTACAAAGAACTTGAACCCCATGGTGTCTGCTAAGCACTAGTCTGGGCTCAAAATATGCCCACAAAATGATTAGCAGAATCTAGAGAAGGGCTTTAGCTTGGCTTAGAATGCATAAAAAGCACAACCACCCTTGTATTGCCACAGCATGCTAAGACACTCCACGAATTCGTTCAAAATCATATCCAAGACAAACACAGCAGGGCTAAAATAATTTCTGCCTCTTAAATCAGCTTCCCTTTGCTTTCATTCCCAAATTGGCAGCTAGCTGGAAAAGCTGGAGGGTTTTTTTTAATTAAAAAATAAAAATAAAAATCTGTTTTAGTTTGGATTGTGAAGAGGCACTCAAAGCACCAGCCAAGTTTTGAAATTCATGAAGGGAAGCCATCACACAAGCCAAATAATCCTGAAGGGCTTTTTAGGAACAGTGGATGTGGATTATTAACAGTTTTGAGCACCCCAGAGCCATCTTCACTGAAAAAGGCATGGTTCAGATGTTATGTGAAACCACAGTTTCCTGTGACATGAACAAGCTTTGATGAGCTCCAAGCATGTGTGCTCCCCCTCTCTTAATTCTTTTGGATTGGAAGTCACTTCCAAACAAACTACACTTCCCTGTGATGTCCAAACGCATAGAACTGTGGCTTGTTTAAACCAGGAATGGGGAAAACTTTTCTATGAAGGGCCAGTGACCCACAGGAAAAGTGAGTGAGATTAGAGCCAATGGTGGGTGGAGCCAAAGTTGATGGCGGGTGGAGCAAGAACCAGCATTGAATTGCAATCCTTTTTTCTATCCCATCGCAGTTCAGGAGAAGCAGAGCAGCGCTGGATTTAGGGTGGTGCGCGCGGTTCCCCTGTACGGGGCACCGAGTCAAGGGGGTGCAAGATAACAACAGCAACAACATGGGTACCTATTCAAAGTTAGAACTATTTTGGGTGGGAGGGGGCAATTTTGGATCTTACACAGGGCACCATATTACCAAAAATCCACTCCTGAGCAGACTACAGCAGAGACACTCACTGGAAGAGCAAAAACAGCACAAGAAAGACAGGTTCACAGCAGGACCCTGCAGAAAGTGTTGGCTACAGTGTCCTCACCTACACAAGAAGAGCTGTTGGCTCGCACTCCCCTCAACACGATGAAAGATGGATCCGCTTTCGTCTTTTTCCGATTCTTAACTCCCTCCCATCTCCCTCTCTCGTCCCCCATGGCTCAACTCAATATGATGGAGCTTCCGGTGCAATAACAACCATACATGAATCCAGACCTACGGTAAGGTTTTCCTGACGAGTTGATGGGGAGTCGGGGCCACATTTTGCCCATAGTGCAGAGAGCAGATTGCCATTCTGCTGACTAGGCAAAGTAAAATAGGTGCTCACCTCTGTATGGAGACAAGCATCCTAGGGAAGCAGAGAGAATATCCAGCGGTGGAGCAAGCTGATCGGGCGTCTGGGGTGGTGTGTGTGCCCTGTGCCAGGGGTAGGGCCAGCCACCTGTGGGGTGGGGCGAGCCAGGGCAGGACGCTCCGCGGGGCCTCCAAGGAGTCTGCCTGCCTCCTCCCACTCAGCCGCCCTAAAGCTGAGGGGGAGGTGGTGGGCGGACCGTTTGGGATAGTGTGGAGCCTGCGGGCGCCCAAGCCACCACGTCACTCCCAGGAGAGACGTATGGCTCGGGCACGCTGCAGGCCCTGTGGTGAGTGCCGCCCGGCATTTTGTCACCCCCACTCAGTGGTGAGACCCAGGGCGACCTGCACCCCCCCCTTCCTCCACCGCTGAGAATATCATGTTTAATAGACTACAGTGCTTCCATCTTCTCTAGTTTGTGAAGAAGCGTGTTCCAAATGCAGCTGGCTAGATTGAAGTAAAAGGGGAGCTCCGTGGAGGGTGGGGATACAGACAGAGGAAAAAAGTGTTGAGTACAGAACCACAAGCTTTTGCCTCTTACCTTCCGCTGAGAAGGAAACCAATAACAACAGCCAAGAGGATCACTCCCACTGTAACAGACACAGCAATTATAGGGATCTGGCTCTGGTCGCTGGATGCAGCTACTGCTGGGAGAAGAGACAAAAAGGGAGATTAAGGTTAAAACTGCCATCGACCTCCAGGAAGGGCCTTGCTTCAAGCCTGATAGAGAGGAGCTATGGCTTAAGTAATTCTTTAGCACGCCTGGCTTTTTGTTATTTCGATTTTGGAAAGAAAATAATGACAAACCTGTGCTTTTAGTTTTAGCATGCCTGCAAAGGTAAGGAACTGATTTTGCGCAAGTTGTATCTTGCCTGTTATGGAGGTGTGTGGACCCTGCCCTGCTTCCCGGAGAAACTTTGCAATGAAAGTCTTTGTGTTTCCTCTCAAAGCAGGAACTTCCTAATTTTCCTGGAAATTTAACTTCAGATGAGGTTTGATGGCAACCCTGTTTGTTCAAACTATAAAGTTCAAACTCCATTTGTTCAGACTTTAAGTTTTGTGCACACAGAGACCTGATTTGCAAGCAATACTAAGCCAAACCATGGCTTTGTGTGAATGTGGACGTTCCCAGAAATGAGACCACTGCTGGCTCACTACCCCGAGTTAAGCTCTGATTTGGCTTAGAATGCTGTCCAAACCTGGGCTTGTGGTTTGTCTTGCTCCAGACTAACCATGAGCTATAACTAAGGTCTGTTCTTGATTTACCACTTGTGGTTTGTCCGGAGTGAGACAAACCATGAGCCGGGCTTGGGGAGACACACTCAGCCAAACTATGGCTTAGCCCCAGGTAGGGCAGAAGTCACGACCTCCTCTCCCAGAACTCACACATTTGTGGCCAGCCATTCTTTGGCTTAGTGTGATATGAAAAATGAAACACGGTACATTTGATCAGTAAATCATCAGTTGAGCAGCATGGAACTAAATGATAGTCAATAGTTATGCTTTCATAACGATTGGACGGATACAGATACATGGCAAACGGTCCATTAAAGTTCTAATTAGTGCTGCAGATATAGAGACAGTTTTATTCTCTTGGGAGGAATGTAATTCCAAGAGGCAGTTATCCACAAGTTGATGGGGAGCCCTCAAAAATCCCATTTCAGATTCTACTTCTCCCTCTGATTCCCAAGAAAACGTTCTGCTCTAACTAGAATTCTTTCCCAGTGAAGAGAAATTCAATTTGGTAACTGTAACGGCATTTACTTGTTTCTGAGAGTTTTCTAAAGGCAATTCATTAATAACTGAAAAACATCTTAACTGTGCAATCTATGCGTGTCTACTCAGAAATAAGTTCCACTGTGTTCCAAGGGCTTATTCCCAGGTAAGTGATTATAGGATTGGAGCTTTAGACAGATTTCATTATAATTGGCTGTTCCCATAAAAAAAACAATCTAGGCAATGTCTCGGATTTACATTGCAGACCTTTACAACATTATTATGGGTATTTCTGCTCAGAAGTTTAAGGTCAGGATGACAACAGACCAATGGTGTCAAAATGCCAGCTGGTTATTTATAAATAACCTGAAACACGATTACTGAACTATTCTGAATTAGAAACTTTTCCACTGTATCCAAAATTCACAGTAAGAGATTTATCTGGCACTATAATAAGGTTTTGTTTCTACTTATAGAACATGATTAATGGTTAATGCAATATAAAATACATTAAATAGATCATTTTTATTACATTAATGTTTGCATCATAGAGCTCTTCTCTCTATTAATAGATTGCTCATTGACTCCACGTCCTGTGTCTCCTTTTCCTTTAAAATCTATTTCATTTTTAAAAAAGGAAACATGCAATGAAAATGAGAAAACGGACAGCATTAAAAAAAGAGAGGGAGCAGATTATAAGAACTCAAGACAAACAATCAAAGGCTGGCAAATTTAAATTTAGAAAACAAATGGAGAGAATGGATTTCTATTCAAAAGGGAAACGAATGAATTTTTCTTCCTGTCACTAAATATTTCCTTAATAGAAACTGTATGGAAATGTAATAAACATGTCAATTGTACAAATTTAAACAGGCACGAATGCATAAATATTAGTGGCGAATGAAATTTAACCAAGCCAATAGGCTAAAGAGTGAACATTTTTATTCATTATAGTGACTTAACAGAATAGAAAAAGGAAATGCTTTAACTAGGTATATTTACTCCAAAAGTTTAGATTAGTGCATGTATACTGATGCTATTTTCTTGGGGGGGGGGGGCGATCTGTTTGATACACAGAACTCTTTGTAACAACCAGGAGATCACATCGCTGTTTTTGATTCATAGCATATGTCCTCCTCAACCTGGCTTTGGCTGGCAGCTTTAGTAAAAGAAATAGAGTAGATCTTCAAGTCTTCAGTCTGCCTGTCCCTGATACAGTACTGTATATCTTACTCTGTGGTCTTGTTGTCCTAAAAATGAACATTCCCCACTCCCACCCGATGTTAACTGGCTGCTGTCAGTGAGGTAGGAATGCACACCGGAATGTTCTCAGGACACAGGGTAAGATGTGCTAAATAAGGAGTGGAAGATTTAAGGCTTGAGGACTCTTAATTATTTTTACTACATAGGTAAAGGTAAAGGGACTCCTGACTGTTAAGTCCAGTCGCGGACGACTCTGGGGTTGCAGCGCTCATCTAGCTTTACTAGCCAATGGAGCTGGCGTTTGTCTGCAAACAGCTTCCAGGTCATGTGGCTAGCATCACTAAGCTGCTTCTGGTGAACCAGAACAGCGCACATAAATGCCTTTTACCTTCCCACCAGAGCGGTACCTATTTATCTACTTGCACTTTGGCGTGCTTTCAAACTGCTAGGTTGGCAGAAGCAGGGAACAAACAACGGGAGCTCACCCCGTCACGTGGATTCAAACTGCTAACCTTCTGACTGGCAAGCCATAGGCTCTGTGGTTTAGACCATAATGCCACCCGCGTTTACTAGGTAAGGTAAAGGTAAAGGACCCCTGGACGGTTAAGTCCAGTCAAAGACGACTATGGGGTTGGGGGTGCTCATCTTGCTTTCAGGCCGAGGGTGCCAGCGTTTGTTGACAGACAGCTTTCTGGGTCATTCTGGCGCAATAGAATGCTGTTTACCTTCTCGCCACAGTGGTACCTATTTATCTACTTGCACAGGTGTGCTTTCAAACTGCTAGGTAGGCAGGAGCTGGGACAGAGCAACGGGAGCTCACCCCGTTATGTGGATTTGAACTGTCAACCTTCTGATCAGCAAGCCCAAGAGGCTCAGTGGTTTAGACCATAGCGCCAACTGCAGGTTCCAATGCTAGCTCAAGAGGGCACCCACATGCTCAGTCCAGCACAAAAACCCAGTCTTGGTTTTCTCCAAAACTTTGTTTCAGCAACCTTTTTGCTTGCGGGGTGAGGAGGAACCTTTTACAGTGGTACCTCTGGTTACAAACGCTTCTGGTTACGAACGTTCCAGGTTACGAGCTCCGCTAACCCAGAAGTAGCTGCTCCTGTTTGCAAACTTTGCCCCAGGATGCAAACTGAAATTGCGCACTGTATACATTAGCGAAAGCACGCCTCAGGATAAGAATGGTTTCAGCTTAAGAACAGACCTCCAGAATGAATTAAGTTTGTAACCAGAGGTACCACTGTAGTTTTTTTGTTTTTTTTGACTAATTGGGAGTCAGAATTACTAGACGTTACAGAAATTAGAATTGTTACTCGCTGTTACAGGAAGGGGAGACGGGCGGCAACAATATAGCAATGTTTTCTGCAGCAGCCCAGCCTCCCTCGTAATATGTAATTTTCTGCCCTAATGGGGGACAGCAATGAAACACTTTTGTTTATTTACAGAAGTTGTATACAACCCAAAGCAGTATAAAATAAGAAATGTGAATGCAGAAAAAATAATCTATGCCTATAATATACCACATATGTAAAACCTGTATAGCTCAAACTCTTGAGATATACACGTGAATTGAACATCAGTCAAACATACTGTATGTCAGCATATCAAGTTGCCTTACACTGAGTCAGATATTGTCTCCATCTTATCAAGTTGCTCTAAATGGCAAAGGCTGCCCCTCACATTTATGGTTGGAGGTCTTTCTTGGGAACTTTAACTGGAGGTGCCCAGGATTGAAGCTGGAGTTGTTTTTTTCTATCTGTAAAAGTTTTGCCTCTCCAATAAAGCCTCACTAGAAATAGCATCAACAGCCAACAACCCAAATAAAGGACCAATAAATCAACTCCCCAAAGATGGATGGAGTAGGTATGTTTCTGCTTTTTCTCCTTTTGAAGACAAGATATGATGCCATTTGTTCCTAATCAAATTATGGTTGGAAAAGTTGGCTATCATTGACATAGGCAAACAAATCTAGCATGTGGTCTAGGACCTAAGAGTTGCTTAGGCAAGAGGCTTGAACTGAACTAAACAAGCCTTAGGAAAGCGAGAAAAATTCTCAGGGATGATTCACACCCTGGCCAGCACCTCTCTAATCTTCTACCCTCGGACAGGAGCTACAGAAGTATAATCAGTCATACCAACAGGCTAAAAAAACAGCTTCTATCCGTGGGCTGTTAGGCTGCTTAACAAAAAATAATATACGGTAGTGCAACTTTCGGGGTTGGTGTGTTGTGCGACAAGCACACAGAGTGCAATAAGATTGAGTGTTTGGCGGGGCAGGCTCGGTTGATTTCATTCGCAGGTTGTACATTGAAACTAAAGGTATTATTATTATTATTATTATTATTATTATTATTATTATTATTAGCAGAATTTCTTAGCATTTCTTACTTCATCTGTGCTATAATGTAAACTGCTTTTGCAACTCCCCTCAATTTGAAAAGCAGCTTTCCCCTCTGTCATGAAGGTACTTCTGCTAGAGAAATCCAGGCCTGGAAATCTCTTTGGAATAAGATGCATAGTTCTCCGGATCCTGGCCATATTCACACTTCTCAAAATATTACTACCAGAAACACCTTTTAACACAATTTTAACACAATTCACATCAGAAACTGGATTCCATGCTTGCACAAGTGGAATCATAGCCTCCAGGTCTATACTGTTGTGAGAATTCTCTCACAACATGCCATAATATATGCCACTATCGGAGTGAGTAGAAACCAGTTTGACAACACATTATTTTCATCTAGAAGGATGAAGCCTTTATTTATTTAATATTTTTAACCAGCAGAAAACAGAGAAAAATACCAACTCCTTGGAAAAAAGCTGCAGAGCGTGATCTCTCTTGCAATCTTTCAACAGCTCTAGCTGCGTTTCGGAAATCAGAACTATTTCCCTAAATCAAACAAGCTCATTAGCCATTGGCTAGACCTTTCCCCAGATTTCACACCTCCTTTGTAGTAAATAGATATGTCAACAGTAACATGCTATCTTTCCTCCTTAATCGAACTGCAGAACAAAAGATTCCATTCAATCTCCCCTTTCTTCTAGTTTTAACAAAACATTAAGGTCATCAGTTGTGATCTGAAGGGTGACTCTGAACAACCTAAAGTGCTTGGATACAACGGGAACCAGATAGAGAAATTCAGAGCATATCTACATTACAGATCTAAACTGGTAATTTCACAAGTAAACCCCCGGAGTTCCAAAATGAGGTTCCAATGTTTTTTTGGGGGGTGGGGTGGGAGCCACAGCACTTAAGATGGTAAAAACCTAATCTAAATGTCTGTAGTGTAGATCTGCTCTTAGTGAAAGCAGCCTACATTTTCAGATGTTTAAATGGCTGTAAATTCAAATGGCTGTAAATTCAGGGACCAATGTAGTAAAAACGTCTTCGGTGGGTGGCTTTTTCGGTTACCCATGCAAGATGTTCATGGAGTAATTAAGACAACAATCCTTTAAAACACACACACACACACACACACACACACACACACACACACGGAACCCATTTGGAGAGCAGTTAAAAAAAACTGTTCACTTGGAAGTGCTCCTCTTAGGAATGTCCAAGATTAGTCTCTTGCCACAGCTCAGTACTGAGATCATCCGGTATATTTCCTTTCCACCATTATACCCAGATTCAAGAACCTTTGAGAAACACAGGAAGTAGCCACCTACTGAGTCAACCATTGGACCATCTTGCTCTGTATTGTTGCAGGGGTCAGCAAACTGTTTCAGCAGGGGGCCGGTCCACTGTCCCTCAGACCTTGTGGGGGGCTGGACTATATTTTGGGGAAAAAATATGAACGAATTCCTATGCCCCACAAATAACCCAGAGATGCATTTTAAATAAAACCACACATTTTACTCATGTAAAAACACGCTGATTCCCGGACCGTCCGCAGGCTGGATTTAGAAGGTGATTGGGCTGGATCCGGTCCCCGGGCCTTAGTTTGCCTACCCATGGTTTACAGTGACTGGCAGAATCTGTCTAGGGTTCCTGCCAGGAGTCTTTCCAGCCCTAATTTAGGATGTTGAGGAATGAACCCAGGACCTTCTGTCTGCAAAGCATTTGTTCTGCCAATGAGCTATCGTACTTTAGGATGGCTTCACCAAATGTACATCAAATATTTACACACCACCATATATAATGTGTGAATGGGATAAAATGCATGCATTATATAGGCACAATTGAATCAGACAGCCAGGAGGACTCAGGTTTTCTGCCATGTGACCTGTGGAAGGTTTGAAGTTCTGTTTGTCCACCATAGTTTTAGCAGAGGGTAATGGAGCCCTGATTGTGGCAGTATAGTACTAGCCTTCTTCAGATGTGTTATTACCTATTAACATTCCATAGGTATTTTAAAACAAAAAAAAACAAGGACCTGAACAATATGAGACTGGGAGCGGCCGCCGAGACCACATAACACCGGTCTTGAAAGATCTACATTGGCTCCCAGTACGTTTCCGAGCACAGTTCAAAGTGTGGGTGCTGACCTTTAAAGCCCTAAACGGCCTCGGTCCAGTATACCTGAAGGAGCGTCTCCACCTCCATCGCTCTGCCCGGACACTGAGGTCCAGCACAGAGGGCCTTTTGGCGGTTCCCTTGTTGCGAGAAGCCAAGTTGCAGGGAACTAGGCAGAGGGCCTTCTCGGTAGTGGCGCCTGCCCTCCCATCAGATGTCAAAGAGAAATACAACTACCAGACTTTTAGAAGACATCTGAAGGCAGCCATGTTTAGGGAGGCTTTTAATGTTTAATATATCACTGTGTTTTATTTTTCTGTTGGAAGCCGCCCAGAGTGGCTGGGGAAACCCAGCCAGATGGGCGGGGTATAAATAATAAATTATTATTATACTATTATTATTATGTAAGAGAGAAGATTGTTACATTTCAGTATATCTTGGGGAAGAGGGCGACGATAAAAGAAGAGGTTCTTCAGCATTCAGACTTCAGAGAAGATTTAAGTTTGGAATTCTGGAGAGGAGAAACAAGCCAGTGAAATATGTGCTAAGCCTTCCCTCACCACGCTTATGAATGATGTGTCTGAACACACAAGGCCACAAAGGGCTCCGGGGAGACAGAGGGAGGAGAGGGAGGAG
Organism: Zootoca vivipara; assembly: GCF_963506605.1. NCBI lineage: Eukaryota > Metazoa > Chordata > Lepidosauria > Squamata > Lacertidae > Zootoca > Zootoca vivipara. The sequence continues at coordinate 7,512,846 of NC_083288.1, forward strand.
ATGGAGGCTGACGTGTCCCCTGCAAAGATATCGATCTACTGACTCTTTCCTATTAACCATTACAGAGACATGGGCAGACAGTAATTAAAATGACTTACACACTGGGCTGGTTTCAAACTCAAATCTTCGGCTGAAGCCGCCGTACCCTGCTGCGGTCCGTGCTCGGATCTGGAAGACATATGCTGAAGCGGGTTTCAGGCCATCTGCGGTAATTTTCGTTTCCTTGGATTTGATGATAGTGTAGCTGGTCTCTTGATCCTTTTTGGCGCACGCACGCATGAATACACACACCCGCACACACATACACACAGACATAGAAAGGGAAATCTTATAAATAGCAGGCACAAGCTGGGTGGCTATTACTGTACAGCAGAAACGCTAGGCTGCTGTCAACACAATGTCTGCGATCTCTTAACCACACTTAAGAGACTGAGAGCAGGCTGTGCGCTTGCTTGTCTCCCTTCGTCTCTGAGTGCGAAACACGGGGTAAAGTTGCATCTGCCAAAGATTTATGCTATTGTTGGTCTGCTTACACCAGAGCCTGTAAACTGGCTCCAAGCCCTGGTTAAGAATGAACTCCATCTGACTCGAACTCCTTGATGCACATATTTAACCCCAAACCATGGAAGGGGAGGAATGAAGAAAGTGAGTCTGCACTTGATCTCTCAACTCTGGAGCAGGCGCATCACACCTGCGGCCCTCCATATAAGAAGGGGAGTAAATGAATACTCACTTTTATATTTAACAGATGTGAGAATAGAAGGGAGCTCGAAGGTCAGCCACTACAACCCCATATTCAGTGCAAGATGCAACTGCGTGTTTGGCAGGCGGCTGTCAAATCTGAAGTGAAGGGGAGCCCACCACTTTGTGAGGCAGTCTGTTCACTTGTCAAATGAGGTTGTACCATTAAAAATGAAAGTTTATTCTGTCTTTAGCTGAAATGTGCTTCCCTGGCAGGTTTGATGAGGCCCTAGGGTGATGGGACCCTTTATATGTCCAGCTGTCCTTTGTCAGCAACAAATTGCTGCTTTTTTGTGTTGAATATATGCCAGGCATCCCCAAACTGTGGCCCTCCAGATGTTTTGGCCTACAACTCCCATGATCCCTAGCTAACAGGACCAGTGGTCAGGGATGATGGGGATTGTAGTCCAAAACATCTGGAGGGCCGGAGTTTGGGGATGCCTGATATATGCTATATGGTCATTTATGGAACTAATAGGTATCTAAAGCCATTTGCACATAACAAAGTATGTATTTTATCAAAGTGATTGTTGAACTGAAATACTGTACCATTAAGAAGAAGTATATTAATAGTGAAATACAATTAAGAAGAAGTATATTAATAGCACGGGTGGCATTGTGGTCTAAACCACAGAGCCTAGGGCAGGCATCCCCAAACTTGGGCCCTCCAGATGTTTTGTCCCTTAACTAGGGATCATGGGAGTTGTAGGCCAAAACATCTGGAGGGCCGCAGTTTGGGGATGCCTGGCCTAGGGCTTGCCGATCAGAAGGTCAGTGGTTTGAATCCCCGCAACGGGGCGAGCTCCCGTTGCTCGGTCCCAGCTCCTGCCAACCTAGCAGTTCAAAAGCACATTAAAGTGCAAATAGATAAATAGGTACTGCTCCGGAGGGAAGGCAAACAGTGTTTCCGTGTGCTGCTCTGGTTCTCCAGAAGCAGCTTTGTCATGCTGGCCACATGACCTGGAAGCTGTACGCCGGCTCCCTCGGCCAATAACGCGAGATGAGTGCTGCAACCCCAGAGTCGGTCACGACTGGACCTAATGGTCAGGGGTCCCTTTACCTTTACCTTTATATTAATAGTGAAATAATTATTAAGCTCTAAGTGTAGGTAGGTTTTATTTTATTTGTTTTTTATCTTATATTTTGGAAATGTACATAGGGTTGCCTGACTTCTGTGCCTTTAATTGCCCTGATCTCTTTTGAGCTTGGAAAGGGTCTGCTGGTTTCTCTTTAAGGTTTCCAGACTCAAAAGAGAGCAGGGCAATTAAAGGCACAGAAGTCCTGTCCTCTATTGAGTCTGGCACCCCTAAATGTACATCCAGGGTTTTTTTCCTTTAATTTTTTTGGGGGGCCCCAAGAGAGTGGGACCCTAAACTATAGCTTGTTTAGCTTATATGTAAATCTGGCACTGCTTCTGATACTTTAGGGAAGCTTTTAATGTTTAGGGAAGCTTTTAATATTTAACAGACCATTGTATTTTAATATTTTGTTGGAAACCGCCAAGAGTGGCTGGGGAAACCCAGCCAGATGGGCAGGGTATAAATAATATGTTGTTGTTGTTTCCTCTGTAGCAACAAAGTGTGCTCCATCTTCTGCAGGACAAATCTTCAGATATCTGAAGGCTGCTATTGCTTCTCCCCTTAACTTTCTATTCTCCAGGCTATAATAGGCTCAGATCTTTTAAGTGTGGGTCTTGGTTTCACTTAGATCCTTCATCACCCTGGCCTCCCTCCATTGCAAATGCTCCAGTTTGTCCATGTCCTCCTTAAAGTGTGGCACCCAGAACTGGCCGTAACAGAACTAGGTGGGGCAGAATTGAGCTACAGCCCTCTCCATGCAGGGAGACATGTAAGCACATTCGGTTGAACATGGTTGCAAACCCCCTTCAGATACATCTGCACAGTGCATGAAGATTGGGGTGGAATGAGCACAGGTGAGAACAGGGCTTGTGAGTGCGCCTCTGTAGCTCAGCCCTTACACGCACAAACTGAACACCTTAAGAGGGCTTATTACTTCTCGTGATGTTGACATTCGGTTGAACATGGTTGCAAACAGGAATTAAGACTGAACTGCAATCCTGCTGCTGTTTTGAGCAGGCTGTTTGTGTGTGTGAAAGATCATTTATATTAACTATCAAGCCAAATGGATGCAATAAAAACAAAATGAAGCATGCAGGTTTTATTTCACTAAATTTAAACGAGTTTGCTTCACGCGTGCGCCCCACCCCGCTCACAAAAAAAGGCAATTCAAGTACGTCATCTGGATTCTGCACTTTGTATGTGAGCAAGTATATGATTATATTAATTTATTCAAAACGTTCGCTCAGTAGCTCTTATCAGTGTGCTTTGTAAGACATTATTATGAAGGAAAACAGGCTCACTCTTCCCTCGGAAGAACAAATGAATTAATCCTGAAGCCCTAAATCTGCTTGTGTGCTTTCCACAGGTATCTGGTTTGCAAAGAGGATGGTGAACTTGATGGGACATTGGCGTGATCCAGCAAGCTCTTTTGTGTTCTTAGGTTGTGAAGCCTTCCATTCTCAATGGCAGTTACCCAGGTGTTTGTAACAGATTTAGCCTATGCATTTTATCTGTATGTTGTCCCCTCAAGCCTGCCGGCCTCTTCTTTCCCCGCCTGCTGCCAAGAGAACCCATTTCCGACTCTCCCCGTCTCTTCCACCTTTTTTCTCTGACAACCACCACAGCCTGCACACAAATGATGTTTAGTGCTTTTTGCATTCCGAGCTGTCTGAACAGAGTTCAGAAATGAAAACAACAACAGAAGACAGAAGAGTATTCCTAACATACTAGCGATGCTCTAGGACAGGGGTGGCCAACTCCCAAGAGACTGTGATCTACTTACAGAGTTAAAGACTGGCAGTGATCTACACCATTTTTGGGGGGTCATGTCAAAGTTGTTGAGCTTTTATTAGGGAAGAGGGAAGGCCTTTTGGGGGGGGTGAAGGGCCAAAATGTTGAGCTTTTTTTAGGGGAGCCAAAGTCGTTCAGCTTTTGGGGGAGAGCCAGTGATCTACCACAGACGTCCAGTGATCTACTGGTAGATCATGATCTACCTGTTGGACATGCCTGCTCTAGGAAAAAGAGTAGGTAATTCAGAGCCCCCAAATCTATGGGAAACTTCCCTGTCAAGAATTATCAGGATTTCAGGCTGTGGAGCAGTGGGTGACAAACTGCTAAACAGCATGGCTGAGTCGTTGATAGAGGAGTTAAAAGGGATTTTTTGTCCTCCATTTTGGAGTAAAGCTACCTGGGGGTGGGGGGCAGTCTGCTTGTTTCACTTGATCTCTCCTCTGTCCTTCATTTATTATTTCATGTAAGCCTAACCCTCGTTTTGATTTTTCATGCACCACAATTCAACACCGAGTTAGTTGTAACTGAACTCAATGACCCCAGTAGGCTTCAGGTTGCCTACCTCTGGGCATATCTGTGCCATGTAGTTAAACTAGTTTGAGAACAATCTTTTCTTCCCAAGGAACCCAAGGGACTGTAGCTCTGGCTCTGTGAGCTGAAGGAGGCAGCTTAGGGATCTCTAAAAGAGAAGTCTCAGCATTGGGGCCGGCCCACCCATGAGGCAAGGTGAAGCAACTGCCTCAGGTGGCAGGATCCACAGGAACTGAAGCTCCTGATGTAGATCTGTATTCCTCTCCTTGTTCTTGATATAGATCTTCACTCACCCCTTCTTCCCTGGCATGGAGGGAAACACCATTTTGTGGTTTGCCTCAGATGCCAAAATGCCTTGGGCCAGCCCAGCACCCTCACCAAAATACAATTCCCGTGTTGTATTTTGTTTTGTGAATTTCAGGGGAAACGGGAACAGCAAAAGTGGCACGAAGTATCTAGGGTTGCCAGACTCAATAGAGGACAGGGCTTCTGTGCCTTTAATTGCCCTGCTCTCTTTTGAGTCTGGAAACCTTAAAGAGAAACCAGAAGACATTTTATTTAATTTCCAAGCAAAGGTTCTGCTGGTTTCTCTTTAAGGTTTCCAGACTCAAAAGAGAGCAGGGCAATTAAAGTCACAGAAGCCCTGTCCTCTATTGAGTCTGGCAACCCTAGAAGTAACTGATTTGGTGTTTTGAAACTAAACTACTTGGACAAAGTAAATTCTAGTAATAGCCCAAATGTCAGCACAGGGCTGGTATGCTGTAGGACAGTTTCTGAGAGACCGAGCTACAAAGACCCTCCACTCCGATGTGGCTAATTGTACTCTAGGCTTATTAAGATTATATTACAAGTTCATCTATGTGATGTATGTTGAACATTTAAATGTGCCTAATAATAATAACTGCATGGCATTTTGGAAAAGCGACAAGAATACGATCTACCGTATATCCCTCAGTCACAGTTTAATCAAGCTGTGTTCCTGTACACACTTACCTAGGAGTAAGTTGGTAGGGCTTACTTCTGAGTAGACATGCACAGGATTGCACCGCCAGTTTTCTTAACTTTAGTGAAATAAAACCGGACATGAAACTGACAAGCAACCTTAATGTATTTGTTCAACAGAAACAATGCACTAAGGAAAATAAGTATGCACACAAGCGCGCGCGCACACACACACACACACACACACCAAGGCTTCCTAATCAGTCACAGTATAATTGATTTGACATGGAGTGACAAACAAAAATTACTCCATCCCTTTTGAACAGATACGATCATTCTAACCAAGCAGAGGAAGGCAGAAATCAAAGATAGTTAGAGCAGTGTTGCAATCGGACAATCACACCTTTTCAAAATATTTGATTTCATACTCCAGGATGATGCCATTGGGTCGTTCTGGCTCCTGCCAAGAGAGGGAGATGCTATTTTTGCCGACTTTCCCTTTTTTCACATTTGTGATTGGAGATGGTGCTGCGGAACAGGAGAAGAAATCAAGACAGAGTCAGAATAATTACTAGTTTAGACGAAGACAAAAGGAATCTCCCCCTAATGTTGCGCAGCTTTAGAGCTTGTCAAAGTAGATAACAGCTCTTTGCTGTGGAGCAGAATTTCTGCATTTTTCGCCTGGTAGAGAAACTTCTCCAGTACAAACATAACATTTCCCAGTCTCTTAACCACAGGGCATAAAGTAGCTCTGCTGGATCAGATCAAGTTTATCATTGCTGCCTCCTGCCCCACTGCCAAGCTCCCCACAGAGCCCTGCAGGAGACAGGGTGCTCCTCAAAGCATTGCGGCTTGGCTTCTCTGCTTGGGAGAACCGGAATGCCTCACTCTAGTTCAGGCATATCCAAAGTCCCCTTTGGGGGCTTAATCTGGCCCTCCAGTCGGTTTAATCTGGCCCTTGTGGCAGTTTATTCCCTGGGGCAAAATCCTAAAACAAAAACTTTGACAACTTCAATCCTAAAAAAGCTCAACAACGTCAACCCTAAATAAAGCTCAACAACTTTGGGGTAAAATCGTAAAAAAGCCCAACAACTTCAATCCTAAATTGAAACTTCATCAAATATGGCCCTCTTTGAAAAAAGTTTGGATACCACTGCTCTAGTTGGTGACAACAGAAGTGGCTGGTTGGGTGGAGCCTGAGGCCGGAGCTTCATCCTGCCCCCATGAGTGGGCCGGCTCCAGTACATATAGGCGCATTAAAAGAATAATCACCATGTGAAAATAAAGCCTGCCAGAGTAGAGCGAGTTGAATTTTTCAGCTCTCAAATTCCCCAAATGAGGGGTGCTAAAATGTTGTAGCATGGTTTGGGAACTCAAAAGATATTTTTGTTAAATTGATATACCATACTTTTCCATGTATAAGACTAGAGGGTTTTTTTTAATTTAAAAATTATGTTCAAAATTGTGGGTTGTCTTATACACGGATACAATCTCTCTCCCCCCCCCCATTTTCTCAATTTGGAGTCACCCAAAATAGGGGGTGACTTATTCATGGGGGCTTGGTATACACGGAAAAATACGGTAATTTAGTTTTGCTTGGTAAGTAAAAGGTGTGTAAAATTGCACAGAAATCATTAAAAATGATTGCAGTTATACCGTATATTAAAATTATCATTACTTACTTATGTATTATTATTTAGCATTAACTGACATTTTCAGAAGGTTAAAATTAAAATTATTTGGTTTTCCGAAAGCAGTTTCTGTGCTTCTTCATCAAACATAGACTTACCAAGCTAAACATTGTCCAATAAAAATAATAACAGAATTGAATTGCTCACATCCCAAAACATATTTTAAGACACCCTCACTGAAGAAATTTGCAAAATTAAGTTTCACCAACTACTACCAGAGGAAACACCCCAAACTCCTACTAAATGATAGAAATGGGTACAGACAGAAAGTTCTCAAATGTATTGACTCTAATTGTAGCCTGTCTGGAATTGCTGATGTTGACTAGAGATCCCAAAAGTACAACAGGGCAAGCCACAAAACTCTCTCTGAAAAGTGGGATATTGAATGAATGAATATGGCAAGGTCCAGATCTGCTTCTAATTTTCATTTTCAGCTACATAAGCAGAAATCGCCTAGCTTTAAAAGTCCATTCCTGTTTCTATGGCTGCCCAGCAGCTCCTGGAAGCAGAATGATGGTTGAAACTATGAGCTGTCAATTTCGGCATCACACCAAGTCATAGTTACCACAAAGCATGGTTTCTGATTTTTGGTTTGCTGGCCAATTGCAAATCAGGGTTTGCCAAGCCATACATCGCACTATAACATAGTTAAGCTTCCTTAACCATAGTTTGGTGTGGTGTCTGAAGTGAGCCATAATGATATTCTTCTTCTTTTTAAACAAGAATTACACAGTGGCCAGATCAGAAAAACAAAACAAAAAACAGCACATCTAGTTCTGTGCTACCAAAGGTGTGCCGAGTCTTAGCCTTGCAAATGTTAGGCTCCTGTTATAAAACTGTGTTAAAATGTCTAAGTTATTGGACACCTCAATAACTATTCAAATACCAGCCACAACACATTTCCCCCCATTCTTCCTTATGCATTATTCTGGAGTGTTAACCCACTAAAATCCCATTTTGGTGATTATTTTTTTAAAGGAGTCTACTTTGCAATGCTATTAACCTTTGTGGAGTTAGCATTTTGCAGAGGCCTGAATTTCTGACTACACCGATCACTAACGTGTTCATTAGTTGCTAAGTAAAATGCTGTGCTCAACTTTGGGGGAGGAGGCAGGGGAAGAGATAAGAGAAATGGGTAACACTACACCTAGAGCACTTTAGAAAGTCAGTAACTGTATCCTTTTAGAATCTTCCTCAAAAGAAGTGTTAAGTGTAACTGCAAGATAAGGACCAATTAAGCATGTTCAATCGATCTTTGTGGTCCAGGCACGAAACCATAGCTACTTTGCATCCTCCATACATCTAAATTACAAAACTCTGAAGTGAAGGAAGAAGGTATGCATCTTTTAGCTTTCTTTGTCGAACAAAACGTAATACAATCTCTGCAATCAGACAAAGTCTGCAATCATTCTATTTTAAAAGCTTGAAATGAGATACCATGCAAAAACAGGGGAAAAGGACTGCTGTTAAAAAAAAGAAGAAGAAGCAAAAAACAAACGAACCAGTATTTTAAAGGTCATTGGCTCTGCAAGGACAATATCCTGCAAGGACAATAAGTGGGAACCATGGGAGCCAAATTAGTGAACCATTTGATTTATTTTATTTGTACCCTGTCCTTAAACAGGTTCCCAAGACGGTTTACAAAAAGTTAATCTTACTATAAACAAAAACATTCAAATGAGAAGATTTAAACTAAAGTATTACAAAAAAAACTGTAGTAAAAGCAAAATGGTTTCCAAAAATCCATGAAAAGAACATGTTTCTACTTCTGTAAAGAGAGGCAGGTTAAGGGAACATCTTTCTGTAAAGAGAGGCAGGTTAAGGGCTGCCCCGTGGGGTGATGGGAGTTGCAGTCCTGGTTACGTCGGAGGCCGAGCCAGGGCACCCGCGGCTGGCCGTGTGGGACTTGGGCTCGCGCGGACACAGTGCGGGCGGCGGCGATGCGGAGCCTCTCCCAGCAGGGCCAGCAGTACCGCGCAGGCGCCTAGGCTGGGGAGGCGTTGACGGCGGAGGGCGAAGCTCTGGCTGCGCTCCGGGCGGAGGAGCCAAGGGCAGGAGAGGCGGCCTTGCGGCGGCGGAAAGGGCCCGATCCCGCGAGGCCGGCAGAAGGCCAGCCTCGCAGCAGCGGTGAGGGCTCGATCCAGCAGTGGCGGTGAGCGCAGGGCAGCGAGGGAGGTGAGGCTCCGGAACGAATTAATCCGTTCCCAATGCATTCGTATGGTAAACCGTGTTTCGACTTACAAATATTTCTACATACGAATGTGCATCCGGAACAGATTAAATTCGTAAGTAGAGGTTCCACTGTATCTGCTTTGCTTCCAGAACATCCCTCTGGCCCTTGGAAAAATAAGCCAAGTTCATGATGGAATCCCACCTCAGGATTTTACGCATCCTTATTATAACCTCTCTTATTACTACTCATTGTTTGATCCATTTCTGTGAGTGTGTCATTTCTGAGAAAAGATTAAAGAGTACGTTGATGAAAGGATTCTCCTGCGGAGCAGGGGATGGAAAAAACGGCAGAGTCCTACACTGTGATTGTGCACGTATTGTTGTCAAGTTGCTCTGCCTCATTGCCCCTTGATATGACTGAGCAAAGCAAAGGCTATGCCACTCAATAGCCCTCAGGGAGAACAAAAAGCAGGGAAACGCCACACTTTGGGTTGCTGCTGCTGCTATTGTTGTTGTTGTTTATTTATTAATTAAATTTCAACACCACCTTTCATCCAAGGATCACACAGGTACTCCAAATGTACTCCCAAATTCCAGGTGACCCCACTCAGAGGTTTCATGTAGATGCTAAACAACATTGGTGATAAAATTGAACCAAGAAAACTCTGGTAGCAGTATAGGAAGTGGACCATGCTGTCCAATTGTTTCTATTCACAGTTGTGAATGAAACCCACCTATACAGAGCCCCTAGTCGCTTGCAGCAGGAAACTTAGAAGTATTCTGGACACTGTTCTCTTCCTTTGTTCTAGGTAACCCTACACTTGGGGAAAAAAAACCTTTAAGAGTTCTCTCTCCAAAAACCTGTGTGGACAAAGGAATAGAACAGTGTCCAGGAAGTAGACCATGCTGTCCAATTGTGTCTATTCACAGTTGTGTATGAAACCCACCTATTGTTTAGTCATTTAGTCATGTCCGACTCTTTAGTCGTTTAGTCGTGTCCCATCTATACAGAGCCCCTAGTCCCTTGCGGCAGGAAACTTAGAAGTATCCTAGACACTGTTCTATTCCTTTGTTCTAGGTAACCCTACACTTTTTTTTGGGGGGGGGAATAACCTTTAAGAGTTCTCTCTCCAAGAACCTGTGTAGACAGTCTTCATGAGACTTGGTGCAACTGTTCCAACTCCTATCAGCTTTCCTTCCCCAACCTACCCTCTTGCCTCTTCTCCCTGTTTTTTATCCAGTTTAGTTAGAGACTGAAAAAAGACCCACCATTTTGTGTTCCCCTTTCAATCCACATTTCTTTCCCACCGTTTCTGAGGGTTCATCAACAGCTCAAATTGCTTGCTTCAGGAGCCACACCAGTTCAAGGGGGCCTAAAAGTGCTCACCTTTCTTCGGTTCCTCATTACAGATTTTGCTTGCATGCACATGACCACAATCATAGCATGTTTTCATAGAGGCAGGGGAGACCAATAAACCATGACTTGTACTGAAGGGCCGCGAGAACCATGGTTTCCATTCTGTTCCCTGAATTCCTGGGTCACCGACAGCACCTGCGAGAGAGTTTATGGATCTTTCTCTGTACTCATTTCCCCACCCAAATGTTTTGACTAGTCCTCCTGACTCTCTGGTCTACCATTTGCATTTCGAGTTTCCAGGGAGGACATCAGTCCTGCCATGTGGGAATCCCTTGCAGACGACCAGTGTCTGGATACAGGCAGTCAGGCTGTGTATCCATAGCAACAACCAGAGGAGGAATGGCTGCCGGGAGGAGTGCAGAAAGAAGAACTTCCATGGTGCATCTGCAGCAGCACAATCAGACACCTTCATCTGCCCCAGCTGCAACAAAACATGTCTCTCCCATATTGGTCTCTACAGCAACAGCCATTCCAACAGTTTTTGACTTCCTTTTCAAAGATGCACTACTCCACTATCTCCCGAGATAAACGGATGCCAACAAGTTTGGGAAGAGCTACTGCCATAACCCTTTCTTTGCCAGAATTACTGTGTTTCTCCGAAAATAAGCCATACCCCGAAAATAAGCCATACCCCGAAAATAAGCCATACCCCGAAAATAAGCCATAGTGATAGGCAGTTTAACCTTGTAGGTTAAACCGTACCATACTTAATAATAATAAAAAGACACCCCCTGAAAATAAGCCACTGTGTGTGTGTGTTTTTTTTTTTGAGGAAAAATAAATATAAGACGGTGTCTTATTTTTGGAGAAACACAGTATTTGCTTAATAACGTCCCTTTCAAGCTACTTTTATTTTTAAGGGAGAAAAAAAACCCTGTGGGGAGAAAAGCAGACAATTATGAACAGATGAATGCTGGCATGGAAAGATTTTGACAGTCCCCGCAGCCATTCTCTGAACACATAGCTGCTTGGCATGATAGAGCATCTATGACTTATCCTAATGAAATTATTACTGTTGTTGTTGTTGTTGTTGTTATAATGCATGAAAAACACAATGAACATCACACCGCCATGTCTTGAATCTTAAGTAGACAAGCTGCAGTGTCGGTCACGTTACACTGCCTGTACAGAGAAGTTTGCAAAGAGCTATATAATTTTATGATTATGTTCATTGTTTTTACCTGCTACCGAATGCTCTTTTCTTAATTTCACTCTCCTCCACACACACACAAACACCTACACTCTGACTTCATGGGAACAATAATGTTTAACGTTGGCTGCAAAAAGCACGATCAAAATGCTTTTAATCTTCTAAGGTTCAGCTGAGACATCAAAACAGAACTTCTTACATCTAGGGACATTAATGACTAAATAAAAATAAGGCACCCCCACACCTACAACCTCAGACTTTCTTGCCCAGCTTGGCACTTCACTCTTCCTCGTACCAAGGCTGCCCGAGCTAATCATCTGTAGTCCCAGTTCTTTGCTGAATAACTGTGATGCCTTCAGGTAGAATCAGAACAGAGATGTGAAATAATAGATAGCTATCCCATCCAAGCTCTGGGGAGATAATCCAGGCAAATGGACAAGGCACTGAGATGCTGCTCAGGAACAGCTGGAAGAGCAGGTGCTTGTATAATAATCGGTGCTATGAACCAGGGCTTCAATAACTACTATGGATTCTTCTGCCATTATCCAATCTGCAAATATTTCACTTGCTCTCCCAGTTAAGGTAAAGGGACCCCTGACCATTAGGTCCAGTCGTGACCGACTCTGGGGTTGCGGCGCTCATCTCGTGTTATTGGCCGAGGGAGCCGGCATACAGCTTCCAGGTCATGTGGCCAGCATGACAAAGCTGCTTCTGGCGAACCAGAGCAGCACATGGAAATGCTGTTTACCTTCCCGCTGTAGCGGTTCCTATTTATCTACTTGCACTTTGACGTGCTTTCAAACTGCTAGGTTGGCAGGAGCTGGGACCAAGCAACAGGAGCTCACCCCGTCACAAGGATTCAAACCGCCAACCTTCTGATCGGCAAGCCCTAGGCTCAGTGGTTTAACCCACAGCGCCACCTGGGTCCCGCTCTCCCAGTAGTGCCCCTCTAAAAATTAGTATCATTGCAACACAACATCTCATTAAATGCCTTTCACTACATGCTGCTGCCCATTCCTCTTTTGCAGCTGAAAAAGTAGGCTGTAACCTCTAAATGCTTATGGCTGTTGTTGGCACCTGTCTGTCTCGAGAGGCAGTGGAGTGTGCCTCCAGGGGTGAAGTCAAATCATAGTGAACTCTCTGGGACGCAAGCCTGGCCAGTGTGTATGGTGGTCTTGGGTTGCTCAGATGACAAGACCCCTCTTGGCTTTGCTGATGTGGTCCAAAGGAAAGGAAAGCTATGCATCTGGCCCCAGCTTGGCTGCAGGAGTTGCCATGAGGAGGCATACAAGGCACCATCCAACTGTCTTAGGGACTCCACTCCAGATTTGTGCAGGGTTTACTGCTTAGCCTTCTCTTCTCCCAAAGATGTCCCACAAGGCAGCAAGTATGCATTTTTCCTCGAGGTTTACTCCTGAAGCATTTCTCATGATTGAGAAAGGCGGTAGAGGTTTAGGATCAGCAACCTGGGCTACCGTCCCACGTTGATGACCCTCATCTGCCCCTCACATCCCTCTACAGCTGGCATCCCCAAACTTCGGCCCTCCAGATGTTTTGGACTACAATTCCCATCATCCCTGACCACTGGTCCTGTTAGCTACCGTAGGGATCATGGGAGTTGTAGGCCAAAACATCTGGAGGGCCGCAGTTTGGGGGTGCCTGCTCTACAGCAGGTGCAGAAACTGCCTTCTCAACTGCTGGACCAGCGGCGTAGCTAGCCACTTGGGGCAGCTCATGCGCCCTGAGTCTGGGGCGGGATGAGCCAGGGCAGGGCACAATACACGGAGCCTCCAAGGAGTCTACCCACCACCTCCCCCTCAGCTGTAAAGGTGGCTGAGAGGGAGGGCAGCGGGCGGACGCAAGCCCCATGCTGCTGTTTTGGGCAGCATGGAGCCTGAAGGCGCCCGAGCTACCACATCACTCCCCAGAGAGATGCATGACTTGGGCACGCTGCAGGTCCCGTGGTAAGTTCCAACCCCTGTGGAGTGCACCCCCCCCCAGCTACCCCTCTGTTTTGGACCCACTATTGGTCTCGTCCATGAGAGTCCCATGGACTGCAAGAAGATCAAACCTATCAATTCTGAAGGAAATCAGCCCTGAGTGCTCACTGGAAGGACAGATCGTGAAGCTGAGGCTCCAATACTTTGGCCACCTCATGAGAAGGGAAGACTCCCTGGAAAAGACCCTGATGTTGGGAAAGATTGAGGGCACAAGGAGAAGGGGACGACAGAGGACGAGAGGGTTGGACAGTGTTCTCGAAGCTACCAACATGAGTTTGACCAAACTGCAGGAGGCAGTGAAAGACAGGAGTGCCTGGCGTGCTCTGGTCCATGGGGTCACGAAGAGTCGGATATGACTAAACGACTAAACAACAATTGGTCTCGTCCACTTAATCCACCAGAGCCAGTCTTTGCATGTAGGAGAATTCCCTAATTCACCTAGGGTTTGAGACCCATTGGCTACCCTCACCTAGTTTAGCTGGCCAGTCGATACACACATTCACATACTTTAGTACCCACCCTGTTCATCTGATTGTTTAAACTGATTTTATTTATCTTCCATCTGATGGTAAATTGTTTAAATTGATTTCATTTGTTTATGTTTATTTTAAAGGGCCGTAGCTCAATGGTAGAGCCTCTGCCTTGCAAGCAGAAGGTCTCCAGCACAATCCCCAGCACACCTCCAAATAGGGTTGGGAGAGACCTCCTGCATGAAAGCCTAAAAAGAGCAGCTGCCAATCTGTGCAGACAATACTGAGTTGGATGGACTGGTGGTCTGGCTAGGTAGAAGACGGCTTCCTATGTTCCAAATGCAATAATAATAAAAATAATTCATAATGAACAAGCACTTGCACCGTACATTTGTACCTTGGTTCTCAAACGGAATCCGTTCTGGAAGTCCATTCGACTTCCGAAAACGTTTGGAAACCAAGGCGTGACTTCCGATTGGCTGCAGAAGCTTCCTGCACTCATTCAGAAGCTACAGAAGCCGCATTGGATGTTCGGCTTCCAAAAAAAAACATTCGTAAACCGGCACCCTCACTTCTGGGTTTGCGGTGTTCGGGAGCCAAAACGTTTGAGTCGCAAAGCGTTCCAGAACCAAGGTACGGCTGTACTAAAAATTGGACTTTTCAAGGTGATACTGAAGTCATACGTTGAGTGCGGCAACATAAATGAAGACAGGCAAAGTTTTCCAGTTGAGTGAATTCTGCACAGAAGACTTGGTGGCTTGCAAACAATATTCCTAGTCACTGGTGCACTGTGTTTCAGTAGTTGGGGACAGATTCTGCTTTACCCTGTGTTATGGAAACTATGCTCAGTTTCTGAAGGGTGTTCTGGGATGTGTGTGGTCTCTTGCCTGCGTACGTGCCAACGTCTGCCTTTCACTCCCCAAGAAGCTTAATGCACTAAGATCAATAGGGCAGTTTTAGAAAGGAATCAATATTGCACTCAAAGAAATCTTTCTTTTCCTTTCTTTTCTGTTGCAAAAAACCAAACAGCCTCTCTCTCCCCCCCCCCGCCCCCCAAGTTACTAAGAAACAAACTTGTTCCAACAATTATATCTCACGCTGAAAGGTAAGGGGTGAATTTTGTTGCCTCTGTTTTTGATGGTGTGTTCAGTAGTCTGGCTTTAATATTAGGATTCATCAAAGTGATTGATTGGTGTATCACGGAAAGAGGCAGTGCTGGCTCCAAAGGAAATTTCCCACACACTTTGAAATTGGCTCATGTAGCTGGTCTCATTGAACAGCAGTCGAGCAAAAGGATGGAGAGCGCTGAAGGCATAGGCTGAGAGCCATTCTGAGCACCACACTAAGAAGGTGACATAAGAAACACCTGCATTTCTCCCTCATGCCCCGAAAGGGAGCTTAAAGGCTGCCAAGGTGCCAGAGGGAGACAGTGATTTCCTCTTTACTACAGGTGGTCTTGAAGAGAGAGGGAATTGCTAATTGTATTATTGAGCTAGATCTGATCCTATAGTTTGCATTGCTTGCATTGTATGAATTCTGACTGTATAGGCTGTAGCCCTGGGATGTCTTGCGTAAAATGCTTTTTCTTTGCCTCTATGCCTCTGTGTGCCAAAAGGGGAAGCCAGGCAGAATGCTAAGCTATCAAGGCCGGATGAGCTGGCCCTGTCTGGAACGCAGAAGGGCTTATCAGCTGCTATGCCTGACGTGTAGCCTCTTACTCAAGGCTGCTGGAAGTTGCAGGCTTGATGTGTAAACTGAAGGCTAAAGGCTTCGTTGAGCCAGCATGTTGACCCCCTTTGCGTGCGTGACCCCCTTGCGTGCGCACATTTACAGGGAGGGGGAAAGGAGCCCAAAGAAGTGTATAATAATCTTTGCAAATGTGTGTTTCTTTACTCTTGTCGTGGCTGACCACCAAGAGTCTCTTAATTAATTAAGAATTAAACTCTTTCTCTGGAACTCAACCCCGGTGTCATTTTGACTATCTTTGTCCTGCCTGGGCGCAACTTAAAGGACCCTTAGTAGCTGATAAGGCTACAGTCTCAAAATATCTAGGGAAGAGGCAACCTAGCTTCCCAGACCAGCTCTCCATGCTCAAATAAGCACCCCACAATGGAGACATTTTTTTGCCCCTGGGGTCTTCACCAGTAGCTTCGCTCTCTGTCGCAGGCTGATGTTTCCAGTCTTTCCCCCTACTGAATTAAGTGGATACTGGTGTGAGTAGGTACAAGGATACAGGTTTTACTGTTTTAAGTTCTAATAAAATAGGAACAGTGCACACACAAAATCTACTCCATCCTGAGATTGGGAAAAATCAGATTTCCGACCAGCATTTAATCTGAGTTCAGCAGACGGAATACCAGGATCCTGGAACAATTACAGAGCAGAAATTGTCCACTCTCATTATATCGAATGCAGCATACATGTTGTTGTGCCGCTGAGCAAATTTCTACTGCTTTGGCATACAGAGTTTGATCTATGACCACGACTGTTTTACTGTTATAGTGTCTCAAATATAAATTCTTCTTTTTAAGCAACCCTCCCTGCCTTTTCTAGAGCAAAGTCTGATAAAACTGTTGAATGATTGTGTAAAAGTGTCATTATTGTTTCACTGTACCTTTAAGAGTCAGGAAAGATCTAGTGACTGGGGCTCTGCAGCTGTGGAGCAGCTTGACAGGTGTTACTGTGAAGCTGATGATGCAGGGTATATCTGGGGTGTTGTGTGTTGCCTCTGTGCTGGGCGATTTCCCAGTGTGCTCTTGGTGGGTGGTTTGGTTGTGTGGGTGTTTTGTGTAAGACTAGTTTAATTGTTGTCATTTTTACTTTCTCCATTAAACCAAGCATTTGTTTAAGCCTTGGTGTGACTCTATGTGTAAGTTCCTCAGCCAGCTCCTGCTGATGCAACTCACTTGCTGATAACCTTAACAAAAACCTGGTTGGTCATTGTCTTCCAAGTAGAACTGATGGCCAAATTTTCAGGTCCTGGTTAACAGACCTGATGTCAATACCAGGAAAGGTACTAGAACAGATAATTAAATGGTCAGTCTGTGAGCACTTAAAAAGTATGCTGTGATTCATAAGACCCAGTATGGGCTTCTCAAAAACAAGTCATGCCAGACGAATCTCACTGCTTGTTTTAATAGAGTTGCAAGCTTGGTGGATCAGGGGAATGCTGTGGGTGTATTATATCTTGATTTCAGTAAGGCTTTTGACAAAGTCCCCCATGATAGTCTGGTGGATGGAGTGGATGAGGTAGCTGTTAGGTGGATTTGTAGCTGGTTGACCGAACTCAAAGAGTACTCACTAATAGTTCCTCGTCAACCTGGAAAGAAGTGACAAGTGGGGTGCCACAGGGCTCTGTCCTGGGCCTGCTGTTCAATATCTTTATAAACAACTTGGATGAAGGAATTGAGGGGATGCTCATCAAATTTGCAGATGACACCAAACTGGAAGGGGGAGCTAATGCCCCAGAAGATAGAATCGGGATTCAATATGACCTTAACAGACTGGACAACTGGGCCCAAACTAACAAAATGAATTTCAATAGGGACAAATGTAAGGGTCTTAGGCAGGAAGAATCAGATGCACAAATAAAAGTGGGGACACCCGGCTTGCCAGTAGTACATGTGAAAATGATTGAAGGAGTCTTAGTAGACTTCCTTGGAAGTTGATGGACTCTCCTTCCTTGGAGGGTTTTAAGCAGAGGTTGGATGCTTTAGTTGAGATTCCTGCATTGCAGGGGGTTGGACTAGATGACCCTCAGGGTCCCTTCAACTCCACAGTTCCATGATTCTATGACTGTTAGTATTTTTGCAAGTTTTATTGCATTTTAGTCAACAGAAAATACATGAATAAGGTTGGTACTTTTGTGCCAAACATTCGAGCATTGGGGGAAGCTTCATAATATATAATCCATTTTCCATAATACTATTTTGCAGGCTAGTTAGTTAGTTTTACAGCATAAATTGCTCTAGCAAATTTCCAATTCATTCTAAAAGAGTGAGGGACCAAATTATATTGTAGACCCCTACCAGCAGTTCAGTCTTGTGGGAAATAAACACACACCAAAAAGGAGAGAGAGAAAAGAAGACACTGAAGCTGATTAAATTACGGTCAGAAAGACTGTTTAGCAGATACTTTAGCTGCAGAATTATCTAAGGGCTCTTAATGCATATACAGGACATCTTGCTATAATTAGAGATCACTCTGCAAAATGTAGTTAAATGTCTCAGACATCAGCAGCAATTGAATTATTCCCCCGCCCACCCAAATACAAAAATCTTTATGAAGATCTCTTTAAAGCTCAGTGTAATATGACCTAAAATATGAAATTCTGTACTTAATATACATCAGAGTGATAGACACTGTTCTCCAGACACTGGTCATAGCAGGAGGGGAGGCAGAAATGGAGTCCACCATAAACAAATCAACACAATTGATCATTGATTATCTTCGCCAGCACAAATGAGATAAAAAAATGCATGCACATTTTACTGTAACAGCCCTATCCTCAAGCAGTTCTATTTGCAGTCATCCACTGATAATGAGATTGTGCTCTAACATTTGGAAAACTGGTGCCAACGCCTGTAGTTCATGTCATGAGCTGCTTAAAAGTAGGACGGCCAACTCTTGCACCTCTGAAAATCAGAAAATGTATCACCCAAATGCTGTCTAGGTGCTAACTGTTGGTGGGCAACATGAAGGCTCCCCTGCTCTCCCATCTTTTGATCTCGCATCATTTTGAACTCGCAGCTGTCCATGGAAGCACAGGTCAATTCTGTGTCTAGGGCAGCTGTTTATCAGTTCCATCTGGTACGCAGGCTGAGACCCTACCTGCCTGCAGGTCTGTCTCACCAGAGTGGTGCATGCTCTAGTTATCTCCCACTTGGACTACTGCAATGTGCTCTACGTGGGGCTACCTTTGAAGGTGACCCGGAAACTACAACTAATTCAGAATGCGGCAGCTAGGCTGGTGACTGGGAGCGGCCGCCGAGACCACATAACACTGAAAGAACTACACTGAAAGAACTACATTGGCTCCCAGTACGTTTCCGAGCACAATTCAAAGTGTTGGTGCTGACCTTTAAAGCCCTAAACGGCCTTGGTCCAGTATACCTGGAGGAGCATCTCCACCCCCATCGTTCTGCCCGGACACTGAGGTCCAGCGCCGAGGGCCTTCTGGCAGTTCCCTCATTGCGAGAAGTGAAGGGAACCAGGCAGAGGGCCTTCTCGGTAGTGGCGCCCATCCTGTAGAACAGCCTCCCATCAGGTGTCAAAGGAAAAAAAACTACCAGACTTTTAGGAGACATCTGAAGGCAGCCCTGTTTAGGGAAGCTTTTAATATCTGAAGGACTATTGAATTTTAATATTTTGTTGGCGGGGCATAAATTATTATTATTATTATTATTATTATTATTATTATTATTATTATTCCATCTTCAAGCTGGACTTGGACCAGATAGCCCATCAAATAGAGGAGTGGCCACTCTACTGAAAAGTCTTGAACTGACCTATTAACTCCAATAAAATGTCAGTGGGATTTCTCTAGACAAACTTGTTTAAGGGCTTCATCCCATAGTATAGCAGAAAAACATCTGGTATTTCAGTGCAAACATCCTAAAGTTAGACTGAAAAGTCATAAGACTCTAAGCTGACTACAAGCCAGCTGCAAAAATGAACTTTTTAAACTTTAAAAAAACAAAAACCAACTTTAACCCTCCTAAGCTGGCGGGGTTCCTATGGACTGACTCCAGCAGCTGTACAGAATATCTGGAAAAAAGCTCTTAGCAAACTTAAACCACTTTATATTCCATGTACCCCTCAAGAATTGTGGAATCAGTTGTCATTTGCACCCACTTCTCACTTTCTTAAAAATTGCGTTCAACTTATTAAGCTATCAGGGGTCTAATTTACCCTTACTGAAATGGATGGGGAAGTGAAATTGCCAGACACTTTACTTAATGGCAGTCCATTTGATCTTTACCAGCTTCTCAATATAGGAGAAATAACAGCATTTTTGCTGTATCATAAATTCCATTATGCCACTTCAAGAGCACTGGAGTATATATATTTTTTCTGTTTTTGTAAAATAAATCTGTATATGTGTATTTTAAAAATAAATAAATTACCAAGTACTCCAAGGGTCTGTTAAACTCCAGGAGTAAACTTTTCCAAGCCTAGATGATTAATTCTGTTCCATTTTAGTTTTATTTTGACATAGGTGTTCACACTCCCATACTGCAATCTTGCAACACTGATTTCTGATTTCTTATTTGTTTGGGGAGACAGGTGGAGAAAGCCTCTATTGCTGTATATCGATGTTCCATTATTGACTATGAGACCAGTATGTTACCGATGCATTTTAGGTTTCCGTTTCACTTTTTCTGCTTTTTTCTTCCTTCTTCCAGGGCATCTGGATAGGTAACTATCCCAATGAAGATTGCTTAATTTGTTGGCTGGATCATTTACTCAATCACATGCCACTGGTCTGTTTGCTTCTTAACGGTTTAGAGCGACTAGTATAACTTAACACTTTAATACCAACAAAGATTGACTTAGTTCACACAAGGTGAACTACCCAAGGTGAACTAAAGTGTGGTGGCCAAAGTGTTCCTGAATGATACTGCTGCTAGGGTTGTATGTAAAAGGTAAAGGGACCCCTGATCGTTAGGTCCAGTCGTGAACGACTCTGGGGTTGTGGTGCTCATCTCGCTTTACTGGCTTTACAGCTTCCGGGTCATGTGGCCAGCATGACTAAGCCACTTCTGGCAAACCAGAGCAGCGCACAAAAGCACCGTTTACCTTCCTGCCGGAGTGGTACCTATTTATCTACTTGCAATTTTGGCGTGCTTTCAAACTGCTAGGTTGGCAGTAACAGGGACCAAACAACGGGAGCTCACCCCATTGCAGGGATTTGAACCGCCGAACTTCTGATCGGCAAGCCCTAGGCTCTGTGGTTTAGACCACAATGCCACCCGCGACCCCTGACAGTTAAGTCCAGTCGCAGATGACTCTCGGGTTGCGGCACTCATCTCACTTTACTGGCCGAGGGAGCCGATGTTTGTCTGCAGACAGTTTTTCCGGGTCATGTGGCCAGCATGACTAAGCCGCTTCTGGCGCAATGGAACACCGAAACCAGAGCAGTGCATGGAAATGCCATTTACCTTTCTGTCGGAGAGGTACCTATTTATCTACTTGCACTTTGGGGCATGCTTTCAAACTGCTAGGTTGGCAGGAGTTGGGACCGAGCAACGGGAGCTCACCCCGTCGAGGGCATTCGATATATGATTCCACGTTTAGTAACAAGGGGAAAGACACATTTTAGGCGTTCGGAAAATAAGTTGGGTAAAATGAAATCGGAAATTGTTCATTAACAACAACAAAAGCACAATGCCTGGCCTGAGAGTTTTCTTTCACACAGCCAAGGTTTTGCAGGACTGTATAGGCAAGTCCTTCTGTGCAAGTCAACTTCCTGATGCTTTTGTGGGAATTGGGGTCTCTTTGCATCTATGTGGTAGAGTCAGGGCCGGCTCATCATAGACCCCCGGTGGCGCAGGGCACCATGGCGCCGGCCCGCCAGGAGGGCGCCGCGAGCTGCGCCCGCCCGCTGACCGGCCGGTCTGCCGGTCCGCTGCGCAGCTGCGCGCGGCGCCCACCTGCCCACCGCGCTGGGAAACGGGGCGGGAGGGCGCTGTAGAGATCACGCTGTGTCTGCCCGCCCGCCCGCCGCGCAGCAGTGCCGCGCCCACCCGCCCACTGCGCTGGGAAACGGGGCGGAAGGGCGCCAGAGAGATCCGGTGCGCCATGGCGACAGGGGCGCTTAAGACGGCGCTGGGTAGAGTCAGTAGTGAATGGTTTGCATTATGTGAGGGATCTCTGTGGAATGAAAATCTTAGCTGAAACAATACAACCTATGAAATGGGATTCATTTTGGACGGCAATGGAAAGTAGTAAATACCTGGGTGTTCCTCAAGCAGTTAGGCATTGGGGAATGCTATTCAGTGAAAGCAATTCTGTACAGCAACAGGCACATTTTGATGTGGTCCCTTTCCCATAATGAATGAACTAAAACGTGGCTTTCATGAATTCTCAGTGACTTTCAAAAGGAAATCACAAATTTGTGCTCATTGGGAGCAGCTTTTGATCATTCGCTGACAGCCTCATTCCTTCAGACAGAGAAGATGGCTGGGAAGGTCACCTTCAGAGAATGCAAAGTGTTATTATTCCATGATTATGGCAGCATTAGTTATAAAAGGTTACACTGAGGGGGAAAATGTACACTGAGAAAATCAGACAACTTAAAGCTGATTGCCAAGGTACAGTAGTTCCTCGGGTTACGAACACGATCCGTTCCGGATCGCAGTTCGTTACCCGAAAAGTTCATAACCCGAACCGCCATTTTGCACATGCGCAAAGCCCTATTTTCGCGCTTTGCACATGCGCAAACCGTGCACGCGCACAATGTCCGTGCGGCCGAAAATACTTCCAGGTTTGCACAGTTCGTAACCCGAGTTGTTCGTAACCCGAGGTGTTCATAACCCGAGGTACGACTGTATTTACAAAAAGTTTCAAGCCGGCCATTTTGCTCTGAAGCAGAGCAAGGACTTTTCAATGCAGTTGCTCCTGATGTAAATTTGGAGCGAACAGTACAAAGACCCCAGAGGAGTAGTAAGGCCATAACTGGACAAACAAGATGGATTGAATTATGGTTCTCAATAGCAGCTGATCCATCACGAGGCTTCAGCTGTCTACAACAACTTTTGACAAGTCACAAATGCAGAAAAGTGCCACTGTGAAGCATTCTGAGATGACTGGGAATACACACCAAGACTTGCACTTAAGAACAGCCTAGGCACAAAGGAGTAATCCTTACAATGTGCGCAACGTAGCCAAACCACAAAGTTTTGTCACTAAGCAAGAACTCCATACAGTTGCAGCTTTCGGGTTCTTGCATTGAAGCGACAGGGTGGTTAAGAAAGTTAACAACAAAAACATCAACAAAACCACACATCAACTAAGTCAAGAAAGTGAAACTGCTCACTTTGACTTCATACATCTCATCATTCAATGAGTATACTAATAAGACTTCAAGCAAAACAGACAGAAAATACACGTGTTAGGTGCTCAGAAAATAGCTGACACTGCAACAGAAGAGTTGAGTAAACCGTTGACTGGCAGTAGATCAAACTTTAAAATGTCTGATAGCAATTTCTGAAGTTTCTTCTGTTGCCAACAACACCCCCTTTCACCCCAGCTAAATGCATTCTGTTATCGGAACTGGGGGGGGGGGAACCAACCATTAGTGATCTCAGACTACTCATTCACAAGCACACATCTCTGCTTCCAGCATGCATTGTTGATTTTATGCCTACAATTAGGAAGACAACAGGCAAGACATCTCGTCAAGTTTGAATGACACGTTTGAAAGTGTGCGCCAGTATGGTACTCATATTTGTGATATGCAACAGATTAACTTCATATTTGATAGCTACATTGAAAACTCCCCTGAAGGATGTGAAAGGCAGAGGAAGTCCGTGCCGATCCCACTAGAATTAGTGACTGCTGACTGTGACACCACCATTCCTATCCTATACAGCAGAAGCCTCATCTATCAGTACTAAAATTCACCACACTCTTCACTGACAAAAGATAACCCTGTAGGATTTACTAGACCATCACGGCAAGCATATACAGTGGTACCTCTACTTACGAATTGAATGCGTTCCGAACGCACATTTGTAAGTCGGATCCCATAGGAATGCATTGGGAGAAAAAATTCGTAAGTAGAAGCAACCCTATCTAAAAATTCGTAAGTAGAAAAAATCCTATCTAAACCACATCCAAGATGCCGGATGGAGCTCCATTCGTAGGTAGAAACATTCGTAAGTAGAGTTATTCATAAGTAGAGGTACCACTGTAACTGGTTAGAGCTATGGCACAGAATTCTAGGAAATTCTAGGAAGGTAAAGCACATGTTAGCCAAGCTAAATCAGGTGGTTGTTTTAACTGGGAGTGAATTTTTGACATTCTCCATTTCTTTGTTCAGAACCAACTCTCCATTAAATATTGGTACAATGGAATTAAATTTAGTATATACACTCAGAACATAATTTGAACACTAGCTTTAGCCCACCTACAGCTGTTTTTGGGTAGGAAGGAAAGATGAAAGGTGCAAAATACTTTTCTTTTCTTTTCTTTTCTTTTGAAAAAAGGGTTTATGAGGAACTCCAGAAGGAGTTCTGTCTTAAAACTGGCATTCCAAATAATGGGTGGGTGGGTGGAGATGATAGATGATAGATATAGATAGATAGATGACAGATAGATGATAGGATCCTAGAAAATGCTATGATGATGGAAGATCATAATGGCAAGTGATCATAGAAGGCTGAAACACTTTTGAAAAGCCACAAGTAGCAGTCGCTGAAATATATTTGGCACAAACATGCCATGTAGAATCAGAGAAAAGGACTGGAGCATACAAGGCTTATTTCCTATTCAGAGCACCTGGGAACAAAAGAATACAAAGTCTGAACAACATTATGGAGTTCTCAACTTGACTGAGCAACGGAAAATACAAGGTGGCATGAAATTCAATCGACTGAGTTTGTTTGTGTGTTGAACGCAAAGCAAAGGGCTGGAAAGATTGCCTAGGTACAGATTCACTGGGACAGACATCTATCATCCTGTCAGTGCGGCCAGACACACCAAGAGGTCTCAGCTGCTTCTCACTTCTGAGGTTACTGAAGCAAGCTGAGCCTTCCAGACAATCAAATATGGGGACCCACACTGCAGCAAAGAGGGCTTCATTCAAGAATACCTTGGGGAGCAAGGACGCTGAAATCTTGCATGCAGAGAAAAACTTCAGAGACAAGGCTAACTGGACAAATATGCAGGGAGACTTTAAAAACAGTCAGGCAGCGCACATGAGGCAATGAAGACTCAGAAAATGGGCAGCAATATTAAGCAATCAACATCTAAGTTTGTACACCATTTGTCTTGCATACAGAAAGTCCCAGTTTCAACCTTTAGCAAAAGGAATTCAGTTGGGAATAACTTCCCTCCCTGAGACACAGCAGAACTGCCCAGTGACCAGAATAGTGAATACTGCACTAGATGGATCAATAATCCAATTCACTATAAGGCATATTTGATGTATGTTTAAGCAGCCCCTATGCAAAGTAGGGGTCCCCCCCTTCTTACAAAAGGGTATTTAGCAATCCATCCTTCAGTACAAATTTCTCAGATGAATGCAATCTTAATGTACTTATGAACACTGTAGATTGGGGATGGTCTTACAATTATGTTTTCATGGCAAAGCTTAGGTTGCTCAAATCTTTATGTGGACTTGAATGTCTCTTTGCTCCTCCCGGTGGCATGCACTTTCTTCCCGGTCTATTCTTTTGATCACCCATTGAGCTCCCCTCCTTTGGCATCTTCTTCTTGCCCTCAGTTGACTGGCATGTAGAATTAGACAAAAGGGCTACATACATTGTCCCACTTCCTCTTCCAAGTCTCCCTCCCTGGGATCCCTAAGGCTCTTTATCACCTGGCTCCCTGGCTACGGCTATTGCATTGCTACCCCTTTCAACCCTATCTATCTTTTTGTTGTGTCCCCCCAACCCAAAATATGAGCACTCACCCACTGTCAGCTGGAGTGACTCTGCCTTCCAGGGCAGCCTTCGTAACATTAGGACAACTCAGCCAATCACAGGTAAAGGCTATCGCCACCAGAAAATCACTTGGCATGCTACCATCATCCAAAAATGTTTCCCAAACATTGTGTTACCATGACTGACAATAAGAATGTTGGCTTTGTTTTGTCATTCAATGCTTCACACCTTTTTAAAGCCTAGGGGTCTGTTATGGTGACGGCACAATGATATGCCCCCCCAAAAAGTACCAGGATCAATAGTAGAGAAAGAGAAAGATCTACAGTAAAAAAGGCAAGAGAAGCCAAAACTGTCAGGTTTTTTTTTTTTTTTTTGCTTATTTTTTGCAACACTGATGCATTAAATGGTAGATTTTCTGGCTAAATCAGCCTTCTGAAAACATAAAAGGAAACATCTTGGCAGGCTTAGCAAGCTATGAACATTATTGCTTATATTTTTATGTTTACTCTCAAACCACTACAGCCCAATGGTGCTAACTTTGTGATCGGTTTGCTGATGCTGGTGAAAGTTCGTGCTAAGAATACAAAAGAATGAAATGTGTCAAATTACCATGCCTTTCTACAGGAAACAGTGCTCAAAAGTACTGAATACATAGGTTTGGATCCAGACCTGGTTACACTCAGCGTGATCCACTGAAATTAATGGGGCATGAATAATTACTAACTTAATTTGATTTTAGTGGGCCTACTCTGAGTATGACTGCATCCAACCCATAAAACCAACCTGCCCAACTATAAAAGGGACTTGGACAACAGAATAACCATTGCTAAATTTTCTGGGCTCCAAGCTCTTAATTTAATGCCCATACATATTGTGCATCACTAGATATCTAAGGATTGTTTAAGGCTTGGTAACCAACTAAGAGAAAACCAATTACCAACAAGGGAGTTATAAATAAAACCATAAAGTATTCATCTGATCCATAATTCATTGGTAACAGACATTCCACCATCTGGAGTGGGGATGAACTTGCAACTCAAGCGTCAGATGGCTTGTGATGAAGATTTGACATGCAAAAATGGGTGTTGATGTTGCAAATGATTTCATGTGATATCTTATTTCTGATGTGTTTTTTTTTTAAAAACAATATTGGCTGCATGTGGGATTAACTTCCATGTTTCCTACTGGTAGTCTTGCTTTTCAAATGAAAGCACACAAACAATATAAATGTTTTCGAAGCTGCATTATTTTGCATTTAAGAAAAGGAGGGAAATGATGGCAAACTGTGGTGTGCACACTTGCAAAAATTTCCACAGGATCTCATAGAATCATAGCGTTGGAAGGGACCCTGAGGATTATCTAGTCTAATAACCCCCTGCAATGCATGAATATGAAGCTATCCCATATGGGAACTGAATCTGCAACCTGGGTGTTATCCGTGCTCTAACCAAGTCAACTATCTAGTTTTTTAAATTATGCTTTATGGACAAGATTCTATGAACAGTGTAAACTGGTTTCACATCCTGAAGGTGGGTTGAGGTTTGTGTTTCTCAGACTGCAGCACTGCAAACTGTTTTGGGATGTACCCTTATACCAAAATCTATTTTTGATACAGCACAGATATCTCATGTCCCATGAAAGTAAAGCATATACAAGCTAATAGACATATATAGAACTGAATGTTTGGATCCTAGCCTTTGTAGTTTTATTTTTTTCATTTATGAATAAATGAAGCTTATTTATTATCCCATAATATATATTGTCCATCTTTGAGGTGCCCTGAGACTATTTAAAGTTTCATTATAAAAATCATTTTTATTTGATTTTACAGATATAAATTTATAACTAAACCACACACATATCCATATAAAGAGATTTCTCTGAATCTTGAGACTCCCCCCCCATCCCCTCTATGGGTCCTATTGTCAACATTTTCAACTGCCTATTATTTCATAATCTATATTTCTATCCATATTGTCCATAGTACTTGTTACACGAAGAGTCGGACACGACTAAACGACTAAACAACAACAACACTTGTTACATTACAAGTGAGATTAAAAGCCTGCTCATGTTTTCATCTGCATCTATTTAAAATTTACTGGTATTTAAAATTTCTTAATAGCCTTTCCAAGGTTTGTTGCAAGCAATACACAAAAAAATGAAACGAAACCACTTCTGTAGGTGGCTCACCGACTACAGGTTCTCCCTTGTAATAAAACACAGTGCAGAATTAAAAGTTGCAACACGCCGGCACAAAAACACCACTTAGTTCTTTTCATTCTCAAGCCTCATGACATATCACTATATAATCCAAGGCATCTACACTTTTAAAATATGTTGTGCGTTTCAGCAGGGGCGCTTTTCCTGGTTGAATTCAGTTGTTGGTGTGGTCTTTTCCCCTGTCTGGTGGGAGTGGGAAGGGAAAGGTGTGCGCTTATCCTTTTGTGTGGTGAGGAGATTATAGCCCTCCATGTGGCTCCACGGAGCACTTGGAACAACTTTGAAATACTAAGTTGCTGCCAAAGAGGATGGCCACTCCTACAGCTCACTAGAAGGACAAATCCTGAAGCTGAGGCTCCAATACTTTGGCCACCTCGTGAGAAGAGAAGACTCCCTGGAAAAGACCCTGATGTTGGGAAAGATGGAGGGCACTAGGAGAAGGGGACGACAGAGGACAAGATGGTTGGACAGTGTTTTCAAAGCTACGAACACGAGTTTGACCAAACTGCGGGAGGCAGTGGAAGACAGGAGTGCCTGGCGTGCTCTGGTCCATGGGGTCACGAAGAGTCGGACATGACTAAACGACTAAACAACAACAACAGTGTCAAAAAATGAGGAATTGTATCACTCCCTCTGCCCACCAGAAAATATAAAAGGGCAAATGAGAACACAGATATATACAAATGGAAGACTGAAAGGTGACTCAAAAGATTGTCTGTGCTCATTTATTTGTACAATAAATTTGTAAACTAGGTCAATACTTGCCAAAAGAATGGAAGAAGCTATTTATGTATGCCACAACAGCGGCTAGGATATTACTAGCCCCAAAATGGAAAGATGACAAGACACCAACAAAAGAAGAATGGCAAGCAAAATGGGTGGAATACGTAGAAATAGCGGAGCTCACGAGAAAACTTAGAGATAAGGACAATAGAGAGTTTTTAAAAGATTGGGAACCGTTTATGATGTATATACAGAAACATTGTAAAGAAGTGGACTCACTAGCAGGGTTTGAGTAAACACTTACAATTAAGAAAACAAGTGAAAACATTCAGGTGCAATTGTTGGGAAAACAACAAAGCGTAAGATGTAATTGAAAAGATATGGCATAAAAATGATAAGAATATAAGAACAGTTAATTAAAAGACTGCAAAATTAATGTAGAATAAAATAAGCAGGAAAAGCAAATATCTAAAGAACCAGAAGAGGAGGTTGAGGGAAGTCATGGGAGCGGTGGGGGGGTATTTGGATTTACATATTTTTGTGATAATGATGATTGTGCTGAATATAAAACTGTGAAACTGAATAAATTTTTTTATAAAAGTGTTGTAAACCAGGACACAAAACCTGATTGTTTTTGGGGTAGGTTGTGTGTGAAAGGATGACAGTCTTGATCTGTAGAGGAAAATTTGCCTGGGATGGCAGGAAATAACAGGAGTGGGTTAGCAAGCTTTTACTTTTTCAGATGGGGAAAAGAAAAATCTCAGAAATCTTCTCAGTGTTTTTTTGGGTGGGGTGGGGTGGGGTGGGGTGGGACTTGGCTTGGTTCTACATTATACATTGCTCCTCTCTTCAGATGCAGTTGAAGGCTATCACAGACTTGCAAAAAAAACCATTGAAGCACATTCATTGATCACAAATGTATGTAAGAGTAGCCAGACAGTCTCTGAAACCAGAAAATCTGTTTACAGCGAGTCTGACTGGAAGTGAGGAAGCAGCATGGGAAGGGGTACTCAACGCATCATAATCCTCGCAGGAGAAGAGTCACCACTGGGAAGATTATTTTAAGAAAAGAAACAACAAGTTTTGGACACCTTTCCCCCTGCCAATTTAAATTGGGCTCCTGAAATATCATTATACATATTTGCATAGATTTGTGGAGTTTGGGACTTGACAAAAGGTAGTGCTTGTAAAATTAATAAAATAAATAAATGAAAGGAATACTGTTTTCACAAAAGCGATGTCTTTTTGTGTCCTGAGAGAAGCACATAGTCCCAAACCTTCTGGCGTAGGAAGACTTCTTCAGCCAACATTAGATGTTATGGTACATATGTGAGTGCCACCAAAAACAGCACCCAGCCCTTTCTCTCCTCCTGACTAACATTCCTAGCAATCAAAGAAGTGAGATGTGATGCTTCTCCACAGTGTGTTTTCCTGCCACTTCTAGCAGAAGCCAATGAAACAGAGCATGGATGAGGAGACTCGCAGCATGGCGAGATCACATCACATGGCATTAACTGAGGAAAAAGGATGAGGAAGTGAGCAGCTGCTATGTGGCATCAGCCGCCACATGAATCTTGTATTATCCAGTTCCAGCCTCAGTGTGCTGGTACAACAGCACAACACATGGGAAGGGTGTTCTTTCCATGAGGCCACTGGGAAACTGGTGCAGCATGTGCCACTGAGGGAGTTGAGCTGGTGCTCCATTTTCTTCTGGTACCTGGCTCAACACGAGCCGATGGTGACCCCTGATGGCAGAACCTTTGTTTCTGGCTCAAAAGGATACCCCAATGGACAGAAGCTAATGTTAGGATTCTTGCTCTGTGTTTGCAGTCATGGGATTGTTTTCTATCACATGACAGTGTATGTTTTCATTCCACAGTGTGGGAAATGACGGAGACAGAATGTTTTGTATTACTGTGTTCCGTGAAGTGGGACTATTGTCCTTTGTTTCTTTCTCTTTGCTGCCTGATGAGAAAGAGGAAGGAGCTAAGTCAGAATGCTCCGAGTATTTTATATGTAAATAAAGTAGTTTAGACAAAATGCTGAGCTATTGAGTCTGTTACGCGAACTGCCAATACTCTGCTGTTCCATAAGTGTGCTGATGTCTCTTAGTATCAGTCGCTGTGATGTTCGGGCGGGAGAAAGCTTTTGAAGCTCCCGACCAACCAGGAGGGTAGAACATGTCAGTTGGGCATGTGTCTCTACCAGAGTACTACTTGCGAGTAGGGCGCTCCTAACAGCTAAAACCCAACCCAGGACATCTTAATCTGTATCTATGGAGGGGCTGTAGGGCTGAACGAGCCAGTCCTGCCTCTTCTGCCCTTGATCTCTTCACAATCAGGAACCTAGTTGCAGGGATGATTGTAGGGTTTGTGCCATTTGTGCTTACAATTCTCCTTCAGGCTGCATGTCTGCTCAACACAGGAAAGAAAATGGTGGAGGAGCTGGGGCTGGTGTTCAAGGGGCCCATGGATAATTGACCCTTTGGGTCCCTTCCAACCCTACAATTCCAAGAGTATGTGAATAGGGCTTGTTTCTCTGATTTCACACAAGCCCAGGGAATTGGCATCGGGTGCGGAAGTCGGGTTAGTAGATTATTATTTTTAAAGCTGACTTGGAGGTTTTTGCTTTAACAATCACATGGCATCTAAATCTTGTGAAATAAATAAATAAAAATTCATGGAAAGATGGTACATGGTGTATTTCAATAAACTGCAAAACCCTCAGCAGAAATATGTGCAGAATCCACGTTTTCTTGGCACATGAATTTATTGGACTCTGAACACCTCTTTCCAGTCTTACTATTCACAGTGCTACTAAATGGTCACAGCAATTTGAATAATGTACAGAAAACCATGATTAGTCATTAAATTGATCAAATATTAACAATAAAGTCGTTCATGGATTCTATCATCTGATCATCTATTGCTAGCTATTCAAAGACATGATTCAGCTTATTGTTATATTTTTCAGTCTGGAAAATGAACCGGTTTGATTGTTTTCTTGTTGCAATTTCCAGTGTAAATTGGGTTCCTAGATGCTCCACATACCCCTTGCACTCAAAAATGAAAATTAAGAAAGCAAGACATATTAAGGGTGCCAGTTATACAAAAAAAAAAAGAGGGGAATTTTTTTTAAAAAAATATTTGAGCAAAAGATAAAGTTTTCAGGAAATATTTCCTGCAAGAACCAAAAACAAATTTATACCAAAAGTTGCACTTGCAATGTACATCTGGAGCAGCCAGAATTTTAATGCATGAGCCTTTTGTAAATTCTGAAATTCACAATACTTTTCTTGGGCTTGACATGGTAAAGTAGTGCCCCATCTGTGGTGCTGGCTAGCAGATTTTCTGTCAACACCAATGAGTCTGCCAGACCAGTATCATGGCATATGGTCTGAATTTCCAGGCACAACATTTCTTACTGCCAATATAAAATAGATGTCTTTGTCCTGAGAAACGTCTTCTACCAAACCTTGGTACACTCAGCTTCTACACAAAAGGGGGAAGTTGTCTGATTGTACCTCCATTTTTTTAGAAACCCTTCACATTTGTATATCTAACTTTATCTGCAAAGCTCGGGGTGGTGTACTTTGTATATCATTCCATCTTACTCTCAGAAAAAAAACAATGTGATGTAGGCTAGTGTGAGCGGAAAGCAACATGAACATGACCATCTGCTGAGCTTCGAAGAATCAAAGAGTTGAAAGTTATCTCAAAAGTCATCTAGTTCAACCCTCTGCTGATGCAGACACTATGGCATTCCTAATAGATGGCTAGGCAGCCTCTGCTTTAAAAACCTCTCACGAAGGAAAGTCCGCCATTTTCTGAGGCAGTCTGTTTCTCTGTCCTATATCTCAAACTGTTCCAAATCCTTTTTCTTGTAACTAAAACCCACAGGTTTTGTTTTCTGGAGCAACAGAAAACAGACTAGCACCACCATCTAGGCAGCTATCATTCAAACATTTGAAGATGGCTGCCACATCTTCTCTTAATTGTCTCTTCTCCAGGCTAAACATATCTTCAACCTTTCCTCACAGGACTCGGTCTTCAGAGTCCCCACCACCTTTGTCGCCCCTCCTCTGAACACCTTCTAGTTTGCAAGTATCTTTCTTGAACTGGAGTGTTCAGCACTTGACACAGTATTCCAGGGAAGATCTGACCAAAACAGAATAGTGCTCACCTGACATCTACCTGGTTGTCTGAGGATCTCAACTCCTCTCAGCAGCCCCCATGCCAAGTTCTCCCTTTCTCGCTGTACGTTCCGTCACATTTACTAGGGTGTTTCTTTGCATTTTCTCACTGGTTTCTGCTGACAGGGATGCATTGGCGGGAGAATGACATGCGTAGAACTCAGAGCCAGGGCAAGGCGAGGCTGCTGCCTCAGGCTGAAGACGTCCCCCCCCCCCCGGAACACTGTGGGCACCCTGCCTCCACCTCCAATTTGGGGTAAGATCGCATCCATTTGGGGCAAGCTCTCACCCCCAATTGAGACGATCTTGCCATAAACTGGTGCCAATGATGACAGCACTTCTTCGCCCGTGGCAGATGTGATGTGGTGGTAGCAGAGCAGGTGGTGGCAGCCGCAGAAGCAACGACAGGGCAGGATGGCAGTTTCTGTGTCACCTCAAGTGGCGAAACAGGGTGTGCTGCCCCAGCAGATCTGAGCAAACATTACTTGGAGAGGCAAAGAACTCTAGAAAAGGCTGTCATTTTCCAAAGCAGTTCTGTGTTTAATGTCACCTGTAGTCCTGGTCCTAACACTATCTACTTGTTGTTTAGTCGTTTAGTCGTGTCTGACTCTTCGTGACCCCATGGACCAGAGCACGCCAGGCACTCCTGTCTTCCACTGCCTCCCGCAGTTTGGTCAAACTCATGTTCGTAGCTTCGAGAACACTGTCCAACCATCTCGTCCTATGTCGTCCCCTTCTCCTAGTGCCCTCCATCTTTCCCAACACCAGGGTCTTTTCCAGGGAGTCTTCTCTTCTCATGATGTGGCCAAAGTATTGGAGCCTCAGCTTCACGTTCTGTCCTTCCAGTGAGCACTCAGGGCTGATCTCCTTCAGAATGGATAGGTTTGATCTTCTTGTAGTCCATGGGACTCTCAAGAGTCTCCTCCAGCACCATAATTCAAAAGCATCCATTCTTTGGCAATCAGCCTTCTTTATGGTCCAGCTCTCACTTCCATACATCACTACTGGGAAAACCATAGTTTTAACTATACGGACCTTTGTTGGCAAGGTGATGTCTCTGCTTGGTTGGTCTTCAACACTATCTTGGTTGGATTCAACACTATCTACTACATCACACTAAAAGAATTGCCTTCCTTAAACTCAAATAACCCATGAGATCAACAGGGGATGGGAAGAGACAGAGAGATGGACATGTGTGTGTGTGTTTAATCCTGTGTGCATTTTTCCCATCCTGAAGGCATTAATCACCCTGTCCACACAAAGTTTATTCTGTGGTGTGGAACCGAGCAGAGCTGCCCATTCCTCAAAAAAGTATCCATCTCCTGAGCAAAAGTCAACTGCTTTTCAACCAATGCAGGCGCAGTGAGGTTGGTGGTCTTATTTTAGATACATATTATACTGACATGTGCTGCTTTGAAAAAATTTCAACCAGGTTTCCATTTCTCCAGCTTGGGGCTTTCCTGTCACAAGGCACAGCCCAAATTCATACCTGGCATTGGGACTACATTGGCAATAGACCTACGTTTTCTGGCGGCTGTGAGCTATCCCCGTAATGATAAGAAATCCCACAGGATTCTGTGCTTTTGGGGGGGAAGAGAACAGAAATAAATGACGAATAATACCTTCGCTGGAACTAATACGCAGCACTGACATAGTCTGCCAAAGCGACAAAAAACCCAGCACAGAACGGGTTAAAAAACGAACGCTGTCACACCCAATCATAGTCTGCCAAAGCGCAAGAAAAAACAGCACAGAAAGGGTTAAAAACCAATCTCTGGATACCAGCAACAACAACAACAAAAAAGGATCTGGGTTTTAACAGCGGAGGCAAGCTGTAGCAGATACAAGCTGTAGCAGGAGTGGGAGAACAAATGGGGGGGGGGACAACAACAGTGTGGATGGGCCGATGGGGCACATGCCAGCAGTGAGGGCTCTGCATGTCACGTCTGACACACGTGCCATAGGTTTGCCATCACTGCTCTAGCATTAAGCAGGACACACACACCCCACACCATCGCCTGATGCAACAGGAGAGTGATCCTGCTTGATCTGGGTGCACAGAGGTCTCTCATGCACCCAAGTTTGGCTGGCCACATAGTAGGCATCAAGGTGCTGCCAATGGAAAGGTCTTCTCCTTCAAAACAGAAGGGGAAACCCTTTAGTATCACATTGCTGCCTGTCACCTGATCTGAAGACCCAGTTTCAGGTCTTCAAAGAACCAAACCCCATTTATTTGCATCATCAGTTGACTGAAAGATAGGTGGCTGTACCCACCTGTCAGATTTGGTCCAAAAGCAGATCCCAAGTTTGAAACCCCTAAGTTACAGGCTACTTTTTATGCAAACTGGAAGCAAAGTGGTGTAATCTGACAAGCATGCCCTTTAATTTAAACTATTTGGGAAACTTTTACAAATTTTACAATTTCAGTTCTGAAAATGCAGGTGGTTAACTTGTTCTTAAATTATTTTGCTTTTTGTGTGTGTTTAATACTGTAATGGTCATTCATTAGCTATAAACAAGAGAAATCATACTGACTATATCTATTGCGAAGAAGTTGGCAATAATTCTGCATTGAATGGAAAGGTTTGTTTGCAAAAGCATCAAAATATTATAATTCTTTGTGAACAGTTGGATAGTCTCAGGTATACTGCCCTTGATTTTAATACTAAGGAAAAGGTTCTAAAGCTACTGTGTGGGTTTTATGGACTTAAAAGAGTGCTAAATCAGAGTAAGGAGTCAGTAAATTCTTCTCTGACAAGTTTGGGCCTTTTGTTCAAAGGCCATACTGGAAGTCCAAGTAACCATAACTAAACAACAGATTTTTATGACCTTCAATAAAAAAATACTGCATTTTACTACCAAACTACAGTTTGGGGAC
The DNA here is from genome assembly GCF_963506605.1 of Zootoca vivipara. Lineage (NCBI taxonomy): Eukaryota > Metazoa > Chordata > Lepidosauria > Squamata > Lacertidae > Zootoca > Zootoca vivipara. The sequence continues at coordinate 7,548,452 of NC_083288.1, forward strand.
ATGTTGCCCCATCCCGCAGCATTCTTGTTTGGAAAATTGGTTTGAACAAAACCACACCAGCCCTTGAATACTGAGGCACTCTGATCAGAAATCTGATCTTATCTATCAAACATAATTTGGATTTCTTTCAACCTACTCCCTTTTATCATCATGTTTTCAATAACGAAATCTGAATGCAGAGTTACTCCAGCAGAGCAACTTCTGGCAGTAGTGCTGTCCTGAAAATTGTTGCTGCAGACGTCATACAACATGGACTTAGCGCAAAGAAAAGTTGCCTGCTGGATTTTGACGTTCTTTCCTTATGCAAGAACCTTGAATTGTAAGGAAAAGTACTTGCTCTACTTGCACAAGAGCACATCTGGATTCAAGCCTTCATTAAAAAGTGACCCGTCAATGTAATTTCTGTAGCAATATAGCAAAAAATAAAATAAAAATGAAACCCTAAAGCAGTGGTTCCCTGACTTTTCCCTGCCATAGAGAATTGCTGATGTCCTTGGAGGAGCACTTAATCATTTTCCAGCCTGTTGCGGAACCATAATTCCATAGAATTTGAACTGTAATACAATAGAATGCAGCATAAGAAATAAAACAAACATTAAAATAACATTAAAAAATCAGCATGACTATTCAACCTGATGGATGTGCCATCTTCCTTTCTTCAACCACAAATTGACAGACAAGCCAAGGACCACCTGACTAAACCTTTTGGACCACTGATGGTCCACAGACCACACTCCAGAAAACGCTGCCCTCAAGCCATCACGCTCGGTCTTCTGCTAGGAGCTTGCAAATGTATTCTTGATGCCAAATCTACACTTTAAAAAGTCACTATCTTTTCTTCTTCTTCAAGCAATTTTTTAAAAGTGCTAACTACTGCTTTAAAGGCTGTTGAAAAAAAATCTTAGCTACATCTAGATTTTAACCAACAAGGGGAAATGGCTGCATTTATGACTGATCTGACAGTGAATGAGAAATACTCTATTAAACGGGCCCCTGAGAGGAAACATTTCTTATATTGTGTGGCTTAGTAATTTATGTGATGTAAGCAGAGAAAAACGAAAAAGAAAGGAAACACAAGTTCATTATCAAAAGCCAAGCTCTGCAATTTCAAGCTGGGCTCAACCCGGCGTGTCCCACACCTGGCAAACCCACCCACAAAACCTAATTATCCCGTTGCGAAACTTTGCACTTACCTGCCTGGTTTGTGGTTACATTGACTGACACAAATTGCCTCGCCGCCGGACTCTGGTCGGACACACCATTCAGTGCCTCAATTTCAAAGGTATAGTTTGTGTGGGCAAGCAGGTCCACCATCATCACAGAGGTGTTTCTCAGGCCGCTTTGTTGGGGGAGGTACCTGACATGACCACCACACTCCTCACAGAGACCCGAGTGCCAGTTGCACTTCTTGCATGCAATATAATAAGACACATCTTTCCTTCCACCAGTATCAGCAGGAGGAATCCATTCCAGGAAGACACTAGTCTCGTTAACATTTGAGATGGCACTCCGGGGAGCAGAGGGGGGTCCTGGCGTGTAAAGTGAGAAAAACACATGGTAAGAATCAGATTCAACATCCCTCCCAACCCATTTGCTTAGATACTTTCTATGGGAGGGGAAAATTCTAACCAACCCAGCTCTTTGGAAGGCATTATGTGCCGGTGGGTTCCATCCAGGGCCGGCCCACCCATGAGGCAAGGAGAGGTGGCTGCCTCGGGCGGCAGGTTCCACAGAACAGCAGATCCAGCCTCCAAAGATTGCATCTTCCAATGCGAGTGCCATGGTAGCAGCAACAGGTGTGGCATGCTCACTTGTGGGCCTGATCTGCTGACTCCATGGAAGTCCCTCTCATTTCACCTCTAAGGTGACATCTTGGCAAGTAGGAGACAATGCTGGTCTCCTCTCCCCCTTGTTTGCAATGCAGACCTTCACTCCCCCCTTGTTCCCAATGCAGATCATGATTCCCTCCTTGTTCCCGATGCAGATCTTCAACCACCATTATTCCCTGGCAGGGGTCGGGGGTGGGAGTCACCATTTTGTGGCTTGCCTCAGATGCCAAAATGTCTTCAACTGGCCCTGGCTCCATCCCACAGAGGCCACAGAATGAAAAACCCAACTCAGAGCATAAGGCAGAACTGGGATGTTGTCTGGTTCAGACTTTTCAGCCGAGAAGCACGAAATCCATGTTATATCAGCCAGCCAGCCATCTAAGACAGGCGTTCCTCAACCTGATACTCTCCCGTAGTTTGGACTATATCTCCCATCAGTCCCAGACAGCATGGCCAACTAGCTGGGGCTGATGGGAGTCTTAGTTAAAAACTTCTAGAGGGCACAAAACTGGGGGGGGGACTTGTCTAAGATTATCTTGGTGGGTGGTCCACTAAGCTGCTTTACATTTTCGAATAAGGAGTGCACAGTCAGATTCTCTGAGCAGTGAAGGCATAACCAAACTGTGTTTAAGTTATCCTGAGAATGGATTATTGCTTATCTCAGCAAAACAAGTGACATGCCAGAGACTTTGTAAGAATCCTCGCAACCAACAGGCAGCAGAACTATGTCAATAGCCTGACATTGGAATGCAGCCAACCCCTGCTTTATATATATACAGTGGTGCCTTGCTTAACGAATGCCCTGCTTAACGAAATTTCTGCTTAACGAAAGGATTTTTCGAGCAGAGGTTACCTCGCTAGACGAATGCGTTTTACGAAAAATTCATCTAGCGAATCACGGTTTCCCATAGGAATGCATTGAAATTCAATTAATGTGTTCCTATGGGCAAAAAAAAATTCAAAAAATTTCAATGCATTCCTATGGGATTCGCTAGACGAATTTTTTGCTATAAGAAAAGACCCGTAGAACGAATTAATTTCGTCTAGCGAGGCACCACTGTATTATATATAAACTCACCACTGTTTGTTAGAAATATCAGAGCAGCATGCAGCAATTATCTATGAAGCCATCCGTTTAAACAAAAAATAAAAAGTTAAAATCTAGCAATTATGGAAAGATGTGTTCTTCACTGCCTGAATAACCCTGATGAAATAGAAAAGTTTCCAGGATGTGCATAAATGTCGAAACAGAAGACTGTGCCATTGACACTGTAAATTCGTTTTCTTGCAATTGTCAAAGGAGCCTTTCCAACTCAAGGAACTGCCAGCACTACTCCAGCAGATAATCTCAGGGATCAAGCTGGGATATAAAGGTTTAAGTGGTGCCTGAAGTACCCTGGACCTAAATTGTTCCGGGCTTTGTAAATACATGCAAGGACCTTGAACCTGGCTCAATAGTAGATGGGCAGCCAAAGCAGATTTTTAAACAATGGTGTCAGTGATGCTTATTGTTAAGGGGGCAACAGGGACAAACTGAGGTCATTCCATAGCACACAGCTCCAAGCCAAGGTATAACACTTTATAATTCTTCATACTTTCACTTTCAACATATGTTGGGAAGATGGAATCTCTGTCAATAGCATGTTTGAGATCTACTGTATGCAGGTCAATCTTGTTTGAAATGTAATGCAATGCCATAGCTACCCATTCATGAGCTACAGCCTTTGATGACACCTTGCTAGCCTACATCTGGATTGCCTGCTAGGTGAGCAGAGTTAAATCTGATCTATCCCTGTTGCCTCCTTCCTGTCAAGTTTGTCACCTGATTTGCACAAAAGAGAAAGGAAAAGCTGTCTAATGTTCATTGGGGAACAGCTGACACCTTCTGCCAATTTGCTGTCCCCAAGAAAGTGGTCCAAGTGTAAAGCAGATGCTTGCAAAAGCTCTTCGTTGTAGCAAACCGGGGGTATCCACTAACTGCACGTTCAGCTGGGAACCACACGCCAGTGCCACTTCCCTGAAGGATTTCCTTGTATGATATAAGCAGCCTCAACCAGATGCTCGTCACATTCACACTTTTGATGCATGAAAAGTCCCTGGGAGCCAACTCAACACTCACATAGCGTACTAGAGCTTAAATGGCAAAGGCAGACACAGAACATTGGCTGTTATTAAGGGATATTTAAGCAGGCAGGCTTCTCTGCAATTACACTAGTGGCCAACATTGTGGAAACCTTTCGGGAAAAGTGTATTTCCGAGGTTTGATGGTTCATAACACCTGATTGGCTCTCTAAACACTCATGCTCATTGGCTACTTTCAAATGAAGGAAAGCTACTGCATATCAACCTGTTGTGCTTCCTTTTGCTGGTTATTTGGCTATAACGTTTGATAGAATACAGATAATTGAACATGCGTTGTGGCATTACATTCTTCATTAAATTATCTTTCCATTGATATATAATTTTATGGGATTACTCCCAAAGGAAAAAAAACCCATGCAATTGCTAAATCTGTGGATGGGGTCTAGTTTGGCTCTCACTCAGATTGCAGAAAACCTGGCATTCCTGCAGAGATAGGGAGCAGTTTCCAACAGAATGGCATGTGCCTTTTTTCTGTGTATACACAGACAAATCTAGCCTGATGTTGCCATAATCAGTCCACACATTTTACCCACTGAAGTTGACTGGCAATAGGTTATGCAGCGACAAAATGTAATACTTTTTTTCAGTGCCTAATCAGGTTATAGATTTCACTGCAAGATGATGTTGCAGTGGCCCTAGCATAGGTGTTTGTTTGCTTTAAAGAACAGAAGACAAATTAATGGAGAATAAAGCTAACATGACAGCTATTAGGCCAGCCAAAGAGAACCACAATATGCCAAAGTATTATGCAACATAATACAGTGGTACCTTGGTACTCAAACGACTTGGCTCCCAAACAGATCGGCTCCCGAACGCCGCAAACCCGGAAGTAAGTGTTCCGGTTTGCAACATTTTTCAGAAGCTGAATGTCTGACGTGGCTTCCACTTGATTGCAGGAAACTCCTGCAGCCAACCGGAAGTCACGCCTTGGTTTTTGAATGGTTTTGAGAGTTGAACAGACTCCCAGAACGGATTAAGTCCGAGAACCAAGGTACCACTGTACCAGGTGCTGCTGGGTTTGGGGAGGTGCCAGTGAGAACAGGGAGTGGCTATTACTGTACTTCCATTTCTGCATATGAACTCCCAGATATATCTGACTGCCTGCTGGGCTAGCTCAGAGTGTCAAAATCCAAATGTGTTTGGAAGGCAGCGGGATCCTAGCTTTGTACCTAGCTGATGTCCTGGGGACACAGGAAGCTGGGTTTGATTGGGGAAAGCAGAAAGAATAGTAGAACAAATTGTTTTCTAAAAATGTTCCTCACCATTTGCCTCCCCAAATCCCATTGCCACCTCTGCTGGACTTGAGCACCCCTATCTAAGCCACTCTCTTTCCTGCTCCTGCTTGAGGTCACATGCCAACTGATGTCCACTTTCTGCACCTTTCTGCAAGCCTAAACAATTCTGTTCCTGAACTGGCCATGGGGGGCAACCACTGTTCTTCTCACACTCTTGCTTCTCGGCCATACAAACAAGCAAATCAACGCACTTCACTGTTTTCCAACGTCCTGCACTCAGCTCTCTTCCACTCGCCCTACTTCTGTGCTGCAAGCGGAAAGGAGACACAGATGCTGCAACAGATAAGGGAATCTGCTCCCTTACCCAAAAATAATGCAATAATTCTGGGGAATGTACTCAGGGTGGCACAGATCACATAAGAGAAACCAAAGGACATGATAAAGCCCCAAGGACTTAGGTATGACAGCCCCACACAAGAAGGACTCTGATCTCGTCTAACAAAAATAATTATTGAACAGCTGCTTGATAGGAAGAACTTCGGCAGGTGAAATTTCCTATATTGCGTTTTCACAGCGGGGGTGAGGGGAAGAGATACCCCTATGAATTTGTCTTAAATTTTCCCTGGGGTGGCGGGGGGGGGGGCGTGAGGGAGAGTTAGTTGACAGGGACTGAAGTCGGCTTACAGATGAAATAAGAACAGCTAAAAACACAACAAAAATAATAATTTTAAAAAGCATTTTTAAACAACAATAGAATTAAAACTATATCATAGTTTATAAATGCAGTTGTAGAAGTTTTCCATTCACTGCACTTGTGTTTCGGAATAGGAAACAATTACATAAACAAATAAGAAATGCACATAAAATCTGTAAAATGCCTCTGGAGGAACAAAGATTACACATTAGGGTTGGGATGGACCAAAACTGTTTCTCCTTCAGACCATGTTCTTTTTCTTCCTCTGCCCTCACTGTTCTTACTCTCATTTGCCCGCATCACCAACTCAATCTAACTCAGTACCCCCATCCATCTCCCCCAGATAATTCCATCCATAAATATAAATAAAATTGGCTATTACGGCCAAATAGATTGAATGGCAAAGTGGGCAAATAACACCATGGGCAGTGAGGGGGGGGAATAGAGGGGAGGAAAATTATCCAAGTAGCCACCAGTAGTAGATTGTGAATGTTCAGTGAGCATTTTGTTCAGCTGAACTGTCATCATTTAGAGGTGAAAATAGAAGCTGTAGCATTTGTATTTACGAACAGTCTCAAACTACATTACATTACAAAGATTGAATTCTATACATATTTCCTATTATATAAATCACGGTTTTCCCCACAATCAGTTCTGTTAGTAAAAAAAAATAAACTTTTCTGTCTTCCATTACGTCTCCTGCAATCAGCATCAAGGAAATTATTGTCTTGTGATTCTCCTTCTCTCGCCAGACGCATACTAATGCCAAGTCCCACATCCTCACTCTTCTCAACATTTCAATAATTTATCACCTTTTGCAAAAAGAAGGAAACTCTCTAGTAAGCTCTTATCCCTGTGCTGTCTCTCTCTTTGAAAATTCACTAAGGCTACTCCCTCACCACCACCATCTCAATTAAACTAACTTCTCTTAGGTTAGTAGCATGGATATAAGGCATGCAGGAGATAGAAATCTTGAGTTTTGCAACTATCTGGAAAAAAATGAGATGGAGAGTGAGCAGTGTCTTGCATGTGGGGAAGAGATGATGTATGCCAGCTTCCTTGTGGTCAATTTCTTTGTAGGTAATAATAATAATAATAATAATAATAATAATAATAATAATAATAATAATAATATATTTATACCCCGCCCTCCCCAGTCAAATCCGGGCTCAGGGCGGCTAACACCAATAACCAATTACAATAAAACATAAAAGGCACTTAATTAAAATACAGATTAAAATACAGTATTAAAATTTAAAATGCAGCCTCATTTTAAGTAGTCCATAAATCCAAGCCATGAGGGAGGAAAACACAGGGGTCAGACTAAGTCCAACCCAAAGGCCAGGCGGAACAGCTCTGTCTTGCAGGCCCTGCGGAAAGATGACAAATCTCACAGGGCCCTGGTCTCCTGTGAAAAAGCATTCCACCAAGTTGGGGCCAATACTGAAAAGGCCCTGGCCCTAGTAGAGGCCAATCTAGCCACCTAATGACTCGGGATCTCCAGAATATTGTTAAAGTCCTCCGTGGGGCATACCGCGGGGTATTATTACAACACTCTAGAACTCCATTAGTTTTTCTTCTTCTGGATACCAAATACTACCATATGAATTTCCTATAGCTCAGAGGTGTATGGAAAAATTATCAAGCTTCCTTTTGCCATACATGCCTTTCCACACACAAAACCCTAACTGTTCAAAGCATGGCCCAGAATTGTCCTGCCACCCCACCATAACAACCTCTTACAGCATCTGCAAAAGAATGGTGTAATGGCTGCAACCACAACTATAGGAAAATGTAAGGCAACAAAGAAGGACATGAAAAGAAGTGGGAGGGACAGGGGGTCTGATCTTGCCCCTTCCTCATCTCCCTCCCCATGTTTCACTGCCCAAACTCCTTTCCCCCTTGACCATATCTAGACCTCCATCTGACATCTTGGGGAACCACTTTCGTTTCAATTTGGGACAGATGGACCAATGGTCTGACTCAGTGTAAGCCGGTACCTGTGTTCTCAATGATCACAACCGTCATTTAACACGTCACTTGTAAAACAAGCACTTTAACTTATTAAGTGCAAGCAAACTCACTTGTGCATGCCATTGTAGGTGGGTCAGATTCCTTTCGGAAATAGTGCTCTTCACAAACACAGGAAGTTGACGCTTCTTCGCGTGTGTAACTGTGTGGAGGGCATTTCGTGCACGTTGGACTCTGTGGCGAGTCTTTAAAGAATCCTGACCGACACGCTGCAAGAGAAGAACCAACATTTAAGTTCAAAGCTGCTATGTGGGAATCCAAGAGTCAACCAAGTCCAGCCCCTCACCCACCCAAAAAGAAGAAGATGCGAAGTTGTTTCTTCAGAGAGAGTGTGACTCCTAGAGTGGGCATTTCCCCAACAATCTAATACAGGCATAGGCAAACTCGACCCTCCAGATGTTTTGGGACTACAACTCCCATCATCCCTGATCACTGGTCCTGTTAGCTGGGGGTGATGGGAGCTGTAGTCCCAAAACATCTGGAGGGCCGAGTTTGCCTATGCCTGACCTAATACCACCCCCACCCCCATCAAGATACATTTTCTACAACTGAAACTCGGTCTGGGGGGGAGGGGGAAATCACACACTCGTTATTTAAATGTCAGCGTAAATGCAGTTTTTTATTCTCTTTTCGTCGTATACCAACCCCGTAGTTTTATCATTAATTTTTGCCTTCAGGTGTTACAGCTAAGAAATCTTCAAGCACCTGAAAACATTAGAATGCTGCTTTTGAGCTTCTTCTTCTTTTTTAAGAGCTGCATTTCAGGGAAATGGTTGAAAGTGCTTTTCACTTTTAATAGCTAGCCTCTTCTCCTAAAAATAAACGTCTTAGCCAAAATTGAAATAGTGCATTGGCCTAGAAAGGAAATGGGATATTTGCAGAGAAGGTGCTGTAATGAATTTTTTTTTAAAGAAAGAAAAAAACCTCAATGCTCTTTGTTTTCCCATCCCTCAGAAACCTGCAAAGAATTTCAAATTACCACATATCTGACAGATTCCTCAAAGTTTGCTCCAAGCTAGACATGTCCCCTGTAAAATACATGCCTCCAGGATTTAATATGACTGTACAACAGAGCATGTTGGCTGAAAGTGTGAGGGGGCTATTATTCTCATGCTTTTTGTCCTGCACAGTAGTGGCTGGAAGATTTACTTCTTTTTAGTAGGAAAGAAAAAAAGATCATTATTATACTTTTCTACACTTAGCATTCATGGGTTACCAGTGGTATAAAGCAGGGAATATCTTTTGCATGCACTGTTTGTTTTTGATTGTATAGTCTTAGAGAGACGAGCCCAGACCTTTGTACTGTATTAAAATTTTGGCAGCTGATTTAGCATTATGCCTGAGGAACTTATAGAATAATGTTTTGAGCTATGAAACGTGGGCCAATTCAACTACGATGGCTTTGGGCACAGACTGTTATGCTTCTGATCTGAATCAAAACCTTGCTTCGGAGCACCTGACGTTCTGTATGTCTCCCTGCTGGCTTGCATGGGGGGAAATGACAGAAAACCTGTTTACTTTGTGACAGAACTTGATTAAATCTGCATGCATACTAGCAACATGTTCTCCCCGAAAGATGCAGACTAGAAGGAAAGAAAGACACACAGTACTACCCATGTCTAGGAAAACTACAATGGTATACAGCTACCATATAGGATTCAACACAGCCATCCTTGATAACAAGGTGCAAGCAATTAAGAGTAACAAAGCATTAACCCATATATGATGCTTCAATAATATATTTAATGCTTTAAAGAATCCCTACTAGAGATGAATGGTTACTCAAACTTACAGAATATGCGGAATTAGCCTCTTTCTGAAAGAATAAAGACAAACCCAGACAGGAGTTCATTCTAGAATGGGATAATTTCAAGAACTACTTGAAAAGTAGTTGTAATATAAGCACGGTAGTTGCCTTTGAATGATTTCTGTAAATAATATATATATAAAGGAAAATGACATCAAAACAGAAGAGAGATTTTTTTACAAGTAACAATGATAAATTAAAGTAATATGTTTATTACAAAGGGAAACATGGAGAGAATGGGAGGACTTGTATAGAAAACACATAGTTGAAATTATATGTAATTTTCTTTGTGAACATAGATATCCTTGTTGGACCAACCGAAATGGAGATACTGGTAACTTCGTGTTGTATATACAGTGGTGCCTCGCTAGATGAACGCCGTATAAGACAATTTTTTCGCTTAACGAAGAGATTTTTCGAGCGGAGGTTGCCTCGCTAGACGAATTCGTTTTGTGAAAAATTTGTCTAGCGAATCGCGGTTTCCCATAGGAATGCATTGAAATTCAATTAATGTGTTCCTATGGGCAAAAAATAAAATAAAATAAATTTCAATGCATTCCTATGGGATTCGCTAGACGAATTTTTCGTTATAAGAATTGACCCGTGGAACAAATTAAATTCGTCTAGTGAGGAACCACTGTATATGGGAAACGATTAATAAAGCATTTAAAAATTGAAAAGGAAAAAAAAGAATAGTAAATTCCAAATGAAAAACTCAATGTAACATTTGATGGCTAAATTAGCATGTTGTTCCCACTGTGTATACAAAGCCTCATTTTAGAACAGCCTCTTGAGAGCTGTTGCCTTCTTAGAATAACTCACCCAATTGAATTCTTGGGGAAATGTAAAGGATTTTTAAGTGTTTCAATGAGTTGTAATTTGTATGCACTAAACAAGAGTTTACAGCAATATAATCTTTAATTCCCTTATCTTCTCCCTTAGTTTTCTACATATGAAGAGTGTTCTGTGGATTATATTTGCTGCCAACTGCATTTTTTTTTATTCTTTTCTGCATGTAGTGGGATTTATAAAAATAATATTTGTGCTTCCACTACCAGTAATTTTGTATTACACTGCGATCCTATGCATGTCTACTCAAATGTAAGTCCATCTGAGCTTAATGGGATTTACTGCAGGTAATCATGTATGATTGGAGCCTTAGTCCTGTGGTGAAAAACATCTGATGTAGTTGATGTTTATTTTATTTACAGCGGTGGTGATGGTGATGATGATGATTACACAGCCCCAGCCACTCGGGGGGGGGGGGGCTTCCATCATAATATAAAAACACAGTGAGATATCAAACATTAAAAACTTCCCAGTACAGGGCTGCCTTCAGATGTCTTCAGAAAGTTGTATAGTTGTTTATCTGTTTGACATCTGATGGGAGGGCATTCCACAGGGCAGGCACCACTACCGAGAAGGCCCTCTGTCTGGTTCCCTGTAACCTCACTTCTCACAGTGAGGAAACTGCCAGAAGGCCCTTGGAGCTGGACTTCAGTGTCCAGGCTGAACGATGGGGGTAGAGACTCTCCTTAAGATATACAGTGTCAAGGCCAATTCATACTTTGAATTGTGCTTGGAAATGTACTGGGATCAAATGCAGATCTTTCAGGAAGCCATTTGGTTCCATTAAGTGGTGGGGGAAGACGATTTGAATTGGTCCCACCTCCCTGAGGAGGGTTAGGGTCGTGGAGAAGTCCAGCTGCACCACAAAGTGATTAGACCATGGAACTTACTTTGTTCCACTGGAACTTAGTGTCAGATCACCCACATCCACACCAGATCTACGGCTTATAGCTGCCATGTCTCCCGCTGAAAAATGCGGGATCAGTAGCGGCGCGGCACCGGAAGTCACTTCTACGCATGTCCGGACATGCGTAGAAGCGACTTCCGGTCCTGCGCTACTGTTATGTACTGAGCTGAATCCTAGAACAATAGGATTCAGAATCAGCGGGAGCTACCCAATCCAACTCCAGGTGGAAGTGAATCCGCAACCTGATTGGCCTGCTGGAGCAGCCAATCAGGCGGCTGGCAGAAGTGAATCTGCTACCTGATTGGCCTGTAGGAGCAGCCAATCAGGCTGCAGGCAGAAGTCAATCCACAATATAATTGGCCCACAGGTGTAGCCCTGAAGTAGCCAATCACGCAAGGCCCATTGTGTAAATAATATATATAAGCAGATGGTTTGGGGAAAAGAGCCATTCGTCTTCTCTTCTCCTCCTTGATGACTATGAGCTGAATAAAGAGCATGAAATTCACTCTTGACTCCGAGTATATTTCACTGGCGACGAAGGTGGGATCCTGCTGAGCTGACCGCCACCACGCACTGCCCCATGTCTAGGCACCGGAAATCAGGTGGCTCCAGGGCCCAAAATGGAGCCTCCCTGGCAGGTAGGAAATCCGGGGGATTTCTGGGATTTTGTTCAATCTGGGCTGCCAGCGGGAAACGACTTTAAAAATGAGGTTTTCCCATGAAAAACGGGAGACCTAGCAGCTATGCTAAGGTGTGTCCATGGCTATGAGTAGGGCTAGACTTATTCAGAGACAGACCCATGCAGACAAAGCCTTCCTTGAAGTCCCAAGCAGCCACTTGTAAGGTCATGTTAGCATAGATGTTAAAATCACCTAGGCCACCAACCTATGAGTCTCTAGGAGAACATCTGACATGACCTGAAGCAACTTACACAGGGAATCCTTGGTCCTTCCACTTACAATTAGGGACCATATATATAATATATAATATACCATTTGAATTATTATTTTTTTTACATGATTGCTCGAGCTACAATTTTCTCCTGAGAACACTTCCACCAAAATATATTTTGGGCTTGTTTCTTAGTTCCCTACATTTTTCAGTCGCATTTTGAGACTTGCCTCTTTCCCCTCTTTTGTATTTGATACTGCCCTCGTTTCCCTCTCCTCTTCCGTTGCTCCCGCCTCCTCAGTTGCCCCACAGCTCCACCCCCTACTGTTCCTAGGTTCTGTTTCCTACTTGCCCCTGTGAACTCGGCTTGCTTTTGCAATAAATCTTCCTTTTTAATTAACTATGCTTGCTGTGTTATCAAGACGGGAACCGGGACTCCTGAGAGAAGAAGACTTCCTCAAGGATCAGGGCAATGGCCCATCTAGCTCAGCATCCTGTTCTCACAGGATGCATATGGGAAGCCCACAAACAGGACCCCAGCACAAGAGCACTCTCCCCTCCAGCAGTTTTGCTGCCTCCATCGTGGTTTAGAACCATTTATACGCTGATCTGTCATGCCCCAAAGAGCTATTGTGGAGGGCCTGGTTGGATCAGGACAGTATGGAGCAGCTGCTGGTTGACGACCCTGGGAAGAGCCCAGTGGCTTCAGATGGGCTTTTTGTGACAGTGGGAGGGAATTATGGATGAGGAGTCACCTCCTGAGGAAGGTCTCGGTTGCTTGGACTCAGCAGCATGGACTGCACCTGCTTCAGCCAAAGTTTCTGTGCCAACTTTGCCTCCAGTCTTGGTACCTGCTCCAGCACCACCAGAATCTGCCCCTAGCCTTTCCTCCCAGGAGGAATTAGACATGCAGTCTGGTTCAGATCAGGCACTGTTGCTTCCTCCGTCATGGAGATGATGATGATAATAATAATAATAATAATAATAATAATAATAATAATATTTATTATTTATACCCCGCCCATCTGGCTGGGTTTCCCCAGCCACTCTGGGCGGCTTCCAACAGAAAAATAAAACACAGTGATCTATTAACCATTAAAAGCCTCCCTAAACAGGGCTGCCTTCAGATGTCTTCTAAAAGTCTGGTAGTTGTTTTTTGGCGATCAGCCTTCTTTATGGTCCAGCTCTCACTTCCATACATCACTACTGGGAAAACCATAGCTTTAACTATACGGACCTTTGTCGGCAAGGTGATGTCTCTGCTTTTTAAGATGCTGTCTAGGTTTGTCATTGCTTTTCTCCCAAGAAGCAGGCGTCTTTTAATTTCGTGACTGCTGTCACCATCTGCAGTGATCATGTAACCCAAGAAAGTAAAATCTCTCACTGCCTCCATTTCTTCCCCTTCTATTTGTCAGGAGGTGATGGGACCAGTGGCCATGATCTTGGTTTCCCACAAAAGATATATGCAGGCAATTTTAAGAGAGGAAATGGAAAAGCCATCCTTGCAGGAGTTGAGCTCTATTGACTGGCTGCTGATACCTTCCGAAATCTAGCCCTTTAAAGTGAATATAAATCACAGCTACAGATAGTCTGAGAGTGCTTTCAGAATTGAATTTGTTCTGCAGGACTGTCCATAAATTACTCAAATGTGGGTCTCGTGCTTTATGGTTCCTGACATGAAATGCTGGTTTTTTATTTACTCCAAGGCTGTCTCTAAATAAGGCCCTATCTATAGAGATGTTTCATGTTGCATTTTAATATCTACAGGAGCTGGAGGGAGGGTGTTGACAGACGATAGGGGTGTCCCTTCCATTTAATTCCTTCTAAGGCTGCAACCCAATCCACTCGCACACAAACCCCAGAGAAGAAGAGAGATAAAAGCGAAGACACAAGCTCATATATAACAAGGGCAGCCTAGGTCTACAATGTACAGGATATAATTAGCCTTCAAAGCGGTCTTGGATTTATCCAATTATGCCTCATCAAGACGGACAGAAAATCATTACAGCACAAAAAAAGTTTGATGGGGTTCTATTCTGTGTAAACGAGCAGACACGAGATTTCTTTGATAGATCCTGATAAAAAGCAGTGCAATTTGCTGATGACAGTGCGATATGTGTGCCGCCTAATTGGTTTCGAAGAGGAACACACACGTTCATACCTCCTAAGATTTCAAAATCTGAAAGAAGCAAGATTAAAATTGCTCCCATCACCTAGCGTACAGAAGGAAGTACAAGATGGGTAAAGGTTTTCCCCATTTGGCGGTATTTAAGATATCAGCCTTCACGTACACCTTTCTGCATTGACCGATCTGCTGAGGATCCCCCGTTGCAAAGGATTCTGGAACATGCAGTTAATCCACCACACTGGACATTAACATGATGTTGACCAGGCATCCCCAAACTTCGGCCTTCCGGGTGTTTTGCACTACAATTCCCATCTTCCCCGACCACTGGTCCTGTTAGCTAGGGATCATGGGAGTTGTAGGCCAAAACATCTGGAGGGCCGCAGTTTGGGGGTGCCTGATGTTGACTACATCCAACATTCCCCTTTAACTGCACATTGATTCCAACAATCCGTCATTGTGATCTTTCAGGGAAATTTGCCCATCATTACTTATCTTCAGGTTGAGAAACCCCTCGTGAGCTTCTAAATATTGATCTTGTGGAAAACAGTTTGGAAACCACTGCCTGAGCACCTCCAATAAACAGGAGATCTTATACATAGAATCATAGAGTTGGAAGAAACCGCAAGGGCCATCCAGTCCAACCCCCTGCCAAGCAGGAAACACCATCAAAGCATTCCTGACAGATGGCTGTCAAGCCTCCGCTTAAAGACCTCCAAAGAAGGAAACTCCACCACACTCCTTGGCAGCAAATGCCACTGTCGATCAGCTCTTACATGAGCCCCCCTGAATAAGATCTGTCTTATTTTTGAGCAACACATATGCCAAGAGATATAAAAGTGTCAGCAGGTTCCAAACCATTCGGTTTGACTTCTCCCCCCCCACCACCACCCCACCCAGTCAAGTGCCTTGACATTCAAGTTGGGTCGGAAGATGCAGAAATGGCTTAGGCATCCCAAAAGCCTTCAGGCATCTGATAGGAACTAGAACAGGGGTCAGCAAATTTTTTCAGCAGGGGGCCAGTCCACTGTCCCTCAGGCCTTACAGTGGTCTTTGGAATGATTTCTATATATTGATTTCTGATTGGAAGATCCTGGTCATAATCAATACTTGTGACAACATTATTTTATTCATAAATTTAAGCTACACCTTGGGATTTTTTGGTTAAGATTAGCGCTTGCATGTCCATTCCATTTGAAAACCACCTTCTCCGCCATAAATGACTTTCCTCCAAATGGCATGGATCCTGGGGGTTTCAATTTCTCACAAACTCTCACTTTATTCCGCTTTTTAAAAATTCACCATTTCTTATTCAGCTGCGTTATAAAAAGGTACTTATCAGGATTGCGACACCATGACTTGTTTTAATAGCAGTCCCTTGGGTGTAAAATAGGGGCTGGGGTGAGGAAGAGTGAGATGAGAAAACAATTCTCCGTCTAATTAAAATAAAAGTTTGAAGCTGTTACAGACACCTGTTCTTTTCTTAGTTCCTCACATTATAATTATCTACTCATTTGATTAGCAGCCAGAAAGGTGAGGGGGGGGGCGGGAATCCTTAAAATAAAACCACTGCCAAAACAGCAGTCATTTTTAGACACAAGAGCTAAGGTGCTACTGTTGCAAAGCTGCTTCTGTTATTGCTGGTCTGCCATTTTTGCAAAAAACACACCAAGATCAGAAGGCTAAATAAAGCGACGACATGGCTGTAGTGATGGGATTCAAAATGTTTTATTGTGTGCGTCTGCTTCCAGAGCTTGCACTGGCAGACGGTGGTAGCAGGCAAACAGGAAGTGAAGCGGGTGGTGCTGTGGTCTAAACCACTGAGCCTCTTGTGCTTGCTGATCAGAAGGTCGGCAGTTCGAATCCCTGCGACAGTGTGAGCTCCTGTTGCTCTGTGCCAGCTTCTTCCAACCTAGCAGTTCGAAAGCACGCCAGTGCAAGTAGATAAATAGGTACCGCTGCGGCGGGAAGGTAAACAGCATTTCCATGCGCTCTGGTTTCTGTCACAGTGTTCCTTTGTGCCGGAAGTGGTTTAGTCCTGCTGGCCACATGACTCAGAAAGGTGTCTGTGGACAAACGCCTGAAAGCGAGATGAGCGCTGCAACCCCATACAGTCATACCTTCGTTTAAGTACACCTCATTTTGAGTATTTTCAGTTTATGGACTCCGTGGACCTGTCTGGAACGGATTAATCCACTTTCCATTACTTTCAATGGGAAAGTTCGCTTCAGGTTAAGTACGCTTTAGGTTAAGTACAGACTTCCGGAACCAATTGGGTTTGTAAACCGAGGTACCACTGTAGTTGCCTTTGGCTGGACATAACTGTCCAGGGGTCCTTTATATTTTACCTTTTTGCCTACCTCATAAATGTGACTTCTGTTTAGTGCGTTAAATGCTACCAATGGTATATTGCAGTGGGCCTGCTGTGATGTCTCCTGCTCTAATCTTACATGGATAAGGTTCTCTGCAGCCAGGTGGGTTGTGGGTAATCAAGGATGCTAATTCAGAAGCCTGGCCGCCACTCATATTCTTTGTGCATGCTTAGAGGACTTGGTGGGGAGGTACAGAGGAGCCTCAGGGAAAAGTGGAGTCTCCACATCCCTCACTTCTTCAAATACAGTGGCTCTGGAGAACTCTTCACCTCCTCAGATTACTGGTTCACACCAAGCAAATTGGTTCAGGGGGTGATTTTGCTTACCAATGTACAGTGGTGCCTCGCTTAACGGACGCCCTGTAAGACGAAATTTTCGCTTAAAGAAAGGATTTTTCTAGCGGAGGTTGCCTCGCTAGACGAATTCGTTTTGCGAAAAATTCGTCTAGTGAATTGCGGTTTCCCATAGGAATGCATTGAAATTCAATTAATGCGTTCCTATGGGCAATTTTTTTCAAAAAATAATAATTCAATGCATTCCTATGGGATTCGCTAGACGAATTTTTCATTATAAGAATAGACCCATGGAACGAATTAAATTCATCTAGCGAGGCACCACTGTATTGCTTCTGCTCTTCCCCACCCCTCAGATTTTTTAAAAAATAATTATATTTTTTTTAAAAAAAACAACAACAACAGCACAGTTGACAAAGTCAACTGGCTCCCATTGGTGGTGGCAGTAGCAGACAGAACACTAACCTCCACTATGCCCCCCCCCACAGGAATAATACAAGGAACCATCATTTCCTTTATTCTGGGTTCATTATGTGGTAGGGAGATATGTGAGTTTTGGCCACCCCTGCTGCCTTCCACACAGCCAACTAGCTTTTTCAACCTCTTTACAAATGTCCTGGAAGTGCAAGCCCCCCCCAAAAAAGCCAGCCTAATTTATTGCAAAAGAAATGAGCTGAACACAAATAAGGGTAGGAAGAAGGAGAGGGAACTACTGTGGAGGGCAGAAGTTTGAGCTGCCTTATTTTTTTTTCCCACTCCTGGACATTAGAGAAAACGTTGAAGGAACACAGAAGAAGACATTAAAAACAGAGACCGCCCCTTCTCCAGATAAAAACAAAATGAAAACTATACAGATTATTTCCGCTCATCTCAAATCAGAAAAAACAACTTTTATTCAGTTGTGTTGTATATACTGTACCAACTTTCTACCAATGCACACTTGTTTACTTTAAATAGGTGTGACTTAGCACAAATGACTGAAGGAATTAAAGCTTTGTTGTCCTCACATTCATAGCAAGCAAATCCAATACAGTGTCAAACATTTGCAGATGGTTCCAACAATTGGATTTAAGATGCAATACCCGCCACACACAATTTATTTTGCCCCCAGGGCATGGGTGCATACAGAGATATCTTAGTTTTAAAAGATATAAACCTTGAGCTTTCAGGCACAGAATCAGACAGCAAAGCATTGCAACTCTAAATATTTGAATGCTCCAGACAGAAAAGCCACCAATCTACCATTCTGAACTTTTGAGCTGGAAAAAAATCATGGCTGCAGAGCCAAGCACATTCAACATTTCTTTCACTGCTGGGGTTAAGGAATATAACATCACACAAGAACGTCACCCAATCTCTTTAATAAGGAGACCATCAACAAAATAAGTGGCTAAACAGTATGGGATAATTCCACTGCCAATATATCAGCTCCTGCGACAGGAAAGCACTGCAATGCATTCTACCTGTGCTTGACATATTGATTCTGCTTGTTATAGCATTACAAGGATCATGAATCTTCACCTGAGAACTCCACCTTTCCAAGTATTAATTTGACAAGATATCTATCTTCTTGGGCGGTTGAGGAAGCTGGGAAGACCCT
Organism: Zootoca vivipara; assembly: GCF_963506605.1. Lineage (NCBI taxonomy): Eukaryota > Metazoa > Chordata > Lepidosauria > Squamata > Lacertidae > Zootoca > Zootoca vivipara. The sequence continues at coordinate 7,567,227 of NC_083288.1, forward strand.
CCCCCCCCAAAAAAAGAAAAACTAACTGAAAATAGTATGGTGGTATTTCTATAAGACAAGCCATAGGAGCCAACTCCTATTGGCCGTGAAGGCTTCGGTCCCTACAATAAAATAATTGAGGGAGCGGGCCCCCACAAAGTTGATGGGCATTCCCATTCAAATGGTTTGTTTGTGTTGCATCATGTGATCGATTATGAGGGGTGGGGCTTACCTGGGCCCCCACAACATTTCATTCAAGTTGGCACCCCTGCGACAAGCTATCAAGTTGACACTTGGAAGTCCAAGGAAGAATAGTGGATAGTGAAGAATAGTGGATAGTGTGCACCATAGCTCAGGCTTGAAGTTTGTAGATCATGATCCACAGTTACTTAAGAGAAAGACAAAGACTCAGAGAAAGAAGAGGGAGAGGGGAGACAGAAGAAAAACAGTCGGAAAGCAGAGACTTCTATCTGGGTTCACTTTCAAGGAATATAATGGGCTATTTTGGTTTCCAAGAGCAATCAGATGAACCCGCCCAGTCAAGATTGATTCTCAAGCTAATAAATCCTAAACAATTTGAAGCAATAAAATGATCCCCTGCAATCATCACACCATTGTTGAAATGGGAAATGAAGACTCCATCATCCGAATTAAGAAACCACAATAAATCAATCAGTAGTCCATGGCTGACTCTTTTTCAACAAACTGGTAATATATAAGTCCATAACAATTTCTGGCCCACCTGCCCAGATATATCTATGTTAGTAAAAAGAAACACACACACACACACACACACACACCCCTTCAGTCTTAGTGATGTTTCCAGTCTGGTCACCCGGAAGAAAATCTGTAGGTGGCCAGGAAAGTAGTTACAAACCAGTCTGTTGTTTTAGCTAATGTGTCAATAATATTAATATGTGTGTGGATTCTTCAAGAGGGAGGGTTGTCTCAGAGCCAAGCTTGGAGGAGGGCAATGAACTGAGAGGAAACAATGGAATGAGAGCTGCTCGGCCTCACCGCATGACAGTGAGATTAGAAAGAGAAGCAGCCATGTCATAACCACCAGGAATCTCCTCCAAGCTTCAGAGGAGCTCCTCCATTCTTCCCTTGAGATTCCAGCGGTTGCAGGTGTGCTTTCCAGGGTCCCTTGGAGAACAATGAGGCACAAAAGGGACTGTGGTGCCCTTATGATATATAGTTTATTTACACATATACACAACCTGCACCTAAATGGAAGCATCGTGGAACACTCACATCGTATGAGGGTCTGGATTCCCCTTAAAAGCAACATTGGATTTGAAGAACTGCAACAAGCCACCCCATTTCTCTTTGCTCCAGCCTGTCATCCTCAGCTCATGGGGAGTTCTGCCCGTCCTTCTCCTTCTCACTGCTAAGCAACTCCAAGGACCTCCTCCCAGCCTACATCATTCGAAGTTGAACCCCTAAAACTGTTATTTGCCTCTGCCCACTAGCGCCCAGCAAAGAAGGGGTCCCACTGTCTCTTGACCTCTGACAGTTTCCTTGATGGCCTTTGTCCCCTGTTAATGGCCCGTCCAGTTAGTTCTGCCCAGCTGGCTTGGCTCTTAAGCATAACTAAATCCAAGAAGTTTCCATGTTTGGCAAAGGTTAATTGAACCTTGCTTAATTCTAACTTTTACTAAATCCAAGAATTACAGAGAGGTTCTGGCACCAACCCACAACACCTTTAAGGGGATCTAAAAGGTAAAGGGACCCCTGACCGTTAGATCCAGTCGTGACCGACTCTGGGGTTGTGGCGCTCATCTCACTCTTATGACCGAGGGAGCCGGCGTACAGCTTCCAAGTCATGTGGCCAGCATGACTAAGCCGCTTCTGGTGAAACCAGAGCAGCACACGGAAACGCCATTTACCTTCCCACCGGAGCGGTATCTACTTATCTACTTGCACTTTGACATGTTTTCGAACTGCTAGGTTGGCAGGAGCTGGGACCGAGAAATGGGAGCTCACCCCGTCGCAGGGATTTGAACCACCGACCTTCTGATCAGCAAGCCCTAGGCTCTGTGGTTTAACCCACAGCGCCACCTGCGTCCCTTAAGGGGATCTACCTTTTTTAAGGGGATCTACCCCCAAAAAAACCCCTCATAAAATAATGGGGGTGCTTTTCACACAGAGATTGAGCTTCATCAGTCAGCTGTGCACAACAGTGGAGGTAAGTATCTTTTGTCAAATATACCACCTAATTTTGGGAGAGAACGATGTGTTTGGCAATGATGTATGAGCTGATCGTAGCAGTCTGTTGTTGAAGCCCGTCAATCTCCCTCCTCATTAATTAAAGATTGGGGATGCAGCGACTTTGGGTATCCTTGACTTCCACTGCTATGAAACTGGGAAGCAGAAAGGAAATTGCTTCAGCGCTGCTGTGGTCTGAAAACAGCCTTGAGAACCACAGGGAGCGTTTCATTTTCCACCCACCCTAGAGCCCCATCCTTGACGCATGGCGGTAACATGGGGTAGAGTAGAAGACAGAAATGTGGGTTGCCAATTTGGATGTGACAGGTTAAGCCTTGTGAACAGTGGTTAATGAGTCTGTGGTTCTGACTAGCCCAGCAGAGTCACCATTGCCACAATTTATGGTACTGAAACCCATAAAATGCAATGTGAAATAAAATTTTCCCTGAACATACTGTCATCATTTTCAAAGAGTAATCTCAGTGGGGGTTTTTTGGGGGCGGTTGGATCTCTCTACAATCTCTCCATAATGTTTTTTTATAAATCTTTCATGTACCCTTTAGCATTTGAGAAGCACTTTTGTTTGGGGGGATATTGCTAACAGACAAGTTCAGTGTATTTGTGACCTACCATTTGCCATGGGTGATAGAAAAAGAATGTAAATTCATATTCCTTCGGCTCTTTCCAAAGTTATTCAAAACACACACACACAACACAACACAACACAACCCACCAACCCTCCACCACCTCCCTAAGGTTGAGAGATCATTTTCCTGTGGCCACGATACTTTCCTGGGTTTCTCATTCATAGGATCATTTCTCATTAGGTATAAGCGAGCAGGAGGTTAATTGTAATTGCATGGTCACCTGGACTATTGTGTGATTGGAAGCAGAGCCATTCTGCTGTGTCAGGTTTGACAGTATATTATTTCACGGCATTCGTTCCAGGATGCTCGTTAAATCTGCCATGGAGCCAAAGAACTAGTGATTTAAGTGCTCAATTTAGTGCGCTCCTTTTGCCTCTTGCTTCAGGCCGCTTTGGTGGCAGTAGCAGAATGTGAACGGAATGCCAAATATCGCTGCTTGACTAAGCAACATCACGAGCGCCACACCGGAAGATAAAGCCCCGTTGCTTTCTTCATGCCATGCAAGGATGTCGTGCATCAGCAATTATATACGTAAATTCGTCAGCAAGCCAGACTCTTCATTCCCCGCAAGGATATCCCAGATCCAGCATTAATAGTTAGACCATAACCCACCTCAGCACTGTCTTTGGCACCCCTGCTACTACGGGGGGGGGGGGGCAGGCACCTGCCACACTAGGAAGCTAACGATGTGTTGGGTGTCTGGATAGAAAGCCAGTTTCACTAAACTGTCCTTGGGTGAAGACAGCAACAGAGGGGACGAGAGAGAAAGAGAAAGAGAAGAACTTGTGGGGGGTGTAAAGGATTAGTAAAGGATGAAAGAAGGATGAAATTCAGGAAATCTATAAACCTCCAATGAAGGAAAGAAGGACTAAGTTGAGGGAGCAATCACCCTTAGCTGAAAATCTAGTGAGAATGGAGAAAATAGGGAAATGGCAGAGGAAGGTCATGGAAGACTACCCTTTCCCTCTTTGTTATGCTTCTGGGGAAGGTAAGAAGCAGATCCGTCTCTCCAACCTGTTACAGTTCGGAGCTTTCCTTGTTTTTCATGGGAAATTCCAGCCCAAGGACAAAAGTTGTTATTATGGGGAGCTGGAAGGAAGAGGTAAGCATGAAAGAGGAAGGAGCGGGCAGCCAAACAAAGTTCGCGAAAGTGCAAAAGCTGGAGGTGTGGTAGGCTGATGGAGGAAAACTATTTCAGTCCTCAAACGCCAACCAATTCCTGTCCGGGTTGCTCAGCCATTGCTACTGTGTCTTTTATCCTGGCGGATCAAGATAACCAGGGGACAACAAAAATTGCAAAAAAAATTAGCAGGGGCAATTAGAACAAGTTTCTTAATCAGCTTTCTAACATTCCTCAGCTTTAAAAAAAAATCAAAAGAAAGCCTATTGTTTTATCTGTGGCTAAAGGACTGTGTATCAATTATGTTATTTGTAAATCTCCAGAATACATTTTGTATAGCTAACTATTTAGCTCTATCCCCTACATATTTTATCTTATTGTTATGGCTAGTGCAAATAAAGTATCTATCTATCTATCTATCTATCTATCTATCTATCTATCTATCTATCTATCTATTCCTGTCCAGTCTCCCCCATGTTAGGATAGGCGACGTGCTACCCTGCTGTTTTTGATGCTGTGGGTTGCTACAGATTTGGTGGCAAACTATCACCATCTTTCATTTAATTTAGTTATCAGCCATGGGTAGATGAGACATGTTTCCTGAGATGGTGCAATGGGGGGGGGGATTTGCTCATACAGTATTGGTTAGTATCAAGCTCTTCAGCCAAAACGAAACATTCACCTTCCATCGTAAATATAAGTCAATTTTAAATTAAAATGAATAGATTTTATGTTTATATGTTTATGTTTTATGAATTTGTTTGGGGACATGTTATGTTATGTTATGTTTGTTTAATTTGATATTGTTTATTATTTACTGTTTAAATGATTTAATTTGCCCAGCAAGTTTCAATTAATTTGGTTTACTTATTTATGTTTGTCAATTTATGTTGTGTGGCTTAAGTGTGCATTTATGTTATTATATTTATTCCCGTGTGTGTGTGTGTGTGTGTGTGTGTGTTTTTCGAAAAAAAAAATTGAATTGTTTTTAAATCTCAAGGGAAAAAAGTTTGAGTTTTGTCTTCAACACAAGTCATGCTTTCATCTTCTGGTCTTCCTTTGGGTCCCCAGGCAAAACTTAACGATTGGAAGGAGGCACTCTTAAAAAGCCGCCCAGAGTGGCTGGGGAAACCCAGCCAGATGGGCGGGGTATAAATAATAAATTATAAAATTGTAAAACAACTTACACTAACAGCATATCCTGAGAACTAAGCAGAGAACACTAAAAGCAGCTCAAGGAAAAGCTGATGGGAGTATATATTTATTGTGTTTGTATGAGCACATGGTTGCTGATTCAATGAAATAAGGAAATGGTTTAGGCTTGCTTGGATGAAAATTGCTTTATCTAATCAACCTTTTCCAAACTGGTCTTAATGCACTCCTATAAATACATTATTTCTCAGCTCCATCTTGCTTGAGCAATACAACATTATTCTTCCTATCATGGTACTTCAAGACCCCTATCTGTTTTCTCACTGTTAAAAATAAACTGAACTATTTTTTTTTTTTGAAAAGAAAAAAAACCACAACAAGCCTCAGTATGCGGCCAATTCTCATAATTAACTGTGAATAATGTTGATCAATGTGTAAATGAAGGACCGTACAACGCAATCAAAAAGTGTAGTTCAAGATACCCAATCTGTACAATGCAATTACATTCATGCAGCTACTTCATCCAATTCTAGCATTTAATAAGAGCATTTTTAACCTTCACCAATGGAAGGAAAAATACGCGTGATGTCCAACTAAATTATAGAGTAGACCCATTGAAACTAGGCTACTCTAGTCCATTGATGCCAATGGATCTACTTCAAGTAACTAATGTTTAATTGATTGGAATTCATTCCCTGACATCAGGTTTTCTATATAAGTACATATATATATATACTTATATACAGTGGAAGTATACAGTGGAACCTCGGTTTATGAACACCTCGGTTTACGAATTTTCAGTTTGCGAATGCCGCGGACCCATCTGGAATGGATTAATTCACTTTCCATTACTTTCAATGGGAAAGTTCGCTTCAGTTTATGAACGCTTCAGTTTATGAACAGACTTCCGGAACCAATTACACCCATGCTTCGGGTTAAGTACGCTTCAGGTTGAGTACTCCGCGGACCCGTCTGGAACGGATTAATCCACTTTCCATTACTTTCAATGGGAAGGTTCACTTCAGTTTATGAACGCTTCAGTTTATGAACAGACTTCCGGAACCAATTGTGTTCATAAACCGAGGTACCACTGTATATTCTCCTGCCTTGTCTCTTTTAATATGAAGAAGCATTCAATTTTGTGAGCACTTACAATCTGAAATGATATAGTCCAGACACAGCTTTAAACCGTTCATCTACTCTTTGTGCCGATAAGGTCCATATTTGGATAACTCAGGTGGACTATTTAATTCCTGATGCTGTATCCATCCACGTGCATATTACGTGTTATATCCATTCACGTGCATGCTCCATCATAGTGTTTGCCATATTAAAATCCTTTAGGTCAAACATTCAATAAATTCAATGGATGGTCTGTCCTTAAAACGTCCTAAAGAAAAAGGGAAACTAATATATTTCTGCACAAAGAACTCCCTCCCCCCCCCAGCTAATGGCTATGGCTATTGTATTTTTACAACAGATTAAGAGGCGACTGTTGCTACCTCATAAAATATAGATTATGCCAAATTACAATTGCAAACCACAGGGATTAATCCACTCAGTAGGTGATTTTATGAAATGCTTACACACCCCTGTGGCAGAACTGACATTTATTTATAAGGGAAATTATTACAAAGTTTTGTCACATATTCACCATGAAACGAACCCATGGGGTTGTTTAGAGGTACAGCCATGTTTCTCCTCAAAAGGGGGGGGGGAATAAATTTCTAAATACAATTCCTTCTTTGGTCACCATCAGAAATAAAATTAGGCTTTACTTTAAAATAAATGGGCATACCCCCATGATATTCCAGTATAACATAGCAGAAGGCAATATTCTCTTCCCCCATAAGACTTTATTAATGCTTTTTCATAGTATAGTAAGATAAAAAACTAATTAAAAACTAAAAGAGAAGAAGGAGAAGGAAGAAGTAGAAGAAGAGTTTGGATTTGATATCCCGCTTTATCACTACCCGAAGGAGTCTCAAAGCGGCTAACATTCTCCTTTCCCTCCCTCCCCCACAAAAAAACACTCTGTGAGGTGAGTGAGGCCAAGAGGCTTCAGAGAAGTGTGACTAGCCCAAGGTCACCCAGCAGCTGCATGTGGAGGAGCGCGGAAGCGAACCCAGTTCCCCAGATTACGAGTCTACCACTCTTAACCACTACACCACACAGAAGGAGGAGGAGAAGGAGAGGAAGAGGAAGAGGAAGAGTCCTCTCTCAAAAGTTGCTCTTAACACTTGTCCCCCACAGAAAGTGGTGGACCCTCCCAGATCTCACCTGGGATCTTTTTCTCCTCCTTCCAGTCTCTCACTCTCTGAGATCTTCACTTCCCTGCCTCTCACTCAATGTCCTTCCAACAACCACCTGCCATCTGGAGAAGGCAGCATTCCATATTTCTTCTTCTTCAAATAATAATAATAAATACTTTCATTAGCTCTAATGGCAGTTGTCACCTATATGAGGTAGGAGGCATGACCAGGAATGAATTAGGCAACCAGACATGGATGTAAATGTGAAACAAAAGGAACCAAGCATCTTCAGAAGGGGTGGGTTTATTAGGCTACAGGGGTCACCAAGGGTAAGAACAGGTCTAAGAGCACCTCCAAACATCCTATTTGGTTTATCAGAGGGAATCTATGAACAGCATCTTATAGTTGAGATGAAATACCCACTTACTATCTCATTCAGACTGAGCTTCAGTTTATTGGCTCCTATCCAGTCCATTACCGATCAGAGAAAATGATTTACTAAGTGTAGTCCCTGTTGGATCCCCCAGAAAGCCAATCCTTTTTTATGCCTGATGTGTATCACAGTAGAAAAAAAGAGGATTCTGCCCCATGCAGATAAAATTACAGTCACACATCGGATTAAGTACGCCTCAGTTTGAGTATTTTCCGTTTCAGTACTCTGCGGATCTGTCTGGAACGGATTAATTCACTTTCCATTACTTTCAATGGGAAAGTTCGCTTCAGGTTAAGTACGCTTCAGGTTAAGTACGGACTTCCGGAACCAATTACACTCATACTTCGGGTTAAGTACGCTTCAGGTTGAGTACTCTGTGGACCTGTCTGGAACGGATTAATCCACTTTCCATTACTTTCAATGGGAAAGTTTGCTTCAGGTTAAGTATGCTTCAGTTTAAGTACTCCACGGACTGTCTGGAACAGATTAATCCACTTTCCATTACTTTCAATGGGAAAGTTCGCTTCAGGTTAAGTACGCTTCAGGTTAAGTACAGACTTCCGGAACCAATTGGGTTTGTAAACCGAGGTACCACTGTACTATCGGGCATGAAATTCCTATGAAAGTTTATTAAAGGGGCTATATTATGCCCTGTTTTGATAGCTCAGATTCTCTCCACGAATCTATTTCCTCTTTTCAATCTCTAAATTCCCTATAAAAAACACACAACTACTTTTCATTTAGAATCTGACCAGAAGGCTCCCTCCTCCACAATGACCACAGAAAGCACTTCTGGAGGGTGTACATGGTTACAACCGGGAAAGCAAAATACAGTTATGTATAACATAGTATAAGCTGCAAAAACTTCCACTTGGGAAGAGACAGATTCAGTTACCTTTGCCCACAATTCAATAGTTCACTGCAAAATGTTCACTCGATGCAGCTCTAAGGATGTTGCCCACTGCTTTTATTGCACTCAAAGAAACAAAAATTGGACATGAATTTTATGAACGTAGGTACCACGGTGACGTGACCGTTTTGAAAAATGACACCTGTAGGCTTATGTCAACAGGTTTGGCCCTCTGCTCAACTTTTTTCTTCATTCCATGCCTTGCTTTCAACCTTGTACAGGTGGAACTCTGCTGTCAGGCATGAAATTCTTACAGGAGTTTGGTATAGGGACAATGCTACCCTGCTTCTTTAATTCATGGTTGGATTCTCAAGCTGCCCAGCCACTTTTAGTTGCCACCGACTTTAACAGAAATAGATGAATGGGTTGCTTTCGTGTGGGGTTTTTGACAAGGGTTTTGCTGGTTTTGTGCCTCATCCCCATCAGGTGTCCTTTGAGCAAGTCTTGTGGGAAATAAAAGTAGGCTTTGCATCAGATATTAAGGTCCTTCACATGGTGGTAGGATCTGGCTGAGGCCCTGAAGCTGCTATTATTATTATTATTATTATTATTATTATTATTATTATTATTATTATATATTTGGCATGCCTGCTTTCCATGAATGCTCCATATTGGTTAAGTCCAAAGTTTGGACTTATGGATAAGTGCATATTGGATAGGGCCAAATTTAGGTTTGATGAGGCCCTAAGCAACTGAAGGTAATGGGGCCCTTTATATGTCCAGCTGTCCTTTGCCAACAACAAATTGTCACTGTTTATTGGGTTGAATGGACGCGGGTGGTGCTGTGGTCTAAACCACAGAGCCTAGGGCTTGTCGATCAGAAGGTTGGTGGTTTGAATCCCTGCGACAGGGTGAGCTCCCATTGTTCGATCCCAGCTCCTGCTCACCTAGCAGTTCGAAAGCATGTCAAAGTGCAAGTAGATAAATAGGTACCGCTCAGGCGGGAAGGGAAACGGTGTTTCTGTGTGCTGCTCTGGTTTCACCAGAAGCTGCTTAGTCATGGTGGCCACATGACCCGGAAGCTGTCTGCGGACAAACGCCGGCTCCCTCGGCCTATAGAGCGAGATGAGTGCACAACTCCAGAGTCAGCTGCAACTGGAACTAACGTTCAGGGGTACCTTTACCTTTATTGGGTTGAATATATGCTATATGGTCATTTAAAGATCTAATAGGTATCTAAAGCCATTTGCACATGCATAGAATGTAGACACGCTATATACAGAAATGAGCAAACATGTAATTGGAGAACAGCCTTTACCCAAGGTGTCATGAGCTTTGAAGACACTCGAACTCAGGACGCAAGGGAGAAACATGCTAAGAGGAAGGCACACTTGGCAAACCGTCATCGTGATCAACTCCCGCCTGGAAACCACTGTCCCCACTGTGGAATGATGTGTGGATCCAGAATTGGCCTCCACAGCCAGTTACAGGCTCATTGTTAAAACCGTGTTTATGGAAGACAATCTTACTCAGCTACAAGTGATCGCCAAAGATGAAGACATGTACTTAGGCTTCATTTCAGTCAGGGGCGAGAATGGAGGGTTTAGAATTACAGGTAAGCCAAAGGTTTCCTGCAAGAGGTTTCAGAATTTAGGAATGGGTCAGGTGAGCCTTTGGGCTGTTCTAGAAGACTCTTCTTATGAATCTGAGAAAGGATTTGAAAGAAGAGACATTATATATAATGAATTGAAAAGGATATTTAAAATTACCTTTATAAACCAAAAACCCATAAGCTTTTCTTTTGCGAATTATAGGGACAGAACTACCTAAAGTGTATAGAAATTTATTTATGTATGCAACTATAGCAACAAGAATGTTACTCGCCCAAAAACGGAAAGAATGGATACAAAAACTTATGGAATTTGCGGAAATGGTGAGACTTACCAGAAGAATAAGGAATTAAGATAAAAATATTTTTATAAAATAATGGAAATGGTTTATTGAATATTTACAGATAAATTGCAAAGAGATAAAAGCATTGGCAGGATTATTGTAATAACCTGCAGTTTCATAGGAGTATATATTTAAAGTAGATAATAAAATGAGCAAATTAAATTAATTTGGATATGCAGAAGGTATTATAAAATAATGAACCACAGAAAGAGGGGGAAGGAAGTCAAGCCTTGAAATGTTAAAATGATTGTAAAATTAATGAAATGCATAGATTTGAAAAGTATAAATATTATTTAAAAGAAGAGAAACATGCCATAGGCCAACAGCCTTAATGATTTGAACAGAGAATTATTAATAGGCCCCCTAAATTAACATCCCATCCCCCACTTTGTTTTGCAAATTTTGCCTCCCCTGCACTTTACAACTTTCCAGTCAACCAGGCATGCTTTTTCTCTACAGCTCTCTCGTGCTTTAAAGGGCAGTTCCTATTATGAGGTGAGGGTGGGTGTGCGCCTACTTCAAGTTGCTTCAGGCAAACAATTGCCCTGCTCTAACCCTGGACGCAGCTAACAGGACAGGCAATTTATCACTATCATCTAATGCCTCCCTCCCTTGGCTGAATGATAGCCGTCAAAAGGCTTCTGGCGTGTAACTGTGTGGCAAGGCAATCAGGATATCTAACAAGGTTTTAGAAAGGGAAATAACACTTGCTGAACCCCAGGGATTAGCAGCCCTCCCCAAAGATAGTTTATTATTATTATTATAAAAAATGTGCATGGAATCATGAACAAACAGCACATATTTCCTACCAACCTGGCAAGAGGATTCACAGGGGGAGATTCATCTGATAGTGCCCAACACCACCAAGAAGTGGGGAGAGAAGATCAAAATTTGGGCTGCCCCAGCCTCGTAATTTCTAATTTTAAAAAATATTGAGTTCCTACATGCTCTGCATCAGAAGACATAGGCCAAACAATGAAGCCCCCCTCCCCTCCAATTTCTGTGAAATGAGCTAGCCTGCTTGGTAGTCCCCTGTGGTTGGCAAGTCGCCTTTTCAGACATCACTAGGCAGAGCTAGGAATTTCAGAAACTACCAGTTTTCCTGCTTCTGTCTCACTGCTGCCCAGACATTGCATATTGCTGCATGCCACCGCAATCTCCGAGCAGTGCAAGATTCCTGCCCTTCCACAGTTCGCGTTTCCTTTTGGGAATGAGGGACAGCGGAGACTGCTGGTTTTTTGGGGGGGGATATATGGCTTGTTTACACATAGATACAACCTGAGCCTACGATGGAGATGTTCGCAGCATCAACACCCCAAAGGGGTCTTGTTTCTCCCATATCCACCGCCTTCGATTGAAACAGAAATCAACCATTGCTCTGTCTCTCTCGCTTTCCACCTTGCTGCTTCCCTGGTGGGTCACATCACTGCAACTTTTGACTCTAAACTCAGGCTTTGTCTGTTGAGGGAGGGGGCCTCACCCATTTGCCATCTGGCACAGAGCTCCTTAATCCCCCATCACTTCACCAGGAAGCAAGTTTGGCTATTCCTGGAACTAGAAGGCTTGGTTAGATTTTTAACACTTGATGAATCTAGGGGTTGGAGGGTTCTGGCATACAGTTTAATACCCCACCCACTCATAGCAATATACCGTGTTTCTCATATTTTAGGACGTAGCCATAAAATAAGGCGTAGCAGGATTTTCAAGCATTTGAGAAATATAAGCCATACCGCCAAAATAAGCCATAGTGGTAGGCACCGTTCTGGAGGGTGCCAAGGAAGAGGCGAGGCTGCCCGCACCTCTCCGGTCACCTCCGAGCCTCTGGGAGCCAGCAGCAGCAATGCCAGCTGCGGCAGGAGGAGGAGGCTTGCCGGGTCGGCACCCAGCAGCACCATGCGGAGCGCTCTGAGCCTCCAGGAGACGGCAGAAGGAGGCGGTGGCTTGTCGGGTTGGCACCCAGCAGCGCGTGCAGGGTGCCCCAACCCTCCAGGAACCAACGCTTCTGCTGGCTTGGCCGCCTCCTCCTTCTGCTGTGTTGCTGCTGCTGACTTCCGGAGGCGCACGCCACTCCGAGCCCCGACCCGGCGGCAGGACGCAGCAAGAGCCACAGTGCGCGCCGCTCCAAGCGCCAACCCAGCGGGACCCATAAGCGTGCCCTCCTGAAGCGCTGACAAAGCGCCCACCAGTGCAGCAGCAGCAGCCAGTTCCAGGCACCGAGCCGCGACAGGAAGAGGAGGTAATTTTTTTAAAAAATAAGACACCCCCGAAAATAAATATAAGACGGTGTCTTAAATTATGAGAAACACAGTAATGTTGTGCGCACACATCACATGAGTTAATGGCTTTCAGCGACAGCACCTGTACCTGCCCACCAACTGTTTTCTCTCTCTCTCTCTCTCTCTCTCTCTCTCTCTCTCTCTCTCTCTCTCTCTCCACATCCAGCACAAAATCCATAAAATCAAAGGCAGCAGCACAGCTACAAGATCTTCATAGGCATGCACATTAAACAATTTCAGAGACTATGATGATAATAATAAACGTGCCCATGACAGCTTAAGAAACAAAACCTTTATCATTTGCAGAGAATGTCATATTATACATTTTTTCTCTCAATTCTTGAAGCGAAATACAGAAGTGGGTCTGCAGTTTATGATGCCATTAAAATGTGTTGGTGGTTAAGATTAATTTTTACCGGGCTACAGTTTATTCATTCAATTCTTAGTCTGATTGGAACCTGGTCCTGCCCAGCATCCTATGCTAACTTTTCCAGGAGTAAAGCTGCAATCCTAATCTCATTCAAGTGAAGTAAACCCCACTGAATTCAATGGGAGCTACTTCTGAGTAGAGATGGTAAGGATTGTGCTGGGGTTTACTTTCGATAGGGTTGCCATACATCTGGAATTTCCCTGATTCGGCCGTTGGAAACAGTGTCCGGGGAAACCCAGACATATGGCAACCCATGTCGGAAGTGTAGATTTTGGTGAATGTCGTTAAGAATAGCTCAACAATTTTGTGTCCGGATTTGCACTTTTTAAAAATTTGGCAACCCTACTTCTGAGCAAATAAGACGATTGTGTTTTTGATTTCTCCCTCTCTCCAAGCTTATTTTTGAAAGCAATTAGGCAGGGCTTAGTTAGGTGTCACTGCAGTTATTTGATATAAATAAAGTTTCCTGTCAAATGACAGCAATGACACCTAATGACTAACCGGTTGTCACAATAAACTATATGTGGCATATGTATTTTTACATCTCCAGCGTTGCTGAGCTTTCCGTTTTGTTTTGCTTTGGTATTTTGCTGTAAAATATCAGGACTGTGGAATGCTGCTGTTAGATCAAGGGGGGCTGCCTTTCTCGCTTGATGCATATTTATTTTTCCTTACATGAACAGCATTCTATCTCTGCATCTTGATTTTCCTCCAAAGACCTTTGGGTTCTGTGCAGTACCCTCCCACCTCTATCAGTCCCAGGAAATCCAGTTGGCATCCCTGCCAGTGGCACCTTAAACAAACAAACAAATAAAGCCTTTACAAACAAAGTATGGCTTGAAATCTGCTTTATATTGTAGTGGAGGGAAATCTACTTACTATAATCTTATAGGTACACTTATTAATAATAATTTTCAAGTCCCAGAATCAATAGATGGATTAAACAGTTGAAGCGAAAGCCCAAAAACCACAACCAAAAAAGAACCCCTGATGTGTTTACTGAAATTCTGTTGGCTAAAGAGAGAACACAAGGTCGAAGTTAATCTATTCTGAAAAGGCTCAGACATTTCATGCCTGGGCTAGATGAGTCCTCATTTGACCCATGGAGAATATATTTATTTCTGAACAGAATGCTAGATGACAGCCCTAGTATTCTCTCAGGCCTAAAGCAAATAGTAGCAGAGATGACCAAGCTGTCCTAAACTCAACTTATATTTGGAAATAATCTCTTTTGAAAAGTGTTTCTGGAAGGACACAATTCATTTCTCTAAGCCTATCCAAGAGGTCAAAAATAAACCAAATCTACCTCCCCCCCCACCCCACCCATTCTCACAATCCTCAAAGCTTAGCCTCTCATTTCAGGCAGACCTTTCAGAAACACCAAAAGCAAGTCTGAGTCCAGCTTGGGAGAATTGTGCTGGAATTCCCAGGTCAGAGGGAAAGGCCCACCTCTATACTCCATACATGCATCCATAATGGAAGATTTTGCCGGAAGAAAACCAACCCAGAATGGATTTGCTGTTCTTCAAAGTAAGACTGAGAGTCATGTTCTATGGTTTCGATGACTCTGGAAGTGCCACACAATGTCTGTTCTGCTTTGCTACAGCACCTGCACTTTGGAACTCCCTGCCTATTGATATTAGATAGGCACCATCACTGTATTCCAGATGCCTGCTGAAAATGTTGCTATCCAGACACATTATTTAGTTATATCCGCTTCAGATGTTTTATTGCTTTTATATGTCTTCAACAGTTTGTAAATGTTTTAAATATGTTTATCTTCTTATTACGTAATATATTTATATATATATATATTTTTGCCACCCTGAGCTCCTCTGGGCGGAAGGGAAGGGGGAAATATAAATTTAATAAAAGTAATTAATAGAAGTCGGAAGCAAAATCCAACTCTCAGGGCTGTGAGTACAAGCCCCCTAGCCCCTGGTAGTGTGGCAAGGGTACATAAAAGGTAAAGGGTAAAGGGACCCCTGACCATTAGGTCCAGTCGTGGACAACTCTGGGGTTGCGGTGCTCACCTCGCATTATTGGCCAAGGGAGCCGGCGTACAGCTTCCAGGTCATGTGACCATCATGACTAAGCCGCTTCTGGCAAACCAGAGCAGCACATGGAAACACCGTTTACCTTCCCGCCAGAAGGTATTTATCTACTTGCACTTTGACATGCTTTCAAACTGCTAGGTTGGCAGGAGCAGGGACCGAGCAACGGGAGCTCACCCCGTCGCGAGGATTCAAACCGCCAACCTTCTGATTGGCAAACCCTAGGCTCTGTGGTTTAACCCACAGCACCACCCATGTCCTGCACAAGGGTACATACATGAGAGTAAAAAAAAAGGGTACTACATGAGAGTAAAAAAGGTAAAAGTAAAGGACCCCTGGATGGTTAAGTCCAGTCAAAGGCAACTATGGGGTTGTGGCACTCATCTTGCTTTCAGGCCGAGGGAGCCGGCATTTGTCCACAGACAGCTTTCCGGGTCATGTGGCCAGCATGGCTAAACTGCTTCTGTTGCAACGGAACACCGTGACAGAAACCAAAGTGCACAGAAATGCCGTTTACCTTCCTGCCGCAGCGGTAACTATTTATCTACTTGCACTAGCGTGCTTTCAAACTGCTAGGTTGGCAGAAGCTGGGACAGAGCTATGGGAGCTCACCCCGTCACGGGGACTCGAACCGCCGACTTTCCACTCGGCAAGCCTAAGAGGCTCAATGGTTTAGACCACAGCGCCACTCGCATCCCTAGATGAGAATGCAATGGAGGGGCAGGTGAAGAGAGACAGAATCTCTGCGCTTTTTTGAATTCTGAGAGAAGCTCTGAGGTGGATATGTGAAAAGTGCTGCTTGCTTCAGAGAAAGGCACAGCAGTTGCCTTCCAAAAGCACTCCCGTGATGTTGTAACGGAACACAAAAGCAGACCTGAGAATGTGAATATGCAATGACAGGTGTGATGAGACTCCGGGAGTGCAAACAACTAAATTCAAGGCACGATGTAGCTTTGCTGCTGGCTTCTTTTGGAAGAAGGAGAAAAAAATCAAGTTATGTCAACGGCATTGCTCTTGACTGTATGAAAATATTGATATGGAGAGCTTTTAAGGCTATAAAGTTTGGCTAGCCTTTTAGTCAGCAGCTCCGCCACACGCACTGTCAATTTGAGCATGCCTTGTTGAACTCTGTCAAATGACTTAAGGAGTCAGACACAGCGTCAGAAGTTTCTGCTGTCATTCTGCTGTCTGTTACACCACCTACCCACCCAAAGAAAAGGGAAGGGGCTGATTTAACCTCATTTTCCCTCCCTTATCTTTGCTGGATCATGCATTATAAATATGAGGTTATCCTAGAAGACAGTTCAAAGGTTGCAGCCAGTGCAGAACACAACCACCCACCTTTTAGTGAGAAAGTGTTTTTTAAGCATTTGAAGTCTGAAGTGTATCGCGGCAGTAGCTTCTCTCCAGCAGTTAGTACAACTGCTCTGGTTTCTTCCCTGCATTTCTGTTTTCGCAAGGATTAGACTAGAGCCTGGTTCAACATTTTCAACAGTCCCACACAAGCATGTCCCGGAAAGCTGTCTGTGGGCAAATGCCAGCTCCCTCAGCCTGAAAGCAAGATGAGTGCCGCAACCCCATAAAGGTAAAGGGACCCCTGACCATTAGGTCCAGTCGTGACCGACTCTGGGGTTGTGCGCTCATCTCACATTATTGGCCGAGGGAGCCGGTGTACAGCTTCCAGGTCATGTGGCCAGCATGACAAAGCCGCTTCTGGCAAACCAGAGCAGCACATGGAAATGCTGTTTACCTTCCCGCTGTAGCGGTTCCTATTTATCTGCTTGCATTTTGACGTGCTTTCGAACTGCTAGGTTGGCAGGAGCTGGGACCGAGGAACGGGAGCTCACCCCGTCACAGGGATTCGAACCGCCGACCTTCTGATCAGCAAGCCCTAGGCTCAGTGGTTTAACCACAGCGCCACCTGGTGGACTTAACCATCCAGGAGTCCTTTACCTTTACCTTTACTTTGTTGTTGTTGTAAAGGACTAAGCATGGTTTGGTCACGTAAACCAAACAGAAGATGGCAGGATTCTAAAGGACGTGCTTTACAGGGAGCTGGCTTCAGGCACCAGACCCATTGGCAGACTCACTCTGTGTTGAAAAGATGTCTGCAAATGTGGCATGGAGGTTGGCAACCCTGCTGTGTGGGAATCCCTAGCAAGCGACTGCAGTGCCAGGAGACAGTCAGGCCATGTATCTACAGCAGTGGCCAGAGGAGGAATGAACGGTGGGAGCACAGAGAGAAGATACAATATGATGCACCCGTATCAGGAAAACCTGATGTCTTCATCTGCCCCAGCTGCAACAAAACATGTCTCTCCTGTATCAGTCTCTACAGCAGGCACTGTGAATCTCCAACTGTTCGACTTCGCCCCCAAAGGCACACTCTTCCATTGTCTCCCAAGACAGACGGATGCCGACTAAGTAATGCTGAATGACTATGGAGTGCTGACTTGACCTCTTTTTCCCGGGGGGGGGGGCGCAGGGGGGAGCATGAGTGGAAAAATGAGGCGGGAAAGGGAATGGAATAGAATATATTGGGAGGAAGAGGTAGCACTCAGTCTGGAGCACTAAACCGTATCATTCCACGCTGCAATTTTGTTGCAGGTTTCACTAGCACCAAGTACCTTAGTCAAGGCAATTCTCTGAATCTTGGACACTTATTTTCAAAAGGTTTTATAAAAAGAGTGAAGGGACTTCTCTGTAGTCAACCATCTGGAGGGAGGGGTAGTTTGACAGTACTTAAAAGACTAGATTTTTTCATGTAGCCAAGAAAGCAGACAGCCAGTAGTGGATTTCTTAGTTTTGCACTGGAGTAGCGAAAATATAACATATTTAACATATAATAAAGCTCAGTGTAATCCTGTTTTACAACAAATCATTTTACAAATTATTCTCTAGAGGCAATTTGGCAACAACTGTCTGTACCCAAACATCTAAAACATTATTAATGTACAAGTATTCTGATTTGTACCCTAGCACCTGATTGCTTGAGGCTAATAAGAAATGTCAAACCTTAATGTGCCACCTAACTTAATAACCAGCCTTTTCCCAGGGTCAAATATTTTGAATAAATTAGAAAAATATGCAGGCGAATGCTTTGTTGTTGTTGTTGTTGTTGTTGTTGTTGTTGTTGTTGTTTGTTTGTTTGTTTGTTCCTGAAGCTGAACAATGTCATTTAAACTTATAAAGAGGCTAGGACTCCAATTTGTGATCCTCTTTGGGATGCTCAACACTCACCTGGCAATGCGTCAACTTAGCATGCATATCGCTCAGCAAACAGACCAGACTGGCAATCTATTTACCAGGGGGATTGTGAGGTTTATGTTTGGACCGAAGGAAGGAAGGAAGGAAGGAAGGAAGGAAGGAAGGAAGGAAGGAAGGAAGGAAGGAAGGCTCAAATAGTGCAGCTGCATAATCTAACTTTTCACAAAAATGTGCACTTTTCAGTTTCAGATAACGGGGGCAAATCAAATTGCTGCACAGATGTGAAGATGCGCAATGTGATCACAGCCAAACATTCATTCCGCAAAATTGGCATATTGCTTCTGCAGCCCCCTGCTGTTATTGATGAAATGGTATTCCCGTTGTTTGAAGCGACAGCAGCGAAAAGGAATGTGGCAGCCTCCCACGCTACTATGCTTGCCTTTCACCAGTTTCCTTCTGGCTTCTGGCTAACCACCCCGGATTGCATTTTCCAGGGTTGAGATTTTAAACATCAGAGCAGCCTTTTCGTGTACTTACGCTCCAATCTTAAGGAAAATTGCGAAGGCGTTTTGGATGAAGGAGTTGTAGCTCCTTGCAGGATCTGGATACAACGTCAAAAAAGTGCTAGCGCTTTGATAATGCTACAAAGGTGAGGAACGAGATCGGCTTTACCATCTATATACCTCTCAAATCTTCGCACACTTGACAATAAAATGGATGATCTGCACCTTATTAATCAAGAAAACTCAATGAAACTCCGATATGCTAAAGAGGAGGGTTCGAGGAAAGGAGGCAGAAATTTGTACAACCAAGCTAGGAGCGCACAGACGAAGGAGATTATAGTGGCAAAACGGACCTATGATTTGGACTCAATTCTCAAACATGTCTCGGCTACTCTTCGGAAGAATTTACAGAACATTTCTGAATATAAGAGAACATCTTCTTTTACTGAATATAAGAGAACATATTCTTCTGCTCCGGAGAGTCAAAAATTGGCAAACGACCTGATTCAGTTTTATAGCAAAGTCAAGCATTATCAACTAGAGCAATTCAATCGTCGCCAGAGGCACCAACAACCACCTCAACCTGTTCTGAAGTCACTACAAGGACAGAAGGCAAAAGCTCCAGGCGCAGTTGGAGTGACTCCTCTTTGCTTGAAATAGTTTTTCTGCACACTCCGATCCTCGCACAGATATTTAACAGATATTTTGTATAAAGTACGTTTACATTGTAAAATTAGCCAAAGCAAATTCCAAGTATGTAAGTACTTGGCGAATAAATTACTATTCTATTCTATTCTATTCTATTCCTTCTGACATCAAAGACACACCTCTGTCTGCTTGTGGTGCAATTTACCAGATTTTTTAACAGATGTAAAAGGGTGCAAACTGCTGGTGAGAAACGCTTGGAAGTTCAGATGAAAGAAGAACCCCGAAAACACCTCCTGGCTGGGCACCACACAAGTTAAAAAGCAGAGACATCACCTTGCCTACAAAGGTCTGTAGAGTTAAAGCTCAGGTTTTCCCAGTGGTATGTATAGAAGTGAGAGCTGGACGATAAAGAAGGCGGACTGCCGAAGAATTGATGCTCTTGAATTATGGTGCTGGAGGAGACTCTTGAGGGTCCCATGGACTGCAAGAAGATCAAACCTATCCATTCTGAAGGAAATCAGCCCCGAGTGCTCACTGGAAGGACAGATCCTGAAGCTGAGGCTCCAATATTTTGGCCACCTCATGAGAAGAGAAGACTCCCTGGAAAAGACCCTGATGCTGGGAAAGATGGAGAAGGGGATGACAGAGGACGAGATGGTTGGACAGTGTTCTCAAAGCTACGAACATGACTTTGACCAAACTGCGGGAGGCAGTGGAAGACAGGAGTGCCTGGCGTGCTCTGGTCCATGGAGTCACGAAGAGTCAGACATGACTAAACGACTAAACAACAATACTTTTAGATGGGCCACCCAAATTCTCACACATAATGAGCAAACTTTGGGGTTTTCCAGAACTCTTCATCAGGTTGAATATTGAACAAGATTGCAGGGAGCAGGAAAGACCCTGATGCTGGGAAAGATTGAGGGCACAAGGAGAAGGGGATGACAGAGGACGAGATGTTTGACAGTGTTCTCGAAGCTACGAACATGAGTTTGACCAAACTGCGGGAGGCAGTGGAAGACAGGAGTGCCTGGCATGCTCTGGTCCATGGGGTCACGAAGAGTCGGACACGACTAAACGACTAAACAACAACAACAAGACGCCACGTGTGTAGATCACACACAATATTTCACCTCCTAGCCCAAGAAACCACCCACGCCTTCCAAAATTACATACTTCTGGAGCATATTTCTATTCTCAACAATATTCTGCAAACAATACAACCAAGTGCCAGCAGGATTTTGGATAAGAGCACTATTTGCTTAAAGTTTGACAATATCTGTCTCAGAATTGTTTTAGGCATCCCCCCCCCCCGCTGCCGCCCCCAAAAGTAGCAAAAAGCAGCATAAAGCTCCCCACATTTTCAACAGTGAATGGGACACACCTTGTAAATATGCTCTAATAGTGTCAAGTATCACCACTGTTGCACATCCTGAATTTTTTACTCTAAATGAACTGAGCTTGAATTATGTAGGTCATTATAACGAATGTGCAAGAACAGTTCAGGAACAATGTCAGCTCCTTTTACAGTCACAGCCTCTTTTGAATGAAGCCCAACCTCACACTGAAAGAGAAGTCAGGGGACTCTTCGCTCAGTGTGCCACACCAAGTTCCTCCTCGTTTTTGCAATTTGCATGGAAGATATGCATGCTGTCAAGTCAACTAATGGGCGGGCCTTCAGTCTGGGCTAGAGTTGGGGGACTTCCATCCCACAGGGCTAACTAGGCCTCGAAGGGGTCCTAATTTAACCCACAAAACCATTTCCCCCAAACCACGCCCAGCTGCCCTACACCTGACTTCATATATATGACATCAGACACAGGTCAGGGTCTCCCTGCTTAAAATTGGGTCTGAATTTGAAATTTATGGATTGCATATTGTTAAAAGAGAATTACATGAAAATGATGTATACAGTACTGTAAGTGGTACGCCACACCAGTAAAATGGGCGAAAATGTATAAAACAGAACAAAGGAATTGTTGGAGATGTAAAGAAGGGGAAGGTACGTTTTATCATATGTGGTGGGATTGCAAGATTATATAAAAAAGGGAAATGATATACAATGATTAAAAAAAATGTTTAAATAACGTTTGTTAAAAAACCAGAAGCATTTTTGTTGGGTATTATAGGACAAGAGCTACCAAAAGAAAAACGGACCATTCAAAGAACAATGGCAATAAAAGTTGATGAACTATGCAAAGTTAGCAAAACTAAAGGACAAGTTGCTTGAAAAGGACAATAGTGACTTTCAAAAAGAATGGGAACCTTTTGTAACATATTTGCAGAAACAAAACAAAAAAACATGAACTCGCTGTCAGGATTTAAATAAACATTTACAACTTTATTTAAAGAGAATAAGAAGTATAACAATGGGACAATATAGTAATACGTATAAACAGCAGATTGTAACATTTGATGTAACAAACAGGAAAGGGACGCTGAGGGAAGTCAACGGGGGGGGGGACTGGAAAATGTATGTTTAGTAGTAATGATGATGTATACGGTATTTGTTGTAAGAAAGAAAATCAATAAAAATTATTTTTAAAAGAAAAAAAGAAGAAAATTGGGTCTGCCCCCCAAGAATTGAGCTGCAATGCACTGAGGTTTTCCCATTCACTTTCATTGAGAGAATGCTGTGGTACATTAACCCCGAGAGACATTTCAGCCAATCCACATACCTAGATAAAGCCCCATTCTTTTGTACACAATGCAGGCTTTGAGAATCGCCCCTTTTACTGCACAGGCCGAAAAGGATCGCTCTACTTTTTTGGAAAGTTGAATGGACCTCTGGTGTTCCCCTGTCTCAACTCCAAATATCGAAGGGACGTTCCCTCAGGCATTTGTTCCACTCCCGACTAGTTGCTGTCCCCTCTGCTGCCTGCATTTCTCACTCCTCCCGATCAAGGGCATGGGGGTGGCATCTCCAAAAACTGCTCTTCCTCCTGCGGGGTGCTCCAGTCCACCCCACTCCTGAGAGTGCCGAGACTGTCTCACTGTAATTCGCCACCTCCTTCCCATAAGGAGCTGGTGCAGGTTGTGAGAAGATAGGAGAAGTCTGCTTTGGGGGGGGGCATAGGCTGGAAATCAAGGGGTACTTGCTTTCCCCCATCACTGGTCTCTTATTCTCTCCCCCTTACAGGCAGGCCCCCCATTCTTTTTTCTTTTCTTAAATGTTTTATTTAAGCATATTTACAAACAAACAAACAATAATGTACACACACTTAACCCCCAAAACCTCGAACCATAACCATTGTGCCCTTAATTTGTGGTGTGCTTGATATCTTATTACCGCAGTTAATTTTGCCAATTCTATAAACCCTGTTAATTTAATTAACCAATCCTCTTTTGTAGGTATGTGATTTCCTTTCCAGTTCTTTGCAAGGAGAATTCTGGCTGCTGCGATTGCATATAGAAATAGTTTTCTCCTATCTTGTGGTACCTCCTTTCCAACTATGCTCAGCAAGAATGTCTCGGGTTGTTGTTGTTTTTTCCTATAGATATTCTGAGCATCTTTTAAAATTCTTCAATTTTTTTTAACTTTTAAACTTCTGTGCTCCCTCCTCCTGGCTCTGCCAGCCCATGATCAACGGCACCTGCAAACCTCTGTTCCTTTGCCCGCATGGATTGATTTCAAACCATTCAGGCAAAGGAAGTGGGGTTTCCAGGCACCAATCTGGCTGGCGGGCAATGCCTGCAAAACTCCTGTCCAGTTTGATTTTATACCACCACACGGGCCAAGGAAATATTGGTGATGGCAGGTGGGCAGTCCCATCCACCTGTAAAAATGGCAGGTGGGGGTGGGGGAGGTCAAGATTGACTAGAACAAGTGATTCCCTGTCCTCAACTATGCTTTAGGTAGGCTGGCTCCCTTATTTAATTCCACTGCAGTGGTTAGTGGTTCCCAGGGCAGTCTCGAGCAGGTTGGCTGCCCTGGCGCTGGGTGTAGCATGGTTTCCGTGCGGCTTCACCCCCGCACTGCGCCACCGGGGGTCTACCTAGAGCCGGCCCTGGCGGTTCCCCAACTCCCCCACACCCCACGGACTTGACAATTGCTAAAGACCACTTAATTATTTTTCTGCATGTTGCAATGTCCTGTGCTACATGCTGTATTGTTTGAAATCGTATTTTTATTGGTACTTTTATTCTGCCTGGATATTTCAGTCGGTTAGAGCATGGTGCTGATAACGCCAAGGTTGCAGGTTCGATTCCCCATATGGGACAGTTGAATATTCCTGCATGGCAGGGGGTTGGACTAGATGACCCTCTAGGTCCCTTCCAACTCTACAGTTCTATGATTCCGTTCCATAGAATTCCTACCGTAAGGTGGTAAATTACAATGCAGCAAAGAAATAAGCAGTACAAATACAATTGAAAATCACTATGACTATGTAATGCCATCTCCCATCTTCAGCCACAAATCCATCAGTACTTAGCTAGCTCAGTCAGTAGAGCATGAGACTCTCAATCTCAGGGCCATGTGTTTGAGTCCCACTTTGGGCAAAAGATTCCTGCATTGCAGGGGGTTGGACTAGAAGAATCTCACGGGTAGGCAAACTAAGGCCCGGGGGACGGATTCGGCCCAATCGCCTTCTAAATCCAGCCGCAGGTGGTTTGGGAATCGGCGTGTTTTTACATCAGTGGAATGTGTCCTTTTATTTAAAATGCATCTCTGGGTTATTTGTGGGGCCTGCTTGGTATTTTTACATGAGTAGAATGTGTCCTTTTATTTAAAATGCATCTCTGGGTTATTTGCGGGGCATAGGAATCGGTTCATATCCCCCCCCCAAAATATAGTAGACCTCCCCCCCACAAGGTCTGGGGGACAGTGGACCGGCCCCCTGCTGAAAAAGTTTGCTGACCCCTGGATTAGATGATCCTCATGGTCCCTTTCAATTCTACAATTCTATTTTTCTATGACAAGCTGTGGACCACCTGAATGAAGGTTGTGGACCACTGCCTGGGAACTCTGATTTACTGTAAAGAATTAGCAAGTGTACATTGGTCTATAAATGCATTTACCCACCACCCTTCAAAAAACAAACGTTACTGTTACAAAACTCCTTGAGGAATTGCAGGGAAGTGTCTCCGTCCAACCAATAGCACCCACAGTCAGGAAAGGAAAGAGAAGAAGAAGAAGAAGAAGAAGAAGAAGAAGAAGAAGAAGAAGAAGAAGAAGAAGAAGAAGAAGAAGAAGAAGAAGAATTTGGATTTGATATCCTGCTTTATCACTACCCGAAGGAGTCTCAAAGCAGCTAACATTCTCCTTTCCCTTCCTCCCCCACAACAAACACTCTGTGAGGTGAGTGAGGCTGAGAGACTTCAGAGAAGTGTGACTAGCCCAAGGTCACCCAGCAGCTGCATGTGGAGGAGCGGGGAAGCGAACCCGGTTCACCAGATTACGAGTCCATCACTCTTAACCACTACACCACGCTGGTATAGTTTGCCCTGAATGCAGTGTGGGAGCTTCAGAGCCAAACCAACTGCTCTACCCGTCTCTAACTGGTCTTCACCCTTACGAGGCAGCGAGTGCTACTGTCACGCTGCAAAAATATCATCAGAACGAACGGAACTGCGATGGAACTACAACTTTGGACTCTGACCCTAGCCTTTATAATTGGCCGCTCAATGCATACAAAATATGTTTCGCAAACAAGGCAGAGACGTGCGAGGGTTGTCAAAAGGCAGCAGAATCTGTTTCCTCTCCGCTGTTCCAAATAAGAGCTATTTTTTGCAAATGATCACAAATCATAAGAGACATCTCGTCAACACAATGACAAGGAAAAATGCGTCTGGGCAAAAGGAGTGAGAGAGCCGAGCTGTCACCACGCAGCTTATCAATCTGCTGCCGGAGAAAAAAAATCTGGCATTAGGACACACAAATCATCCCCTCTTCAGCAAGCATCAAATTTGTTGCAAAGCACCATTGTGGGTGTTCACAGCTGTTCCTCACAAAGGAACAATAATCTCCTCTCACATGAGGTGTTGCACCAAACTAGCCTGAAGGAACTTCTCAATCATGAAGTACCATGCTACGTGGATACTTCTTTCGTTGTAGGTGGGCTCTGAGCTTCTGTCGCCATTAATAAGTGGTAAAAGCTCTCCTCCTTTCCCGTTTTGATTCAACGTTTTCAGCAAGAGTGTCACAAGTTGAGCCACACATTAGAATATATATGCAGCCCCCGGCATCTCTGCTAGATGCCTTGGTTTTGCCTCTCCTGAGCTAGAGGGCAGAACAGGAGAGCAGGCCTGAAAAAAACACAGCTAAAGTCATCTGACATTTAGAGTTGAGTACCATAACGACGGTATGCGGTTGGACGCGAGTGGCGCTGTGGGTTAAACCACAGAGCCTAGGGCTTGCTGATCAGGGCTTGAGAGCCAGTGTGGTGTAGTGGTTAAGAGTGGTAGACTCGTAATCTGGGGAACCGGGTTCGTGTCTCCACTCCTCCACATGCAGCTGCTGGGTGACCTTGGGCTAGTCACACTTCTTTGAAGTCTCTCAGCCCCACCCACCTCACAGGGTGTCTGTTGTGGGGGAGGAGGGGAGGAGGGGAAAGGAGATTGTTAGCCGCTTTGAGACTCCTTCGGGTAGTGATAAAGCGGGATATCAAATCCAAACTCTTCTTCTTCTTCTTCATCAGAAGGTCGGCGGTTCGAATCCCCGCAACAGGGTGAGCTCCCATTGCTCGGTCCCAGCTCCTGCCAACCTAGCAGTTCAAAAGCATGTCAAAGTGCAAGTAGATAAATAGGTACCGCTACAGTGGGAGGGTAAACGGCGTTTCCGTGTTCGCCAGAAGCGGCTTTGTTTCTGGTTCGCCAGAAGCGGCTTTGTCATGCTGGCCACATGACCTGGAAGCTGTACGCTGGCTCCCTCGGCCAATAATGCGAGATGAGCGCCGCAACCCCAGAGTCAGTCACAACTGGACCTAATGGTCAGGGGTCCCTTTACCCTTTACCTTACCATAACGGCATTTTCATGCGCTGCTCTGGTTCGCCAGAAGCGGCTTAGTTATGCTGCCCACATGACCCAGAATCTGTACGCCGGCTCTCTCGGCCAGTAAAGCGAGATGAGGGCTGCAACCCCAGAGTTGTTCACGACTGGACCGAACTGTCAGGGGTCCCTTTACCTTTAACCATGAATATGCTGGTGACACTTAGCACTCTGTCTCTCTGTCTCTTAGTTGCAGCTAGCAACAAGGAGGTTGTGGAGACCCCAAACTGTTGTCTGGGTGCAGCAACCAATTGGATGTGCACTAATAAGCGAGAAACCAATCCCCCAAAAAACCCTTGTCGGTAATGCATGAGACTCTTAATCTCAAGAGTCGTTTTTTTTTAACCCCACATTGGGCAAAATTTTCCAACTGGGTTGGACTAGATAGTCCTTGGGGTCCCTTCCAACTCTACAGTCCTCCGATTCTATGATTCTAAATGTTGATCCCAGGTGAAAAGCACAACCTTTTCTGCATAGATTGCACTCTCTCCGAAGGACCAAGTTCACAGTTTGGGGCCATATCAGAATGCAGCACTGGGAATTCAAAACCGCGAACAACTTGATTGAAAGAAATGAATTGATATTGCAAAGAGTACACGTAGCAGCTTCAGGAAAGATTGACAGGTTGCATAAATATAGATAAATATGTAGGCGCACAGAGCACATCTCTCCCTTGGAGAATCAGAGCTGTGTGGTTTCTCTGCTCTGGTGACCAAAATGGGAAAAAAAAGCCCTTCTATACAGCAGATGTAATTACCACAATGTAAACCAGCACAGAAGAAGGGAAGAGCTGAGAGGCAGCTCTTTCATCGGGAGGGAAGAAACACAACAGACTGACCAAGGAGGATTTATCACTGGAAGGGGGAAATTTTATTTACGTTATTTTTATTTTGCTATATCTCACAGAAAGTACTTATTCTAAGTAAGGAGACTAGCAGCACACAACATCTGATTTTACACAAACTGGTAGCCAAGTTGGCCCATTGGGAATAAACGTATGCGAATACCTTGTCGACAAAGGTCCGTATAGTTAAAGCTATGGTTTTCCCAGTAGTGATGTATGGAAGTGAGAGCTGGACCATAAAGAAGGCTGATCGCCGAAGAATTGATGCTTTTGAATTATAGTGCTGGAGGAGACTCTTGAGAGTCTCATGGACTGCAAGAAGATCAAACCTATCCATTCTGAAGGAAATCAGCCCCGAGTGCTCACTGGAAGGACAGATCCTGAAGCTGAGGTTCCAATACTTTGGCCACCTCATGAGAAGAGAAGACTCCCTGGAAAAGACCCTGATGCTGGGAAAGATGGAGAAGGGGATGACAGAGGACGAGATGGTTGGACAGTGTTCTCAAAGCTACGAACATGAGTTTGACCAAACTGCGGGAGGCAGTGCAAGACAGGAGTGTCTGGCGTGCTATGGTCCATGGGGTCACGAAGAGTCAGACATGACTAAACGACTAAACAACAACAACAATACTTTTAGATGGGCCACCCAAATTATCACGCATAATGAGCAAACTTTGGGGTTTTCCAGAACTCTTCATCAGGTTGAATACTGAACAAGATTGCAGGGAGCAGGAAAGTAACATGTTGTTCTGAAGTTTGCCGTTTGTAAACGTGAATAGAAGTTCTGCAGAAGTACAGAGGAACAAAGCAGCCTTTACATTAGCAAACCTGGATATTAATTCCCTCTTATTTTATTTATTCCCTAAGATTTATAATCAGTTTGACCTTCAGTTTCTCTTGGAAGGCAAAGATGTCTTTCAGGGAGCTCAAACTCCATATTTCGTTCTTCTCACTGCTAAGCTTGGAAGAAGTTTCTTCAAGAGAATCTGGACTTGTTGTAAAAGGAACAACTAGATTTTATTTTAACAAACGCATTTCACTTCATGTATTCTATACAGCAACCGCATTCTCTTGAACAAACTCTCCCCCCTTCACTTTTTAAAAAATGAAAACCAGCCTTTTATATTTGTCGTGGGTTCTAACTTTTGCGAATCTTAATACCTCTTCAAATGCAGAGGCAGGAAGTAAGACTTACTAATTCGTTTTTGCAATTTTCTGGTGGAGCGGGGGGTATAAAGCTTGATAAAGCTGTTCCACTTTATGTCAGAACAGCCAAGGCAGAGAGGCTGACTTCATCAGCACTTTAGAATTATGGGGGCTGAGACCATTCCCGCTCTAAACATCAGTTCCAGTTCTTTGAGCCAATTGCCACAGATTCCACAGGCCGGCCCACACTACAATTTTCACACTTAGCAATTGTAAAATTGTTAAGCAATATCTTTCCGCCCGGTTGCTCCATTATTAGTGCTTAGTTTGGCATGCCACCTTAGTTACGGGCTTTAAATGCCCCTTTCAGCACTTCCCAGGGTAACCTTGCCCATGAAATCGGAAAATCAGATCATTTTCTGGTCTGCTTTCTTCTGTTGCAGTGGATGAGATTAGATTTGGTCATGCCTGACTGACAACCCTCATTTGGGATTCAAGAAGAGGCCAAAGTCCTGACCTTCCCTGAAAAGGAGGGGGAGGAAGAGATCCTAAAGCAGAAATACAGAAGAAATACCAGGACATCACATAATTTACGCCAGTGTTTCCCAACCTTGTGCCTCCAGCTGTTTTTGGACTA
Organism: Zootoca vivipara; assembly: GCF_963506605.1. Lineage (NCBI taxonomy): Eukaryota > Metazoa > Chordata > Lepidosauria > Squamata > Lacertidae > Zootoca > Zootoca vivipara. Next base: position 7,596,554 of record NC_083288.1, read on the forward strand.
CAATTCCCATCATTCCTGACCACTGGTCTTGCTAGCTAGGGATGATGGGAGTTGTAGTCCAAAAACAGCTGGAGGCACAAGGTTGGGAAACACTGATTTACACCACCAAAGTGGGGGGGGGAGATGAGAGTTTGGGGGAAAGTCCACACAAATGTTTCGCGAATCTTGACACCATTTGTTGTTTTCATCTGGAAACAAGGGTGGGGAAGAGTGGGGTTTGTGTGTACAGTATTTAATTAATTAATTAATTAATTAATTAATTAATTAATTACTTCACCACTCTTCCTCTCAACAGAGGAGCCCAGGGTGGAAAACAAGACGATTAAAAATGAAAACAAATAAGAACAATTAGGTAAAAAACAATTAGGTAAAGGTAAAGGGGCCCCTGACCATCAGATCCAGTCGTGTCCGACTCTGGGGTTGCGGCGCTCATCTCGCTCTTTAGGCTGAGGGAGCCAGCGTTTGTCTGCAGACAGCTGCCGAGTCATTTGGCCAGCATGACAAAGCTGCTTCTGGCGAACCAGAGCAGCGCATGGAAACACCGTTTACCTTCCCGCCGGAGCGGTCCCTATTTATCTACTTGCTCTTTGATGTGCTTTTGAACTGCTAGGTGGGCAGGAGCTGGGACCGAGCAACGGGAGCTCACCCCATCGCAGGGATTCGAACCGCCGACCTTCTGATCAGCAAGCCCTAGACTCTGTGGTTTAACCCACAGTGCCACCTGGGTCAATTAAGAATGTCTAAAACCATTTAAGTGGTTTAATTCACCTCCTCTTGGTCAATAGGTATAGCAGCACACTCTCCTTCTCTTCTCAAGAGAGAAGAAAGCCTCACGGCACATCAGAATGCAACTTACCTCCTTGAAAGAGGCTGCTGCTCTAGACCAGTGGGGGCGAACCTATGGCACGCGTGCCAGAGGGAGCACTCAGACCCCTCTCTGTGAGCACGCGTACCGTCACCCCTTCTAACTCCCCACAATCCTATGATTTGATGGCTAGCCCGCCTGGCTGCAATTCTAAAGCCCGCTGGGGCGGGAGGGAGCAAATAGCTGCCGGGCTTACTGGCAGTTCTACACTGAGGCAAACATTCGAGCTGAACTCTCTCCCATTGCCATGGGTAAGTGCAAGATCCTCCCTGCTAGGGGACACACAGTAGGGGGCAAAGGAGGCTGTTTTGTTTTGTTTTTCGTAGGATTGTGGGGAGTTGGAAGGGAACCCAAGGGCCATCTAAGTCCAACCCCCCCCCCCTGCGATGCAGGGATCACAGCTATAGCATCCATGGCAGGTGGCCATTCAGCTTCTGCTTTGAAATCTCCCAAAGAAGAGTTTCTTGAAGGGAAATTATCAAACGGCCATGTTGCCTAGGAGTAATTCCCTTTTTCATGATTTCCCAAACAAGGATAATGCAAACTTTTACCTTTCAGTAAAAGTTGTATGCATTATTGAAAGCTCTGCTATTGTGTTTTTCTTTTAAGACAAAAGACGTTAATGTATGAGTCGTTTTTTCTAAACTAAAACCTCAGTATTCAGGTTAAATTGCCGTGTTGGCACTTTGCGATAAATAAGTGGGTTTGGGGTTGCAGTTTGGGCACTCGGTCTCTCAAAGGTTCACCACTGCTATAGACACTTTGGCATTTTCCCATCTCCACCGCATTAAGCAGTTGGTCCCCTACCTTTCTCAGCCTGGCCTGGCCACAGTGATCCATGCGATGGTCACCTCTAGGCTTGATTATTGTAACTCGCTCTACGCGGGGCTGCCCTTGAAACTGACCCAGAAACTCCAGCGGGTGCAGAATGCCGCGGCGAGACGCCTTACGGGGTCCTCACCGCGAGATCACATTCATCCAGTGCTTTACAAGCTGCACTGGCTCCCGGTGGAGTACAGGGTCAGGTTTAAGGTGCTGGTTTTGACCTTTAAAGCCTTATGAGGCTTAGGACCCTCGTACCTAAGAGACCACCTCTCACGGTATGCCCCGCAGAGGACGTTAAGGTCCACAAATAATAGCATACTGGAGATCCCGAGTCACAAGGTGGTTAGACTGGCCTCGACCAGGACCAGGGCCTTCTCAGTACGAGCCCCGACCTGGTGGGACGCTCTCTCTCAGGAGACTAGGGCCCAGCGGGAGTTGTCATCTTTTCGTAGGGCCTGCAAGACGGAGCTGTTCCGCTTGGCCTTTGGACTGACTCAGTCTGACCCCGGTGTTACCCTCCCCTAAGGCTTTATCCTACAGATATTTAAATGAGGTTGCACTTGTAGATTCCTAATTTTAAAACCGAATTTTAACATTGTATTTAATCTGTATTTTAATTGAATTGTTTCTTTTATGCTTGCTTTGATATTCTTGTTGTTAGCCGCCCTGAGCCCGGTCTTGACTGGGAAGGGCAGGGTATAAATAAAATGATGATGATGATGATGATGATGATTAAAAGAATGTCGATAACAGTGTGATGTCCAATAGGATGGCTGCTCTCTACCTGGTAAGTACTTTTCTAACAGAGAGGGATAAGGATCCCAATTTTGAAGCGATGCAAATGGTTATCCCCCCCCCCCTACACACACACACACATACTCAACAAGAGAGCTGCTCTGTCTGAGAAGCACTCTCCAAAATGCCACCTTCCACTGTGGGAAAAATGAACTGTACAAAAATTCACCTCAGCCCTAATCCTTTTTGGCACGGAGTAATGGAACCTTATCCATTATCATAAATGCGGGGACACCAAATATGGCCTGATGACCCTTGCCTGTCCCTCTGCTCTGGCCATGCAGTGGCTTACAGCCACCCCTGTTCTTCCACTTGGTAGCATGGTCATTCTACGAACATTTTTTTTTCCAATAAGAGCAATTACTCCTAGAGGCATGTACGCAGCGGTGTAACTGGAGCATACTGACAAGTGACAGCAATCGATTTGTTTAGCATGCATCTTTATATTTAGGACAGAGAGTGACAAGCTAATGAAATAAACCCAGTAAAATAATAAAATGGATTATAGCATGTCAAACACTCCAGGGAGAAAAATCTGCGGAAAACATCTATTGGAATGTCACTCAAATCCTGGCTTGATACTGCACTTAATTGCTGCGTTCCAAACTCAGCTGCTATAAAAGTCAAAGTATTTATATAAATGCAACAAACTTAAGAGAACAGCAACGAAACTGAAAAGGGCACACGAGAATAATTCCATCGAATAGTCCCTCTAACAAATGCACCACCATCTAAAAGGGGTTGGTTTTACCAGCCTACAATGAAAAGCACAAGGTTCTATAAAGATGTAAGGAATGCATCAATAGACTGTTTTTGTTTAGTTTAGTTTCTTAAATGAAGGTGTAGGCTGCAGTTCTCAAGCGACATACTCCCAAACTGTGGTCCAATGGTTCATAAACCACGAGTGGTCCACAGGCGTCCATTCAGGTGGTCTGTGGCATGCCTGCAAGAAATGTTCATATTGATATTTAATTGCATTTTTATTGTTCCTTTCATTTCTTGCATTGTACTTTTATCGCATTACAATTTTATTTCTATGTGATGGAAACTGTAATGCAAGAAATCAATGAAGCCATTAAATTTCAGTTAAAAACCATGCCACATCTAGAGCACAGTTGTTGTAGCAGTTACGACGACAGGCTGAAAAATAATTAAGTGGCCCATTGAGACCGCCAACAATTTTTAAGTGGTCGGGGGGGGGGGGTTCGAAACTGCTAGGGGAGAAATCCTGTTGACTTATTTGACTTCTGTTGAGAAATCATGTCCTCCCTAAAAGACACGGTGAGATTTGGAGACTGACCTCTTGGTTGTGGGTGGGTCCATTGGATAGCTCCAACACCCGACTGGTAGGTCCCTCAATGCTGGGTTTCAATCTGGCCAATGGGGTTGTAGTCTAAACAGATTGAGGGGCCTATATAAACCCATGCACGTGACCCAGAGCTTCCTCTTTCGGCTTGTGCATCAGAACACCCGCCCACCTCTCCCTAATTTTAGGGCCTTTTGCGATTGACTTTGCTATGCCGTCGTGTGTCGTCTGTCATTGGGACAGGCGCACGGCAGGAATTTTCCCACTTGGCTGATTGGCTGTTGCCATTTGGGTTTCACCTGCCGCGTAGCAATTTGTCACGTCTTGTAAGGTTGCAGATAGGCTCTGGTTCATGTGATAGGGGTGGGAGAATGATCTCGCCATCCCTATATGAAGGGTATTCCGTTAAAGGAATCCAGGGACTCTTCTTGGTTTGGCCAGCCCCCGAAAAGGGGTTGTGCACATGCCTGAGTCTAGGGGAGCATCTGGGGAGTGGACAGTCTCTGCTCCCAGGCTTTTCACCTTCCTCAGGTGTTCACCCTTGGCTTTGGGTCAGTGCTGCCTACAAGGGTGTAGGGAGCTAGTCGAACCAGAGCCTATGCAACCACTCACTTTTCTGTAATCAATAAAGTTGTGGCCTAAATTCTGCCAAAAACTAAAACTCAAGTTTGAGTCAGATGTGTCTTTATTTAGGAGGGAGGTCTCTGGGTCTGAACATGCAGTTTCACTTCCTCCCTCCCTTCTCTCCTTCCCTTCCTGTGACAGTGAATTCCGTTAGCTAAATGGCCGAGGAGAGTAGATGGGTAGATCGCTTAATGTCTTTCACTGTCTTTGCTGATCTACTCAGATCATTTGGAGTAGATCAGCAAGGGTTTCTGATTCCCAACTGTTTAATGATAGTTATTTCCAGGAATTTATTTGTGCGGTACTGGCCGCGTTAGAAGACAACTCCCTTAGAATGAATTGGTGATGAGATGTGAAACCAAAAGGTTAACTTCCCCATACTCTTAGCTTTCAGCAACCAAGAAGCCTAGCATTTATTGTTTGCCTAAGAGCACAGGTATTCAGAATGAAGATTAGCATGAACGGCCATGTAGATGGGAGCCACAGATTCGCACCAACCAGACCCTTCCTCAGCAAATCAGACCGAACTAAAATACAAATTGCAAATAATTGTGCCAATCCCAACTGCCACATGACGGAATATCAATAGCATGAAATGCCATTTTCCACATTAGAAGGTTTTATGTGTGCTTGATCTAAATAAGTCTTGCTTTTCTCCACGCACCCAGCATAAGCAACAAATGCACACAAAGGAACTGCAAAGGTAATAAAAATAAAATGAGATCGCATAATACATCTCTTAAGCATTATTGATAGGAGGAAATTAGAAAGGACACTATAGGGGTGCTTTTCTATTCAACAGGATATTAAGGCACATATATCTTCAAGCTTTTGACAAGGGGAATGTTTTTTATCACTTAACATTTAAAAAAGCACCCAGAATTTGATTTGTAAATAAAGCTCCTGAATCTTTTACAGAAGCAAGGGCCATACAAACATCTGAGTAACTAGAGAGATAAAAACCCAGCTTACTTTTAACCACCTCTCTCTGCAAAGCAACTCAGTGTGCTGATACGGAATTTCAAGGGTTTTGAAATGCCTGAAAAGTCTTAGTAATTTGTTAATCAGTAAGATTAGAACTACACACAATAGGGAAGAAGCAACTCCTCACTGGTGTACTCAATGCCTCCATGCCCATTCAGACACATCACTCTTGCTCCAATAAACCATAGACAAGATCAACAAGCTCGTGTTAACTGTCCAGGGGTCCTTTACCTTTACCTTTTACCTTTTTACAGGTTCCAGAAAATAGACCAGAACTGAGTCAGAAGATGAGCTGGGAAAAGGATATAAGAGAAGGATACACAAATATGTTTTGTTAGTTTTTTCTAAAAAGAATAGAGAGAACCATCTGGATACGTCCTTACCTGGTTCACATCAATAAGTTATTTTTAAAGTATCTGGAGGAGACTCTTGAGAGTCCCATGGACTGCAAGAAGATGGGCACCACAGTTCAAGAAGGATACTGATAAGCTGGAACGTGTCCAGAAGAGGGCAACCAAAATGGTCAAAGGCCTGGAAACGATGCCTTATGAGGAACGGCTTAGGGAGCTGGGTATGTTTAGCCTGGAGAAGAGAAGGTTAAGGGGTGATATGATAACCATGTTCAAATATATAAAAGGATGTCATATAAAGGAGGGAGAAAGGTTGTTTTCTGCTGCTCCAGAGAAGCGGACACGGAGCAACGGATTCAAACTACAAGAAAGAAAATTCCACCTAAACATTAGGAAGAACTTCCTGACAGTAAGAGCTGTTCGGCAGTGGAATTTGCTGCCAAGGAGTGTGGTGGAGTCTCCTTCTTTGGAGGTCTTTAAGCAGAGGCTTGACAGCCATCTGTCAGGAATGCTTTGATGGTGTTTCCTGCTTGGCAGGGGGTTGGACTGGATGGCCCTTGTGGTCTCTTCCAACTCTATGATTCTATGATTCTAAGATCAAACCTATCCATTCTGAAGGAAATCAGCCCTGAGTGCTCACTGGAAGGACAGATCCTGAAGCTGAGGTTCCAATACTTTGGCCACCTCATGAGAAGAGAAGACTCCCTGGAAAAGACCCTGATGCTGGGAAAGATGGAGAAGGGGATGACAGAGGACGAGATGGTTGGACAGTGTTCTCAAAGATACGAACATGACTTTGACCAAACTGCGGGAGGCAGTGGAAGACAGGAGTGCCTGGCGTGCTTTGGTCCATGGGGTCACGAAGAGTCAGACATGACTAAACGACTAAACAACAACAACAATACTTTTAGATGGGCCACCCAAATTCTCACACATAATGAGCAAACTTTGGGGTTTTCCAGAAGAGTGTTCTCGAAGCCACCAACATGAGTTTGACCAAACTGTGGGAGGCAGTGGAAGACAGGAGTGCCTGGCTTGCTCTGGTCCATGGGGTCACCAAGAGTCGGACACGACTAAACAACTAAACAACTAAACAACAACAACAGCAATGAATGCTGAATATCCCACATTACTCTTCTGTTGCAAGACAAGGTGCCTGCCCATAGGTTAAGTCTTGTCACGCGTTATGAATTTCAGGATGAATTACATAAATTTCTGGTGGACGAAAACTCTACGGTTGCCCGCTTATTCATTGATCATGACATTGAGAAACTCTGAAGGTGGCTAATTCCCATATTCTTTCTGTGACAGAGTAAATCCATTCCTTAGAAGGGCAAATTGGATTCCAAGTGAAAATAGGTTGTGGAAATACAGATGTTTTCCAAGAATAAATCTTTTATTGAAAGCAATGAACTAGAACTTGGTGCTGTGTGGAAACAATGTACACAGAGAAATTGACTAACTCTGAAAAAAGTAACTTTCAGAAATATTTTACAGTTATCGATACTGTACTGTTGTGTGTGACTGCATTAGAAATCCATTCAGTGCCAAAGTGCCAGAAAGCTTCTTTGGCACCAAAGGAGAGGGGTACTCTTTCGGATCTGAGCTGAAACTTGGCATTTCAAAATGTCTCTGCTTGAGTTCAATATCAGAGGAAGGAGAGAGAGAGCCCATGAACTCTCTGTTGAGCAACAAGGCAATGAACATTTTGATTTCATTTTCAACCTCTTATCTTTGCAAGACTAGGTTCTTGGCGTTTGCATCAATCAAAACGCAAGTACTGCTGCAGGATAAATACAGAGCATGAACATTAAGAGCTACTACTTCTAATAGGATGCCTGTTTTGGATAGCTGTGCATTTTAAGGCAGACTCAGCCTGCTGTACACAGTATCTTTTCAACTGTGATGCCATGCCAGTTTTTCACTCTGCTTAACCTTGTTGGCATCCTACCCTTCCCATATCTGGTAGATCCATCCGGCGAGGCTCTTTCAGGGGAAGGGCCACTGTTCAATGGTTCAGCTCCTACCTGCAGAGCATTCCAGCTTCAGAGCCTGGCATGTCCAGGCAGGCCTGGCTCTAGGGGTAGTCTTGGTGGCGCGGGGCTGGCAGGAGGGCGCGGAAGCCATGCTGCACGCTGCGCCCGCCCACCAGGGCGGGGGGGGGGGCGCTGGAGTAATCTCCAGGTAAGGCTGTTTGCATCTATAGATCCCGAGCAACTAATAGTTAATAGGCTCAAAGGCACCACTAAGGGAATCAACTGAAGCTGGTGCAACATCAGTACCCCAATAATGGCATTGCCTGGAACACAGCATTTCTTCCATTTTGTAGAAACAATGTGAACAACAGAGATATAACATGATTAAGTATCCATAAGGGGCTTCAAATGAGCCATTAATGCAGATAAAATCTTATTCCACCAGATTATTACAATTTGTACATTTGAAAAGTCCAGATGGAGTTCAAGAAATGCTCATTACCGGATCATAATTAAAATCACTAAAATACCATCAGCATGTTATTCTCTGGAGTTCTCAAGACAAAAACTAAAGGCCCTTGATAGGATGACATTGAAGCAGTAAACTCTACATTTTAAAAAAAAACCACTTGTTTGCTGTCTAATGGAAGGTGGTTAATTTTGCATAATTTTGTAACTTTCAGAGTCGAGGTCTCCAGTGTGGGCACCTCTCAATACCTTAACAAGAACGTAAAACATAGATTTCAATTTGAAGGCTCCAACGCCTATAGATTTTCAGAAAACACTACCCAGTGACCCCACCAATCCCTGAAAACATAACTGAACACAGGTACTGACGATTCAGAGACTATAGGATTTCCCATACTACAGGGTCACATCCCATAATTTGGGCTTTTCCAAGTACAGTCCTAATTCTGTAATGTCGCAGCACCTTCTCTTCTTATTATTTCTTGGGGGCAGACTGACCAGTTCTTATTTCATTTTTTAAAGTCATGGGTTATTGATTACAAGGAGGACCCTCATGGTGGAAGAATTCCCATTCCCAACCCAGCCATTTATACCGTAGGAGAAAACATACTGGGGCCCAGAGAGTGTGCCTGGAAAATGACACCTCCATGAGCCACCAGGAATCATTAAAGGCCTCACCTCTGAATTAACCTAGAACTCTACATAGCAGGGTTTGGGGCAGGGCAATGGCTCAGGAGTATAGCATGTACTTTGAATGCAAAAAAACCCCACCCCTCCAAAAAGTCATTGGTTCAAACCCTGGAATCTCCAGGTAAGGCTAGTTGAAGATTCTGGTCTAAAACCCTGGAGAGCTGCTGTCAGAACAGACCAAAGGTAGTCAATGCAGTAATTCCAAATGTTGTCGGCCTCTCATATAACCAAGGGCTGCTGGCGGTTGAAGTCCAACCATGCATGGTGGGCATGATATGGGCTACCCCGATGAAGAGCAAACTGATCTTGATGGGCCAGGGGTCTGAATCAGTGTGGATCCACCTCTTTTCTGGGATCATGGCCTTGAAAGGCGAACTCCTTTTGCATACTGCAAGGCATCTCTACATATACAGTGGTACCTCGACTTACAAATGACTCGTCTTGCGAATGTTTCGAGTTACGAACAGAGTTCCGTCCGCCATTTTGGATGTGGTTTAGATAGAATTTTTTTCAACTTAAGAATTTTTTGATAGGATTTATTCGACTCACGAATTTTTTTAATTTTTTCCCCCCATTGGCTTCGACTTACGATTTTTTCGACTCACGAAAAGGTCCGTTCGGAATGGATTAAATTCGTAAGTCGAGGTACCACTGTATACCGTATTTTTCTGTCTATAAGATGCCCCCATGCATAAGACTATTTTGGGAGACTCAGATTTAAGAAAATGGGGGGAGATGGCCCCGTGTATAAGACACCCCCAAAGTTTTGGCATTATTTTTAGGGGGGAAACCTAGTCTTATACACGGAAAAATATGGTATTTTGCATGGGAGTGGTGCAATACTCGCTGCAATGCTAAACCTGCGAAGGAAGATCCCTTTCAGATCAGAATGTCCCAGAGTTGGATGGCTCAAAGCATGTGAAGAGTTCCTTCCCTAACTTCAGGTAGAGAAAAAACATTTGAAATACAGATATTACAGTGGCCTTCCTGCCCCCCCCCCCAAATCTTATTAGGCATTCATTTCTCTTAATAGCTTAAAAGGGTAGAACAAAACGGCACATGAATCAGGCCGACTCCAAGCGACTAAATGCATCAACAGGCTAACCATTCCAGCTCATTTGCATAATTATACTTTAGATACAATTTGCTTACTCCTCCACCTATAATCAACACTTGAGGAAATGCCAATTAAGCACCATTGTTTCCCCCAGCCTATCACCACTGCTTCCATGCCATTGCCCCCATGTAATTACTAGATCGTCTTCTTCCCAATAATTCTCCTATGGGTGATCCCAGGGGAAATGATCACATGTCCTATCACTGCATGAACGGGGCTGTGCCAAGGAGCATGACGACAAATTTTAATCTGTTGTTTGCAGGGCTGTCTTAAGCATATGCGGCGCTGGGGTGCAAAAATCGCCCCCCCGCGCCTTCTGGACGGAGCTGCTGCGGCCAGAGCTCAGTCGGTTGCCGGGTGTTGGCGAGTTCCAAATCAAATCAAATGGCCCGGAACGCCACTGAGCCAATTTCTTTGTCGCCTGCGTTGCCCTCTCTGCTCCCATGTTGCCCTCCGTCTCCAGCAAGGCATCTAAAATTTGGGAGGCAGAGAAAGGGAAGGAGAGAAGTTAAGGCTGGTGGCCGCCGGACACCCAAGCGGCAAGCCTCTGCGGGCGGCTCACGAAAGCCCATCCGGGGACCCGGAGCGCCCTCTCGCTTTGGTCCTGCAGCGCCGTGGCACCTTAAGACTTTGATGACGACTCTGCCATCAAACGCTGGGCAGGAGGGCAGGGGGTTGGGCTGGAGAGCCACCCGCAGCAGGAGAGCCCGTCACGGCACTCCGACCGACAGGCGGGCTCTTCCCTGGACTCAACTCTTGGGCCCTGGACTCTTGGTCTGGCACCCCTGATAGCCCGGCGCTCGGGTGTCCCACACCCCTAGCACCTATAAGTAAGATGGCCCTGGTTGTTTGGAAGCCATTCGCCAGTGTCCTGACTCAGATGCAACAAGAAACTGTGGCTTTCTGCAACTTCCTGACTGGCTTCCCTGCTCACCCAAGAGAGGCAAGCAGGAGCAAAGAACCTGGTGTGGCTATATGCAACTTGTACATTTAATCATCCAGATGTGGCCACTGTGGTTGAGCTTTTAGATAATCTCCAGTAAGAGAATACCACCAGTAAGAGAATACCAAGAAAGTCCTGTAAAATTTTGGGGGATGTAAGGGGGGGGATTATAGAGAACCCTCCCCCCTCATCAGAAGCAGCCCATCTCCCAGCAGTCATGAGAGCGAGGGGTCTGAAGAGGGGAGTCAGGAAACGGAGAGGGAGTGCCAGGGCTCTGGCAACATCAAAGAGCCCCTGCTCCCTAGGCAGGAAGAGAGGGAGGTGGAAAAAGTGGACAGGAATAGGTCAGACAGAAGACCCGTCCCCCCAACGCCGGAATTGAGGAGGAGGAGGAAAGGGAGGCACTTCTCAGTTCTGAGGCTTTTATGCTGGTCCCGAACGCGGAGGGGGGTAGTGCAGGAATCTGACTCGAGCGGGTAGACATGAAATGAGCAGTCCGTTACACTGTAAATAATGTGCACCAATAAAAACGTCTGAAAGACAAGCATGTGGAAGGTCGTTACTCAAGAGTAGTCACTCCATCCCTGACAGGGTGTATCACAGCACAGCAGCGTAATCAATATTGCTCAGCAGAATTAAATATATCAAAAGTCTGTTACAGGGGGTGAAAACTATGTGTGTCAGATTAAAGCCTAGCAGAATCCAAGATTAATTGCTGCGGTAAGCGACACATTTTGCCTATGGTCTCAATTAACCTTGCAAAAAACAATATTTTCTGGAGCAACCTGACTAATCTGAACACAATCCAGCAACAGTTTCACGAAAGCCAAGGATGAAAATCCTCTTGATTCGATTACTCCCTAAATTCGTAAGCAGGCTTTAACATGAATAAAAATAGGGTTCTTTTATATTTTAAAAAGCTATCTGACTTTCAGAAGACATCTGAAGACAGCCCTGTGTAGGGAAGTGTTTAATGTTTGATGTTTGACTCTGTTTAATGTGTTGGAAGCCACCCAGAGTGGCTGGGGCAACCCAGTCAGATGGGTGGCATATAAATAATTTGTTGTTGTTAGCCATTTGCCCCATATCAAACACTCCGGAGAACATGAATAGCCAATCTTGCAGGGCTGGAGAGGGGGGATCTGAAAACTGGCCTATATCATTAGACTTCAACAGGTGAGTTGAGATTCTCAAGTGAGTTGTAGTGCTATTTCCACCACCATCATGTTTACCTAGACCAGGCATCCCCAAACTGCGGTCCTCCAGATGTTTTGGCCTACAACTCCCATGATCCCTAGCTAACAGGACCAGTGGTTGGGGAAGATGGGAATTCTAGTCCAAAACATCTGGAGGGCCAAAGTTTGGGGATGCCGGACCTAGACTCGGGTCATAGGAAATGAAGTTTCTCCTCCTCCTTTCTCTCTCTTTCTTTGCACCATGTGATAAACCAGGAAGGACATGCCAAGCTCAGAATGCATGCTTGAAGCTAACTTTCTGTATTTTGTACCCAAGGGCATTCTAAAGGTGTTTTCCATGCTGCTGCATGTAATAGCGCATGAATCAGACCTTTGGATTTTGTAAGTAAAGCATTTTAAACTTACATAACAGTATGTGGACTGTTCAATGCCAGAGGAGGAGAGAGGGCAAGCGCTGTAAGCAAACCAAACGGGATATGAAAATGGGTCCAACAGCCTATATTCCCATGCTATATGGCTGCTTAACTTTGTGACTGCTTTTAAACTTTGCTGGGGGCTCTCTCCTGCTGGAGAGTATGCAAAACCCAGCGTTTTGAACCCAGGCGTCCAGCTGGTTCTTTTGTTAATTACCCCACACATATGTCAGACGGATCTCATTATTTTCCTCCCACACATCTCACAAAACCACCCTGCAAAGCAGTTTTTTGCTCATTACTAGTATTAATGGGAGCCACTTTGAGAGATAACAGTTGTGTGAAAGGGAGAATAAATAAAATGTAGTAAATAAAGCAGCTTTAAATTTAAGATGCTATGATTGTGGGTACCCCTGCAAATGAGGCCTCACGGGGACTACAGCTTGTCTCCCTTTGTGGAAAAAGCCTTGCACGGAGAATTCATCTGCACTCCTTAGCACTTGAGTGAGCAAACATTGCTGCAGCATTAAATATCCTCACTTAGGAACCAATAAAGAGTCTTGTGGGACTTTAAACATTAGCAAGTTTATTATGGCATAAGCTTCATGGACTAAAGTGAGCTTGAATCTGATGGAGTGGATTCCTGTCTGCAAAAGCTTGGACCACAATAAATCTGCTGGTCCACAGCAGATTTTATTTTTATTTTTGCTGCAATGATGAGCACATCTACCCTCTGGAACCTCAACTGATACATGCAGCAGACTTGTAATAATGGACTGTACCACTTCAGGCTGCCGGCAGGAATTCTATGTTGCTCCAAGAGAAACCTTCATGCAAATGGGGGGGGAATGCATTCAGGAGGAAAGGAAAGGCTGAACCTTTTCCTCAATCATGCTAACTTTCTATGTGCAAGGAGGAGCTGGTTGGTTAGCTGGTTGGTTAGTTAGTTAGTTAGTTTTGGCAAGCATTTATACTTGTAAGACAACACTTGCAACAGAAAAGGCTTTATTGCTGATTTCTGCTATGGGTCTTACTTGCAAGTATATTTGGTTTTTGTTTGGTTTGTTTGTTTGTTTTGTTTTGTTTGGATTTTATTCCTCTGAAACATTAAATGCACTGATGTGACTCAGTATGGATCACTGGCCATTAACCACGTCCAATTTCCTTGCCACCAGCTCTGTCGGAGGAAGACTGGGCTGTCACCAGGCGAGAACAAGTGGCAAATGCCGCAATGCTTCATTCGTATGGGCAGCAGTATGATCGGAAATCTGACTGGCCTCTTTCAGAGCAAGTATGTAAGACAATCAAACCCAGTTTAGCATATGAGTTTTGACATATGAAATCATGCTCGATCAGCGAGAGTCAGAAAATAATGAAGGGGGGCTGAGGGGGAGAGCACTCCTAAAAACCAGCGTGGAAGCAAATAATAATAATAATGCAGTCCAGTCATGAGCTAAAAGACAGGGAAGGTCTTGTCCGAAATAATAATACTAATAATAATAATAATAATAATTTGTTATTTATACCTCGCCCATCTGGCCGGGTTCCCCCAGCCACTCTGGGCAGCTTCCGACAAAATATTAAAATACAGAAATCCATCAAACATTAAAAGCTTCCCTAAACAGGGCTGCCTTGAGATGCCTTCTAAAGGTCTGGTAATTGTTGTTCTCTTTGACCTCTGGTGGGAGGGCGTTCCACAGGGCGGGTGCCACTACCAAGAAGGCCCTCTGCCTGGTTCCCTGTAACTTGGCTTCCCGTAGCGAGGGAACCGCCAGAAGGCCCTTGGCGCTGGACCTCAGTGTCCGGGCAGAACGATGGGGGTGGAGACGTGTAAAGAGATGAGAGGACTGTACAGACCTACAGTATCCCCAGAAAAGCAGAAGTTTGTTTTGCTACATTCCTGCCTATAATGAGCTCCCAGCTCGTGGCTCTACAATTCTCCATGCAACTTATCCATGCAGTTCAGACTTACAAAGTCAAGCACACACAGTAGTAGACCACAGAGAAAAACATCCCTGCTCTTATCTAGCAATGTACCACAACCTGCTGGCAGTGCAGAAGCCTCCTTGCAGTGTTGCATCACGAATCGTGTCCTCCGCACAGAGAGCACGTGTTGAGAGGTGAGTTCGTCAAGACTGACCTCACTGCTTGTGTGGGTGGGAGCGATTGGACAGCCACAACAACCCGATTGGTGGTCCCTCGGTTGCTGGGGTAATTCTGGCCATTGGGATTTGTTCATGCATTAACCGAGGGACCTATATCTACCGCTGCACATTGCGTTGGGCTGCTTCTTTTCGCCTCATGCATCAGATCACCCGCCCACCCTCCCTATATTTAGGGTTCATTATGACCTTGCTATGTCATCGTGGGTAGTCTGTTTTTGGGACAGGGGCCTGGTAGGGATTTTCCCATTTGGCGGATTGCCTTTGGTGGATGTGAAGCAATTGGGGATAAAGTACTGGCAATATCACTTAAATAGTTAAATAAAAAAATTCCTTCAGTAGCACCTTAAAGACCAACTAAGTTTTTATTTTGGTATGAGCTTTCGTGTGCATGCACACTTCTTCAGATCAGTGTGCATGCACACGAAAGCTCATACCAAAATAAAAACTTAGTTGATCTTTAAGGTGCTACTGAAGGAATTTTTTTATTTTACTTCGACCCAGACCAACACGGCTACCTACCTGTAACTTAAATAGTTTTTTTTTATAAAAAAAATTATCCACAGACAATGTGCACATAAAAAGATCTTTTGTGCATAATAAACTAGAAATGCAAACATAAAATACATAAAGAAATACTGCTTATGAGTGAAACGTCAGGAGGATCTTAATTACCGTTAATGCTGCTATAAGGAGAAACATTAGGCAAAAGAGATGCATAATTATCAACACCAGAAGCAGAAATATGTTCAGGCTTGAGTATGGAAAGCAAATTTTGCCGAAGAAAAATGCTTTTTTTACATTACTGAGTCTAATAAAATCAGACTGGGGGGCGGGGGGGGCACTACAGGCTCTCCATCCCTAAATTAGTTTTTACTAAGGTGGCAAATCTGTTTCTTGGCTTTACCATTCCTCACTGCAGGTAAAATCTCTCACAACTGAATTTTCCTTGATACAAAAAAAAAATCATTTGTGTACAGTCCTAGTGTCCTGGCTATCCAATAAGTTGTCTACTTATTTTGTTATGAATGTGCAAGGAAGTTTGCATACTTGATATTGCAATGCAAGCCCCCACTTGCTTTCCAGCTGTACCCCACACAGGTTTCCCTCATCGGTAAGAACAAAGCTCCACCAATCTCTTTCTTCCAGAAAGACTTGTCAGTCCAACAGGATAGGCAGGAGCAAATAACAAAATGGAAAAACACAAATACACAAACGCACACATGCCCCCCTCCCCAAATGAGGCTATTGCCTCAAATTTTCCTGCTCATTTGCATTCCCGCCCCCCAAAGGCAGAGAGGCTGTGCTAAGACAGCTTGCCTGTATACTCCAAGGTCTACGTGCCCTTGTTCAATTTTGGGTTGTACAAAGGGGGTAAGTGAGGAAACATGAGGTGGTGAAAGCGACTAGGAACCAACTTGGGATGTTTCCTCCACTCAAAACAGCTCACAAACCTAAGCACTGGCGAGAGCCTTGAGGATCACTAGGCAACTAAAACCAGATTTGCCAACAAATCATTAAAAATCTACTAGCCCACAGCATATTTGCAATAGCCACTTGCAGCCCAAGAGACAATATGCAACTTTGTAAAGCTTTCCCACCTTTTCCACCTTAACAAGCATCCAAGGGAGTGGCAAGAGGACACAATGTTAGCAGTCAATTAGCAGTGTTTGATATCATAAGTACATTTGCCACAGTTTCCATAGGAAAACTTAAAGCAAAACCTTTTAAAAATGTTTTGGACGAATTGCCAAATTATAAATATGCAGGCAAATAATACACAGCTCCACCCAATCAACAATTCAGCAAAGATGCTGTGGAAAGTTTCTAATTAAATTTAATTAGGAACTTTAGGTCATGGTATTTATAGGAAACTAATACGCTGTCGTCTCAGCCCATTTTTGGTTTGCATCGGAAAAAAACGCACCCGTGGTATTTGCGGCGGGAAATGTTCCCTTTTGGCTCCGCTGTTTCCAAATGCAGCGCTTTCCACGCTCAGAGCCTTTCCGTCAATGCTTTATTTCCATGCTACGCAATCACCTCCCAGTAGAACAATTAATGTAGCGTGCTGGAGGGTTTTATCCTCTAAACCTGACCTGTTTTTCCACTATACCTTAGGGTGCAATCTTCCTTCTGTTGCTCACATGAATGGACTATTCAGAGTCACAGAATTTCAACTCAAGTGTATTCATTCTTCTCTCTCTCTTTTTTTTAAAAAAATATATACCAGATTGGCTATGAAGTTGCTTCAGGACTCCCAATTCAGCCATTCAAAACATCAAGCATGGTAACGAAGAAAGCCGCAAGTGGGGTTATGACCAAAAACTGTCTGAGGCAATCATTTCTTCCATTAGAGAAACTATCGCCGGTTTCAGTGACACTTCAAGCAGTGTCTGAGCTATACAGCTTCAAGTAGCCAAATGCGCTCTCTCTCTGCCTCTCTCTCTCTCTCTATAAAACAAAAAACAAGTATCCCAAATCAATTCTACAGAGCACTGTACTGGGAAATTGCGGTCCAATATTATAAATTTGGGGATTTAGCCAGATTAATCAATATTTATTTCATCAACATAACATTTTGCAGATTGCCATGAAACTTGACATCTTTCTCTCCCCTCAGGAAAAGAGCATTAAAGAACCCTCCCCAGAATGAAAGCATGTGTTTCAATATTCAGCTTGCCTTTCTGCAAGTTAGATTTCAAATGGCAGTAAACAAATCAAGGAATGCTACGCTTGCAGGCAAGTTAAGAGCATCTACAGCATGTTTCCTTCTCTTGTACTCAAGAGCAACTGTGGGTCCTTTGTAAGGTAAAAAGTAACGGTAAAGGTAAAGGACTCCTGGATGGTTAAGTCCAGTCAAAGGAGACTATGGGGTTGTGGCGCTCAACTCGCTTTCAGGCTGAGGGAGCTGGCATTTGTCCAGAGACACCTTTCCGGGACATGTGGCCAGCAGGACTAAACCACTTCTGGCGCAACGGGACAAGGTGATGGAAACCAGAACGCACGGAAACACTATTTACCTTCCCGCCACAGCGGTACCTATTTATCTACTTGCACTGGCATGCTTTCAAACTGCTAGGTTGACAGGAGTTGGGACAGAGCAACAGGAGCTCACCCTGTCACACAGATTCGAAACACCGACCTTCTGATCGGCAAGCCCAAGAAGCTCAGTAGTTTAGACCACAGCGCCACCTGCGTCCCTGGGTCCTTTGTACAGACTTTTTAAAGTATGAACATTTGTAGCAATTTCACTTCTTTGAATAATTCTGGAGCTATCGAGAAAAAGGAATCTGGCCACTGCTTTCTTTAAACAGCAACAATTTGTCCCTGGTCATTACATGGCAGCATGCAATAAATGGACCATATGTGGGGAAAGAGTTAAAAACGAGTGATTCTATTCATTGTGTACATAGGGCATGGATCTTTACACTCGGATCTTATAATGAAATTAGCCCCATCATGTCACATTCTGTTGTCCGGCTGTCCTGAATGCTGAAACCTGTGCTACCTTCTCCAAGTACATAGTGGACAAGATGATGTATTGAACACATCATGAGAACTTAATGGTTTTAGGCAAGAGGATCTACAGTTGCTGCCATGTGTTTATGAGAGTAAACGGAATTTGCATCATAAAAATAACAGCCTCCTTTACTTTTGATAAAGTATCCGCGATCATTTTGCAAATGTGAACAGGGATGACCAAGTCAGTCAAAAGTGCTACTACCGTTGCCAATTTGCTTTGTAAGTGGTAAAATATAGCCGGTGTTCCTTTCATCGAATAGTCAAAGATTAGGAATACCCCAGTACTTTTAGAATCAGGTGACATACACAGTGCTGTCCTTTCATTTATGGTTCATTTCTTTAAAATAAAAACAAACAAACTTGGCAATCACATAAAATTACCTATGCCTTGATTTAATCAATAAATAAACAGTCCAGAAAAAATTAACAGCAAAAATGTATTAAAATCTGCAATTCGATTCGACAAGTGATGCATGCCCACACATGAAGGTAGAGTTCTGTTCACAGATTTCCTTGTTGGATTCCATAAAGTTGTGCACCTGATTTGAAGCACCCATTGCCACCCCCATTTGCATGGCAAGATGTTCGTGGGGGGGGGCAGGAGAAAATTTCTGGCCATCTTATGCAACACGGAACTTATTTGGTCTAAATCCTTAACACATTTAAAAGAACACTACTCACCAAGTTCCCTGAATGACCCTGTTGCTTCTTAGTCATTAAAAAAAACCCATTTGTTCATTTATAAATACAAGCAATTTTATGCTGCCCTTCAATTACATTTCCAGGACAACCGACAATAAATAATAATTAGTGTAAAAACAAAATTGTTACACTGCAACTAAAGCAACGCCAGACGGCCATCTATATAGCACAAGCAACTCAACCTCCAGGGCAATAGGCAAGTATAGCCAAAGACAGATGAAAGCCATATTTACAATGAGTCAAAGCAAAATGGCAAAACAGCAAAAAGTGTATTATTATCAGCAGCTGATGGAACACTGGATGGTCAGAGGTAGCCATGGAAGACTGCAAGAGTGTTTGTAAGAATATAGTGGACTTTTGTACAAAGTGTATTTGTATAATGAAATGATGGGTTTCCTTTATACCTAGGCACTCCTTTCTCCACACACCCGGAGTTCATCGGTGCCGACAAGCAACCACTTACTAAGCATAAATTGCAGGCTATAACTTGAGAGACAGATAACAACAATCCTTTGGTGCCCTTGTCTGCTTTCTGTGCAGTTTTGGTCCAGATTACAATTTACTCTGTCCATGGGCTGCTGCCGCAAACATAGATGTACTCACAAGCCCATAAAACAAGACCAAGGTGTCCGGACCTTTGCAATCCAGTTGTTTCCTTAGGGCTGACTCTGTCCATGGCCACATGCAAATCTACATTTGTTTCTAGCTTAACACAACCATGGACATCTACTCAAATGCAGCCACAGCCATCTGCTTACAGCCATCTAAGAAAAGCAGAGTAACAATGTCACTTGCCTACTCATCTGAAGCTCTTCTAAAGAGGCTCGGTGTGAACCCTCGCATTGCAAAATTCAGAGTTTGACGACTAAGGGCTAATTCTTGCACGCGTGCACATTGCTCAGTTATTTGTCAAGTGACAACTTGTGGCTGAGTGCATGAAGATCCTTCACCGAGAAGGTAAAGCTAAAAAGGTAAAGGACCCCTGGAAAGTCAAGTCCAGTCAAAGGTGACTACGGGGTTGCGGCGCTCATCTCGCTTTCAGGCCGAGGGAGCCAGCATTTTTCTACAGACAGCTTTCTGGATCATGTGGCCAGCAGGACTAAACCATTTATGGAACACCGTAATGGAAAGCAGAGCGCATGGAAACGCCGTTTACCTTCCTGCCGCAGCGGTACCTATTTATCTACTTGCACCGGCGTGCATTCGAACTGCTAGGTTGGCAGGAGCTGGGTCAGAGCAACGGGAGCTCACCCCATCGCGGGGATTTGAACCGCCAACCTTCTGATCGGCAAGTCCAAGAGGCTCAGTGGTTTAGACTACAGTGCCCCCCGCATCCAAAAAGGTAGGGTGTTGATGTACTGCAAGAGTTCCATCTATGTTGCTATGTGCATGTGTGAAATAAAAACACATGTATGTATCTATTCACTCTGACATTATATAAAGGATCTGCATATGTAATAGCATTCGAAGCTTATCATCCAGTTACACCAGCCAAACTATTCCCAACATTAAATCCTTACCCCGACAAGTGTTGTTCTTCTCTTCGTAGCCTGCCTTGCACATGCATTTCCCAATCGGCACCAGCCATTCCCCTTCAGCGCTGCAGTGCATCCTTGGGGGTTCGTCTGTCACCGAGTGGTTCACACACGACCCCAAGACTTCCAGAAGCTGAGAAGAATCCGCTCCGGTGATGGTGTCGGGGAAGATGGCCAAGTTCCGGACGACCACAGGGCACTTCTTATAGTACACCCTCACAGACACCAGCGCAATGCAGGCGCCCACATCCTGGAAAGCAAGGTAAAATCCCTTTTTGGTCAGAGGCCCGACATCTCTCACCTCTGTGTTCAGCTTCATGACTCTATCTCCAAGGTCTAGCTCTGTGAAGCTCTCATCTGCCGCAATGGTATCAATCTTGATGTACTGGTTTTCTTTCACGTTCCTTCCATCTTCGTCATCCGATTCAAAATAATACATATTAAAAGTCTCTTTGCAAGTCCCAAGACCTCCAGGAAGGCTGTTACAGTCCCTAAGGGTGAATTTCAGTTCAATGAAGATTCGAGAGGCTCCCTTGTTGGAGATCCAGCTTGTCAGAAGCCAGTTGTTCTGACTCTGTTCCATGACTCTACACACTTGATATGTGTGGATCGGCGCGTAATTCTCATCCACCTCGCCAATTTCTTCCCACTAAACATTGGGGGGGGGTGGAGGGAGGGGAGAAAAAAGAAGAAAAATGAAAGCACACATTTAAAAAAACAGATTGCAAATGTCTGTAATTCTAAGTTGATAACTGTGCTAGACCTCAGTAAGCGGAAGTGAAGTATGTTTGCAAAAGTTGGGCGTCTGCCAGATATTCTAAAAGCTAAATTGGGAAGGTGGGGGGGAGAGGGGGGAGGGAGAAAATGTGACCTGATTCTGCCAGTAAGAAGAATCCTGTTCTTTTGGGCGCATTATGACCACCTCTCCCCCTTTGCACATGCTGACACATCATTACCACTGCTTCTTAGATTCCAGAGCTGAGACGTAACACGAAAAGAGGTTCTACCACATTGCTCTGAGAATCCCTGGGAGAATGCAGTTAGTAATTGCAGAGGGGATGAAAAGAGGAAATGCCCAGGTCATACACACAGAGGCAAACATGGAAAGCCAGAGAAATCTGCTTCTTATCTTCTACAGCAACCAGGAACCAGTCACCTGGTCCAATTTTTCAAATTGCCTATGGCACCAGGGCACCTGGTTTTCCACATGCCTGCCATTAAGCTCTTCCTTTCCCAGTTACTGAAGTGTTAAACTTAAATCAAAAGCTGAACTACCCCATTACTGTTCAATTAATGCATTATACGTTCTAGCTTGATGCTCCCTCGACAATGGGGAAGAAATTGTTTATTGTGGCGTGTGAAGTTCGCAAGGAAGCAAACAGCCTCTCCTGTGTGTCCAGCAATGTTCTCATAAAAGCTCCACTAAGGAAGAGTCACATTGTTTTCTGACTGGTTCTCTTACGCCACACTACTTAGCCGCAACGATTCCTTCCATCCTCATGTTGCGTACTTCTACTTTGGTAAAAAGGTAAAGGGACCCCTGACCGTTAAGTCCAGTCGCAGATGACTCTGGGGTTGTGGTGCTCATCTCGCTTTACTGCCCGAGGGAGCCGGCGTACAGCTTCCAGGTCATGTGGCCAGCATGACTATGCTGCTTCTGGCAAACCAGAGCAGTGCATGTAAATGCTGTTTCCCTTCCCACCGGAGCGGTACCTATTTAACTGCTAGGTTGCCAGGAGCAGGGACCGAGCAACGGGAGCTCACCCTGTCGCAGGGATTCAAACCGCTGACCTTCTGATTGACAAGCCCTAGGCTAGCAATCCATCAAAACCACACATGTTACAAATGAGTAACAAATGGTTCCTCCTCTTAAAATGATCTAGTCACAAAGGAGCCCACAAACAGAACTTTGTAGGGCCAGAAGCTCCTGGGAGACTTTTAGCTATCAGTTCTCAAAGCCGTGTTACAGGAAAATCCTTGGGCTCACTTGGATTACCAAACAAAGACACCAGCCAGGAATATAGGAGCAAAACAGCAGCCAGTAGGCCTGGTCATTATTTTAAAGGACTGTTGCAACAGGACTTCCACCCACCACATGGGAGAAGCAAGAAGAAGCCCAGAACAAAGGATGGCTCCCACTTTTATCAGTTTTACAAAGATACCCACAACACCCCTAAAATTACGTCATGCATACATCACAAATACATCACAAATTGAGAGGGTCTGGTGACGGAAACCTGAGCATCAGGTTTGCCCCCATCCTTCCCTTGACCTCCACCTCACAAGTAAGACAATAGAAGTATTTACAAGTTCCTGGTTTGTCCTCACCAAGAACCTACCGTAATCCATTCCTGATGGTTTGCTATTGTCCACAGGTTGACTACCTGTCTGGCACCCATTTGTCAGGATGCAAGTTATCTCTTGTGCAAGAGGTTGTTGTCTACCTGATCCCAGGTTTCAGGGATAATGGCTGCCTTTTACCAGTTCCCCAAGTCCCCACTTCAGTAGCCATCTTTTCCCTGAGCAGAACGACATTGGATATTCTGTGGTGGCGTTCGTGATGTGGTGCTTTGAGGAGACATTGTGTGTGAACAAAGGGGGGGTACATGCTGCATGCTGTAACCCCCCCCAAAAAAAATCATTATAGAAATTCCTGTAACAGCTGCTTGAGAAGAGCCTCCCACCAGCCTTCTCTGCAGCCTGCCCACCTGCTCACTCATCGCACTACCTTTCTGCTTCTGGCCAAGGGATATTTGCTACAGCTGTCATGCTCGTCTCTGCCACAGCCAGAGGCTGAGCAGGCAAGAGGTTGCGGTCCAACGGAAAGCTACTCTCCGCATCTGGTTGAAGCAGCTTTGGAAACGGCTGCAGATATTGTGAGGGCTCATTTACAGCCTCCTGAGCACCTACGATGGCACCAGTCAGCCCAGCAAGCAATTTATTTCTGCGAGGCATGCATGAGGATGCAGGGGCCTGATCTAAAGGAATATTGGCCAATGCCGCAGGTGGCCAACCGACCTGCAGAATCATAATGTCTATGGATAGGGTTGCCAGACTCAATAGTGGACAGGACTTCTGTGCCTTTAATTGCCCTGCTCTCTTTTTGAGTCTGGAAACCTTAAAGAGAAACCAGCAGACCCTTTGCTTGGAAATTCAACAAAGGGTCTGCTGGTTTCTCTTTAAGGTTTCCAGACTCAAAAGAGAGCAGGGCAATTAAAGGCACAGAAGTCCTGTCCTCTATCGAGTCTGGCAACCCTATCTATGGACCACATGTGATCTCTCGCGTGAAATTCAACTTGGGCAAGGGAGGAGTTAGTCACCACAACTGCCACTATCACCACCTCTTGATCCTCACAAATTAGCTTTTGGCTGATCAAACAACCTATGGCCCTTTAAAGGGTGGGGGAGAGACACTACAGTGGTACCTCTGGTTATGAATTTATTGTAATTCGTTCCGGAGGTCTGTTCTTAACCTGAAACTGTTCTTAACCTGAGGTACCACTTTAGCTAATGGGCCTCCTCCTGCTGCCGCTGCACCACCGGTGCACGGTTTCTGTTCTCATCCTGAGGTAAAGTTCTTAACCCGAGGTACTACTTCCGGGTTAGCGGTGTCTGTAACCCAAAGTGTTTGTAACCGAGGTACCACTGTATTGTTTTTCTTGTTACCATGTTATTCATATTTGTGTTTTTCATACTGCAAACCTGTGATCCTCGGATGGAGGGCAGTATACAAATTTAAATAATAATAATAATAATAATAATAATAATAATAATAATGACGGTCAAAAAAATCATGCCCATTTTACAGATGGAGGAGGTGACTTGCCTTATTTAGGGCCACCTAATGGTTGAAAGCAGAAACGTCCCAATTAGCAATGGCAAAAGTAAAACAAAATGAAAATGTTGTTGTTGCTGTTGTTGTTTCCTAATTAGGTTTCCCTGCACATGCTCAGTGGTGTGGAGGCGGGCCACTGAACTTCATCTGCTGGAAGCTTGAAGTGGGGTAGCATAACAAAACAGATACACAGCCATTCCCAATCTATTCTTCTTCTTTTCACTTATCCCCCTCACCTTGTCCCCATACATATTCACCTCAGCTCTTCTTCCCCTGCCTCTTCTGCATGCACCTGTACACGACACTCTAGCCCCCTCAGCCGGCAGAGCATGAGACTCTTAATCTCAGGGTTATGAGTTCGAGCCCCACGTTGGGCAAACAATTCCTGCATTGCAGGGAGTTGGACTAGATCAGGCCCTCCAGATGTTTGGGGACTACAACTCCCATGATCCCTAGCTAACAGGACCAGTGGTCAGGGATGATGGGAACTGTAATCCCAAAACATATGGAGGGCCGAGTTTGCCTATGCCTGGACTAGGTGACCCTCACGGTCCCTTCCAACTCTACAATTTGATGGTGCACAAGGCTGGACACTGTTGGAATAGATAAGGGCTGGAGAGACTGCTGCCCACACACAGAGTTTCTGGACTCCAAACGCCGTCAGCCCCAGTCTGTGGTCAGGATGGAATGATGGAAGCTGCAAGATCTGAAAAGCCAAAGCTTCCCCACCCTTGGAATAGATGGGCCCTTGGTCTGGCTAGCCCAGGCATCCCCAAACTCGGCCCTCCATATGTTTTTGGGACTACAATTCCCATCATCCCTGACCACTGGTCCTGTTAGCTAGGGATCATGGGAGTTGTAGTCCTAAAACATCTGGAGGGCCGAGTTTGGGGGTGCCTGGGCTAGCAGGACTCTTCTTATAAAGCTGGAGGGGGAGGAGAACATGGGTCTCAAATTTTCAGGTCTGCCTAACAACAATATATAAAGGGGAGCAGGGGTCTTGCCACCAGCCATTCAGAATATTCAGGAGAGGTGAAAATAACTGCCCCTTTCTCTCCCATCTGGCATTGCTGCAAAGTTACTTGAGAAGGAAACGAGATGAAAAAGCAGCTGCTGCTGCTGCTGCTAGTGAGTGAAGGCTGCTTATCTCTGCAAACCCACAAGAGAGATCATCAATATCTTATCCAGGCAGCCTGAACTTTCCCTATTATTGTACCTCGATTCCTATCTCAGTGCAGGACAGCAACTTCCAGTCCGCCTCCCACCACCAAGCCATTCATATCTGCAGCACAAACAAGACTACAGCTACCTCCCGAGATTTCAATTACTACCCACCCACTGCAAAAGGATTTAACATGCCAAACATCAATTCGCTTTAAATGAAATAAAGAGAAGGAATCATTGAACTGATGAAAGAGTTATGAAACTTTTCAACATAATAAGAAGGTGCTCAACATTGCTGCTATACTAGTTTTAGGTTGCATTTTTGTTTCAGTGATATATCATTTGTTTGTTTTTGGACAGTACACTGCTTAGAGATTTTTTTGAAATATTAAACAGCGTATGAATGCTTTTAAATGAAACAAAATGAAATCACTACTCAGGCTAAAAATCTCTCTCGTTCAGCATTCTGATTCTGGTTTCTAACACTTGCCTGTCAAAGGCTTCCAGGAAAAAAATCCACAAGCAGGCCTTGAAGGCAGCAGCCCTGTTTTTATCACCTGGTTGGCTTCCATCTGTCCCAAGAGACAATGGAGTGATCCTCCAGGGGTGAAGTCAAACCAGTGCTGCACCAAAATGATCTTGCCAGAGTGCAAGCCGGGCCAGTGTGTATGGAGCTCCTGCATATCTGCCAAGATGGCCGTCGGGCATGCGTAGAAGCGACTTCCGGTGCCGCTCTGCCCGATTTCCGGTGCCCACACATGGGCAGAGCGGCACCCAAAATGGAGGCTCCCTGGCAGGTAGGAAATCCGAGGGATAACCGGGATTTTTCTCCATTCGGGAGAACAACGGGAAATGGATTGAAATCCGGGGGTTTCCCACGAAAAACGGGATACTTGGCAGCTAAGAGCTCCTGGGCCGCCCAGACGACAAGACTCCCCTCTCGGCCTCGCTGAGTTGGTCCGAAAGAAAACAGAGCAATATGTGGCGCACTACCTTTGGCTGCAGGAGTTACCAGAAGGAGGCATACAAGATGCCCATCCAACCATCTTAGGGACTCCACTCCAGATTTGTGCAGGGCTCACTCCTTAGCCTTTGCTTTTCCTGAAGATATCCCGCAAGGCAGCAGAGGTTTAGGATCAGAGTTTTTCTTCTCCCAAATGGGCTAGCTTCCCAGGTTGATGATCCCCATCTGCTCCACCTAAGACCCCTGAATATGGAGGAGCTATTTCGCGACCATGGCTAATAGCCATTAATAGGATCTGCCCTTACTGAATGACTGACAGATTGATTGATTGATTGATTGATTGATTGAGAGCTCTACACTAGAGGCACACTCCCCATCCAATGGCAGGGAGTGCCATATGTTTACAATCAGAAAAGTGTTTTAAAAGAAAAAACCAGCTAGGAAACAACATAACATAAAAAAAGAAACTCCAGCACACTTGAAGGGCTTTTACCCAGTTCAATTTGTCTCAGCGCCACATGACTGCAAGATCCGTAACTCAACTATCTATGAGATTAAACCACAGAACATGTGACATTAATTTGATGCTAAATGTTTCTTCCAAGTCTCTAACAACCTGAGAAGGAAAACATACATGCATTTCAATTACCTGGTGTTAAATCATTTATATAAGCAAGGCCTATTTCTGAATCGTAAGTGTTCGGGGCGAAAATAAGCGAGTGAGTTAACAGGGGGGAGGGAGGCTCACAGTCCCTGCCAACCATCATGAAAGCACGCTATTCACTTCAGATATAAATGCACAGTGATAAAGACAAAGATATCACACGTACTACTAAAAATACAAGGCACACAGCATGTGGCAGACCAGCCTCAGGTTCAAGTGCTAATTTTAAAATGCTGCCTGCAAAAACAACTCCTGTCAAGGCAAATGTTTGCTTGAATGGCTAGGTACAATTTGTAAAGGTAGGAAATTGGTTGGCTGCTTATCCTGCTAGAGGACAAGAGAGATCCCAACTATCGAGGCTGAAGGAGTTTATTTAAAGCCAAATTTAGGATATGAACCTGCCCACCGCCCCACCATTTGTAGCTAATTTTGCTGCTGCATGATGGAGGTAAGCGAGTTGCCCAAATAAGAAAATGGACGTACTCTCCTTTTCTGGGGCAGACTAGCAGTATATTAAGTATTAATGACTCATAGTGTGGTTTGTCTTCCATCTGTATTCGGTATAACGGTGACATCAACTGATTCAGACTAGTTTTCTCTGTGTGTGTGTGTGTGTGTGTCCTGATTTACCCAGTACATTTGGGGCTGTGCAGAATTTTCTCCATACATTTTTGGCTGACAAGTGCATTTTGGTTTGCAAATGTGTGCATCACACAGGTCCACGCATCGGGCAACCCTGGATCTGCCCCCCCCCCCGGAAATATGAAATGACCCTTGGCCGGATGAATGGGCCCAACAGACTGTTATATTGCCAGAATCATAACACTATCCTTTCCCAAGAAACAGCCATCCGACCACAGATGTGTAATCACAAAAGAATCCCTCCCAAAGGATGACACAGATGACAACACAAACACACTTTGACCCAACCCCAATACACGAGCAGTGCATTTCTTTCAAGCTAGTCCATCAGAACTCCTCCTGGTCACAGTTCTGTATCCTAAAACAGTTTACCCAGTCACCCACATTGGCAACCCAAATTATGGGTTTCTGACATGTTTAAGCTAGGATGACAAGTCTCAGTGCCACCCAAAAGCCTTTGCTCACTCTATCCCTTTGTACCCTGATCAGTGTGATAGAAATTAGCCAGGCGCCAGGCGTGTTGTGTTACTGGTGCGGGTCCAACTGCAACCACATGGAGATCTCTGGGTGCCACATTGGCAACTGATATCTGCTTCTGGCTGGCCCCTCCAGCTATCTGAAGCAGGTAAGCAGATGAGCTTATTTATGGCACCTACACCCCACCTTTTTCTCCAAGGAGTAGAAGGGGAACCCCATTGGCTCCAGTGAGATATTCCAGGGAGTTCCAAACACATACCCAGGGTCTGAGTTTCTTGTTGGAAAAATGGGGCACAGCGGAGACTGTGGTGTCTTTATGATATACGGTCATTGACACATATATACAACCTGAGCCTAAAGGTAAAAAGGTAAAGGACCTCTGGACAGTTAAGTCCAGTCAAAAGCGACTATGGGTTTGTGGCACTCATCTCACTTTCAGGCCAAGGGAGCTGGCGTTGTCCACAGACAGCTATCTGGGTCATGTGGCCAGCATGACTAAGCCGCTTCTGGTGCAACAGAACACCATGACAGAAGCCAGAGCACACGGAAGCACCATTTACCTTCCCGCCACAGCGGTAACTATTTAGCTTTTTGCACTGGTGTGCTTTCAAACTCCTAGGTTGGCAGGAGCTGGGACAGAGCAACAGGAGCTCACCCTGTTGCGGGGATTCGAACCACCGACCATCAGATCAGCAAGCCCAAGAGGCTCAGTGGTTTAGACCACAGCACCACCCGCATCCCTAAGCTGAGCCTATGTAGGAGGGGTTCACAGAACCCCAAGAGGCTCTGGCTCTTAAGCATTTGACTTAAGCAGACTCCAACCCCATCATTCTCAAATGTGGCTATTTGTCCCTCTCTCCCCAGCCCACTGCTTCTAACTGCTTGGAATTCTGCTGCTTAACTCCCGACACTCTGCACTAAGCTTCTGCCCACATCACTTCCCCTGCTTTCTTTAAGCTCTTGGCTTTTATCTCTCCAGTCAAAGGGGTCCCACCTCTTTGCCCTCTATGGTGAGGTTCTTTGATCCCTGGTACTGGATAGCTCTTTTATATGCCTGTTGTCTTTGTCCATGGAGTTTTCTTGGCAGGGATACTGGAGTGGCTTGCCAGTTCCTTCTCCAGGTGGATCACATTTAGTCAAAACTCTCCACTATGACCTGTCCATACTGGGTGGCCCTGCATGGCGTAGCTCATAGCTTCTCTGAGTTATTCAAGCCCCTTCGCCACGACATGCAGATGGTGACAGCAGTCACGAAAATAAAAGACGCCTGCTTCTTGGGAGAAAAGCAATGACAAACCTAGACAGCATCTTAAAAAGCAGAGACATCACCTTGCCGACAAAGGTCCGTATAGTTAAAGCTATGGTTTTCCCAGTAGTGATGTATGGAAGTGAGAGCTGGACCATAGAGAAGGCTGATCACCGAAGAATTGATGCTTTTGAATTATGGTTCTGGAGGAGACTCTTGAGAGTCCCATGGACTGCAAGAAGATCAAGCCTATCCATTCTGAAGGAAATCAGCCCTGAGTGCTCACTGGAAGGACAGATTGTGAAGCTGAGGCTCCAATACTTTGGCCACCTCATGAGAAGAGAAGACTTCCTGGAAAAGACCCTGGTGTTGGGAAAGATGGAGGGCACAAGGAGAAGGGGACGACAGAGGATGAGATGGTTGGACAGTGTTCTCAAAGCTACCAACATGAGTCTGACCAAACTGTGGGAGGCAGTGGAAGACAGGAGTGCCTGGCGTGCTCTGGTCCATGGGGTCACAAAGAGTCAGACACGACTAAACGACTAAACAACAACAACAACAACAACAACAACAACAACAACAACAACAACTGGATAGCTCAGTTCCCTGGAACTGGATAGCTCCAGTGAAAGGGGTCTCACCTCTTTGCCCTCTATGGTGAGGTTCTTTGATCCCTGGTACTGGATAGCTCAGTTGTTAGAGACTCTTAATCTCTGGGTTATGGGTTCAAGCCCCGTGTTGGGTGAAAGATCGCTGCACTGTAGGGGGTTGGTCTAGATGACCCTCATGGTCTCTCCCAACTCTACGATTCTATGATATTGCTAATAACCCATTACCCCAACCTAACACCTCACACAGCAGGCCAGTCCTGGCTTAATCAGCTCTACCACTTGGCTTAATTAAAGGATTGGCAAGGTCTAGCATGGCTCAAATACACACTTGGGTCTATCCTAGAAACACGAGTCTGGCTACTTCCTGGCTTTAATATGCCAAACCTACATAAATTCAACCACTAGCTTAATTTGGAATTTAGGGCATCTTTCACACCCAGATTCATAACAATACATACACCTTGGCTGCAAGGAAACCCCATTTTCAAACTCCAAATCTGGACTTCCCCCAGGCATCGGTCATCAGAGTTTGCTTATTTATTTAGTTTTAGTTACCACAAAGTGGGTGTGTGCCTTGGGCCTTTATTAACACTGAAAAGCCGGTCCCATTTTCAGGGCCAGCTTGCATCCAACTGCGCCCCAACTTCCAATTAGAGTTAACTGGAAAATGCAATTGAAACTGAGCAGATGTTGCTCTGAAAAACACAGCGAAAGGGACTGATTCTACAAAGCCAGAAAATCAGGATATTTGGCACAGGCACACTGCACATGATAAGTAAAATATTTTCCCCAACTAGACTGCGCTTCGTATTAATAAACTTATGAAATATTAAGCAAAAAAACAGCAGATGGAATACGGGACTTTAAAAAAAAGAGAGAGATTGCAACAGCTCAGAATCATAAATATTTAAAATATGGATTAAGTTTTCTCAATATTTTTTTTTAAAAAAATCTGATAAGACCTGATCATAGTGCCCAACAGAATTTGCTCATTTATACCATGGAATGCCAGGTTCATACGGAATATCAAGGGACCAAACCTAGCATTTAAGTTGGAGGCCTGACTAATGCTCCAGGTTGCCTCAAGGCTCAGATTCTCATTAACCTCCCCTGCTATCCTTACACATTTCTCGGGAGCACTGCTGCAGAAGATGTTTTTTCCCTGCAGTTTTTAAAAACCGCTTTCCAACCTGCACCAGCCGCCGCCACCCTTATAAAACCAGGCACACTTTTCAACGCAACGGCACCCAGATTGGTAGCAAGCCTCGTTTGCTCTCCTGTCCCATCAACCCTTTCCTAGGCCAGGGTCACAGTTAAACACAATCAAAATTCATTCGTTTCATGTGCTTTGGGGAAGGGAAGGGACGCTTCCTTGATTTGGAGGCTAGGCACGCGAGTGTGCAGACAGCTCGCCCACAAGAGGAAAGTAAAGGGCTAGAAAAAGGAGGAGAACGGGGTGCAGCTTTGAGGCTGCGCTGCGTTTTCAGACCTCCTTCAGATTCTGCTTGTCTGCAGTGGCGCAGATAGCTATATTAAGCCGGCAAATAGTCACCTTTCTTGCCACCGCCGTTTGTGTGAATTTCCCACCCACCCCTCCTTTCCCAAAGTGGAATGCCTTGAATGCTGGAGAGCGAACTGATGAAAAAGAACATCCTTCGCTGGTTCAAAAGAAGAGGCTCGTTGAGATTGCATGAAATGGCTCTACGCTGTGTGTTTGAAAGACCCTTTCCAACGTAAGGGTGGCAAAGTAGCCAGCAGAGAATGCAATTCCTTTTAAAGCAGCATTCCAGGCTCAGTGTACCTGTCAGGTGTATTTTATGCCCTGCCCTCCCAACTTTGAAGAGTTCTGTTGGCAGGGGCTTGTTTTCTGGGTTCCTTTCCCAGCTCCAAGCTGGATAGAGCCCACCCTGACCTCACCAGCATTTCACAGACTTAGCCCAAGGTCAGGGGCAATTCTCCCAGACCCTCCAAGTGTCCCGATTTTCCAGGGACAGTCCTGGATTTACAGAAGCTGTCCAGGTTTCTGATCTGGACCCGAGATGTCCCACTTTTCCGTAGGGTGTCTCTATTTTCATTGGAGAAATGCTGAAGGATAAAGTAAGGTAAAGCTAAAGGGACCCCTGACCATTAGGTCCAGTCGTGACCGACTCTGGGGTTGCGCGCTCATCTCGCATTATTGGCCGAGGGAGCTAGCATATAGCTTCCAGGTCATGTGGCCAGCAGGACAAAGCCGCTTCTGGCAAACCAGAGCAGCACATGGAAATGCTGTTTTCCTTCCCACTGGAGCGGTTCCTATTTATCTACTTGCATTTTGATGTGCTTTCGAACTGCTAGGTTGGCAGGAGCTGGGAACAAGCAACGGGAGCTCACCCCGTCACAGGGATTCGAACCGCCGACCTTCTGATCAGCAAGCCCTAGGCTCAGTGGTTTACCCCACAGCGCCACCTGGGTCCCCCTGAAGGATATAGTAGGACGTCCCTATTTTCATCGGAGAAATGTTGGAGGGTGTGGAATTATACAACCCCCGAGCCAAGGAGATGTACTGTAACTATACAACCTTTAGAAGACATCTGAAGGCAGCCCTGGATAGGGAAGTTTTTTTTTTAAAAAAAAAGTTACATGTTTTATTATATTTAAATAATAATAATAATAATAATAATAATAATAATAATATTTTATTTATACCCCGCCCTCCCCAGCTCAGGGCAGCTAACACTAGATATAAAACAACTGATTAAAATACAACTTAAGAACAAGACTAAATACATTAAAATTAAAAATTACACACACATATTGGGAGCCACCCAAAGTGGTTGGTGCAACCCAATCAGATAGGTGGGGTATAAATAATGAAATTATTGCTATTGTTATTGTTATGGAATAGGACGTCCATATTTTCATCGGAGAAATGTTGGAGAGTATGTTCTCTGTTCTTTTGGGAAAGCAGGGGAAGCTGCTGACAAATATTCAGCTAGCCAGTAAGGGTAGTCAAAATTTATTGCTCTTGGGTATCTCAGCTGTGGGCTTGAAAAAGGACTGCACACAAATGTTGAATATACACCAATAATCTTCCCCCAAACTTTCCTGGAAAACATGCTTCAGCTTATTGCCGCTTAGTTTCTCATATTGCCTGAGAGACCCAAACAAAATGGGGGGGGGGGTTAGTTGCAGGCCCATTAAGGGAAATGCTGTGACTCCTTCAGCTCTCCTAGTACTTTAGAAAACACAGGCCTCTCTGTATGCTGCAATCTTTTGGCACACAAAACAAAAGGTCTCAGCCCTGTGTCATTCAAGACCAGACAACAGAACCGCACAATGCAGCGGTCCTTTGACAGAAAACCTGTTATTTCACCCTGCCTCCCTTGTCTCTAATTTGCCAAGAGCTTTTCGCGCAGATAATATTACAATCGTGGCTAAGGCCTTGACAACTGCAGCCATAAATCAATTTCAAATCTTTCATTAATCATCTTTCTGTAATCAGTGGCTATTCAGTGCAAATTTACATCTCATTTCTGTTGGCCAAACACCCGCATTAGGGCTTTGAAGCTTAGTCAGGCTTAAATGATTATATATATCCCCTAATAAACAGCGAAGTCTTCTCTGTCTGGATGCCGTGAGCTGCATTAAATGGCTCAGGAACACAGCCTGCGCTGCATACTGTATGGCAGGCAAGAGGGCCCCCCAAATGCACAGCTATTTGTCACACAGGGATCCAAGGCTGAGGAGATGCTCGAGGGATTTATGGCCCAGTAGGGATTTCAGCCACCTCTCTCCCAGGATGAAGTCCAGTGGGTCCTCCTAGCTAAACCAAGCATGCAGATGCCTTGCTGGGTTAGGGGGAAAAAATCCATCTAATCTGGCATTGCAATCTGACACAGTTAGCCAAACATTCCAGGAGCTGATAAGGAAAGTTGGAAAGCAACAATTCTCCCTAGAATGTGGAATCCCTAGAATGTGGCGTTCCACCTCTGGCAACTTAAGAGCCAGCTGGCCAAACAAAGAGTCAAGGAACATTGAAGAGAGACTAGTATGTGCCAATGTTTTCTTTAAAATAATTTTTTATTCAATTTCCAATTTATCCAATTAAAATAATAAAAAAACATTCTTTTATACACAACATTATAAATTTTCATCTAACATTTTGCTCTGCCGAGCTACGACTTCCCCCCCTCCCTTCATGCGGGTTTCTTGTTTACTACATTTTTGCAGTTCCTTTTTGACTGTTTGGTCAATTCATAGGATTTATTTCAATCCTGCAAGTGTTTTTAAAGATCTACAGTTTTTCTCCATATAATCCACATATTTACTCCAGTCTTTTTGAAACCTTGTCTCCCCCTGGTCGCGGATCTTGCAAGTCATCCTTGCGAGTTCAGCATAGTCCATCATTTTAATCTGCCACTCCTCAATCGTTGGAATTTCTTGTAATTTCCATTTTTGGGCTAACAAAGTCCTAGCCGCGGTTGTCGCATACATAAACAATACTTGATCTTCTTTTCTAATCTCTCCTCCCATTATTCCTAGTAAAAATGCTTCGGGTTTTTTTGGGAAAGTATATCTAAACATCTTTTTCAACTCATTATATAACATCTCCCAAAATCTTTTTACCTTATCGCATGTCCACCACATATGATAAAATTCACCATCTCTCTCTTTACATTTCCAGCAAGTTTTGTCACTCATTCTATACATTTTGGCTAATTTAACTGGTGTTAAATACCATCTGTACATCATCTTATACACATTTTCTTTCAAAGCAGTACATGCTGTAAATCTCAACGTTTGAGTCCATAATTTCAACCACGCGTCATAATCAATATTGTGCCCAAAATCTTTTGCCCACTTGATCATCACATCTTTTGTCAACTCATCCTTCGTATACCATTCTAATAACAAATTATACATTTTTGACAGAAGCTTTGTTTTGCCTTCTAGCACTTCTATTTGGAATTTGGACCTTTTATCCTCAAAACCTATTTTCCTATCTTCCCTAAGAACATCATTTATTTGATGGTAATGAATCCATCCTGTTAAAACTCCTTTAATTTCTTCATAGGGTTTAAGTCTCCATCCTTTATCAGTTCTTATCAAAATTTCCTCATAAGTGGCCCACCTCCCCTCCATATTTACTTTCTTCACTGTTAATACCTCTGCTGGTGAAACCCACCATGGTTTTTTGGTCTCTAACAGCATTTTATTTCTTTCCCACACCTCGTACAGAGATCTTCTTATCACATGGTTGGTAAACCCAGTATGAGACTTCTTTTTGTCATAACATAAATATGCATGCCACCCAAATCTATTGTTAAAACCTTCCAAATCTAGCAGGTCAGTATTTTTCAACGTTATCCACTCTTTAATCCAACACATACAAGACGCTT
Source organism: Zootoca vivipara (assembly GCF_963506605.1). Taxonomy (NCBI): domain Eukaryota; kingdom Metazoa; phylum Chordata; class Lepidosauria; order Squamata; family Lacertidae; genus Zootoca; species Zootoca vivipara. Next base: position 7,632,008 of record NC_083288.1, read on the forward strand.
CATAATAAAGTCTTAAGTCTGGCAGGGAGAAACCACCTCTTTCTTTTCTGTCTACCAAGATTTTATGTTTTATTCTAGGTTTTTTCCCCTGCCAGAGAAATCTTGACAAAATCTTTTGCCATTCTTGAAATTGTCTTGTACCCTTCACCACAGGTATAGTTTGAAATAAGAATAACATTTTAGGTAAGAGATTCATCTTAATTGCTGCTATTCTTCCTAAGAATGACATGTTCATATTAGTCCATCTTTCCAGGTCTTTCTTTATTTCTCTCCATACTGGTTCATAATTATCACTATATAAATTAATGTTCTTTGCTGTCATCCATATTCCAAGGTATTTTACTTTTTTTGCCACATCAAACCCATATTTTAGATGTAACTCTTGCTTTTCCTCTTTCGTCATATTCATTGCCATCACCTTTGTTTTCTGTCTATTTAATTTAAATCCTGCTAATTGTCCAAATTTCTCAATTTCTTCTATAGCCGCTGCAACACTTTCATTAGGATTTTCTAGAGTTAAGACCAAATCATCCGCGAAGGCTTTCACTTTAAATTGCTTTGCACCTACTTTAATTCCTCTAATAGTTGGAAGATCTCTTAATCTATTCAATAGTACTTCCAGGACCATGATGAATAATAAAGGGGATAAGGGACACCCCTGTCTAGTTCCTTTTGTGATGTCAAAATATTCCGTTAATGTGTTATTAATTATCAATCTTGCTTTTTGTTCTGAATATATTGCCTCAATCCCATTCAAAAAAGAATCTTTGCCAACCATTGATTCCAGATTTTTCTTCATAAACTGCCAAGATATATTGTCAAATGCTTTCTCTGCATCCACAAACATTAATACTGCTGGCTTATCTATCTTGGTTTCCAGATATTCTATTACATCTATTATATGTCTGACGTTGTCCTTTAACTGTCTACCAGGAAGAAAACCAGCTTGATCCTTATATATCATTTCCTTCAAAACTTCTTTCAATCTCTTGGACATAATGTCTGCAAACAGCTTATAATCGTTGTTCAATAAAGAAATTGGTCTATAATTTCTGACTTCTAATCCATCCGCTCCTGGTTTTGGAATCAATGTAATATACGCTTCCTTCCATGTATTTGGGATCTTTCCTCCTGCAAGAATATCATTCATCACTTCTTCTAAAATCGGTATCAGCTGTCCGTTTAAAACTTTATAATATTTTGCTGATAATCCATCTGGTCCTGGGGCTTTTCCTACTTTCATTCTCGATATTGCCTGGTGTACTTCTTGCCTTGTTATCCTGTTATTGAGTTTCTTTCTTTCCTCTTCTGGGATTTGTTTCAATCCATGTTTGCTTAAATAATCACTGATCTTCTTCTCCTCTTCTTTCTTTTTGCAATACAACTCTTTGTAAAACTTTTGAAAGGCTTTCTTTATTTCCTTTGGCTCCTCAGTCACTTTTCCTTCCATATTTATCTTCACTATCATATTTTGATTTTGACGTTTCCTTAATTGCCATGCCAATAATTTTCCTGTTTTATTCGCTGATTCAAAATTTTTTTGTCTCATCTGCTTTATTTTCCATTCTATCTCCTGACTGATCAACATAGAGAATTGTGTCTGTAACATCTTTATGTTATATTTGATTTGTTGATTCTCTGGTTTATCTATCAGGTTTTTCTCATTTTCCATGAGGCACTTCAGGATTTCCTCCTTCTTCTTTTCTTTCTTTCGTTTCAGGAAACTGTTTTGCTGTATTAGAAAGCCTCTCATTACTGCTTTACTTGCATCCCATACCATATCAAGTCCAGTGTCTTTATGTAGATTCCAATGAAAATAATCTTTCAGGATATTCTTAGCTTTTTCTACCACCTCTTTATCTTCGAAAAGCTCCTCATTCATTCTCCACCTAAAGGAATTCTGATCTTTGCTTTTCATTTCCATAAATATTGAATTGTGATCTGATAATGTTCGTGGTATTATCTCTATTTTACTCACCCTGGGTACTAGTTCCTTGGAGATCCATATATGATCTATTCTTCCAGAACTTTGATTTGGTTCTGAAAAGAATGTAAACTGTTTAAGCGTAGGATGCTTTAACCTCCAAATATCCACTAGGCCCAGGTTTTCTACCAATTCAAAGAAGGATTTTGGTAACTTGCCTTCATTCTTCCTTTTCTTTGTCCTGTCCAATTCTGGTACTGTCACTCCATTGAAATCACCCATAAGCACTATCTTTTGGTCCATATACTCTGCTAACCTTTCTTCCAAATTCTTGTAAAATTCCGCTTTGTTTTCATTCGGTGCATAAATTCCCACCACCAACATTTTTTCTCCTTGGGTCGATATTTGGACCGCTATCACTCTTCCTTCTTCATCTTTAAACATCAGATTTGGGTCCAATTTGTCTTTTATGTACAAAACCACTCCTCTCTTTTTATTTTCTACTGAATTTATAAATTCTTTACCCAACCTTTTATTTCTAAGAATATAATTGTGTTTTTTCGCCACATGTGTTTCCTGAAGACAGATTATATCCAAATTTTTCTTCTTCAAAATATGATCAATTTTATTTCTTTTCACTTTATTATTCAATCCATGTACATTCCAAGTATGTATCTTCAATGATGCCATTTTACTTCCTAATATCAGGAAGATAGGATTTTACCTAGTCTTGGTCGGGTTCTTTACTTAAATCTTTATCTTCTTCCTCTTCTTCACTCTCTGACTCTTTATCCTCTTCCTCTTTTTCCTGTTCTTCTTCTGATTTCTCTTCCTCTCCTTCTTTTTTCTTTCTTCTCCTTCTTTGTGGTTTTGGTTCTTCTTCCTCTTCTGCAGTCGCTTCAGCTAGGATAACCAGGTCTGGGCTCAGCTCTCCCAAGAATTTTTCGTACTTTCTCAAGAATTTCCCAATATCATGCATACTTCTCAGCACATGTCTTTTCTCTTTATAAAAAAACATTATTCCTTCGGGGTATTCCCATCTATGCTGGATTCCATTTTTCCTAAGCAGGGCCACCATTGCTTTATAATTGTCACGTTTTTTCAAAAATCTTCCAGGAATTTCTTTAAACACGATTATAGGCTTGCCTCCGATGATTAGCTTGTTGGTGAAGCTCAAACTTAAAATCTCATTTTTCATCTCCATTGTATTGAGAACCACCACGCAATCACCAGGTGCTTTCCTTGCCTTGGCCTTTGCTGATTTTACCTTAATTCTGAATACATTCACAATTGTCTGGCTCACTTCTTCATCCGTCTTTCCCATCCATTTCGCCAATTCGGCAATTATCCTTGACTTAATATCTTCTCCCGATTCTTCAGGGATACCCCTTAATTTCAAATTCAATTGCCTTTGCTTCATTTCAATTAATGCCAAATTATCAAGCATTTGTTCATGTGCCCGGTCCATTTTCTTCATACTATCTTTCACTTTGTCAGTCTCTTTTTTAACCTCCTTTACCTCCTTTTGGGTCTTCTTGATTGTTTCTTCCATTGTTTTGGATCTCACCGACAAATCTTTTATTTGAGTTGATAATTCTCCCACAGCTCCTTCAATCTTCTTATCGATCTCTCCCAATTTTTTATCCATTCGTTGTTCACTGTGTTTAAATTCATCTTTAATTTTTTGCCATAGAGCTTCTAAATCCTTGACTTCTTCTTGCTTTGAACCTCTTCTATCTTTTGGTGTGCTTGCTGCCTTCCTTTCTTCTTTACCAGCCATTCTTCTACAAAAAACAGGAAAGAGGGGAAATTCCCCTCTTCACCACTAGGGGGACCAGTATTAATAAATTCCTACAGTTAACCTGCAATAACCCAACCACCCCCAGATGGCGCTGTAATAAATTCCAATACCTAAAATCAACAGTTATTCCGTCTGCCACTGGGTGGATTACTCTGAAACCTCAAGTCTTTCCAGTACTTTTCCACTCCCAGAGACAGAGAACCAGCAGTTTCTAGTTACATTAAATCAAACCCTTCTAGCAAGTTCCTTCTTTATCCCTCCAGCAGTCAAAGCACCCTTGAAACCTGAAACAAAGAAACCAAGTCTCGCAACTCTTCAGCCACTTATAGGCTTAATCCACAGTTCGCTCCAAAAACCCAAAAAAAGAGAGAGAAAAGAAGCCAAATACTTCAGCCACTTGTAGGCTTAATCCAAATAAGGGAGAATCCCAGATCCGCAGTTCCCCAGCAATAAACCCCTCTTCAGCCACTTGCTGGCTTAATCCAAAGTCGACCCCCCCTTTCCAGCCTCTCAGCTGGTGGGAAACGTTTTTACTTTGTTCTTAATTATAGCAAAGAAAAAAAAAGGGCAGCCTCCGTCTTTCTCCCCTTCGGTGCTGCAGCGATACAAGCAAAGCACTCAGGCAACTCAAAGCTCCTCTGCATTCAGGGCTAGAGCGCAGAAAATATAAAGTTCCCAGATCGCTTGCAGTTCCACCCCCAGGAAAGGGACAAGGTAACAATATAAAAGCTCTAAGCAATTCTTTTCCACCCTCAAAAAATTGCCTTGTTACAATGTAATCAAGGACTTCTGAAAAACTCACTCCGCAGGCAAACAGTTTCACTTTCCGTCGCTCAGCTCCTACGATCACTTCTCTGCGCCATTTTTCCCCGCTGTTGGGACGGACTCCCTTTTTGCGCCCCACAGCTTCATCAATCCGATTGTTAACTTCAATCCAGAATTTATTTCAGCCTTCTTTATTCCTCAGATTAATTATAATTTAAGGAAGCTTGCTGCTTACCATCGGAAGCCAGAGACTGCACTTAACGGAGTCAGTGGTCTCTCCCCCTTCGCGCCCGCAGCTCAATCCTTCTCCCGGCTCCCACGCAGTAAAAACCGGGTGAAGGAGAGCACGCAGGGCGCTGCTGGGTGCCACGACACTCAGGGTAACCCCCCCTGAGGTTTTTGAGGTCCGCGGAGCCTTCGCGTGACCTCTAAAGGCTCCGTTAAGTTCGGGATTCCCCGGAGGGCTATCCCGCGCTTCCTTCGATGGCCGCAGCTCACCGGAAGTCCGTATGTGCCAATGTTTTCAAGGTCAACATCTAAACCATTGAGCCTCTTGGGCTTGCCGATTGGAAGGTCGGCGATTCGAATCCTTGCAACGGGGTGAGCTCCCGTTGCTCTGTCCCAGCTCCTGCCAACCTAGCAGTTCGAAAGGCTTGACAGGCATAAGTCAAGAATGCTTTGAAGGTGTTTCCTGCTTGTAGGTTAAGGGGTGATATGATAGCCATGTTCAAATATATAAAAGGATGTCATATAGAGGAGGGTGAAAGGTTGTTTTCTGCTGCTCCAGAGAAGCGGACACGGAGCAATGGATTCAAACTACAAGAAAGAAGATTCCACCTAAACATTAGGAAGAACTTCCTGACAGTAAGAGCTGTTCGGCAGTGGAATTTGCTACCAAGGAGTGTGGTGGAGTCTCCTTCTTGGAGGTCTTCAAGCAGAGGCTTGACAGCCATCTGTCAGAAATGCTTTGATGGTGCTTCCTACTTGGCAGGGGGTTGGACTGGATGGCCCTAGTGGTCTCTTCCAACTCTATGATTCTATGATTGATTCTATGAAAGCATGCCCGTACAAGTAGATAAACAGGTGCCGCTCCGGCGGGAAGGTAAATGGAGTTTCCATGCGCTCTGGTTTCTATATGTGGACAAACGGTGGCTCCCTCGGGCTGAAAGTGAGATGAGCGCCACAACCCCATAGTTGCCTTTGACTGGACTTAACCATCCAGGGCTCCATTACTGTATCTTTTTACCTTTTTACATCACCCAGAATGCTGGCGTCCCCTCCTGCCAGCAACCTTTTTATTTTTACATTTTTTAAAAAAATAACGGCCCTGCACTCCAAACAAACCCCACAGTGCCTCTGGGCCCAATCCATTTCTTACCACAATTGTGCTGCCACCCAGCCAACAACCCACTGGGAAGGTCATAACATGGTGAGAGCCATGCTCAGGGCCCCTGAAATACGCCATGGGTTCTGCACAGTTTCCGTATATCCTCCCGCAATGTTACAAGCAGAGATGTAGCAGTCTTCCGGCACACTGAGTGTGCATGTAGAGCGTGCATGTAGATCTAGATCTAGGGAAGTTATAGTACCACTGTATTCTGCTCTGGTCAGACCTCACCTGGAGTACTGTGTCCCGTTCTGGGCACCACAGTTCAAGAAGGATACTGACAAGCTGGAATGTGTCCAGAGGAGGGCAACCAAAATGGTCAAAGGCCTGGAAACGATGCCTTATGAGGAACGGCTTAGGGAGCTGGGTATGTTTAGCCTGGAGAAGAGAAGGTTAAGGGGTGATATGATAGCCATGTTCAAATATATAAAAGGATGTCATATAGAGGAGGGAGAAAGGTTGTTTTCTGCTGCTCCAGAGAAGCGGATACGGAGCAATGGATTCAAACTTCAAGAAAGAAGATTCCACCTAAACATTAGGAAGAACTTCCTGACAGTAAGAGCTGTTCGACAGTGGAATTTGCTACCAAGGAGTGTGGTGGAGTCTCCTTCTTTGGAGGTCTTTAAGCAGAGGCTTGACAGGCATATGTCAAGAATGCTTTGATGGTGTTTCCTGCTTGGCAGGGGGTTGGACTGGATGGCCCTTGTGGTCTCTTCCAACTCTATGATTCTATGATTCTATGATCTAACTAAACATGAAAGAGAGGTAGGAGGATACCAAACGGCAGTGGAAAGAGCAGAAAGAATTGGCCTAGCCTAGTCTACCATTTTGCCCGTCTCTTAGTGCAGACCCAGGTCATCGAGCCTGAGCTTACACAGCCGCCAACCATCATGAACCACTATGGGCAAGATTGGCAGCAAGAGCAGCAGCAGCAGCAACAACAACATTAAAAGTTTTGTTATTTATACCCCACCCATCTGGCTGGGTTTCCCCAGCCGCTCTGGGTTGCTTACAGCACATAAAAAAATGTAAAACTTTTTTTAAAAATTCACGATACAGGGTCCTATGTTCTCTTGCTAATTATGCTGGTTTAAAGGTGCATTTTATATTTGACATCATTTAGTAATGTTTTTTTAAAAAAATGTTTAAGGTATCTTTTCTGGTTAACTTTGCTGTGACAAATGTGCAGTTTGTAGTTGACTCCTTCAAAATGTTTTATTTTGAAATCTTTAAAGATAATATTTTAGTTGCCCGTTACGTTGCTTTGAATGTATACTTCGTATTTGTTTCATTCTAGATTGTTTTGTCAAATGTTTTAATGTAGGTTGTCAACCGCTTTGAGGTTTTTTCCCCCTTAAAAATATAAAGCGGCATAGAAATGAAATTATTATTATTATTATTATTATTATTATTATTACCCACTCTTACTTCTCCCTCTCTGCTTTTTTATTATTAAAAAATCTTTGTCTATGTTTCTGCCTCTAGAGTTGTTTAAGCTGGGCAAGTTGCTTTGCTAATTTGGGCAGTTATTTATGTAATACCATCACTATATGGGATAGTTTACAGCAGGGGTCCCCAAACTACGGCCCCCGGGCCGGATGCAGCCCAATCGGCCTCCCAATCCGGCCCGCGACGACCCCCGCCGCCCGCTGCCGTCGCCCGCTCTTATGGCGCGCGGCGCAGCGACGATCAGAAAAATCGGCAAAAAATCGCCGAAAATCCTTTTTGCGCATGCGTATGGGCCTCTCCCGACCCAGAAGAGGTCATTTCCGATGCACTTCCGGGTCGGGGGAGGCCCATACGCATGCGCACAAGCGATTTTCGGCGATTTTTCCCCCCGCCCGTGTGCGTGTGCGCATGCGCACGGGCGCACACTCCCCCGCCCTCCGGCCCGCTGCGCGCGCACTCCCCTGCCCTCCGGCCCGCCGCGCGGTCGGCGCGGCGGGCACCGGCCCACTGCGCGGTAAGTCTGGGGACCCCTGGTTTACAGAATAGCAGGCTTTTTGAAGGAGAGTTGCTTCTACACATAAACTCTGTCTCTGTGTGTAGACATCCACACATGACATGTGGGGTCTGGGGTGAGGGTCAGGACCAAAGAACATTTTGACCACAAGGACATGGTCTTGCTACTCTTCCCTACACACCAAGGGTTCTAAAGCACATTTTAAATAAAACACAAAGCGTATTAATTAAAAGATCATTCATTGCCATATATTATTTACATTATAAAAGCCTCACATTAATTATATATTCACTTTTAGCCAGAAACAAACCTCCTGTACTCAACAAGAAATGAAAAATGTTTCTACTGACATTACATTATAACATGCAAACCGGGTCCTCCCTGCAGGAGAGGGCGCGCGTTGCGGCGGGTCCCAGCAGACCAGGTCTAGGTGTTGGGACGGGAGAATTGGAGCAGCCACAACACCCTATTGGTGGTCCATCTGACGGGATGCAATTGGGCTCAGGGCTTGCCAATCAAAGAGTCAGATGGACCAGTATTTAAGCACTGCACTCACCGTAGAGATCCTCCTTCTCCAGTTGAATTGCATCGGAACACTCGCCCACCGCTCCCTAATTCTAGGGCTTTTGCTTGATCTTGCTATGCCGTCGTGTGTCATCTGCCGTTGTTGCAGGGGCACGGCAGGAATTTTTCCCACTTGGCTGATTGGCTGTTGCCACTTGGGTTTTGCCTGCCGCATAGCAATTCGCCACAACTTGTAAGGTTGGCAGATAGGCTCTGGTTCATGCTGATAGGGAGGTATGATCCCTTACCACCATATATATATATATATATATATATATATATATATATATATATTCGGGTATTCCTCTTAAGGGAATCCAGGGACCGATGGTTGGTATTAACCAAGTGGTGTTGCCCTAATCCAGTGTTCTGGGCACATGTGGGGGAATCACATGTGGTGTGTACCTGGCTGCTGGCTCAAGGTGTGCCCTAAGTCAGTGCTACCCTAGGTAGCTAGTCGAACCAGAGCCTATGCAACCACTCACTTGATTTGTAATCAATAAAGTTGTGGCCTAAATTCTGCCAAAAACCTAACCAAAAATATGAGTCATGTCTGAATTTATTTCTAGGGCTGGGATAGAGGGTCTCCACACGCAAATGGATATCTTTGCATGATGGTGTGTTCCAAGAGCTACAGACTAATATCTAACTTATTACAGTGGTACCTCGGTTTACGAACTTAATCTGTTCCGGAAGTCCGTTCTTAAACAAAGCCGTTCTTAAATCGAGGCGTGCTTTCCCTAATGAGGCCTCCTGCCGCCAGTGTCCTTCCACCTCTCAGGGTTGACCAAACCATTGAGTCCCTGGATTCCTTTAACAGAATACCCCTTCACATAGGGATGGCGAGAGCATTCCCCCATCCCTATCACCTGAACCAGAGCCTATCCGCAACCTTACAAGTTGTGACGATTTGCTATGCGGCAGGGGAAACCCAAATGGCACCAGCCAATCAGCCAAGTGGGGGAAATTCCTGCTGTCCCAATGACAGACGACACACGACGGCATAGCAAGGTCAAGCGCACAAGCCCTATATATAGGGAGAGGTGGGCGGGTGTTCCGATGCACTGACCAAGAGAGAAAGCTCAGGGTCACATGCATTGGCATATATAGGTCCCTTGATCCGTTTAGCCTGCGTCCCATTGGCTTGATTCAACCCTGCATCGAGGGACATGTTTCTCTGAAAATAAGCCATACCCCGAAATAAGCCATACCCCGAAATAGGCCATAATGATAGGCAGTTTAACTTTGTAGGTTAAACTGTACCATAGTTAATAAAAAAATAAGACACCCCCTGAAAATAAGCCACCATGTGTTTTTTTGAGGAAAAATAAATATAAGACGGTGTCTTATTTTTGGAGAAACGTGGTATAGGTCCCTTGATCCATTTGGCTAGCGTCCCATTGGTCAGATTAAACCCAGCATCAAGGGACCTACCAATTGGGTGTTGTGGCTATCCAATCGTACCCACCCACAACACAAGGGTTTGGTTGCCAGGTGCCATCGCAACATGTGCACTCTTTGAGGGAGGACACGATATGGAGTGTTAGGGGAAGGGTAGTACTCCTTCTGGGGTAGTTTGTCCACCTTTGGTCCCCACCCTGCACTCAAGGAAATGGAGCTCATCTTCTCCAGTGAGTAACAAGATCCGACCCGATGTCAGACACTGGCTGGACACTTGAGGAGTAGTGGCTAGACACTGAGGAGTGGCCACCGGGAGTAGGGGGGTTGGAGACTGACTTGGAAAATAGGACCAGTGATCTGAGGGAGCCTGTAACAGCCAAGAGATGAGAATCAGAGGCAGGAGAAGCTGCAGGGTTGCAGCGGCGGAGGAAGCCGCTTGGGCGTCTGGGGCGGAGGGCCCAGGGGCAGGGCAAGCCACCTATGGGACAGGGCAAACCGTGGGGCTTCAGAGTCTGCCTGTCTACTCCCATGCAGCCACCCTACAGCTGGGGAGGTAGGCAGCAGGTGGAGCATTGGGGCAGCGCAGAGCCTGCGGGCGCCCAAGCCACCACGTCACTCCCAGGAAAGATGTGTGGCTCGGGGGCGCTGCAGGCGCCGTGGTGAGTGCCGCCCAGCATTTGTCACCCGCCTCAGCGGTGACACCCGGGGCAAACCAGAATTGGATCCAGAATTGGCCTCCACAGCCACTTACGGACTCATTGTTAAAACCGTGTTTGTGGAAGACAATCTTACTCAGCTACGAGTGATCGCCAAAGAAGAAAGACTCCCCTACCCTGGATGTAAATATTAATATCTAGCTTTTTTTTTTCAATGCACGTGTAATTTTTTCTGCTGTGGTAAAAAAAAAAGTGATTAAAATACCCACATGTTGTTTCTAATACGTCCTTTTTATGAAAAAAGATTTATTTTCTTGCTTTAATCAAGTAATGACTTAAAATGATAATTTGGTAGGGAAACAACTTGTCAAGCATTTAACAGATTTGATTAACATTTATAAAAACAGCAGGAGGGCACTGATTTATTACTGTTGCTATTATTATCCAAATTGTGATAGGCCTAGGCAGAGGCAAACAAGCCGAACAAGGAAAGTCAGGTACTTGCCTCTTTTTTTGAGGGGGGGAGAAAAACCTCTTCACAACGATGATTATGGAGGTACAAAATAAACTCTTTCCGTTAAGAAAAACCTCTTGTTCTGCTCCTGTGGTTCAGGGTAGCAACAGTAAAAAAAGATAAAGGTAAAGGACCTCTGGACAGCTGAGTCCAGTCAAAGGCGACTATGGGGTGTGGCGCTCATCTCGCTGGGAGCCAGTGTCCGCAGACAGCTTTCCGGGTCATGTGGCCACCATGACTAAACCGCTTCCGGTGCAACGGGGCAACGTGACGGAAACCAGAGCACACAGAAATGCTGTTTACCTTCCCGCCAGAGCGGTATCTATTTATCTACTTGCAATGGCATGCTTTCAAACTGCTAGGCTGGCAGAAGCTGAGACAGAGCAATGGGAGCTCACCCCGTTATGCAGATTTGAACCGCAAGCCCAAGAGACTCAGTGGTTTAGACCACAGTGCTACCCGCCAGCAGCGGAAGAAGCTGCTCAGCCGCCTGGGGCGGCATGCCCAGGATCAAGGCGAGCCACCCATAGGGGCAGGATGAGAGTGGGGCGAGCTACCAATAGGGGCAGGGCGCACTGCGGGGCCTCCAGAGTCTGCCTGCCTCCTCCCACTCAGCCACCCTACAGTTGGGGGGAAGGCAGCGGGCGGACCATCAGGAGAGACGCACGACTCAGGCGTGCTACAGGCCCCCTGGTGGTGAGTGCCGGCCGCAATTTTGTCACCCCCTCAGTGGGGGCCTGCACCCACCGCACCCCCTTCCTCCGCCCCAGCCACCCGCTCCCCTGCAGCGATAGTACAGGTTCGGAAGCAAAGCACACCGTCTAGAAGTCACAATTGCAAAGTATATAAGCAAGGCAAGGGATTCAGAAGTTACAACGATGCCCTACAGTTGTGACACCATTCCCACCCAGATTTTAAAGACAAGACACCTTTACAGGAAGGCTGCGTGTGCAAACACGAGCTTCGTCTGGGTAAGTGCGTCTGATCTCATCTATGGAGACCTGGTTCTCAGCAACAAGACTGTATTTTGTCCCTCTGATTCCAGCTGTAGTACCATCTCCTGCCCACCACCTCCGCTGGCTGACAGAGATCCTCCCCAACGAAACTCTGCCCGTTCTTACGTGTTACATTCCTTGAATGAAAAGCAGTGCTGCAAAATGTTGGGCTGTGACCTGGGAGCTGTGAAGCTCACTGGGTGGCCTTGGAGTCAGTCACCGTCTCTTAGCCTAACCTACCTCAGAGGGTTGTTGGGAGGATGAAATGGGAAGGAGGAGAACCACGTACACCACCTCCAGCTCCTTGGAATATAAAGGTGGCATAAAAATGAAATATAAAAAAATGAAATAAAACTATTGAGAATTCTGTAGGCTCTCTTGGAAACAGGCAGAGCAGTCAAGAGGAGGACAAGGTAAACAAAGGGGAGCAGGGGCTGATGGCCACTGTTCTACGATACCCATTTCTCCCACCATCTCTTTATGGTTATCTTCTCTGCCCTTAAGAATGAGCTGTTCCTGCTTCTTCTGACCTCTAGGGGTAACTGTGAGGAACCTGTAAGCCAGACATAGGCAAACACGGCCCTCCAGATGTTTTGAGGGACTACAATTCCCATCATCCCTGACCACTGGTCCTGTTAGCTAGGGATCATGGGAGTTGTAGTCCCAAAACATCTGGAGGGCCGAGTTTGCCCATGACTGCTCTAGGTCTTGTTGAACTCCAGCAACCATTGTGGCTAGTGCATGTTCATCAGGGATGACAGAGGCTGGAAAACATCTGGAAGCCACACATTCCCATCCCTGCTCTAGGGAAAGATAGCTACCAAATGAGGGGGGAAAACAAAAATATTGTACTGCCCTTAAAGGTAAAGGTAAAGGAACCCCTGACCATTAGGTCCAGTCGTGACCGACTCTGGGGTTGCGCGCTCATCTCGCATTATTGGCCGAGGGAGCCGGCGTACAGCTTCCAGGTCATGTGGCCAGCATGACAAAGCCGCTTCTGGCAAACCAGAGCAGCACATGGAAACGCTGTTTACCTTCCCGCTGTAGCGGTTCCTATTTATCTACTTGCATTTTGACGTGTTTTCGAACTGCTAGGTTGGCAGGAGCTGGGACCAAGCAACGGGAGCTCACCCCGTCACAGGGATTCGAACCGCCAACCTTCTGATCAGCAAGCCCTAGGCTCAGTGGTTTAACCACAGCGCCACCTGGGTCCCTGTAGTGCCCTTAGTAGTGCCCTTAAACGCTAACAAATATATCTCAGCAAAGAGCCCTTCGTCAGATGCATAAATTCAGGCTATAAAGGGGCTTAATCGCACAGAATTATACTGGCGATTATTTCAGCAGCACAATCAAAAAAGCATTTTTGACACAATGAATAAGCTTGCATTTTGTGATGTGTGATCAGGCCAATGCCTTCAGGCTCTGGGTTTCTTTGCAGATTATTATCGCCCACCAACTGAACCCACAGATACCGTACCCAGAGCTGCCACTCACAGCTACATTATTTTGACAGTGGGCCCACCATAAACAAACTTGGGCAGGGGCATAAACAATTAAAAAACTGAAAGCTGGCTTAACTGTTTCCCCAAGGAAATAAAATTCAGCATCCTCAGGCGACCAGAACTTTGATCAGAGTGGGGTTAAAAAAAAAAAAAAGGCACAAATTTACAAATCTTTGCATATAGGCCAAATACTGCCCAGGTATTAAGCCTTAGCAAACAAGCCCCTTTCAGAGATTCTGTATTTTCTGTTTTTATATTGTGATTTCGTTTTGTGAACCACCCTGAGATCTACAGGTATAAGTCGGTATAGAAATTAAATAAATTAATTAAAGAAAACCATGGAGCATTCTGCTTTTCCACTCCAATCTCAGCTATTCATGCAGTTATTCAGTGCCCTGGAGATCCTCGGTGTTAGGAACTGCGAGCATAAATTATGTGCATGTTGAATTTTGTATGATTTGCATCCCCATTTTTAAATTATTCTACGGATGTTTCCCCTAGATGAGTAAAAAAAAAAAATCAAACAGAAGGGAGGTTAATTGACCACACTAATGAAATTATGGCATTTCTGTTCGAAATCAAATGTGCCAGAGTATTACAATGCCCCTACCCAATACAAGGGACATGCTCCTTTTTTCTTTGAGGAGGTATTTCCCCAAAATGCCTTCATCTTTTCCAAGAATCAGATTAGTCTATTAAGGAGATGTAATGATGAACTTAAAAAACAAATCAGACACACATACCTTGGCGCCTCCCCCTTCCTTAAATAAAAAAAGCATTTTTATCAGATATCTAGTTTCTCTTTAAAAAAATTTTTTTTGAATAAAATAAACTTTATTTAAGTTGAATTAAAATACATTCGACACATACTCAAAGAACACAGGCATACCCAACAAACACTAAATCATATATAAATCATAATATACAAAATCATATAAAAATAATAATAAAGTAATCTACAACATTCATCTCCAAAGGATAATAATAGGAATAATCATAATATAGTGTAAATAATAATAAACATATTAATCCAAAACACAAAAATTCTCGACAGTACATAAACAATGAAATAAGAAAATAGAAAAGAAGAAAAAAGCAGAAAAAAGTAAAAAGGGGGGGGGAGAAAAAGAAAAACATACATTCATCTCATCATTCGTACCCAAAAAAACCCCAATGACAATATCTTACTAATTCATCAAAGATCCCGATCCCGTACCTATATTTCTCCCACTAAAGACTTCCACTTATCTCTATTCTCAGATTTCTTTAAATATTATTTTTTCCAATACTGAATTCCCAATTCTATATACTTAAATAGGCATGTCCAATGGTCATCAAATAAGGTATAAGCTCAAATGACATTCAGATTTCGAAATAAAATATAATAAAGTAATATAGTAAGTCACCCTTTTCCATTGTCTCCGTGTGTTTTATCTCACTATGGCTCGATACGAGGTGCTAGAAATAGACCCAAGACTTTACCATGGGGCATTGTCCCTTCATGTACTCCCCGAATTTTTCCCAATTTTGATAAAAAAAATATATTAGTATATCCTCTAATTGAATTGGTCAAATTGTCCAAATCTAAATAGCTTAATAACTTCTCCTGCCATTCCATAATGCTGGGTACTTCTTTCTTTTTCCAGTAGGAAACAGATATCTAGTTTCTCAATGTCATCTAGAGCCCACATGACATATGAGGCAGTCACATAGCAGCGGTTTTCATTTTAACTATATATAAAAAGGGAACTTTAAAACTGAATTCTCCATAGAGAAGTATTTCTGTCTCAGGGCAACTGCAAATAATTCTTCCCAATACCAGGGCAATCGTCCCAAGAGTCAGTTTTGTGACAGGGCAGAGCAAAAAGCAACAGTGAGCACAGCCCTGCAAGCAGACGTTAAATCTTTTATATGCGCTGTGCCGCCTTTGGGACATTGACAGTAAATCTGGGCAGCCTCTCAATATGGGAACTTGCAGAATTACAGCAGCTATACTATGACTGAAAGAAGCAGCACAACATGGTTGTGGGTGTACGTTAATGATCCAATTATAATTTCCCCCATAATATTAATTTATCTTAAAAACCATTGTAAACAGTTAAAATGTTAGTAGGATTGGAATAAAGGTGAATTTTGGATAAATGGAGATGTAAAAAAATTGGATTATTATAAAAAATGGAGGAGGGAATGATTAACAATAGGACCCACAAAGGAGAGGAGGGAGGTACAGGAGATTCATTGGAATCTTGTTTTTATGTTGGATGTTGGATGTGTGATTCTAAAACTGTTACAGTGGTGCCTCGCTTAACGAATGCCCTGCTTAACGAAATTTCCGCTTAACGAAATGATTTTTCGAGCGGAGGTTGCCTCGCTAGACGAATTCGTTTTATGAAAAATTCGTCTAGCGAATCGCGGTTTCCCATAGGAATGCATTGAAATTCAATTAATGTGTTCCTTTGGGCAAAAAAAAATTCGGAAAAAATTCAATGCATTCCTATGGGATTCGCTAGATCAATTTTTCGTTATAAGAAAAAACCCGTGGAACGAATTAAATTCGTCTAGCGAGGCACCACTGTATTTGAAAAACCAACTAAATAAATAAAAATAGAAATTGTTGTAAAAGCAAGCTACAGTCAACCAATGTAGTTAAGGTCATATACTGTATATTCCTGTGTATAAGACTACTTTTTAACCCAGAAAAATCTTCTCAAAATTCAGGGGTCGTCTTATATGCCGGGTCGTATTTCTTATACAGTGAGTATATCCCAAACTCTATATTTTAACTGGAAAAGCTGGGGATCATCTTATACGCCCAGTCGTCTTATACGCCAGAATATACGGTAATCATAGGATTGTAGTGTTGGAGGGGACCCTGTGGGTCATCTAGTCCAACCCCCTGGTGAAAAGAAATTTCACTGTGGCGACCAGAACCTACGGTAGGTTTAAGGCACCGTTGGGCGCTTTCTTGTATATCTGAATTTCTAACACTGTTTATTTTCCCCACCCAAATACAATTGCAATCGTGTATGTAAAGCGAGCATAAGTTGCAGACTCACTGTATTTGTAAAGCGCTTTGGTGTATAAATATTTTGAATGAATGAATGAATAAATGAATAAATAAATAAACAAGGCCTTCTTTTGAAAGCGTTTAAAATACTGTGCGTTTTAAGCGGAGCTGACTAAACCAGAAACTAACTATCTTGAGAAGAGAAGGGAAGCGGCTGCAGGAGCCCCTCAATTTTGGGCTCAATTTTTCCTAACAGGCTTCCACCACCACGATATGCGCACTTGTCAAACTACAATGGTAGATGTCAGTTCTACAACTGGATTTTTAAGGAACAGGTGAATTCTTTAATGCTCCGCTCCTCCACGTGTTGGAGCTATGAGCTGTTTTATTATGCTTGCATTTTATTCTATTGTATTTTCAAAATATTTCTATTGATGTAAAGTGCTCTGGTGCGTACGAGTGAAGGTGGGTACACAAAATGCTTAAAACGCATAAATGATAGCAGTGCGCTACAGAATCTGTTCCTGCAGCACCTCGCTCTTACCCATTTAGTCTGGAGTTTTAGATAATCCGCATTTCAAAAGAGAAACAAGAGCAGCAAGGGGAAACAAAGCAAAACCGCAAAATCACACACAGGCCGCAGATACCTGCTCAGTATATTTAGCTGGCATTCCCTGCAGGCCCACAATTATGCCCCCCTCCCTAGTCAGGAGCAATTTACTTGGCTTGTTTCTTTGGTGGTGGGGTGTAGTGGGGGGGGGGATGGAATAGAAGAATCAACCTTTTTAGAAAAATATTCTGCAATGAAAAGGATTCATGCATGATTCTGGCCTTTTTAGTGTCGTCTGTCTTATTATTATTATTTTAAAAAGAAAAAGCTCAGACAGAAAAACAAACAGCAGCAGCAGCAAGTAATTGAACAGTGAGCCACAACACACTGCAAATACTCAGAGGAGTAACTGAGACGTGTTCCTGACTACAGGAAGTTCAGTGAAATCACTGGAGGAAAGCGGGGATGAGTTGCACACAAGGCGGGCAGGTGTTGTTGTTGTGTTCTTGTTCGAAAGTGGGAGGGGGGACTAAAAAGCAGGATCGGACAAAAGGACAAAGAAAATTAAGCTCTCACAAAGGTGGGGGTGGGCAGGGGAGAGGAGAGGAGGACAGAGAGCTTTCAGAACAAGATGTGGACATCGCTATACTGTATGCTAAATGAACCAAACAGAGCAAAGCCTGGAGAGATTCTGCAAGTTGCAGGCAGGGCCGGTGCTAGAGTTTTTTGCGCCCTAGGCAGATCACCAGGGGGTGAGAGGGAAAGAGAGAGAGGGAGAGAGGGAGGGAGAGAGAGAGAGAGAGAGAGAAGGGAGAGAGAAAGGGGGGGAGGAAGCCTGCTCTTGTGAGAGGTGATGGCGAGAGGCAAGGGAGGGCTCCGTCTGGGCCGCTTTCCCTTCCCCCGCCCCACAGTGAGCCGGGGAGAAGGGAGACGTGGCCGCCCGCCCCTGCGAGAGGTGGCGACAGGATCAGCGCCCCGAAAGCGCTCCTTTCGGGGCACTCATCCCGCCGCTGCCTCTCGCAAGAGCAGGCTTCCTTCCCACCCACCTAGCAGGCTGGCAAGCGCCCCCTCCATTTTGGCGCCCTAGGCAACTGCCTAGTTCGCCTAAATGGACGCGCCGGCTCTGGTTGCAGGTGACCATAAGCTTTACTGCATACACTCTCACACACACAGAGTGGTTTATTTGAAACACATAGAAAAATTAAGCAGGCAAGAACAAACTGTTTTAGATAGCAGCTGAGGAGGCAATTTTCATCAGGATCACAACTTGTCAAAAAAAAAAAAACCCACACCAAAATTTTTGCATGCCTATGGTAGCAGACATGGCCAAGTCTCTTGGGGACATTTTCCGAGCCACAGTTATCTGCAGTAGCAGTTGATATCTGGCTTTTTTTTTTAACCTACCACCCTGATAGTCATACGGTTGTACCTTGGTTGTCATACAGAATCCATTCCGGAAGTCCATTTGACTTCCAATACGTTCAACAACCAAGGTGCGGCTTCTGATTGGCTGCAGGAGCTTCCTGCAGCCAATCGGAAGCCGCAGAAGCCCCGTCGGACATTCGGCTTCCAAAAAAACGTTCACAAACCAGAACACTCACTTCCGGGTTTGCGGCATTCAGGAGCCAAAATGTTCGAATCGCAAGCCAATCGAGATCCAAGGTACGACCGAACTGCTGAATATCTCGAAGGAAGTAATTAACATAAACTTTTCTTAATAACTTAGTATTACGTGAGGGTTCCGTGCCTACCTCTGATGAGAACCCACATGAACCCTGGGCAAACCCTAAAACTGTTCACATAAACCACATCTCTCTCCTCACTCCTCCAAACCCATATGTCAATGCTACTTTTGCAAAGCCCCAACTGACCCACAAACTCTTCTCATTTTAGCCTCTCATTAATTCATTGTGCATATAACCATACCACAAAACAAGTTCCCCGACTGCATAAACAAGTCTACTATGCCAATCTTATTCAACGCTATGGTCACTTGTACATTTCTAATACAGTTAAGCTTGAAAGCTAGGCATGGCTTTCCAAAAAATCCCCTACATATCACAATTTAAAGAAAAAAAAGCTGCCTGTTTTCAATGAGTTCAAGGGAGCAATGAGGGGGTCCATGGCTTAGCTTCCAGTTTAGGAAGAAAGATGCAATATTTGCTTTGCCTGTAACCTGTTAGCTAATACAGTGGGACCTTGGTTCTCAAACTGAATCCGTTCCGGAAGTCCATTCCAAAACCAAAGCGTTCCAAAACCAAGGCATGCCTTCCCATGGAAAGTAATGCAAATCAGATTAATCCGTTCCAGACTTTTAAAAACAACCCACCAAAAAACACCAATTTAACATGAATTTTACTTTCTAAGAAGATTATTGACCCATAAAATGAAAGCAATAATCAATGTACTGTACTATAAAATAAACAAGACAGTATTGTAAATGATGAAAATTAAAATTATTATTTCTTTCTTACTTGCTCGGATGATAGTCATTGTTTGGAGGGGGGACTTTCATCCATTTCCACAGTCACACAATCTATCAATCAGCTGAACTGCGTTCCACACAGTCACAAAAAAAAAAATTAACTGAAAAAGCATCAAAAACAAAAATTCAAAATAAATAGCAAAACCAAAAGCGCCAAATACAGTGGTACCTTGGTTCTCGAACTTAATCCATTCCGGAAGTCCGTTTGACTTCCAAAATGTTCGAAAACCAAGGCACGGCTTCTGATTGGTGCAGAAAACAATAGCCGACAGCCGCATCGGACATTCGGCTTCTGAAAAACGTTTGAAAACCAGAACACTTACTTCCGGGTTTTCATTGTTTGGGAACCAAGGCATTTGAGAACCAAGTTACCACTGTACTAACTTCCACTTTGCGTACAGAGGCGGCATTCAGGCAGCATTTTTCCACATTTCCTTAGTTATTCATTTTCAAGTTTTATGTGATCTTTCACACAACATAAAAGCCGCTTCTGGAAATCTAGTAGAAGTTTAGTGCTCATTTCTGGGTTAATTGTTTCCCGGGGGGGGGGCAATTTGCAACCCCGTTAACTTGGAGATTTGTGTTGTAATTTTCCTGCGGTTTTCACAATAGCGCCACGACTGCTGACATTACAAAATCTGGATCGGTCTCCCAGTATGCAATTGCTTCCCACCATCTGAGATTTAAAATGTTAGTGCAACGTGGTGGTGGTGTGTCAATCAAAAAGCCACCGTTCCGTAACACAACACAACAAGAGGCAGAAGCATTATAACCAGGAAAACTTATGCAATAAGCCCCATGTCTGAATGTAGCCAGAAACAAGCTGCAGGTCAAAGATATAGGTGCTTTTGAACTATGTTTGCATCTGTTCTGAAACATCATGGTATTTATATTGCCGGTTCGATGTTCCAATCTACAAACCAAAACGAGCCATTCAGCCCTGGCATTAACTGTAGGTACGGGAAATAGTGGGAACAGAGTAAGAACAGAACTAAACTTGCTGGGTGCAATTTTACACAGCAGAAGTACTAAAAGTTATTTCAGAAGTTAAGGGACCTGCTAACAAAACACACCTACAACAATCCCAACGAGCATAATTCATTGAGTTCTTGCTATATATATATATATATATATATATATATATATATATATATGGTCCATGTTTGTTAAAGGCCACTTTTCTCCGAAACCGCTTGCCCGATCGCGTTCAAATTTGGCCACAACGTCACATTTAGGGAAGCTTTTAATGTTTGACAGGTTATTGTATTTTAATATTTTGTTGGAAGCCTCCCAGAGTGGCTGGGGAAACCCAGCCAGATGGGCGGGGTATAAATAATAAATTATTTTTATTATTACTATGCCATGAAGTTCTCTAACCGTGCCTTCTCCCCCTGACATGTGTTTTTGCTTCTACATGAGGGACTCCTCATGCAATTTCCTCCACCGTGCAATCTGCTGGTTTTTTTAGACTGAGATTTAGAAGTAAAGAAATATTTTGCAGCTGGCATTAACAGATCCACTTATTTGAGAATAATAATAAAAAATGACATACTTCAAACCAAGCATAAATATTTTCAAAAAGTAATTTGTTTTTTACTAGTTTAGAACAAACCATCACACTGAATCACTACAAAGCACTGGGAAGCTATTAAAATGATGAAGACTCCAATACTAGTAATAGGCATTAATCAGGCAGTCTATTGAAAGGAAGGGTTGTTTTCTGGCTAAACCTCGCTAAAGCACCACAAGAAGATGAATCTTTAGTACACTAAGCATCCCTCAAAGGACGTCCTGACAGCAGAGCATAGGGGGAAGGAAGTTCAGCCTTCAGAAGCTTCTCCTCATTTTAATTACAGCAACCACTTTTCGAATCTATATCTGGAATTGAGAATTAAATATTTACATAAAGCAGATCTTGAGAGAGGGGAGAAATGAGAAAAACACAAATGGTGCACCAATTGTACAGAAATAAAGCAGCATTTCTGACATCTGAAAATGGGCTGCGAATATATTGGGGCACAAATCCCAGAGAAGTGGGTTTACTGTGGGATGATCCACCCCCGCCACCTAATGGATCCAATTGCCTTCCAGAGAGTGGTAGGGGATGTTTTATCCTATGCTGATGGCCTTTCAGCTGATTCCCTGGTGGCCCGCTGGAATGTGGAGTTAACTGGGGCTATTGACTAGGAGAAGGGGACGACAGAGGACGAGATGGTTGGACAGTGTTCTCGAAGCTACGAACATGAGTTTGACCAAACTGCGGGAGGCAGTGCAAGACAGGAGTGCCTGGCGTGCTATGGTCTATGGGGTCACGAAGAGTCGGACACGACTAAACGACTAAACAACAACAATTGACTGTCTGGCTCTGAAGCACCTTCTCCAATTGCATGGAGCCTGGACAGCCCCGTGGTTTATCGCTGATGGCGATAAAACAATGGTTGAGACAGCTAGAATACCAGTGACGGAAATCTCATTCTGAATCAGACCAGTCACGGGCTAGAGCTCAACGTCGAGCCTACCAAGTGGCAATGGCGACGGCGAAGAGGACCTTCTTCACCGCCTCTATTGCATCTGCAGAAAATAGCAGCGGGAGACTCTTTCAGGTGGTTTGCAATCTATCAGAACTACCTTCGTCACGGGGGCCTGGTGTATGTGGATGATACCCAGCTCTACCTCTCTTTCAAATCAGAACCAGCGAAGGCAGTGAAGGTCCTGTGTGAGTGCCTGGAGGCGGTTGGAGGATGGATGGCGGCTAGCAGACTGAGGTTGAATCCTGGCAATACAGAAGTACTGTTTGGGGGGACAGGGGGTGGGCAGGTGTGTGGGATTCCCTGGTCCTGAATGGGGTAACTGTGCCCCTGAAGGACCAGGTGTGCAGCCTGAGAGTCATTTTGGATTCACAGCTGTCCATGGAGGCGCAGGTCAATTCTGTGTCCAGGGCGGCTGTCTACCAGCTCCTCTGCCTGGTTCCCTGCAACCTCACCTAGCGCAATGAGGGAACCACCATAAAGCTCAAGTGACCTCTGGAAAGAGGTCAACAGTCTGGCCAGCTTGTTGTTGTTTTTTTAAATCTTTTTTAAAAAGAAAAGGAAAAAGTCCTCCATTATTTTAGTCAATCGTTGTTTACTGGCCATTTCTTTTTTTCCAAGCTGGTAGCAGGCTAAGAGTCCAATATGACCCTTTAACGGGGAGGTTGGACAGCAACTCTCCTGGTCAGGGATGATGGAAGTTGGAGTCCAACCGCAAGTGGAGGCCACCATATTGGATATGGCAACCTCCAATAAGAGAAGGAGATAAGAATCCTGGCAGACAAGATTTTGGAGTGCAAAACCCCTGCAGGTTTGACAATGACTACACACACATCCATCTGAAGGGAGAGGTCAGAACAACAA
The DNA here is from genome assembly GCF_963506605.1 of Zootoca vivipara. Classification (NCBI taxonomy): domain Eukaryota; kingdom Metazoa; phylum Chordata; class Lepidosauria; order Squamata; family Lacertidae; genus Zootoca; species Zootoca vivipara. The sequence goes on from NC_083288.1 coordinate 7,654,914, forward strand.
AAGGTATAGTGAATTTGAAGGCATAACATGCTGGGTTAAAAGCAGCAAGGTTCAGTGTCCCATTTATTGTGGATCAAAAACAGTCATAGTAAGTCCTGTTCCAGAGCATATTATCCAGACTGGGCGCCCATTGATGTTTTTGCTCCAAAAATAAAAGAGGCCACGTTAGACATACTTGTTTAAACATGTGAGTAATGTCACCAAGATCTGGGAGATTCTGAGCAGAGTTATCTGGAAGCCGAGTTGCAGCCTTGAGCATAGGGGTGCCCAAACTGCTCTGGAGAACCTTGCATGAAGGAGAAATATTATTAGCACATCACACGGCACAAGAGAAACTTACCCCATTCTTTGGGTAGGCTATCCATCCAAGATCCCCCATTACTGATCGAGAGTCCAATAAATTCACTGAAAAACAAAAAAATTAAAAAAGAATGTGAACTGGGGGTGTTGCAGGGGGGGGGGAGGTAAATAATCATGGTTGCCACAGGAAACAAGCGACCATTTACTCTCTTTTTTATTCTCTTCTAATGCAAAAAAGGACAACTGCTCACAGCACACACTCACAACCTCCATTAAAGCCAAGCACAGTTGGGGCTCTGAAGCACCTCTAGGGAATCTCTAGTCTAGCAGATACCTTTACCCAAAAGCCAAGCATCCTGCTCTTAGCATTGTGGACCATATTTTCCTGAGCACGACCCAGCAGGGAAAGGGGAGAGAGAGGATTCTATACTGCAAGGACAGTAAGCTCAAACCTTGCATACATTTAACTTGTGTGCATTCAGCTTTACGCACTTGGCATAAAAATCAATTAAAAAGGGATGGAAAGGGGACAGGCAGCTGGGGGGGAAAGACTGGCAATCCCACCCGCCATTGCACCCAATGTGTTTTGACTATACAGTGGTACCTTGGTTCTCAAACTTAATCCGTTCCATATGTCCGTTCCAAAAACAAAGCGTTCCAAAACCAAGGAGTGCTTTCCCATAGAAAGTAATGAAAAATGGATTCCAGACTTTTAAAAAACAACCCCTAAAACAGCAATCTAACATGAATTTTACTATCTAACGAGACCATTGATCCATAAAATGAAAGCATTAAACAATGTATAGTACAGTGGAACCTCGGTTTATGAACACCTCGGTTTATGAATTTTCAGTTTATGAACACCGCAGACCCATCTGGAACGGATTAATTCACTTTCCATTACTTTTAATGGGAAAGTTCGCTTCAGTTTATGAACGCTTCAGTTTATGAAACAATTACACCCATGTTTCAGTTTATGAACGCTTCAGTTTAAGTACTTCGTGGACCCGTCTGGAACGGATTAATCCACTTTCCATTACTTTCAATGGAAAAGTTCGCTTCAGTTTATGAACGGTTACTCCGCGGACCGTCTGGAACGGATTAATCCACTTTCCATTACTTTCAATGGGAAAGTTCGCTTCAGTTTATGAACGCTTCAGTTTATGAGCAGACTTCCGGAACCAATTGTGTTCATAAACCGAGGTACCACTGTACTGCAGTCACACAAACAATCAATCATAAACTGAAGCGAACTTTCCCATTGAAAGTAATGGAAAGTGAATTAATCCGTTCCAGATGGGTCCACGGCGTTCGTAAGCCGAAAATTCGTAAACCGGGGTGTTCATAAACCGAGGTTCCACTGTATGCTGCTTGCACTGTACAGTTTACACCCTACAGTCAATTCACATGTGGAAAGGTTAGGGCCATAGCTCAGTGGCAGAGCATTTAAGGACCTTAATGTTGGAGCTAGAGCAAATTGGCTGCAACATTATTACAGCTGACAAGATTGATACATCCCTAAAAAGGCACTGTAGGAGTCTTGTGCTCCCTTCCCTGTGGGATAAGAGCCTCTCCAGGAGAGGGAGAGAAGAACAGGATCTTTACAGGATCAGAACAACAACAAAAAAGTAGGTCACGGAACTAAGCGGAAGACAACTCTAGAAAGCAGGTGCAAAAGGAGTGAGAAACGGAAACAGCAAGGCCTGTGGAGTGAAAGCGAGACCAGGTAGCAACAGAGTCAGGAGCGGAGCTGCAGGAAGCTGATGTTTTGTTGCCAAGGTTGCCAGGCTCAGACCCCAGGAGAGGGCAGAGTCTGGGAACTGGAATGGAGCCTGGTGAGGTGGAGGCAGAGCCCAGTACTTCTCAGCAGGGTCAGAAGATGTCACCTAGCACGTCCAAGACAGCAAAGCCGGACTCTCCAGCTGGCTGAAAAGGTCAAGCTTAATGAAACCTAGTGGGAGCAAACAGCAAAAGCTCTCAAGTCTAGCAGAAGACAGAGCCCTGCCTTTGTTCTTCAGTCCCCTTCCCTAGAGTTTACACTTTTCCCTGGAAAGGAAGCTGGCCAACCACAATCTAACATATAAACAAATCTTTGGATCGGACCCTAAAATCTGGTAGCAGTTCCAGGTTTTTTTTTTGCAGAAACAAAAGTCTGCCATACAGAAGTAGATATGGCATTTGACAAGAAAAACTGGTGACCAGTCCCAGGGGAGACAAAGCCCTAGTAAAATAGAGGCAGCCACTGTGATGTGAGTTGCAGTGGAGATCTGGAGAACATCACCATCTTTGTCCAACAGCCATGTTGGCTGGGGCTGATGGCGGCTGGAGTTCAACAACATCTGCAGGGCACAAAGTTGGCTACCTTGTTGTGTACCTTCACATAATTTGAGCCCCAGGTAGCCTTTGGCTTCTAACAGTGAATCCGTGACTTTGGGAATGGTGTTCCAGAACTGCTATGGGGAAGGCCAAAGGAAACAGTCTTACTCCTGAGACGAATCTGTTGACAAACTGATCTCAGGCTTCGTCTGTTGCACTGTACAATCCAAGAGAGAGCAGAGATTTATAAGAGCACTTTGGGCGGCAGGTAGGGAACACCCATCATGTATTTTAGGATTTCAGGAGCCTGTGAAGCAGCAATCCTCAACAGACTGCACCTTCCGCTCTAGGTAGAATTGCACTCCGTTTTGTCTGCCTGAGCTGACATCCACAGCTTCTGCCCTGCCAAGCTCTACAGCCAATTAACAGACAGTTTTGCATTAAATAGTAATAAACTATTCCCAAGCTTACGACATTTTTCTTGCATTACCTAAAATCCGTAGTCCAAACAGAGAGGGCATAATTAAAAAATGAATCTGCACACACTAAAGCAAGCTGAGGAAAATTATAGCAGCTTCCATTTTGGGCTTATAGTTAACAGTCTGTTGAGCCTTAAAAAAACACACACACACACACACATCCCTGCTAAACTAACACAAAGCCTAATTTTGTAAGAGGGTGAAGGCGTTATTTGGATGGCAACAAATTCATTTCCAATTCATCTAAGAGGCTTTTGTTTTTCATAATTTCCTATTAATTTTTGCAGATATTGTTTGAAACTACACCAACCCCATCTTTACTTTACTGATAATTCTGTTACTAAAGTTACATAAGAACTGCTTTAATCCAAGGCAGGCTATTGTTCCATCTCAGCTCAGTGATGTCTACTGTGATTGACAACGGTTCTTCTCCAGGGTTAGACAGCTGCCTATATCGTTCGTTCCTGTAGATGCCTAGGCCGGAAGCTGAGAACTGCCACATGCGAAGCATATGCTCTATCAACAAGCTATGGCCCTTCTTCGCACTAAAAAACCAAATCAGATCCAGTTATTGTGGAGTTATGAAGCATGCCCAATCTGGACCCTTCTGCTGTAAACAAAGTGAAATTGCCCGTGGTGTAATCAGAATTAGAAACCGTTCTTCTCAGGGAGACTTCCCACTAAGAGGCAATCTGCAAGCAAGTCACTATACTACACTACTCTAAGAAATTCAGTAGGTTCATTTGAGGTTCTGTTTAAAAATAAAATAAAATTCAGCAAATGGCAATGAGACAACTATGCCGCATGTTGTTCAGGTCGGCCCATTTCTCCATCTGGCACCAGGGCAGCAAGAAGCCAATATCTTTATCAGGAAGCACCTAAAACATCACGCTAACATCACATGAGGGCACAAATACACTCCCCAGACCTTTGTAAGTCAGTGAGCATCTTTTGGGGGGAAATGAGCCATGCCCTCTTCTGAATTAAGCTGCTTCTCACATAGCTGAATAATCTTCCATACAGAGCCGGCCCTTTCGTGATGCAATTGCCGCAGAAGTGTGGGAGGAAAGAGAAAATTAGCACCCCTGGGCTCCCGGGTTCTTCTCAGGGCCGTCTTAAGCATACCTGGCGCCATGGTGCGACGGATCCCTCCGGCGCCCCGCCCCCACCCCGTTTCCCAACGCAGCGCCCCCCTGGCGGCCCTGCGCCACCCAGCCTGGCCATAGGGTCGGCCCTGTTTCTTCTCATTCAAAAAAGGGTAAAGGACCCCTGGACAGTTAAGTCCAATCAATGGTGACTATGAGGTACGGCACTCATTTTGCTTTCAGGCCAAGGGAGCCGGCGTTGTTCCACAGACAGCTTTCTGGGTCATGTGGCCAGCAGGACTAAACCGCTTGTGGTGCAACAGGGCACTGTGATGAGTGCCAGTGCACACGGAAATGCCGTTTACCTTCCTGCCGGAGTGGTACCTATTTATCTACTGGCACTGGCATGCTTTCGAACTGCTAGGTTGGCAGAAGCTGGGACCGAGCAATGGGAGCTCACTCCATCGCAAGGATCCGAACAGCCGACCTTCTGATCGACAAGGCCAAGAGGCTCAGTGGTTTAGACCACAGCGCCACTCGCGTCCCTACTTCTCGTAAGCTGCTGCCCGCCCACCAGGTGAGACTCCTAACCAGTGTGGGACTCTTTAGAGCAATCCCCCCCCCCAAAAAAAATATTGAGTCCTTCCTGAGAGGAAGACATTGTGGCTGAAGTGGACCAGGAAAGTGCCTTCACGGATAGAATTTCCTTTTAAAAAATATTTTGAAGTCTATAGTTAGATATTTATAGTTAGAGATTTATTTATTTTTAAAGACACTGTGTGACGTGCCATACACCAGGCATAGGCAAATTCCGCCTTCCAGATGTTTTGAGACTACAATTCCCATCATCCCTGACCACTGGTCCTGTTAGCTAGGGATGATGGGAGTTGTAGTCCCAAAACACCTGGAGGGCCAAGTTTGCCTATGCCTGCCATACACTCTCCTGCCTAGAAAGCCTTGCTCTGAAGAGTTAGAGAGCAGAATGTACAGCAAAACAATTTTAAAATAAGAGGAGAGGAGGAGGTGTGGGGAAGGTGGTGACAGCTTATATACATAAATTCCCCTTTTACTTATCTTTGGCCCTCAAGAGATTGCTGGACTATGACTCCCTGGCAGTTCTGGCTGGTGGTGATGGGAGTTGGGGTTAAACAAGAACCAAAGGGCAATGGATACGCAATCACTGCACTAAGCAAAGAGGGCCAAGGGCCAAACTCAGCATTACAGGGTTGGGCATTTTCACCACCCTTAACAGCTGGAAAGGAAAGGCCCATTCACACTGGTTTATTGCTTCCAATTGCTACCCTTCAAGGCTGCTTGTTTGTTGTTTACTTAAAGAAAGTCCTCCACACAGTAGAGGGAGCTATAGGCAGCGGTGAAGCTCCATGCTCTGGCACCAGGGGCGGAGAGCATGCAGGGGCGTGGCTGGCGCATGCATACCTGCCAAGTTGCTGTCGGAGAAATAAGGGACCGGGCCGGAAGTAGCAGAACGGAAGTAGCGCTGCCGCCATTTTGGAACTGGGCGGAGCATGCTCAGAAGTGACTTTTGATGCTGCTTTGCCCAGTTCCAAAATGGCCGCCACGCCAGAAGTCACACTGCAGCCATTTTGGAACTGGGCAAAGCAGCATCAAAAGTCGCTTCTGAGCATGCTCCGCCCAGTTCCAAAATGGCCACCGCACCAGAATAAACCGGGGAAAAACAAAAAAAGCTGGAAAAATGGGGATATCCCGGGGAATACGGGAGACTTGGCAGCTATGGGCGCGTGTCCTGGGGGCGTGGTGTGCGTCCCAGTGGTGGTGTGGTGCACCACCTGTGTGTCCTGGGGGCATGGCGGTGCAGGGGGTGTCTAGGGGGGCGGCCGTGATGGTACTCCCCTCCCCAATGGTGCTGGGGGCGGTGCACTCCCCCCACCCCCATTCCTCCACCAGTGGCTATAGGGTCTCCCTCTCTGCCACTCTTCCAATGCTGACTCTAAGGGTGTGTTTCCATTTTTAAAATGGATCATGGGAAAGAAACTTTCATTTCTAGATGTGGCCCTTAAGAGATCTGCAGCACAAAGTGGCTAATATGTCTATTGCAGGAACCCAGAAGTGAGCAAGAACCACCAGAAGTTCTTCACGCTCAATGAGATAATTGAGAGGGCATTTCACAAGCATATGGGTGTATTTGAGCATATTCCTATAAAGACAGCATTATTATTATTTTTAAGAACAAAGGAAGGCTTGGGCAAAAAGACAACATAGTTAGAGGAAATCTCTCTGCTACAGTTACAATAATTAAGTCATTCAGGAAAGTGCATACAGTACGTTTTGCAAATTGCAATGGGTGCACGATGAGTATTGATCTACATTGTTGTATAACTAATTAAAACCTGTCCTGGAGAAGCAAGTAATGAATATAATTAGATGGAATGTTTGATAGCACAAAGTTATTTTGCATACATTAATTAAAACCTAAAAAACACCCACTAGGTTCAGTTTTGCAACATAGCTAAATGGCGTATGTTTGCAGAAAATTAGTGAACGAAACAGACAGAGCACCAAATTCATAACAAGGAAGGCTTGATTCTCTCACATTTAGCAAAAATGGACCAGTCCTCAAGATAGCATGCTAGCAATAACGGACGACTCTGGTACAACCACCTCCAAATCTGGTTTATGCAATGTGCTGATTTGCTGAGTATGAAGGAAAAGGGGTCATGAACAGGTACCTTGGAACAATCATTCTGCAACAAACAATATGAAGAGATCATTGAATATTTTTAATAAAAATAATAATAAAAGAGCATAAAACTGACTCCTGATGACTGTTGGAGCATGGGAAAAGGCTGAAAGGCAGCTTGAAAGGCAGCCTCTCATGGGAGAGCATTCCACATAGAAGAAGGAGAAAGGTTGTCTTCTGCTGCTCCAGAGAAGCAGACACGGAGCAATGGATTCAAACTACAAGAAAGAAGATTCCACCTAAACATCAGGAAGAACTTCCTGACAGTAAGAGCTGTTCGACAGTGGAATTTTCTGCCAAGGAGTGTGGTAGAGTCTCCTTCTTTGGAGGTCTTTAAGCAGAGGCTTGACAGCCATCTGTCAGGAATACTTTGATGGTGTTTCCTGCTGGATGGCCCTTGTGGTCTCTTCCAACTCTATGATTCTATGAACATCTGGAGGGCCGAGTTTGAGGAAGCCTGGAGTATAGTCTTTGTGGTGTCATCCACATGTTATTCAGCTCTCATCCGCCCCCACCCGCACGGCCAATGGTCAGGGATGCTGAGAGTTGCAGCAACATCTGCAAGGAATAATTTTGGCTGCCCCTGCAGTGAAGTGTTCAGGCAGCAAGTACCTGCTCTGGCTAGAAGCCCAAGTTGAGGGTGACAACAAAGCTCCAATGCTGTCCCAGAAGACCATCTTGCCCAGACCTCTCGGCTCTACCCTTCATCATTAGAAGTCAAAACTTTTCTCCCCTCGTAAACCCTTATTGATTTCATTGCTCCATAGCAATTACTTGTTTCCCTGCCGTTCTCCCTGTTGTGTTAAGTAATTCTGCAAAGCTGTAAATCCAAACTACTCCTGAAACCAAGAGACAGACTCAGTGATCTAGGAAATCAAAACGCAAAAGACAGGTGAAACCCCCACAAGAAATCAAAATGCCACTGTACGAAGCAAATACTTGATTAATTATTTGCATGAAAGAAAAGGAGATTTTATATCAGGGTGAATCTATATGGTGCTACAGTAAGCCAGCTATGGAAGGAAATTGGTTATAAAGAGACTTTATGCTCAACACACCATCAGAAGAAGAAAATGTGTGCAGTGGAATGAGCTCCCAAAATGAAACGAGACACAATTCTCTCTTTGAGGCAAAATACATACTCCTTCCTTAACAAGCAGCAGTAGCAGGATGTTAAAGATGCTGCTCTCTGTTTGAAAAAGTGAAAATCCTCCCAGGTCTGGGGCAAAGTCTATTTCTGCACCAAGCTGTAACCTCACTTGATACTGGTTCGGTTCCATGATGCTCAGCCAAGCTAGACATGCAGGGGAGCCTTCAAAGTCTGCACCTCTCCAGAGGTGAACTGGGACCTCCCAACTAGAGCCTGGTCCACAAAAGATGGGTGCAGGTGAGAGCCTAGATCAGTGATGGGCAACCTTTTGAGCTTGGTGTGTCAAAATTCGCCAAAAAACCGAGCATAACTCGGGTGGTGTGTCACTTTGAGAAAAAAAACCATAATTTTGCGATTTTTATAGTTTAAATAACAAAAATGTATAATTGTAATATATAACTGTATTTAATAAACCAAAAACTAATTATTTAACCAAACCAAACCAAAAAACCCTTATTTATCACAAAGTGCCCAGAGTTGTTGAGCTTTTTGGGGGAGCTGCTGACCAAAGTTTTGGAGGTTTTTTTGGGGGGGTGCAAAAGTTGCTTTGCTTTTGGGGGGGGAATACCCCAAAGCTGCTGCGCTTTTTTGGGGGGGAAAGGGAACAGAAATAAATGACAAATAATATCTTCACTGGAACTAACACGCAGCACCGACTTAGTCTGCCAAAGCACTAAAAAAACAAAAACAGCACAGAACAGGTTAAAAAATCAACCTCTGGCTAGCAGCAGCAGCAGCAACAACAACAGCAACAACAACAACAACAACAACAACAACAACAACAACAACAACAACAACAAAGGATCCGGGTTTTAACAGTGGAGACAAGCTGTAGCGGAGACAAGCTGTAGGAGGAGCGGGAGAACAAATGGGGGGGGGGAATAACAACAACAGCGTGAATGGGCCGATAGGACGCGTGTCAGCAGTGAGGGCTCTGTGTGTCACGTCTGACATGCGTGTCATAGGTTCGCCATCACTGGCCTAGATTCATGTCTGGTTTGGTGTCATGGACTGGCTGGGTGCAGAGGAGTGAAGGGAGGTATACCAGCTAGGGAACCCCCAAGGGAAAAGGCTCAGGGCCAGGGGATTGGTGGTGAGATGACGATGAGTGGTCAGAGGAAGAAGAGGGAGCAAACTGGGAGGAGAAGAGGTCAAAAGAGGCAACAGGGTTGAGTGAGCAGGGAGAGTCTGTGACAGACAGAAGTCCAGAGGCAGAGGCAGAAGCGGAGGCTGGAGTGGAGAGAGGCCAAGAGGCAGGCTGAAGAAGAAGCCAGGGGGTCTCCCCTTCCTTCTGCTACAAGTTCCTCTCCCCTGGTCCCCCGGAATCTGAAGCGGTATGGAGACAGTGGAGCAAAGATGGTGTGGAGCATCAGATTGCTTGGGAAGGCACCATGGGGAGAAGGAGACTTAGAGAGCTGTGGGAAAGCGAGGACCTTCAAATCCCCACAGCTGCCTCATTGGGGCAAGATCTTCCAGGAAGAGTTGCTATGCTCTCCAGGCCTGGCCTCCTGGGCTGTTAACTTCACTGAAGCCATGTGAGTTATTGCTGACCTGCTCCAAGTACCCACCCCTGTCACTAGAGAGGCGCAAAGACTCGAAGGGCCTCATGTGTGCCTGACATCACCAGATACATGCCAGGGTCTAGAGCAGAACTGAAGGCTTGGGCTATGGACTGCCTACATTTTGAAAAGGAGGCCAAAATTTTCACCTCTTTAAGCACACACACGTGCACACAAACAATTGCTAAATTGGGAAAAATTGGACAGAGGACAAAAGGCTTCCTGAAAAGAAGGCTTGCATTTTGGCACGGCCCTATAGCTTCTGTTTTAAAGAGCCACTATCCCTTTAAGACCAGGTGAGGGAGAGCAGGCACTTATGATATGATGCTACCTGTTTATGCATGTAGGAGGCCACCAGAACAAATGCTCAAGCACATAGAACAGGAAGAGTTTTCCTGCGGTGGCAACAGACAGCAAGCTGCATTGTGCCTTTTTGCAACTTTGACCCTGCCTTACTAATCAATACCTAATTGGGTAAGGAGGGCGGCGGAGAGAGAAAAGAATTCCTCTGCATTTTGTAATGGATGCAATTCTACTAGAAAAGCATTTTACAAGAAGTTCGGGTAATCCAATACCCCGATATGCATTTTTTTAAGAATGCAATTAACAAAATATGTCATGCATATTATTAAACTAGATAAGGTGGGAGAGCAGAAAGTGACACAGAAAAAGCTCAATACAGGCATCAAAACTGCCTGAATTCTTCTGTTGCTTCAGTTAAATAAATTTGAGCTATCCCAACCCTTTCAGCGAGACCTTCAAACAAGTGTAACAAGTGAGGTCCTGCAAAAAAAAATATGCAGTGATGAGAATCCCCTGTTTCAACATAAATATTCCTCTTCAGAGCTCCAGCAAACAAGGAACAGCTTTTTAGGGTACAAAATCTGAACTGTATTTGTGCACGTGTTTTGCTTTGTTTTCCAGTCTTGAATAAAGCAATTCTTTTAACTCTGTCTGGTACCCATGGTAATAACCCATGGTAACGCAGATGATGTAACTAAAATCATCATCATCATCACCACCACCCACTATTGCTTTAATTACTTTTATTTCCATTTAATGTCATTAACACCTGCATCTTAAAATAAAACGGAAGAGAACGGATCAAAGTAAGGTTGATATTTTGATTTGCATTTTTACGAAACTTCTGGAGGTTCCCTGGGTTCATGAACATCCTAAAGGTAAAGGTAAAGGGGACCCCTGACCATTAGGTCCAGTCGTGACCGACTCTGGGGTTGTGCGCTCATCTCGCATTATTGGCCGGGGGAGCCGGCGTACAGCTTCCAGGTCATGTAGCCAGCATGACAAAGTCGCTTCTGGCGAACCAGAGCAGCACACGGAAATGCCGTTTACCTTCCCGCCAGAGCAGTACCTATTTATCTACTTGCATTTCGACATGCTTTCGAACTGCTAGGTTGGCAGGAGCTGGGACCGAGCAACGGGAGCTCATCCCGTCCCAGGGATTCGAACCGCCAACCTTCTGATCAGCAAGCCCTAGGCTCAGTGGTTTAACCACAGCGCCACCTGGGTCCCATGAACATCCTAGTATCCACTAAACTAAAGAATCAACAAAATTCTAGATTTCACAGGAAAGAATGAAAGTACATTAACAACTTAGACCAGATGAACCTTCACGTTCCCTTCCATCCCTACAATTCTATTATTCTAGGAACTTCTGATAAGGTTCGGAAATCCGAGAAGGGCTATGCATAGTTTGAGTGAGATGAGAACTCAGTGCCTCAGCCATTTCTCCATCCTTCTCTCGGGGCTCAAGCTATAGAATTAGCACCCTGGTCCAGCAACGGAGGAAGCCTCTCGGGCGCCTGGGGTGGTGCGCTCAGGAGTGGGCTGCCCATGGGGGCAGGGCGAGGGTGGGGCGAGCCGCCCATAGGGGTGCAATGCACCACGGGGCCTCCGGAGTCTGCCTGCCTCCTCCCACTCAGCCGCCCTACCCATGGAGAGACACATGGCTCGGGAGCACCGCAGGCCCCACAGTGAGTGCCGCCCGGCATTTGTCACACACCCCCTCAGTTGTGACACCCGGGGTGACCCGCACCCACTGCACTCCCTTCCTCCACCCCTGCCCTGGTCAACTAGACTAACCTTCAAGCCTAGCCTTCTTTTCTCTGTACAAAACCCATCATTCCTAGAAAAACTCCTGCTACTATAAACTTAGCTTCCAAGTCCCGGACTGCAGAATCCGGGACCGGCAGCCGTGTGACACTGGAAGTTGCGTCGACATAACTTCCTGTGTCACTTTGCCCTTCTATGGGCACCAAAAATGGCTGCCGCCGACACCAGAAGTCGCGTCTATGCACATCCGGACATGTGTAGATGCGACTTTTGAAGCCGGCAGCGGCCATTTTTGGTGCCCATAGAAGGGCAAATCGGAAAGAAAAAAAATGGCCGCTGGCAGGAGAAAATAACGGAGAAAAACGGGAGACGAAGTGATACGGGGGACCGCCGGGAAAAGGTAAGTAAAAACGGGGGTTTCCCGGGGAAAACGGGGTACATGGCAGCTATGACTATAAAACCCTGAAAACAAACAATGCAAGCCAAAATATACCAGTTCACTTAACTCAGAAGTTTTATTTCAGAAGTGCAAAGAAGGCTTTCACTTAAGTCAATTTGTACCCTGGGTGAAGTGAGCTGTTCTTGCATTTGTGGAGGCAACAGCTCAGCTCTCTCTCTCTCTTAAAAATTAGCACATGCCGTTTGTAACCAAGGTGCTCTCTTGCCTGGAACAGATTAGGGCCTTCGTGCAAAGCAAAATGAAGCTTTACAGAAGCCCTTTCCCCCAAGAGACGATGCCTTGGTATAAGTCACAATTACAGCACATGGAAAATGCAGAAAGTTCCATCCATGCAATGGAAACAATTGTTCACTTTCCTAAAGCTCACCGTTTCCTTCCTCTTTCTCTTGAGGAATCGTGTCACCTGGGGAAACAAAGGCGTGCACTTCTTTGAAGAGGTCTTACACTGATTCTGGCACTAATGATGAATGAGCCTCTTACATACAGGAAGCAATCATTTTGCATGGGGGTTCCATTTCAGGCCCCTGCATGCGTCAGCGTATAAGCACGCCCAGCCCCATTCTGCCCCTGTTCTGCCTTCTCCCAGGTCCAAAAGGACCCATTTGTCAGCAATCAACATACATGGTTGCCACCTGCATGTACCTTAGGTATGTATACAAACCCAGCGAGAGGCGTGAGCTTGCTTTTGCTGGGCAATCTCATTTATTTTAGGTCTAATTTGAGACAAACTCTCCTCATCCGAACAGGGAAGCCTTTCTCTTTTCTGATCTTTCATTTAAAACATTGTTTAGATACCATGCTACACTATACTAAAATGTTTAAATGTTTTCTTTGTCCTTGAATCTTCCCACAATGCTCGCCATCCTCTCCTGCCACACCCTTTGAGGACCACCAAACAAAACTAACGCAAACACTAATGTTAAAAAGGCAAAACAAAAATTAAAAAAAATTCCTTCCAGTAGCACCTTAGAGACCAACTAAGTTTGTCTTCAGATACACGGAAACCTCTCCTACAGTTCTCTGTAGACAATGACAGTTCTCTTTCTCAAGCTCTGGGAGGAAGACCTTTCATTGCCTACAGACAGCCACCCAATCTTAAACAACAACTCACCCACAATAATACAACCACCAGACTTAACATGGACACTGGTACCAGAGCCTGCAATAAACCCAGATGCCAACTTTGCTGCCACATACACCCGGACAACACCATTACTGGCCCCAACAACATCCAACATACCATCTCAGGACTATTTAATTGCTCATATTCTAACATTGTGTATGCTATCAAATGCCAACAGTGCCCTTCAGCTCTCTATATTGGACAAACAGGCCAAACCCTACACCAAAGGATAAATGAACATAAATCTGACATCAGGAATCACAAGACAGAGAAACCAGTAGGAGAACACTTCAATCTCCCAGGACATTCCATACAAGATCTCAAAGTAGCTGTCTTATTACAGAAAAATTTCAGAAACAGACTGGAAAGAGAAGTTGCTGAATTGCAACATTACCAAGCTTAAAACCATGGAGACCTGGTCTGAATAAAGACATTGGATTCTTATCTCATTATACATGATAAAGCTTTCTTTAGCCATCTCACCCCTTGCTTTTTCCTGCAAGACCAATTGCAGTCGTTAACAGTCGTCCACAGATTTACCACTCCTATCAGCCAATCACCCATTCCCACCACCCTTCTGAGTAATACCCCTCCCCACCCTCTCACTACCTGTATAAGGGTCTGGTGACTTCTGTTTCAGTGTATCTGAAGAAGTGTGCATGCACACGAAAGCTCATACCAATGACAAAGTTAGTTGGTGCTAAAGGAAGGAATTTTAAATATTTTTTTGTTTCGACTACGTCAGACCAACATGGCTACCTACCTGTTAAAAAGGCAAGCAGTTTTAAGACTGCAACACGCATTATAGAGCAAATTAAACTAAGAAAGCATTGTGAAGCACTGCAGAAGCTCAGGAAGGAGAAGGCTATCAAGGGCTATCAGAAGTGATGGCTTTATTACCTCCAGCATCAGGGGGAAAAAGATGCCTCTGAATAACATTTGATGGAGAGCAGGAGTGGGAAAGTGGTTTGGCACTCATCTGCTGCTTGTGGAATTCCCGCAGGCATTTGGCTGGCCACTGTGAGAACAGAATGATGGACTATGTAGACCATGGGTAGGCAACCTAAGGCCTGAGGGCCGGATCCGGCCCAATCGCATTCTAAATCCAGCCTGTGGAAGATCCAAGAATCAGTGTGTAGAATGTGTCCTTTTATTTAAAATGCATCTCTGGGTTATTAGTGGGCCATAGGAATTCGTTTATTAATTTTTTTTCAAAATATAGTCTGGCCCCCCCAGGTGTGGTCTGACCAAGGCAGAATAGAGTGGGACTATTACTTCCCTTGTTCTGGACACTAGACTTCTGCTGAAGCAGCCTAGAATTGCATTCACTATTTTTGCTGCTGCATCACATTGTTGACTCACGTGAAGCTTAAAACAAGGCAAGACAGTTACTGGATAAAATAGAGCATTTTATTTTCATCAGGTAAATATGAAATAGCTGCATTTGGAAAGTACTGGATAAATATTCATATTTAAGAAATGACCAAATTTGTTTTAGCATGCTTATATCCAGATTACTTGGTTTGCTAGCTATTATTTAAAATGGGGGGGGGTGTCGATTTAAAAAATAATAATTAAAAATTTAAGAAATCAAGTTTATCCAGCCTGTAAGAAATTGCATGATGTGCCAACAGAATACATTTGACCTTACTGACAGAAGGTTAAAGCAGATTTGTAGTCTACTTATAGGGACTTCACATATGGACGCACCTAATTAATTTAATGCATTGGTGTAACAACATGCATGATTGATGGAATAATGCTGTGTCTATCATGATAGCACACTCTCTGTGCAAGTCAATTATCAGCAGGAAGTCCCTAGCATGGCTACATCTCACAAACTCTATTGGCCTGCCCACCTTCCTTCTCTTTAAATCATGCCTATAAAAAGTAAAACCCACATTCTAAGAATGCGGGAACAAGCGACTTAATTTGAGCGCCTGCTCTTCTCAAATCATCAAGACAATTAGGTTCATCAGCCTTAGATTTAATTTCTCGAAATTTACACTGTGTAATTATATCTGGGAATCACTTTTATCTCTCTCACACACATACACGTAATAGTTTTAAAAAAGGATTCTGGTGTCAGCAGTTATTTCTCCTACAAGTTGCCCGATTAACATACATTTCAATCTTAGATTTTTTTAAAAAAAAAACTCTCAACTCTAAACACATTTACTGAGAAGTGAATCACAGAGTTTCATGGGGCTTACTTTCTTGTGATTGTGCTCAGATGGCAGTTTTAAAATAATAATCAACAAATGCTACATATATATAGCCAGCAGTGGAGAAAAGATGGATAAAACTGATAGGCAAAGCTACATTAAGTGCAAAAAAAATAAAATCTTAATTTTATTGTCTTCCAATCTTCTTAGCCTCCACATTGGGTATTCATTAGAGAGAAAAGCATGCAGAAAATAGAATCTTGTATTCTATTGCTCCCTCTTTTGTCAACTGGAGACTAAAAGATAGCACTAAGGAAGATCCAAACTATGTAGGGATTGTATTTACTCTGTGCATCTCCATGGTTTCCTTTTCCAGAAAAGGACAAAACAAGAACAAGTTCAATTGCAACTTTACAACCTTGACTAAAGGCCAAGCTAGATGTGGCATTAATTGCAGGAATGCAATTAAAGTGCACATTTTTGTTATGTTAATAGCAACCATGGAGAAGGCTTTAGGGCTCCAGGACCCTGGGGGTGAGGAGACAATGTTTAACTCAAGGGTTCCCAAACTAAGGCCCGGGGGCCAGATGTGGCCCAATCACCTTCTCAATCCGACCCGCGGACGGTCCGGGAATCAGCATGTTTTTACATGAGTAGAATGTGTCCTTTTATTTAAAATGCATCTCTGGGTTATTTGTGGGGCCTGCCTTGTGTTTTTACATGAGTAGAATGTGTGCTTTTATTTAAAATGCATCTCTGGGTTATTTCTGGGGCATAGGAATTCGTTCATATTTTTTTCCAAAATATAGTCTGGCCCCCCACAAGGTCTGAGGGACAGTGGACCAGCCCCCTGCTGAAAAAGTTTGCTGACCCCTGGTTTAACTCTATCTCTCCCTGACAAGTCGAAATAAATTAAAAAATTAAAGAATTGTCCAGTAGCACCTTAGAGACCAACTAAGTTTGTTCTGGGTATAAGCTTTCGTGTGCATGCACACTTCTTCAGACAAGGTCAGTTCTGAGAAAAATCACCTCTCCAAAGCTGCCATAGTTGTCATGATAAAGTATGGTAAATGCTAAACAGGAAATAGAGAAGGGAAGCTGCAAAGGAGGGGTGGGGTGCAACCAACTCATGTTGTTTCTGATCTTCTAAACCAGTGGGTCCTCTAATCTTTTTTCCCCCCTCTGGGCCACACAGAATAAAAACTTGCTCTTGCCACACCAGTTAAAAAATACATTGGAAAACAAAAAGAAACAACTCCTAGCAGTGCTTTATAATAGTAACAGCTACTTTATAATATAAGAAGAATTGGTGCTTTTGAATTATGGTGCTGGAGGAGACTCTTGAGAGTCCCATGGACTGCAAGAAGATCAAACCTATCCATTCTGAAGGAAATCAGCCCTGAGTGCTCACTGGAAGGACAGATCCTGAAGCTGAGGCTCCAGTACTTTGGCCACCTCATGAGAAGAGAAGACTCCCTGGAAAAGACCCTGATGTTGGAAAAGATGGAGGGCACTAGGAGAAGGGGACGACAGAGGTGGTTGGACAGTGTTCTTGAAGCTACCAACATGTGTTTGACCAAACTGCGGGAGGCAGTGGAAGACAGGAGTGCCTGGCGTGCTATGGTCCATGGGGTCACGAAGAGTTGGACACGACTGAACGACTAAACAGCAACAACTTTATAATATGATCATGGGACATCCAGAAAGAATAAAGCAATGCAGCTACATAAGAACATAAATCATTCCCAAAATATAATGATAAATGAGCCTCTTACATATGTACTTTAAGTATTATACAGACTCAATGAGTGGTGTGAGCTTGCTTTCCCCCAGCAATCTCATTGTTATTGGGTCTAATTTGAGACAAGCAAACTTTCCTCTCTTCATCAACACAAAGAATCCTTTCTCTTTTCTTATCTTTCATACTGTATTTGTCAGAGTTGAAATTCACAACAATTTGTTGTGGGAAACTGTAGAAGAATAGCCAAGGCTCTTGAAGAGAGGTATTGATACTGTTTCTGGTTGTGCGTCAAAACAAAAGTTATTCTGAAATTGCATTGATGTAACACTGTTTCTTTTATTGTCTCTTTGTCTTTGAATCTTCTTGCCACACCCTTTGAGAACCATTGCTCAGTCTGAACCATAAATGGAGCCACTGTGATACATCTCCCTTGAGCGCTGAGATACATCACTATGAAAACACCTGTACGTACATTTACAGCACAATTCTTCATCTGAAGTTCAAGTAACAGCTTGATCCCCACACCTGCTTTTTATTATTATTTATTTTTTGAAGAAAGGGAATGAAAACTACTTGGCATCGCAAGACGAATCTAATTCATTCCGTGAGTCGATTCGTTTTGCAAAAAAATCGTCTTGCAAATCACGGTTTCCCATAGGAATGCATTGAAATTTTATTTATTTATTTTTTTGCCCATAGGAACGCATTAATTAAATTTAAATGCATTCCTATGGGAAACCGCGATTCGCAAGACGAATTTTTCACAAAACGAATTCGTCTTGTGAGTCACCATCAGATCACAAGACGCATTCGTCTTGTGAAAAATTCGTCTTGCAGGGCATTCGTCTTGCGAGGTACCACTGTACCTGAAACAGAGCTTCTGGGAGATGGCGGTTATTATTTACTATTCATAATATTTCAGGACTGTATAGCTTTCAAGTGCAGCTTGTACATGCTATTTGGTGCACATAAAATGGCACGCTAACAGTGCAACCCTATATGTGGCTACTGAGGGGGGCAGAGAATTCACTGAGTTCCAAAGGACTTCCTCCCAAGTAAGTGAGTACAGGATTGTAGCCTACAAGTTACAATACATGCAATTAAACAAACAGTGCTGAGCTAAAACCGTAATACCCTTAGTACAGGCACCCCCAAACTCGGCCCTCCAGATTTTTTGGGACTACAATTCCCATCATCCCTGACCACTGGTAGTGTTAGCTAGGGGATGATGGGAGTTGTAGTCCCAAAACATCTGGAGGGCTGAGTTTGGGGGTGCCTGCCTTAGCAGCACAACTGAGCAGCAAGTACCCATTAAAAAAAGAGCTAGATCTTGACCAGTAAAGTATAGCAGTGATGTCATTAGAGTGCTAATCAAAAACCTATTTCAGCCTTGCCTTGCTTTCTGGAGATCTTGACGAGTGCTTTTCAACTTAGCTGCTTTAAAGTCTCACTGCTGATCCGCTCATAATTCTGAAGAGCAGGCAGGTTAACTTTTAGAAATCTCTCTATCCAGAACCAAATCCTCTAACATTCACTCAGATGTAACAGCGATATAATATTTGTTACGAGGCCACAGAAAATTTCAGTTATTAGCTCTCAAAGAAAAGGGGGGGAGAGACCAGTGCCCCTACAAAGCCAAGCGATTAAAGATCTTTGCCGGAAAATTAAACTTTGTAAAAATAAAAAGTCTATTTGAATTATACAGCAAGATTCTTTAATACTTTCAAGACTCGTTCATTTTAATGGGGGAGAGTTAAGAATATGCCAACTCGCCGAAATCAATGAAATCTTGATTGGGCCCATAATCTTTTTCTTTTTTTAAAAAATGACACTAGTTATAAAAGTGGGGGGGGTAGTTTAAGCTTTTTCCATCAGCCTGCAGAACCAGCTCAAGTCATCCTCAGTTCTATTCCACGTGTTGGAAGGAGTACAGCTGCGCTTTGGGAAGCTGAACTTCTGAGAACCCTAGAAAAAGGACATTAGTGACTATTGTAGCAATGAATGGTAGCTGCCTCTCTGCAAGGCGAGCCACTTTCAGAGACAGTGTTGTTCGGTCATAATTGGTCAAGCCACCCCCTGCTGTGCAAAGCATTTGTCAAATAATGCTTGTTTACAAATAAACTTCCAAATGGTACCAACTGGCCATTAGCGAATAAACCCTGGTTCACTTCTAATGCCATGCCCCTCTTAAAACGGCAAGAACAGAGGGTGAAGGGGGAGGGCAGCCAAGTAGACAAGGTGCCCCAATCCTGTATCTGACTGCATAATTCATTGGTTATTTTCCAACCATCCCCCCCCCCCGGCCATCCTCTTCCAAATTTGGCTGTGCAATTTCAAGCCAATAACCTGCTCAGTTCCACAAAGTCAGTCGTTCCTGCAGTGCATATGTTGACTTTGTAGGATGTGACTAGGATTAATTTCATTTTGCCATGCTAATGAAATATCAGGAGGGCGTAACTGAAAAGGCTTCCCAAACGTCTAAAAGTTATGAGCTTCAAGATACACTGCCTCAAAAGACAGAACTGGGAAAACAGTAGCTCTGACTCTCCCCCAGAGCTGAAATTTTCAGTCAACACTGTGCACACAACTCTGGGCTTTTTGACTGAGTATTTCCAGTAAGAAATTGTGTTTTCCTAAGGGAATAAACCCATGCTTTCCATTCTAAGCAGAAAGACACCCAGGGCCCTCGCTAAAACATGCTGCACAGAACAAAGTTATAGCATCAAATGATCTCCGCGAAGGTATAAATACAATCACTTCCTAACTTTATTTTGCCTTCCTCGATCCATCTTTCTGGGAGTGCCAACTTTTTGAAAACATACACACAGAGATATTTTTTATTTACAAATACAATTGCTGTCAGTCTGGGACTTAATTCAGAAATCATGCCACACCATCCATGGTTGAGGAAGCCAGACATTGCATTGGCAAACCATGGTTTGTGATCATCTATCAAATAAAAAGCCACAATATGTGTTCAATGCACTTTGATATAACATATGCTTTGACAAACTGTAGTCATGCTATTGATCAGGGCCGTCTTAAGCATATCCGGCGCCGTGGTGCAAAGATTCCTCTGGTGCCCCCCCCCATTTCCCAGAATTGTCTACCTTTTCCCAAGCCTCTGTGGGGATCGATCTCCTCCCACGGAGGCTTGGGAAGGAAGCTGCATGCCAGCCAGCCATATGGTTGATGGGGCACAGCTGGTGGGCATGCAGGGAAAGGGAAGGCTGCCGGCAAAGCCACACAGCTCCCCAACTCACTGTGGTGCCCCTGAGAGGCCGGCACCCTGGCGCAACGCACCACTAAGCCCAATGGGAAAGACGGCTCTGCTATTGATACATCTCTATAGGTCACTATGTCTAGAGTTGAGTGCTAAATAGGGTAGAATGTGGTAGGTCTCAACCATGGTGGCCTTAGGCTGCAAAGTGTGGTTTGGATTTATTTCCAAACTGATCCCATCTGATCAGCAATGGAGACCTGGCTTAGGAGATTTCTCCCACAAAGAAAGGACTCCTAGCAGATTTCACAACCACTCTCATAAGTAAGATGCTTGTGAACATTTTCCAAGGAAAAACCCCAAACCCATCAGCCTCTGATTACCATATCAGTACAGATCATGGGGGGTGGGCAAGGTAAAATCCCTTTGTGTTAGAAATGCCCAATGTCCTCCATTCAGCCATCAAGATGATAGCATTCAGCACAGAAATATTATTCCACGAAGGGCAGATCAAACAGTTCAATCACACATCAATATAACTATGGACACAGCAGGTGTTCTAAATTATTGAGGCTAACACCCCTTGCACAAGTATTCATGTGTTACAGTAACTTATTCTAATAGCAATAGTGTTCAGTGCCGACAGCACTGCAGCCAAAAATGGGCAGGTGGAGGGTGGAGGAGATATCCCTGAGGTTTGTAAAATGATAGTCTTGAAACAGGGGGCAGTGAAGGCGAAACACCCTCAGTAGCCACAGAAAGGAAATGTCCTGCCTGAGAGAGAATGGTTGACAGAAACACTGCAGCATTTTGTTGCAGACCCCACAATTTAGGCTTTTTGTGGGGGTGGGATCACACCTTTAAAGGAGGGTTTGTTTTGTTTTGACAAATCATTTTCTTCTGGGTGATAGTCAGGAAACCTTTCTCTCAGCTCACATCACATAGAGGCATTGCCAATAAGGCTTTGGCTATCAAACCACGCTATATAACAAGGCCGATCCTCATCCATATAAACTAGCTACAAACCTTGTTATGTGTTGGCTTCAAAATAAAAGAACTATTAGATGCCAATAATCTTCCAAAAAGCACCTAGCTTTCCTGTTGCAAAATTGCTCACAGCACACACAAACACTCCCATCGGATCTCACTGTATCTTGATTTCATCGCACGACAAAGGGTGAGAGGCTATCATCCCAGGAATTACGAAAGTACTGTAACTGAAAGAGATATGAAATCCCAATTCTCTTTGGTGACAAGAAAAACTGGGTTTCCTCACCCACGCTGAGGAGTTTCTGCTTCCCCCCCCCCTGCACCTTTGACCCAACACATGCAAAACTGACAGCTGAGTCTTATAACCCCCACTTAAGCTCACCATAATAGAATCTGGAGGGGGGGGGAATGCTATAAAAATAGGGGAGATCATTTATAAGCACCTCTTTATGCAGACTTCATACAGCTCAAGTTAAGCAGCAGAATGAACTGGCTTTCGTACACACGATGTAGCTCTACAAATAAGTCACTTTGTAGTTATTTTTCCATCTACCGGTAGTTCTAAATGCATACTATCCAAGCCTTTCCCATACCCTTCAACCAACTCACATGCAGGAATTCTAAAAGCAGCTCCAATTTTTAATTTTATAAAATTACATTTAAATATATTGGGGGGGGGGGTTCAGCTGATAAGAGCTAGGAACAAGACCTGCCAGCTATTGTCACTGACACAGACATATGCCTTCGGAAGGGATAGGCGGCCAACCTGCTTGCTGGATGCTGGGTTTTAATTTACTCATCCCAGCCCCACAGAATCTGAGGGGAAGCACTTCTTCTCCCAGACTAATCCCCTGCACTCCAGAAGAGCTATCTCGGGCACAGCTCTACACACTGAATCTTCTTTCTCTTTTAACTATGTGATCCTGCCAGCCCAAATAAGACAAAAAGGGTATTCAACAGTCCACTGGAGCAAAGTCTATAAGCCTGCAGTGACCACCACAATCATGGAAAGATGCTGAAATCATGTATGATTTTAGCCAAGGTTCCTGCATCGCAGGGGGTTGGTCTAGATGACCCTTAGGGTCCCTTGCAATTCTGTGATTCTATGAAAATGGTTCTTTCCGGACCATCAGCTGTCAGTGTGATTCCTGCTCAGAAGGCCACTTCCCCCATTGTATTCTGCAAAACTACCACCACCCCTTATATGTACAACCAGAAGTTGTTTGGACTAAAATGCAAACAAATCTTCACTCACACACTTGCAGTGAAAGATGAGGGGGAAATTGCCCACACTTTTACCTCTAGGTTTTTTAAACCTACTATTTTAAAATAAAATAAAATAATAATCCTCTTTTTATCAACTATTTATTTGCTCCTCTGCTTCAGTTTCAACATCAGCCGGACATGTAGGCATTAAAAGCAGGTGAAGATTTTCCTGGTCTCGAAATAAAAGCAATGGGGAAAACCTTCACTGGGAAGATTTCTGCCTGGATGTAGCAAGTTCTCCCCCCCCCCCAAAAAAGTGCTGCTCCTATTCACCCCCCCCCCCCCAACCAGGGCTTTTTTTCCTTTTAAAAAAATGTTTAGGGGTACTCTCATTTTCCTACTCATATTGAAATGCTGCCTCTCAATGAGGCCAAACTTAGATTCACAAAATGTTTAGGGGGCGGCAGGGGGGGGGAGAAAAGCGAAGGCGAGAGAAGCAGCTACTGAAATGATCTTACAGATGAGAGGGGGGAGAGAGAAAAGAAGAGCTCGCTTCATGCCAGTGCTATGCCCAAGCTCCCATCTCCAGCACCGCTACCTCCCATCCGCAACAACCCCGGGAAGATGTGTCAAACCAACGGCCAGGGTGCCCTTGAGCAGGTGCAGAGTGCATTGCCTCCGGGCGCCTGTCTAATACGGCGGAGATCGTGGGCACAACCCCCAGATCGGAAGGTAACAAGACTCTTAATCTCAGGGTCGTGGGTTCAAGCCCCGCATTGGGCAGATTCCTGCATTGCAGGGGGCTGGACTAGATGACCCTCGTGGACCCATCCAACTCTCCCATTATATCATGAACTCTGCCGGACGAGCCCCAAACCCCTCTCCTCACCCCTGAGAAGAGGAGCTGGAAGAGAAGGGAAGAACCAACATGGAGAAAGCTGCCTTTTTAAAAAATTTCATCCTTCCCATCCGGGCAGCTGGATGGACTGCGCCTCCGAAGCTCCGCGAAGCCCGATGCGGGCCGCCAGGAAAGGGTCACGGGCGCCCCGGCAAGCGCTCGCTCGCTCGCTCCCCTTGCCCCGCTACGCCCGGCACCCTCCCGATCCCTCGCCCGGCGCGCTCACCTTGGCTGCCGGCCGCGCTCCGGAGCGTCCCGCCGGGCAGGAGCAGCAGCGGCAGCAGCACCGCCAGAGGCGATGCCGGCGGGCGGTCGCGCAGCATCCTCGCTCCGCCCGGGATGGGCTCCGCGCGCGGGCTGCGGCGGCGGCTGCCTCGGCCGGGTCGTCGCCCTCCTCCGCCTTCTCCTCCTCGCCGGAGACGCTACGGAGCCTCCTCGGCTCGGCGTCTGGCCCTGCAGCCGCTCCTCCTCGTCCTCCGTCCCGGTAGCGAGCGGGGATGGCGACGGTGTTGGGAAGCCCCGGCGGCGCGTCTCCAGCAGCGCGCCCGAAACTCCGAGCTCCTGCTTCGCCTTGCTGCTGCTGCTGCGCGCAACCACCAGCGCGGCGGCGGGGGCAGGGGCAGCGCGCTTTGCCCCGCCCCTGGCTCCTCCCCTTTCCTTGACGGTCCCCCCTCCCTCTCGCTAGCATCGCCAAAAAGGTGGAGCTGCCAGAGGGTCCTCTCTTCTGACGCCCCAATCTGGTTCCCAAGGGTGCCAGCGCGCGGCTATGGAACTAAATGGTGCGCCTGGCTTGCGCGCAAAGTGGGGAGGAAGAGGAATGCTGGTTTTTTGTTTGTTTTTTAAGCATTTATCATAGCTACCCTCGAGGATTTTCTCATGAGCTGCTTGGGATTCCCTTGGAAAGACGATCGGCGTCCTGACCGTGCGCAAACGGTGAGCTGGAGAGCGCGGCTTGCCCGAGGCGAGCGGCCGGTTGAATAGCAGAGGCAGTCTTCGTGAAGGACATGCGAATAAGCTGACGGAGACCGGATGGACCCAAACGAACGAAACGAATTAACATAGGGACCCGTGTCACGATCGGCACATAGGCGGGAAGAAGCAGCTACGCAAATGTCAGATGGGGGTCACCTGGCTTGCCCAGTGGTACATGTGGAAAGCAAGCACACGGCCTTGCCAACAGTGTGATGCAGCAGCAAACAAAAGCTAATACTATTCTAGGCTGCGTCAGCAGAAGTATAGTATCCTGGTCAAGGGGAATAATAGTCCTACTCTATTCTGCCCTGCCTGGCCAGACCCCACTTAGAGTGCTGTGTCCAGTGCTGGGTGCCACAATTTAATAAGCATATTTGCAAGCTGGAATGTGTGCAGAAGCCGCCCACCAAGATGATCAAGGGTTTGGAAACCAAACCTTATGAGGAAGGCTTAAGGGACTTGGGTATCTTTAGCCTGGAAAACAGGAGCCTGAGAGGAGATATATGATAGCAATCTTCAAATATCCGCATGAAGGATAGAATCATAGAATTGTAGAGTTGGAAAGTGCCACAAGGGTCATCTAGTCGGACTCCCTGCAATGCAGGAATATTTTTCCCAAAGGAGATTCCGACTCAACATCAGGAAGAACTTTCTGACACTAAGATCTGTTCTGATAGTGGAACGGGCTTCCATGAGAGGTGGTGTACTCTCCTCCCTTGGAAGTTCTTAAGCAGAAGTTGGATGACCATCTGTCATGCATGATCTATAACTGAGATTCCTGCATTGCAGGAGGCCCGACTAGATGACTCTTGAGGTCCCATCCAACTCTACAATTCTATTATCATAAATTGTAGAGTTGGAAGGGACCCTGAGGTCATCTAGTCTCCCTGTGGCCAAGCTGATGCCTTTCTGGAAGCACAAGGCCTGCTGTTTTCTGTCCCCGATTCTAGAGGTAGTATACCATTCCTGTTCCACACCACACTTTTAAACACTGGGCTTCCCCTGGAGAACCCTAGGAACCCTAGTTTGATAAAAGGTGTGGGGAATTTGTAGTTGTGCGAGAAGAAAACTAAAGTTCCCAGGATCTTTTAGTTGACAGAAGCCATGTGTTAGGCATCCTTAGCCAGCCCATATGACATGAACAAACTTTTGTAAAAATCAAAACTTTTGATTACAACACGGTTGCCACAAAAAGAAATAATAAAATACAGCAGTAGAAATGAATACCAAGAATGGGGAACACAGCAGTGGGGGGGGGGGGACAACGACGACACAAAATAACACCTCGTTTTAAAGGTAAGACCAGTGGTTTTTAGGGGAGTTAAGAGTTTAGAATGGCAGTTACAAGTTAAGAAACAGAGTTACTAAGCTGTAGGCTGGAGAGAGAGTAAAAAAAAAAACAGGATGCTGATGCCTGTTTTTGGATCCAGTACTGTGGCAATGGGAGAGGCCAGAACCTCTTCGAAAGTAATCGAATTGAATTCAGGTTGTATATACTGGTATGTGATAATCCATAGATCATAAAGACATTCCAGACTCTGTCGTGCCTCATTGTCAAAAAGGGAACACAGACCCAGGATCAGACTTGGGTACAATTGCGCCCTGTATGAGCCCAAAATTTGGTGCACGTCCCCACCCCAGCCCTTGCGCTGCCTTCCTAAAGGTGGGTAAGGAGGCACCCGACTTTGGGAAGGAGGCACGAAGGCTCTGGCAGGGTTCTGGAGCCCTTCCACTTCCTTCCCAAAGCTAGGAAAGCTCTAACTCGGTTTTGGGAAGGAGGTGGGGACCCCACCCCCAGGAACTTCTCAGAGCCGTGCACCTCCTTCTCTGCACCCAGTTGGGGGCACCCAGTCCTTAATCTGCCCCTGACAGACTCTGGTAAGCGCTTCTGGTACCCCTGGAATCTCAACCATTTAGTGATTGGGCTGGCATGTAACAATATGTTGCTTGGGAGCTCAGCTTTTGTGTCCGTGTCCTGCTTGCAGGTTCCGCCAGGGATCTGCTGCTTGGCTAGTGTGAAAGCAGGATGGTAGTCTAGACCAGTGTTTCTCAACCAGTGTGCCTCCAGATGTTTTGGGACTACAACTCCCATCATTCCTGACCACTGGTCTTGCTAGCTAGGGATGATGGGAGTTGTAGTCCCAAAACATCTGGAGGCACACTGGTTGAGAAACACTGGTCTAGACAAGCAAACTTTTGCCAGTGTATGGAAGAAGCAAAGATCACCAGTGTCAAAGCAATGATTCTTCAACATCAACTTCGTTGGACTGGTGATGTTGTACAGATGCCTGATTATTATTCTATTCCGAACTTAAAAATGGTAAGTGTAATGTGGGTGGTCAACAAAAGAGGTTTAAAGACTCTCTCAAGGCAAATCTAAAAGAAATGTAGTACAGTGGTACCTCTGGTTACAAACTTAATTCGTTTCGGAGGTCCGTTCTTAACCTGAAACCATTCTTAACCTGAGGTACCACTTTAGCTAATGGGGCCTCCTGCCGCTGGCACACAATTTCTGTTCTCATCCTGAGGTAAATTTCTTAACCTGAGGTACTACTTCCAGAGATACCACTTCCAGGTACTTAACCAGAGATACCACTGTATAAACAATTGGGGAAACGCTGGTCTGCAAGTGCTCCAATTGGAGAACATTGCCTTTACCAAAGGTGTCATGGACTTTTCCTGTGGGACCAATTTGCAGTCATAAACAGTCATACATTCTTCCTGCAAGACCAAATGTGGTCATAAACCAGGCATCCCCAAACTGCGGCCCTCCAGATGTTTTGGCCTACAACTCCCATGATCCCTAACTAACAGGACCAGTGGTCAGGGAAGATGGGAATTGTAGTCCAAAACATCTGGAGGGCCGAAGTTTGGGGGTGCCTGTCATAAACAGTCCGGTTTCCCACCATCCTTTTGAGTGGTGCCCCCCCCCACCCTCTCACTATATGTGGGAATCTGGTGACTTTTGTTTCAGTGTATCTGAAGAAGTGTGCATGCACACGAAAGCTCATACCAATGACAAACTTAGTTGGTCTCTAAGGTGCTGCTAGAAGGAAGAAAAAATTTTTTTTATTATTTTGTTTCGACTACACCAGACTACACCAGACTTTGTAATGGACTTTGAAGACACTCAAACTCAGGACGCAAGGGAGAAATGCACTAAGAGGAAGGCACGCTTGGCGAACCCTCACCATGATCAACTCCCGCCTGGAAACCAATGTCCCCACTGTGGAAGGACGTGTGGATCCAGAATTAGCCTCCACGGTCACTTATGGACCAACTGTTAAAACTGTGTTTATGGAAGACAATCTTATTCGGCTATGAGTGATCACCAAAGAAGAGGAAGGAGGCTAGATGGGCCTCTGGTCTGATCTAGCAGGGCTCTCTTCCTGTTCTCTTCCCAATAAGTCCTTTGGGGGTCACCAACAGAGGAGATGAAACCAGAGAGCACTTTGCTTGGCGCTTGCCTTGCTTTGTCTCCACATGCTTTGCTGAGGCTCTCAAAAAGCTCTAAATATTTTGTGAGGAGGAAGCCATGCCGAGTCTTCTTCAGCAAGGCCTTTTCTGTTCTATAGTTTTATCTTAAATAGAGCTACCAGGAACATCATAACTAGACACTGGAAAGACCTGTCAGGAGTAAACATGGACCAATGATACCAAGTAGTATGGGAAACAGCCCTACTAGAAAAACTAACCAGTAAGCTGAAACTAGCACGGGGACAAACAGAAGAAGACACATTCACCCCAGTATGGTTCCCCTTCATCACTTACACAGCACAACAAGACAATGACAAAAACCTACCATCAGCATACAAATCCATATGGCTGACCTAATCAAAACACCCGCCCACCCCACTCACGCAAGAAACCAAAGATCACCACAGCCAACCACAAATGAACTATCACATCCTACGCCAACTCCCGACCTCTCTCACCAACAAAGGAACACAAGCAAACAACAGAAAACATGCACAAACAACGCTGACACTGAACCCCTACATGTATTAAAGAAAATAGAAACATCGGCACCCCACCCCACCCACCTTTCCCCACCACCCACTTCCCAATGTCTCAACAAGCAAGATCGATGTATAAAAATGATACATGGAAAAAATATGAGATATTGTACTACCTTTGTAAACCACGAAAATCCTTAATAATAAAAAACAAAAAAATTAGAGCTATCAAACCAATTTACTGGGAGCAGAAGTTAATTTAACCACCATGCGATGCCATAGATCCCTGCCGCATCTCTTTTTAAATCCTGGCATTATGTTACCTGAATTCCAGTCCTCTGGTAGCCAGTTTTAGAGATGTTCCTTTTTTCTTTTTTAAAGAAGACCAGCAATTTAATATTTGAGTTCTTTCAAGAACTCTTGGGTAGATAACTAAACTGGCACCCACTCTGCTGAAAAAAATGGGCATTGCATTGGATGAATGCACACAGAAAACAGTGCTGAAACAAAATTTATTTAGCCTTTGACATTTACTTCCTCTTGTTTTTTAATCTTCTAATAAGTTTTATAATCTTCTAATAAGTCATCGTTTAGCCTTGCTTAGTACTGGTATACTCTAATGTCTCATCTTTCCTGATTAAAAACAACCCAACAACCTTATGCCTTTATCTCTCATTCCCAGAACTCCCACAGTGTCCTTCTGGGAATGCTATGCCAAAACCAGTCATCCTCCCAGTATAGTAAAGTGAGCAGTTATTGCCATCCAGCTTACAATGCATTTGTTGACAAGGTCTGAACTGCTGCAGGTAATAAATTTTTGCACAACTGTGTGCGATTCAACTGTGAATAAGGGGGCAAGGAAAAGACATTTCAAAGGCAGGAAGTAGGACTCAAACATAAACAGCAACAAAGCAGCTCCATTCTGAGAGCATTTGTGCTGTGCATTTCCTCTTTTTTTGTAATATTTCACAACTACAATGGGCACAATTCAGCACTTTTGTTACGTTGCAATGAGAGAGATTCAAATGCATACTTAGCATTCACTTTGAAATAGTAAGTCGACTTAGAAATATTTAACTTTGATTGCATCAACACAACCATCCCTCCTTTCTTCTCTCAAGGAAAATGAGTTCCACCTTTGACATGCAAAGTTAGTAAACAGCACACAGGCCTGAAATATATGTGTGTTGTGTGTGTGTGTGTGCGCGCGCACACACACACACACACACACACCACTTACACAGGAACCCAGGGGCAGCTGGTCCCCCTTGAGAGTGTCAGGCAAAAGGCAAAAAGATGGAGAATGAAACAATGGCAGGTGGTACCAACTCCTTCTAGCTTTGCTCTCAACCTCTTCCCTGTTGAGGTCTGCAAAGACAAAACTGAGTCTGAGAAAGAGGAAACTGACAGTCAGTGCCATCCCCAGGACTGGATGCTGGTGTGGTTCAAAGGAAAGCCGAGCAATACATTTGGCACCAGCTTAGCTGCAGGAGTTGCCAGAAGGAGGCGCACAAGGTGATATCCAACCGTCTTAGGGAATGTAGGGAGTAGGTGGCGCTGTGGTCTAAACCACTGAGCCTCTTGGGCTTGCTGATTGGAAGGTTGGTGGTTCGAATCCCCATGATTGAGTGAGGTCCTGTTGCTCTGTCTCGGCTTCTGCCAACCTAGCAGCTCGAAAGCACGCCAGTGCAAGTAGATAAATGGGTACTGCTCCAGCAGGAAGGTAAACGGCTCTTCCATGTGCTCTGGCTTCCATCACGGTCCTCCATGTAGCAGTTTAGTCATGCTGGCCACATGACCCAGAAAGCTGTCTGTGGACAAACTCCCTTGGCCTGAAAGTGAGATGAGTACCACACCCCATAGTCACCTTTGACTGGACTTAACTGTCCAGGGGTTCTTTACCTTATGGACTCCACTCTGGAATTGTGTAGGGTTTACACCTTAGCCTTATTTCCTCCCAAAGATACCCTGCAAGGCAGCAGAGATTTAGAACCAGAGTTTTCCTTCTCCTAGGTGGGCTACTTTCCCAGGTTGATGAATCCCATTCCTCTTACTAATTATATGAATATTGATGTTACAATTGATTTCTGTAAAAAAATGTTGTAATGGTTTTATATGGAATATATTGTTCCATGGTTGCTGACAATTTTCAAAACATAACATGTAAGAACATAAGGTCAGCCAACTGGCCAATCTAGGCCAGTATCCTGTTCTCCCAGTGGCCAAGCAGATCGCATTTGATTACCAGCAACTGGAATACAGAAGCATGGCTTCAGACAGTGGAGGCATAACATGGCTATTGTGGCTAGTAGTCACTTACCCTCCAAGGTTTTGTCCTATCCTCTTTTTAAGAGGAATGGCAACCCAAGTAGTCACTTACCCTCCAAGGTTTTGTCCTATCCTCTTTTTAAGAGGAATGGCAACCCAAGTTGGTGGCCATTCCTATGTCTTGTGCGAACGAAGTCCGTTGTTTGCATTGTATGAAGATGTACTTCCTTTTCTCTGCCTTGAATCTCCCAGCATTCAGCTTCATTTGATGACCCCGTTGGGTTCTAATATTATGAGAGAGAGAGAGAGAGAGAGAGAGAGAGAGAGAGAGAGAGAGAGAGAGAGAGAGAGAGAGAGAGATATCTGAAGTGCTACATACATGTTAAGTGTCAGGTTAGCACTTCTCTCACACAAGACATGACACGCTGGCAGTTTAACGAGTTGAGGTTTATTAGCAATAACAGGCTTCCAGCAATCTGAGCTTCCCTCAACTCATTCCTCACTGTCAGAGTCAGTTGACTTGACTGGCCTCCTGCCCTTCCCAAGGCCAGATATACCCCAGGCCCACCCCTGCTTCCTGCTGGTCCTCCTTTGTTCTAACTGCTTGCTCCTACTTCTTGGAGACTCAGGTGCAGCCAATTCCTCCACCTTGAGGAGGAGCGTCTCCACCCCCGTCGTTCTGCCTGGACACTGAGGTCTAGCGTTGAGGGCCTTCTGGCGGTTCCCTGTCAGTGAGAAGCCAAGTTACAGGGAACCAGGCAGAGGGCCTTCTTGGTAGTGGCACCTGCCCTGTGGAACACCCTCCCACCAGATGTCAAAGAGAACAACAACTACCAGACTTTTAGAAGACATCTGAAGGCAGCCCTGTTTAGGGAAGCTTTTAATGTTTGATAGGCTCTTGCATTTTAATATTTTGTTGGAAGCCTGTCACGGTCTGGTCGGCAGGAGGTAGCAGGCCCACCTGAGGACGTCAGGACCGGGGGCAAGGTGGCGGTGTGGAAGCAGGAATGGGGTCCAGATGGTGCAGGGCTGAGGGTCCAGCAGCAGGCAGTCGCAGGGTCAAGGAACCGAAGGTTGGGAAGCAGGGCGTCATGGAGGCGAGGGCCTGAGGGTCAAGGAGCAAGGGGGAGGTAAAGGTCTGGGAGTCAAGGAGCAAGGCATCGGCAAGGCGAAGGTCCAAGGGTCGAGGAGCAAGGCGAAGAATCAAGGAACAGGAAGCCAGATGCAACAAGGCAGGGATAGCGTTGCTGTGGCCAAGAGCTGAAGGGAAATGCTGAGTTTTTATCCCGCCCAACTCTTGTCACCAGGTGCAGTGAGTTATCAAGTGGCCTCACCTGAGTGGCCACTCCTTGCTTCTCCAGCACAAGCTGAGGCAGGCCCCAGTCCTGCAAAGCACTACAGGCCCCAGAGCCTGACTCCTGCCCATACTCCTGACAAAGCCGCCCAGAGTGGCTGGGGAAACCCAGCCAGATGGGCAGGGTATAAATATTAATAAAATAATAATAATAATAATAATAATAATAATAATAATAATAATACTCCCTCCTACCACCTGCCTCCTGCTCCTTCATATCTGTGCTGCTGCAAAAACTTACAGGCAGCATTCCAGAGCGAGAAGGGCTTACCTCACTTTCGTTGTGTGAAAGAATCAAGTTTATATTTCCCTCTTCCTCTTCCTCCCCCTCTGCAGATTCCTCTCCGCTGGCCATGTCTCTGACATTTGCTTTTTATTTATAATGCATCATGAACATAGTGGCACTTTACAGAATGGCACAAGCTAAAAAGACAACGCTTCTCAGAGGGACCTGCAATCTAAATTTTCGCCATGAGGATGGGAGAAGCAAAGGAAATTGGGAGCAAACGGGTATAAATGCTTAAATATTTGTTGCAGTTGGAGGTTAGGGCGAAGAGACCAGTGACTTTTGCTTGGTAAATTCACCCTTTCAAGGTTCTGAGTTACTGAATTGTGCCTTGATGCCCCCCCAAGCTTTGGTTGGAAGCTTTGGTGGTGCTTGTATTACATTATTTGACCTCCTATTTCTGAGCCTGCTCTTGCAAATGTCTTACAGTAGGACAACAATGCATTAGGCCATAATTTAATTTGAAGCATGTTTCAGGTTTTGAACATCTAAATGGATTAAGCTCTTGATCCTCCTTCACCAGCTTCTCCGTTGCTGCCGTTTTATCATTGCTATCGAAGTCTCATCACATCACCGTACTGCCTCCTTCTTTCAAGAGCAAACTTTAATGTCAGCCTCTCCTTTTATTATCACCCATGAAAATATACACTTCGCACAGTCAGGTGCATTCCTAGAATTTCTTGCTGTGGGTTAGTTTCCTCTTAATACAGTCGAATGTATGTCTGTTAATGTTTACTACTAAAACTATCACATCATATTGTGTCACTCTTGCTCTTTGCATCTTTCCTTGGAACTCAAATCTACATCCCATAGAAAGGGGTGGGGGCTACAGCATGCTGTTTGAAACCTAACCAGCGTGTTACCCAGAAGTATCTGGGTACACCTCTTTTGGTAGCCAGTTGTTACACAATTATGGGATGCGGGTGGCGATGTGGTCTAAACCACAGAGCCTATTGCTTGCCAATCAGAAGGTTGGCAGTTTGAATCCCCGCAACAGGGTGAGCTCCCGTTGCTCGGTCCCAGCTCCTGCCCACCTAGCAGTTCGAAAGCACGTCAAAGTGCAAGTAGATAAATAGGTACCACTCTGGCGGGAAGGTAAATGGCTTTTCCGTGTGCTGCTCTGGCTCACCAGAAGCGGCTTAGTCATGCTGGCCACATGACCCGGAAGCTGTCTGCAGACAAACATCGGCTTCCTTGGCCAGTAAAGCGAGATGAGTGCTGCAACCCTAGAGTTGTCTGCGACTGGACTTAACGGTCAGGGGTCCCTTTACTTTTAACTCCAGGGAAGAGTATCCTTGTAGGGCTTCCTCTCTGGAGGTCTGATGAGGGGTAATGAATTCCTCTGTTGAAGCTGTGCCCCCACCTGTGCTCAATTAGTATATTTGCAAATAAACTCAAATAATGAGATATTACAAAACACCATAAGCTTTCTGTGACTTTCTTCCAAAGAAACTGAATCCAGGTAACCTCTATACTCCTGAAATTTCTCATTGCTCTGGAAGGAGGGGAGAGTCCAGCAGGATAGTACTGTGACTTTCACTGAAACTTGGAAATAGCAGTAAAGGAGCACAATCTAAATGGATCTTCTGTTGCACAAGCCCCATAGAAATCAATGGAAGCTGCCCCAAACATGGGCTATTCAGAGGCACAGGGATCAGTTCCAAAGTGAGCACTGAAAAGGAACATCAACCATTGACCTGGGAAGAAAGAGGCAAAATGCCAACATGACTGTAGAGTCAAGGGGAATGTCCCCAGCTAGAGATGTTTTGGTTATCGGTAGAGTCTGATGGATTTCTGATGTCACAGAGAAATGCACTGAACTGGTCTTTGGATGGTGGAATGGGCTTTCTGGAAGCTGGCTATCAAAGAATGTGGTGGAACGGGGAATCATGGCAGGACTTAGTAATGTGGGAGTCTTGGACTAGGGCTTTCTCTCAGACGGGGATCAGATGGAAACCAACTTTGCCCCTCTTCCTTTCATGGGAGGGGAGCATGCATCCCAATGAGCGCCAAGGGATTCTTCTCTGGCCTGCTCCCTATAGCTCTTAAATGCCGCCTCCCATTTCCTGGTTCTTCACTTGGTGTTTCCTCATCAGCTTCTTCATAATTGCCAGTATCTAGACTAGGTCTACTGTTGCCTGGCAACAGGGCTAGCCGTTCCTTTCATCTTAACCCTCTGTGGTGGCTCGTAGCACCTCGTTCCTCAGCCCATTGCCCTCATCCAGTCTCAGGTCTGGGACCACTCCACACATTGGAGGGCTCAGGGCTTCTCGAGATCTGAATTGGGGCAGCTAGCTACCAGGAAGAAATATGCTGGTCAATGAACTAAAGCTTGTGAGTTGCTGCTGAAATTTTGTTTGCAGTGAAGCATTAATCAAATTTGGGGGTTCCTCCTCAGGTGAAACCTTTGATGAATTTCTACCAAAGCAAAATAATTTTCATGAGACTAGCAGCATTGCCCACCCGGATTCTCCACACTCCTGATTAATGCTGCAGTTTCTGTGAGCCAAATTCTTCTTTTCCTCACCAAACATGCCATGGGCATTTCTCTGTAATAAGGACTAGAGTGGTGGGTAGTGGGTGAAATAGCACAACCTAAGTCAAAGGTTGGCAAGGTTTACCTCGCCTGGGCTGGTTCACTCCAGCGCAAAACTGCCAAGTCTCCCGTATTCCCCAGGAAACCCCCGTTTTTCCAGCTGTTCCCAGCTGAAAAAACGGATTTTTTTGTTTTCCCCCGGTTTATTCTGGCGCGGCGGCCATTTTGGAACTGGGCGGAGCATGCTCAGAAGCGAATTTTGATGCAGCTCTGCCCAGTTCCAAAATGGCTGCAGTGCGACTTCTGGCACGGCGGCCAGAAGTCCAGTTTTGGAACTGGACAAAGCAGCATCAAAAGTCGCTTCTGAGCATGCTCTGCCCAGTTCCAAAATGGTGGCAGTGCTACTTCCGGCCTGCTACTTCCGGTCCAGTCCCTTATTTCTCAGACAGGAACTTGGCAGGTATGCTCCAGCGGAGATCCCTCTATGGGCCGGATTGTATGCGCGTGTGAGCATGTGCGCCCGCAATTTCCAGTGTCTGTGTCTGTGCAGATGCGATTTCCAGCACTGCAGAAGTGAGTCCCCGCCATAGCTGCCAAGTCTCCTGTTTTCCCCGGGAAATCCCCGTTTTTCCAGCTGTTCCTAGCTGAAAAAACGGATTTTTTTTGTTTCCCCCCAGTTTATTCTGGTGCAGCGGCCATTTTGGAACTGGGTGGAGCATGCTGCTCTGCCCAGTTCAAAAATGGCTGCAGTGCGACTTCTGGCACGACGGCCATTTTGGAACTGGGAAAAGCAGCATCAAAAGTCATTTCTGAGCATGCTCTGCCCAGTTCCAAAATGGCGGCAGCGCTACTTCCGGTCTGCTATTTCCGGCTCGGTCCCTTATTTCTCAGACAGCAACTTATTTCTCAGACAGGCAGGGGCGAAAGATTTACACAATCTGAAGAGAAACCAAAGTATCCCTAATATCCCCAATGCTGCAAGATTGCCACAAGAGTGTCATGGTCTGGTCAGCGGGAGTTAGCAGGCCTGCCTGAGGACATCAGGACTGGGGGCAAGGTGGTGGTGTGGAAGCAGGAACGGGGTCCGGACGGTGAGAGTCCAGCAGCAGGCAGTCGCAGGGTCAAGGAATTGAAGGTTGGGAAGCAGGGCGTCACAGAGGCGAGGGCCTGAGGATCAAGGATCAAGGCGGAGGCAAAGGTCTGGGAGTCAAGGAGCAGGGCGTCGGCAAGGCGAAGGTCCAAGGGTTGAGGAGCAAGGCGTCGGCAAGGTGAAGGTCCAAGGGTCAAGGAGCAAGGCAAAGGATGAAGGAACAGGAGGCCAGATGCAACAAGGCAGGGATCGCGTTGCTGTGGCAAAGAGCTGAAGGGAAATGCTGAGCTTTTATCCCTCCCAGCTCTTGCCGCCAAGTGCAGTGAGTTATCAAGTGGCCTCACCTGAGTGGCCCATAGCTGCCAAGTTTTCCCTTTTCTCGCGAGGAAGCCTATTCAGCATAAGGGAAAATCCCTGTAAAAAAGGGATAACTTGGCAGCTATGGAGTGGCCACTCCTTGCTTCTCCAGCACAAGCTGAGGCAGGCCCCAGTCCTGCAGAGCACTACAGGCCCCAGAGCCTGACTTCTGCCCATACTTCTGACAAAGAGCGCCTGGACTAAAATTGTCTATCAGAAACTTCACTCTTGTGGGCGGCAATGCCACCCCCCCCCGGATGACACCCAGGGCAGACCGCACCCCCACACCCCCTTCCTCCGTCAGTGCTCTCTGGCACCCTATCTTCATAACCTAGCAATTTCAAAAAGGTAGAAATTAATCAAAGGTTTCACCTGAGGAGGAGGTATCTTTTACTAGTGTCAAATTGATTCTCCATCTGTGTCCTCTCTTGTGGAAGATAGAATCATAGACCACAAGGGCTATCCAATCCAACCCCCTGCCAAGCAGGAAACACCATCAAAGCATTCTTGACATATGCCTGTCAAGCCTCTGCTTAAAGACCTCCAAGAAGGAGACTCCACCACACTTCTTGGCAGCAATTCCACTGTCGAACGCTCTTACTGTCAGGAAGTTCTTCCAAATGTTTAGGTGGAATCTTCTTTCTTGTAGTTTGAATCCATTGCTCCGTGTCCGCTTCTCTGGAGCAGCAGAAAACAACCTTTCACCCTCCTCTATATGACATCCCTTTATATATTTAAACATGGCTATCATATCACCCCCTAACTTTCTCTTCTTCAGGCTCCCTGAGCCGTTCGTCATAAGGCATTAATGTTGGTAGCTTCATGTTGATATTATCGCAATGCATTCCACATTGGGCTGTTCAGAAGCTGCAGAATACAGCTGAGAATTGACTTTTGGATAAGTTTTAAATGCTTCCGACTACTTGATACCGGTTGATTAGTGTTTTATTGTGGTTTTAGCCTTCTTATTTGTTTTTAGTAATGGTGTATTATTTTTACTGTAAACTGCTTTGTGGGAGGACACAAATGGAGCAAATAACGAATCAATCTCTGCAGTGATTTTTATTCTTTAACAGGAAACACACAATCAAGGCAACAATTACCAGAACAGACCATTACTGGGTGCACTTTGAAATCCAAACTACATCTGTTGTTAGGTTGTTAAGATAAGTTGTTGACTATTTTTAGAGGTAACAGAGGATGTGCAGAATGGAAATGATGGATAAAGAAAAAAGGAACTGAAACTGTATTAGAATTAAAAGCACAGAAGGTTTAACGCTATCAGACAACAAACCACAGGAACGTCATCTGTAAAATGAGTTGGAGCTGTACAAGTCATCTCCAGAGGCACCATTTAGGAGCAGCAAGGTATTTGAGATTACAGATGTACCAGCGGCTCTGGCCCACCTCCTAGTGCAGCACCTCAAGGAGAATGATAATAGCAATGCTCTTAAAATAGGATGTATTTTGTAATTTATTTGTGAATAGATCCAAAAGCAGGCCTTGGAACCTTGTTGAGAACCCTCCTGAAGTCTGAAGT
Organism: Zootoca vivipara; assembly: GCF_963506605.1. Classification (NCBI taxonomy): domain Eukaryota; kingdom Metazoa; phylum Chordata; class Lepidosauria; order Squamata; family Lacertidae; genus Zootoca; species Zootoca vivipara. The sequence continues at coordinate 7,692,757 of NC_083288.1, forward strand.
AGGTCCCTTGATTATTCTACTGTAGAATCAAGTCACTATTCACTAGTGGAATCTTCATTGGGCAAAGGAGTTTAGAGGAAAATAGAGCAAAGTCACTATGGGTCTCCTTTGAAGGCTGAAGTCCTTGGGGCTATTCTGGCTAAATCTGGCATGACAAAGCACAAATCAGGCAGCTGGAATTCAGGACCATGGATAGCTCCCTGTGGACGAAGTATCTTATGCCACATACCACATTCCTTGAAGGTCAAACTACATGCAAGCATAGAATTGTAGAGTTGAGGGTCATCAAGTCCAGCCCCCTGCAATGCAGGAATCTCAACGTGATCATATATGACAGATGGCCATCCAACTGCTGCTTAAATACCTCCATTGGGGAGAGTCCAAAGCTGCAGAGGGAATCTGTTCCACGGTTGAACAGCTCTTACCATCAGAAACTTCTTCCTGATGTTGAGTCGGAATCTCCTTTCTTGTAACTTGAAGCCATTGGTTTGCGTCCTACCATGTGGAGCAGGAGAAAACAAGCTTGCTCCATCTTTCATGTGATGGAAGGTAAATATTTGAAGGTGTAGTTCAGGCATCCCCAAACTAGGGATCATGGGAGTTAGCTAGGGATCATGGGAGTTGTAGGCCAAAACATCTGGAGGGCCGCAGTTTGGGGATGCCTGGTGTAGTTCATATTAGAAAGTGGGCTTAATGGAGCACATTTATTTTGAAGAAAAAGCCGCTGCAGAACCCCTGTCTGGAATGGGCTCCAGATCCAGATTGATGCCTGGTTCCAGTTTCTTACCCCAAATCCCCCACTACTATTTGCTCCCAAATGGGTTGTTTATTTCAAATACACATTAAAAATGTTGCTTGCTAACCTTGTTTGCAAACCAAAAACAAAACCCCACACCTTTACTTGCTAACATCACATTTGAGTTGCATGCAATGACTACTATGTTTGAATCTATTTGTTTTCTCATTTGAGTTGCATCCTCTGTCAAGGGACAATCTGAGAATCCTTCTTACAACAACGATGGATTTCCCATGCTTGTGCAGAACATCCTTTTACATAGCTCCTGCAGATTTTTGTTTAGTTTTTGATTCCACTCATAAGTTGCTTGCCACAAAAGAGCTCAAAGCAACTTCACAGTAAAAACATCGACAATAAGAAGAATTCCATATGTAAAAACATCTAAAAGCCATTCCAGATGCAAAAACAATTTTGCATCCAGTACAGATACAGACTGGGATGAAGATCTTCACTTAAAAGGCTTGCTGAAAAATGAAGGCATTCAATGGGAACCAAAAATACCATAGAGACAGTGCCTGTCTGATATGTAACAGGACCTGAAGACCTGGTTTGTATATTGTGCAGATGTCGGAGAATGGTGTGCCATGATATCAGGGTAGTCAAGGTAGCAGTATATCTTCATCAGATCCATGAAAATGGAAAACTGCAGCTGTAACAATTTTGCAGTGTTGTATCTCTACCCATGGGATGCAGGTGGCACTGTGGGTTAAACCACTGAGCCTAGGGCTTGCCGATCAGAAGGTCGGGAGTTCGAATCCCCGCGACAGGGTGAGCTCCCGTTGCTCGGTCCTGCCCACCTAGCAGTTCAAAAGAACATCAAAGTGCAAGTAGATAAATAGGGACCGCTACAGCGGGAAGGTAAACGGCATTTCCGTGTGCTGCTCTGGTTCGCCAGAAGCAGCTTTGTCATGCTGGCCACATGATCTGGAAGCTGTAGGCCGGCTCCCTCAGCCAATAACGCGAGATGAGCGCGCAACCCCAGAGTCGGTCACGACTGGACCTAATGGTCAGGGGTCTCTTTACCTTTACCTTTATCTCTACCCATGTTGTGTTTGTCATAACTGCCTTTGCTTATCTTGGAAGGAGGGCTATGTTAAATAGGCTGGGTGCCTGCACTGCTCATACTCATGCTCTTTTGTCATTATACCCTGTGCTGTGGCAGTGATAGTCAGCAAAACCAGTTTGTGGTCAATGTGGACTATCTCATGATATGATATCATGCTCTGAATTTCCATGGTGACAGCCTGGGTTTCCCCCACCCCAAACCATAGCTGCCAAGTTATCCCTTATTTTAAGGGATTTTCCCTTATGCTGAATAGGCTTCCTCGCGAGAAAAGGGAAAACTTGGCAGCTATGCCCCAAACCACTTAAAAGAATAATTCCAAATGATTTCTGCTGTGTGGAACAAAATACATATATACCTCTTCAGCATATTAACTGATTTATAAATAACCCGTCCTGATCAGAAGTCAACAAGGAATCTCAGTTATTTTTTCAGTGCCAAGGAAGATCCTCAGTTTCCTTGTATATGAAGCTCCTTTGTGTGGCTGATATGTGTGATATATGGCACCAATAAACTCTTGCATGGCACTGTTTACATCTTTGTGCCTGGAAAAATTTATTGATCCCAATTGTGCTACTGTCCTTCTGTCTTTCCTCTTTCCTGCTGACTTCATGGTACTCATCAGTGCTGCCCAGTTGCACAATCAGCTGAAAGACTTGCTATAAGCCCTGTTCCGTGCCCAATAAGCATGAGACGCCTTTGCCCAGCAGCACTGTGGCCCATAGATTGCAGCAAAATACTGGGCAAGGTTTTGCCCAGTATCTTCTCTGTGTGATGGGCTCATGGGAAAAAGCTGTGCCATGAGCCCTTGCTGAAGAGGGGAAGTGAAAGCCTATGTAAGGTGGCTTCCACTAGAGCTCAAAGCCATTTTGCTTTGAGAGCTTCCTGTCCACCCTCCCTCAGGTTAGAGCAGGCATCCCCAAACTGCGGCCCTCCAGATGTTTTGGCCTACAACTCCCATGATCCCTAGCTAACAGGACCAGTGGTCAGGGATGATGGGAATTGTAGTTCAAAACATCTGGACGGCCAAAGTTTGGAGATGCCTGGGTTAGAGCCTTCACTGAGCAATTTTGGGTCGTTGGTTGACAGGGCTGGAAATGTTTTTTTCTCTCTCTCTCAACCTGATTGGCACTTGGTTAGGGTTTTTTTCCTCCTTTCCCTCAGTGAAATTATGGTTTTCCTTTGTTAGGCAGCAGAATTGGCAGTGGTCAGGATCAGCATAGTATATGGGGGGTGGGGAGCATAAGGGGACTGAGGGGGAGACTGACAATGGCAAACCCAGGTGTGGGTTCGGTATCTGCCTGGTTGGAATCCGCACCCTGGTCCCCCAGTGAGACCTTGCTTGCTTGGCTTGCACCATGGCAAGGTTCAGCACTGGCTGACTCCCATCATAAAGGTAAGGTAGAGGATCCGTGGATGGTTAAATCCAGTCAAAGGCAACTCTGGGGTTGTGGCGCTCATCTCGCTTTCAGGCTGAGGGAGCCAGTGTTTATCCACAAACAGTTTTCTGGGTCATGTGGCCAGCATGACTAAACCACTCCTGGCGCAACGGGACACCGTGACAGAAACCAGAGCGCACAGAAACATTGTTTACCTTCCCGCCCCAGCGGCACCTGTTTATCTACTTGCACTGCTGTGCTTTTGAACTGCTAGGTTGGCAGGAGCTGGGACAGAGCAACGGGAGCTCACCCCCTCATGGGGATTTGAACCACCAACCTTCCAATTGGCAAGCCCAAGAGGCTCAGTGGTATAGACCACAGCGCCACTACTCCCATCGTACAGGTTTGGAACGTTCCAAACCCAGCGGATCTATTCCATCAACATGGGGCTTGTGGAATGATGAACTGATAGGGGGACCTAATGCCATGCCAACCCTTGCACTGCCTGCTGCTGTCAATAAAGGTTTGGCCCGATTTTATCCCACTGCTGTTGTACAGTCTGGTTATTTTGCTGCTCTCATGGGTCACATAATGCGCCTGCCTGGGCAAATGATGACTGAGATATGTGGCACATGGACCTATTTGGAACATGCACCAGAGTTGAGGATGACTGGTTTTAAGACTAAAGTTCTTTCAAGTGGATAGTTTCTGCAGTGTCTACAAATTGTGGCCTGTTACATTATGGAAGCTTTGGCAACACAGATGAAAACCACAGACTCCTGTCCTGATATATTTTCCAGTATATCTGCCATTGTTGTGTACTGAATCCACAGAGAGCCGGTCCTATTTGCTTTCCTCTTTTTCTTTTGTCTGTTGCACCTTGCTGTTTAATTCCGACAAGGTATTATATGGTTCATTGCCCATACTTGCACCTGACACAACCTTGTTATGCACCTGTTTAGCCCTCGAAATGAGAGTGCTACTCTTGTTGATGCCGGGGCTTCTATCATATGCAGTTGATGCTGTGTTAGTTCCTTTGCTTGGCAGGACACCTAGTTGTTGGTTGTCTTCTCCACTGGACCGAAGTGGCATTTGTAGTTCCAAAGCCTCGGTGATTGGGAAGACATTTAGGGTAACATCAACAAAGGGGTTTCCTCTTCTTGTCTTGAACGCAAGTCATTTCTTTTGAACATAAGCCCACTTACAAGTATATAAACATCATCTATTGCCTCCAAAGTTTCATTTAGTCCAGAGCTGCCCATCAGATAGCCTATGGGGTGTGCACACCAAGCATTTGAACAATTTGTTTTTGGAAACGGTGCCATATAGGTTCCCCACTGGCACACATTGTGCATCTGAATGAAACATGGAGTGTTTGATGGGGAATGTGGCTATGATATCTCTAGCTAGCCAAAGCAGATCATTAGAGGTTGGGCAAATGTTGCTTGTGGTTTAGTGTCAACCTGTAAATGTGTAAGGAAACAATTTATTGCAAAAGGCACTGTGCATCTTTAGCACAAGGTAGGCTAACCGCAGCTGTCAAAGGCTGCTCTCGGAACTTCCTGCTGCTCACAGATGCAAAACATAGGCTACAGTATATCGCTGCCACCATCCTAAGGAGTTTCCTATATGAGAACTACAAGGAGTCCTTTGCTTTCCACACTGCAACAAAAATGCCACATAATTCTCCTGGAGTTGATGCTAATGTAAACTGAAAGTATGAGAATTGGTCTTGACAAAGGTGAAACTAGCATGGAGACCAAACCAGCATTAGCATTAATCCAGACAAAATTGGATGACTCTGAAAAATCTTTAGAGGGGGATTGAAGTTAAGAGATAACTTCTGAAATATCAATAGGAGATTAAAGCAAAAAATAATTCTCATATCTAATATTGATTTTTAAAAAACCCAGTTCCCCCACATGAAATACTTTAGAAACGTTCTCACACAAGCTCTACTGTTCTTTAAAGAAAAAGAAAAAGCCAAAAGAACATTTTTCATTAAAGTGTCAATTATAGCTCCTTGCCCATTTTTGAATGTTGGGGTTAGTGATGGATAATAATTTAAAATGACTCTCAATCTTCTTTCCCATCATTTTATGTTATATATCTGAGGACAGCCATATCAATTTACCCTTCTAAAATTTTAATGATTTGCCAAAAAGGCAGTTGGGAAACACCGCGAGGAGCTCTCTCAGTTTGGAAACCAGATCAGTGCACTTTCTCAGTGGCTCTGCATCAAAACAGGAAGCTGCCGATTCTGCCATCCAGCCATATTTAAGGCCAGTTTATAGAATCAGCAGAAATGGGTGGCTTTCCTAAACTGGCTGCAATTAGGACTGCTGCATATTCGAATAGCTCCCCATGGACAAAACTCTGAGCACAGGAGAAGTAGCAAAACCTACGGATTAGACAACCACCCTGGTGGTTTGTGGTCTTCTTGGGAAGTTCAAGATTACCTTTAAAGCACTTCACAACATGGGACAATTTTAGAGACAGTCTCCTCTTTGAATCCCCATTCTGATTAAGTTCTTTGTTCAGGCTCTGATCCGTTAAGCAACTCCAAATCGATCAAATGCTACTGCAAAACAATTGCCTGATGCTGACAAAAGTTGACTGCTACAACCTGGCCTACTTCAGAGGGTCGCTGGGTGGTTCAGCCTCTGCTCTGAGCTTAGTGGAGAAAAAGTGAGATACAAATTAAACAGCTGACAGTTCATTGAGATCTCCCTGAAGCTTGGGAGGAGAAAGTTAGAGTACCACCTCCTCTCTGCATGATAACATGAAGCTTCGGTATTTTCTCCAGCAACATGTCTTTTAAACAGCAGGCTGCTGAAACCAGAGGAATGAAAAACGAATCCATATATTAATTTTGCTTTAGGTCTATCTATGGAGGTTATAGACATTTTCTGGCTGCACTAATAGCCATTCACTCATTTCTAATCCACTTGAGGAGCTATTGATCTTAACTATTTATGTTTTATCGGACAGGGTATTTTGTATTACATTTCCAAATAGAACATCTCTTAAAATAAGAAGCACTTAATTTTGCTTAAAATGCATCCAGAGCCATATTATGCATCTCTAGTCACCAAATATGTTCTTTCTTTCCACTGAGCACTGAGCAGTGCAAGTGGTTTCTAGCCATCACAACAAAGAGCCAGGCTCCATTGAATGGAAGGCTGTCCAAACACATTGTGTCGTGCAGATAATTTGCTCCAATGACTATATTTTTTCCAAGTGGCAGATAAGAGGGGAAAAAATGCCAGAATCCACATTAGATAGTTAGTGATCTGGCTAAAGTTTATAAGCTCTTAGCTCAACAACTTGCATTGCTCACACTCAATATGTGTTGAGCATTGTGACTCACGAATTCTTCTCCGGCTCAGATTTTAATTCAAGCTAGAGAAGGTTTCTTCTTTCCCACGCGCTGGCAGCTGCTGGAGTGACAGGCAGGGAAGGTGGTCTCTCCCAGTTTCTTATCCCCCCTTTCCTCTCTGGTACCTGCCCCATGCAAATAGCAGCATTACAGGTAGCAGGGAGGGGAGGAAGAACACCCAAAAGTAGGAGGAGGAAATGAAGTTACTCATAATACCAGTGAAGCAGCCACAGCAGTATCCACCAGGTAAGACAGGGGAGTACATAGACTGGGGCCACCAATTACAAGTCCCTTCCTTACTAAAGTCTGAGAGGACAGGAAGGAGAGGAGCACAATTGTGGCTTAATTAGTGGAATGGCTCTGATTTTTAATCTTGCTCTCAGGTGGTGAAGTGCTACAATGGGGAAAACCAAACTGTCTCTGGGCAGGACACACAAAATTAAAATAATATAAACAGAAAACCCACTAAAAACAATACAATATCCACATGAAAATGTGGATAAGCAGCATGAACTCATTCTAAAAATGACATATAAATTTTGTTTCCCATTGACTAAAACATGGTTCTAAAAGGCCCAGAGGAATTAAAAGGTAACTAGTTGGTGTCAAAAATGTATGAATGTAGGCCCTAGGTGAGCCTCATTTGGGAGAGCATTCTATAACTGGAGCATTGCCACCAAAAAGACCCTCTCCCTAGTGGTCACCCACTTCAGCATTTTAGGTTGGGGAGGGGGCCTCCAATGAATTATTATTATTATTATTATTATTATTATTATTATTATTATTATTATTATTATTATTATTTCTACCCCACCCATCTCTGGGCGGCTTCCAACATTAAAACATCAGTCATTAAAAACTTCCCTATAACAGGGCTGCCTTCAGATGTCTTCGAAAAGCCAGATAGTTTTTTTATTTCTTTGACATCTGATGGGAGGGCGTTCCACAGGGCAGGTGCCACTACCGAGAAGGCCCTCTGCCTGGTTCCCTGCAACTTCGCTTCTCGTGGTGAGGGAACAGTCAGAAGGCCCTCAGAGCTGGACCTCAGTGTCTGGGCTGAATGATGGGGGTGGAGATGCTCCTTCAGATATACTGGGCCGAGGCCATTTAGGGCTTTAGAGGTCAGCGTCAACACTTCGAACTGTGCTCGGAAACGTAAACATGAAGGTCTTACGGTCCATACATGGAAGAAGGCAATCTTTCAAGGGATCCCTTTCGACAGCTAGAGACAAAGGAATAACATTTACAGAGGCTTTCAACTTATTTATCATGCTTAGAATTCTGTAGACACATTCCGCTATTTTCTAAATGGAAGTTGGCATGATTTGCATAGTATGCCAGTGGACTCTCCTCATTCTGCAGAATGGCAAAGGAAATGTTTTTCATACTTCATCACCTAATCAGAAATCCAGAGAAGCAGAGGACTGGTCAGATTCTACTTGCCAGGCTGATGTGCAGGTAACCAGCTCAACAATAATTTATATGCACTAACAACAAACAACAACAACAACAACAACAACAACAACAACAACAACAACAACAACAGTCCATCTGGCTGGGTTTCCCCAGCTACATTATATAAGTCACTGCTTGCCAGAGACATAACCAAGAAGGAGAGTCCATGGATGCAATGTCCTACCTGGATTTAATCTTGCACAACAGAATGACCACCTGCTTATAGAATCATAGAATCATAGAGTTGGAAGAGACCACAAGGGCCATCCAGTCCAACCCCCTGCCAAGCAGGAAACACCATCAAAGCATTCTTGACATATGCCTGTCAAGCCTCTGCTTAAAGACCTCCAAAGAAGGAGACTCCACCACACTTCTTGGCAGCAATTCCACTGTCGAACGCTCTTACTGTCAGGAAGTTCTTCCTAATGTTTAGGTGGAATCTTCTTTCTTGTAGTTTGAATCGATTGCTCCGTGTCCGCTTCTCTGGAGCAGCAGAAAACAACCTTTCACCCTCCTCTATATGACATCCTTTTACATATTTGAACATGGCTATCACCCCTTCACCTTCTCTTCTCCAGGCTAAACATACCCAGCTCCCTAAGCCGTTCCTCATAAGGCATCGGAGGGTTTGAAGCGGGAACAGATTTGGTGGGAGAAAAGGGGGGGAAGTTCCATTGTGCGATCTTAAATCCTTGCACTGATGGAACAAGTTACTCAGTGCTACACAGGATATCCCTCTGAGACTGTAATCCTATACACATTTACCTGGGAGTATGCAGTATTGAAGGGACCCAGGTGGCGCTGTGGGTTAAACCACAGAGTCTAGGGCTTGCTGATCAGAAGGTCGGCAGTTCGAATCCCTGCGACGGGCTGAGTTCGTGTTGCTCGGTCCCAGCCCCTGCCAACCTAGCAGTTCAAAAGCAAGTCAAAGTGCAAGTAGATAAATAGGTCATAGCTGCCAAGTTTTCCCTTTTCTCGCGAGGAAGCCTATTCAGCATAAGGGAAAATCCCTGTAAAAAAGGGATAACTTGGCAGCTATGAAATAGGTACCGCTACAGCGGGAAGGTAAACAGCGTTTCCATGTGCTGCTCTGGTTCACCAGAAGCAGCTTAGTCATGCTGGCCACATGACCTGGAAGCTGTACGCCGGCTCCCTTGGCCAATAATGTGAGATGAGTGCGCAACCCCAGAGTCAGTCACGACTGGACCTAATGGTCAGGGGTCCCTTTACCTTTACTATGCAGTATTGAACTCAGTGGGGTTTTCATATAAGATTCTGCTAAAAGTGTCACAAGTAGTTTGAAGCTTGGAAGACCATATTTGAAAAACACTCAACTTCCAACTGCACATTCAGACTACCAGCCATTCCAGATTAAAAAAAACCAAAAAACATGGGACCCTGTTAAAACATCTCTTTTATATGATAGCAGTGTGTTTGGTTGGATGTGACATCCAAACACTCATAAAACAACACAAGGACTGTATAACAAAATGACATGAAATCAAATTCTTTGCTGAAAACAAAGTAATGTTTCTCTCTGTGTTTTTTTATTGTACTCCCATCTAATGGCATTGTAACATGAAGCAAAAAAAAAAAAAATCAAATCAGTTAAAATCTTTCCAGTCCTCTGTTGTCTGCGCATCATTGACACAATAAATACTAATGGCTCCTTCAGACTATCACATCAATAATTGCATTAGGAGTGGGACCTTTAATCTGTGATTTATCGACATGACAGCCCGTAAATACATGGTCTGTGAATTACTGTTACCAGTTGTGTAAAACTGGGATGGCCAAATGGCGGCATTAAGGCCAGATCCAGGCCCCCAACCTGCTTTATGGCACCCTGGTGATGCTATCAGTCAAGGAAGAGTAATAAAAAGTTTCATTTTTGAGGGGGGGGGAATTGTTTTCAAGTTGTAAAGAGCAGCTATTCTACACCGTAATACTACAATTTCTCTTTAGGGTTTTGCTGGTATAACAGTGAATGGGTGGTATTCAACTAAGTTTTACTCAGGGTAGACCATAGAAATTAATTACCACCATGAAATTAGGTCCATTAATTTCAGTGGGCCTACTGTGAGTAAAATCTAATTGAATGCCACCACTGTTTGATGTTGAGTAAAAGTTTATATTCACATGTGAGTAATGATAATGCCCTATTTATTTTGCGAATGTCCAGCATCATCTGTATTGCTGCAGTGTATCTATTTCAAGGAGCTCAGGAGAGAGGCAGGCGAGAGGACATCCCTGTTGGAATCTCTATAAAATAAAATAAATCTAAAATAAAGATACAAAAATCCAACAGCCACAATCCCCGCCAGCAACAATCCCTCCACAACACGCCGGCCCAAGACTCTATTCAGCAGCCTCAGCTTTTGTAGCTGGAGTCAGTCCAGGCCCTACCTTCCCTGTCCAGGTGGGGAAAGATCTGCAAGGCAGGGAGCAGATCTTTCAGAATTTACAGCCAACTTGGTTGCTTCTGCTCCTTTACCTGGAAAGGGAGGTGAAAGGGAACACAAAGCCTCAAGAAGAAAGCTCTGTGATGGGGTAAACAAAGGAAGGAACAGCTCTGGCTCCCATTTTCCTCACAGGCAGGCTTGTTGCAGGGTTGTCTTGGGAGAGATGTGTGGCTGGAGATGGTAACCTGGAGGCGGTTGGAGGATGGATAGCGGTTAAAGGATTGAGGTTAAATCCTGACAAGACAGAAGTACTGTTTTGGGGGGGGGCAGGAGGCGGGCAGGTGTGGAGGACTCCCTGGTCCTGAATGGGGTAACTGTGCCACTGAAGGACCAGGTGCATAGCCTGGGAGTCATTTTGGACTCACAGCTGTCCATGGAGGTGCAGGTTAATTCTGTGTCCAGGGCAGCTGTTTATCAGCTCCATCTGGTACGCAGGCTGAGACCCTACCTGCCGGCGGACTGTCTCGCCAGAGTGGTGCATGCTTTGGTTATCTCCCGCTTGGATTACTGCAATGCACTCTATGTGGGGCTACCTTTGGAGCTGCAACTAATCCAGAATGTGGCAGCTAGACTGGTGACTGGGAGCGGCCGCCGGGACCACATAACACCAGTCCTGAGAGATCTACACTGGCTCCCAGTATGTTTCCGAGCACAATTCAAAGTGTTGGTGTTGACCTTTAAAGCCCTAAACGGCCTCGGTCCGGTATACCTGAAGGAGCGTCTCCACCCCATCGTTCTGCCCGGACACTGAGGTCCAGCGCCAAGGGCCTTCTGGCGGTTCCCTCGCTACGAGAAGCCAAGTTACAGGGAACCAGGCAGAGGGCCTTCTCGGTAGTGGCACCCACCCTGTGGAATGCCCTCCCACCAGAGGTCAAAGGGAACAACAATTACCAGACCTTTAGAAGGCATCTCAAGGCAGCCCTGTTTAGGGAAGCTTTTAATGTTTGATGGATTTCTGTATTTTAATATTCTGTTGGAAGCTGCCCAGAGTGGCTGGGGGAACCCGGCCAGATGGGCGTGGTATAAAAATAAATTATTATTATTATTATTATTATTATTATTATTATTATTACTACTACTACTACTACTACTACCTCACATTGCGCACATTGCTGTGCCTTAAGGCAGGTGATTAGAAAGGTTTGGTCTCCTCAGGTTTCTTGCACCTCTGGTTCACACTTGGTATAAAGGGGCCTTTGCTCCAGTGTCATCCTCATCTTCTGTCTCCCACTCCTTCCCTTCTTGTCCAAAAAATGATGCGTTGGCGCCCTTCCCCTTCCTACCACCAGCTCCACCTCTTCCTGCTTGTGCGCGGCTCTTTCCTGGGTTGGGTAAGCTGCTGGTGCTGAAGTGGACCCGCAGCAGTGCTATTTGCCACGCTCCAATATTCCTCTGCTTTCTGAGACTGCATTGGCAAATGCTGAGAAGTGACTAAGCATTCATTAGTTCATCACTTGATAGCAGCAATGACACATGAGGATTTGCTATGTGTGAAGAAGGCTGTTGCAGCTATAGCGCCGCAGATAAAACTGTCACATTGCCTCGGATCACCTGAAATACAACAGATTTCAACAAAGAATTTGCACATTCAACTGCCAGGCATCAAGTGTAGAGGGAAATGTGTCAGCCAGATCTCAGTTTTTGGACACGCACCCAAAAAATTGTTTGGAGTTGCTGATGTTCATCAAATTTCAGCAGACCCTCCAACATTCTCCAATGAAAATTGGGATGTCCCATTCCATAATGATAATTTTACTATTTGTACACCACAGATTTTATTGTGTTGCCGCACTCTGGGAAGCTTCCAACATATATCAAAACATAATAAAACATGTGTTGTTTTTTTAAAAAAACCTTCCCTATATAGGATTGCCTTCTGATGGCTCAGGGATTGGATAATTCCATACCCTCCAACATTTCTCCAGTGAAAATAGAGACTTCCTCAGGAAAGCAGGACATTCTGGGATCAAATCAGAAAGTGGGACAGCTTCAGTGACATCCCTGGAAAATAGGAACACTTGGAGGGCCTTTCCCAGACATTCACAATTACATACTCCACATGTAAACCAGTGTGATGTTCTCTTTGTGTGTTACTCGTATAAAGGAACAAAACATACACAGGGGCTGTGGGGCTATGCATCTGCCCCCCCCACCTCCAAAGATCACATTGTCCCTCTCACATGTGCTACTTCTGAAGCAGGGACCATTTCCCATCCCTGTCTGCTCCTTACATGAAATCAGGGTTCCAAATCATATCAAGAAGGATACTGACAAGCTGGAACGTGTCCAGAAGAGGGCAACCAAAATGGTCAAAGGCCTGGAAACGATGCCTTATGAGGAATGGCTTAGTGAGCTGGGCATGTTTAGCCTGGAGAAGAGAAGGTTAAGGGGTGATATGATAGCCATGTTCAAATATATGAAAGGATGTCATATAGAGGAGGGAGAAACGTTTTCTGCTGCTCCAGAGAAACGGACATGGAGCAATGGATTCAAACTACAAGAAAGAAGATTCCACCTAAACATTAGGAAGAACTTCCTGACAGTAAGAGCTGTTTGGCAGTGGAATTTGCTACCAAGGAGTGTGGTGGAGTCTCCTTCTTTGGAGGTCTTTAAGCAGAGGCTTGACAGGCATATGTCAAGAATGCTTTGATGGTGTTTCCTGCTTGGCAGGGGGTTGGGACTGGATGGCCCTTGTGGTCTCTTCCAACTCTATGATTCTATGATACTATGATCTATGATTCTATATCAATCCACATTTGAGGGGCTAGGAGGATCCATGCAATTTTCAAGGTGCAAATAGACACATGACCCTGCTGCTCCTTTACACCTGTTCCTTGGTGATACGTTCTGCTGCCCTGTGGTTCCTGCCGCCTGAGGTAGCAGCCTCACCTTGCTTCATGGTCTGGCCAGCTCTGCCTACAAGCAGGACTAAATAGCAGAAGCCATAACCTGCTGTTGTTCACAGCGGCTCATCATGACTAGTGTGGCCTCTGAGAGGCCCAGCCTCCACTGACTTGTCTAATCCTCTTTTTGTCTTGGATGAAGAAGCCTTGTAAGTGTTTGGTAAGTGTGAAGGCTTACTTCTAGATGATGCTATTACTGGGCAGCTGCCATCCAGAGAGCCAGAAAAGAGTCTATAGCTACCTCCCCCAACACGGTGTAGAAACAAATCCATTCAGGGTCCTTTCTGATGTGGAAAGCCCTCTCAGCAGATGTCAAGGAGATAAATAGCTATACAATATTAGAGAAGTTGGCAGTTTCAAAGTTTTAAGCTTCGTTGACTAAATACAGGTAAACTACAGTGCCAACTTAGATCACTTGCAGCTGCATGGATTCCATCAGGACATTTTCTGATACGAACAGAAAACCACCCTATTTCCTAGGTGTAAGGGAAGGTACCCTTTATGATATATGTCTTTATGATATATGGTTTTCTTACACATATTTACAACCTGAGCCTATGATGGAGTATGGACACCACAAGAGGGCCTTGTTTCACCCATAGCCACAGCCTTGGAGTCAAAACAGAAATCCAACATTGCTCTGACTTGCAACTTCCCAGCAAGCTTTGCACTTCTTCCCTCTGGGTTTCTTCCTCACAGAGATATAAGAAGTACAGCAGCATCATATCATCTGGATAAGGATTTTCCAGGTTTTCGAAGGAGAAGCCATTTTTAAACCTCCCCTGGGGCAGAAGCAAGAACAGCCCAATAAATCAATGGAGGAATCCAGGATCTTGCATAGCTGCGATTGCGGTACAGAATGCAGAATTTCCCCTGCAAAACAAAAAGGAAAGACAAGTTTCTGCTCTAACTTAGAACTTGTTTCATGTGAATTGTAATTTTTTTCCAGGGGTTTTTGTACCCTTATTGCAGGGTTCGACCACTGTTGAGAGAAAGCACACAACAGTTCTGCAGTCTTGTGGTGTATCTCTATGTTGCAAGCTGGGGGTTAAGCTGAAGCAGGGGATTCAACACACACCATCTTTGCAGCTGCAGCCCACTTTTAATATTGAAGATTAGAGGTGGGGCTCAGGCTGGTTTGCATTATCAATCAAAAATCCGCAATATGAAAAAAAACCTCTCAGGCCACAGAAAAGGTCATTCTACATCTTACAGAACAGAACAAGATAATACATGAAACGTGTGGAGTACAGGCTTGTAATTTGACCAACCAAAGTAAAAGCAAACAATACAAGTGGGCCTGTGTGCTGTTACTTGCCCATTTGTAAGCACCAGAGTATGTTTTTTAAGGTCCCACCATGAATAAAAGCTCAGAGGTTACATTAGTCATCTGTTCCAGTTTTCGAATGTCAAGAAGGGCACCCAGATAATCTCAAATCCATCCTATTTTTGCACTTCCTCTTATTACCCTATTCTGATACGTCATGCGCCCTGACAGTGTGTCATATTCAGTTGCTTCATGCTGAATGCATGTTGCAGTTTTCAAGATTTGAAAACTTTTTTTTTTTTTAAAAAAGGTTCATTTCTCACATGAAATAGGCCTCCGGCTAAAAAGAGCTGGTATGTTTCCTTACTTGGAGGAGATTTGCTCTCTGATTATAGTTCCATGGGCAGTTCCTCCTTTTCCCCAGGAAAAGGGAGGCTACAGAAACCAGAAACTTCATGTCACTCTAATACATATATTTATGTCTCTGTGGTCTTCCTTGCCCAACCAAAGCAGAGACTGGTTGGCCCCTTTGAATGCGAAATCCCTTCGCTGCCCCCCTCCGCCCGGGCCCTGGGCCCTGTATCAGCCTACCTTTGCCAGCTTTGCTCTCATTGGTTTAATTGTATGGCAATTAAGGAATTTTAATGTATTTTAATGTGTGTTGGAAGCCGCCCAGAGTGGCGGGGGGACCCGGCCAGATCGGCGGGGTATAAATATTAAATTACAGTGGTACCTCTACTTACGAATAACTCTACTTACGAATGTTTCTACTTACGAATGGAGCTCCGTCCGCCATCTTGGATGCGGTTTAGATAGGATATTTTCTACTTACGAATTTTTATATAGGGTTGCTTCTACTTACGAATTTTTTCTCCCAATGCATTCCTATGGGATTCGACTTACAATTTTTTTTGACTTACGAATGTGCATTTGGAACGCATTAAATTCGTAAGTAGAGGTACCACTGTATTATTATTATTATTAGGTGGGCTACCCATCAGTTCTCCTTAGGTATTGTTGATATGGTTGCTGCGGGTCTTCTTCTTTTCCATGTTTGTTAGCTGCATTTAAGGATGCTAAGCTCAGCATTTAGGATGTGGCTGGTAGCATCCCTGAAGCTCAACTACCGTGTTTCTCCAAAAATAAGACACCGTCTTATATTTATTTTTCCTAAAAACAAACAAACACTATGGCTTATTTTCAGGGGATGTCTTATTTTTTTTCCTCTTCCTCCTCCTGCCGCAGCTGGCATTGCTGCTGCGCCTATCACTATGTCTTATTTTCAGGGAATGGCTTATATTCCTTGAATGCTTAAAAATCCTGCTACAGCTTATTTTATGGCTACGTCTTATTTTGGGAGAAACAGGGTAGTTGCAATGGGATTGCTTTGTGTAGCAAAACACGCATTTGTCCCCACGCCTCGGCTATGACTTTCTGGGGAGGAGAGTAGCCCACAGGAAGACAGGAGAGGAGCTGTCCATGGTTCCCTCCTCATGAATGCACAGCTGCTTCCAAGTCTAACCTGACAGGGACCTTGAGCTCTATTGTCTGACAGCATGGCCACCCCAAGGAGACATATCCTGAACCTTGCCCAGTCCTTAAAGAAGAAACACTGGATAATTCATTGGCGCTTGGATGCCTAAGGCAGAAAATCAACACAGGGATGCCACACAACACTAATCAACATGAGACCAATCCACCAGGAAAATTCTTTTGTACAACAATTGCAATGTAGTCGAAGCAAAATTCCAAGTATGTTTGGTACTTGGCCAATAAATTATTCCTTATTCCTTATTCCATCATGGAAGTTAATTGGAGCTGGAAAAGTATTATTGTGCAGAAGCTGGTCCAGGTTCCAAAGCAATATCAGTCTAGCACCCTGAGATCTTAGGAAGATGCTTCTGCCTCTCAGCAGCTTTTCTTTCCGCTTAACAACGTTTTTCTAATCAGTTGCAAACCTTGAAACTATTTCCTTTCTGTAGCCAAAATCAAAGGTGTGAAAGCTGTTCCTTTCAGCCCTCATCCAGGCAGACTTAGTGTGGCACCATTTCAGTGGTTTGCAGCAAGCAAAGACTTAATAGGAATCTGTTGGTCCACCGTAGAGGAAAGGGGATACATAAATTTAAGGGGATTTAGTGGGTTTTAATATAATCAAAGAGCGTGTTTACAACAAAGATGAAGCAACCCCTCTACCCCACCCCATCTTGCCTTCATACTATTGCGGTTTTTAATTTTATATTGAAACATATTTAATCACTTTACCCCCTCTCCACTCTATTTATTTTGAACTTGAAAGCATTTTAAAACACCCTTTTAGTTTACAAAGAGATTTTTTCCCCTTTTTACAAGCCCTTTCCATTACAAAAAAACCCCCTAAGTTCTAAAAAGCCTTTAAACTCACTTTCCAAAGTGCATTAGGTTTTAGCTGAATACATCAAATTCTAAGTCTTAAAGGCAAAGATCCTTTATCAGCAGTACATACGTATTGCCAAAGTCACCAGAATTGGCTCATATTTGTTGAGATGCGGGGAAAGGGGGCTTTGAGTCTGCAAATACCATTGCTAATCTATATGATCTCTCTCAGATGAACTTTCTGCCTTCAGGAAACCCTTTTGGCATAGATCTCTCTTCCCAGGAACCCCAGTGAAGCTGCCATGGAACCCCAGTCGACTCTGGGGCAGGTTTTAGGGCGGGTTTCCCTAACTTGGTGCCATCTGGTGGACATCCCAGCTGAGAGTGAAGGAAGTTGGGTTTCTGGAGGGCATGAGGCTGGGGATGCCTGATCTAGGACAAATAGTCCGCATGGGGTTTGGGCTAGTGTTGGCCACAAGGATTAAATGTGTGCTCTAGAACACCCCTAGTACCCTTCCACATTCTAGGGGAAATCAGTAGTGATGGGCAAGCTATTCTTCAGGGAATCTTGTCTGCCATTGTTGTTGTTGGCATCTGTCTGCCTTGAGAGACAATGGAGTGCACCACCAGGGGTGAAGTCAAAGCACTGTGATAGAAGCACCAGAGTGACCTTCCATGGTGCGCAAGCTTGGGCAGCGTGTATGGAGGGGCTGGGCTGCCCGGATGACAAAACCCCATTGTTGTCTGCCATTATTCATGAATAAATCTCAGGTTTCAGAATACAGTTTTGAAACACTTAATTGGGGTAGAGGAAGATTCATATGAGGCCTTTAGATATGATATGGACATATCCTGAGACTCAAGAGACCAAGCAACTCTTTGTGGCTTTAGTTCCAAGTAGGGGTGGTTGAGCATGTCCATTTTAGCTTCTCTCACTTTCTCTTTTCCCCAGTTTTAAGTCCAGTTCCCCACATTTTCACATCAGTTTGCTTTAAAAAAAATTAAGCCTTGTGAAAATTCATCATCATTTTGAAGCAAATTTCTTTTTAATTTACATACCTTTGTATGCAATTTTGCCCAATGAACACATTTTTGCAAAGGAATTTCCCCTAATAGAACATGTATTTGTATGTTATTTTCACCAACAGTTGCATTTTTATACACACTTTACCCAGGTAAATGAATATTGGTGCACATTACCTGACAGGAGAACTGAATTGCAACATTTGGAGAACTGTTTCACAAAGTGCCAATTGAGAACTGAATCAAATTTCTCCTCCATCTCTAGTGGCAAATGTCAATTTCAGTCATTCCATTCTTGAAGATGTTGTGTGAAAATGAAACTGTAGCTTTCATTTTCAAAGCAAAAAACTGCATACCGCTGCGATTCTCAGACCACACGAAACTGAATGGCGGTCTTTGGAAGACCAATTAAATCATTAACAATCTTGTAGTACAAATCAAAGTACATGCAAAACTCGTATGATTAGAACTATAGGCTTGCCTGTCTAATTTGATAGATGTAGCAAAGTTCCATGAAGTTGCATATAGTGATTGTCAGCTTCGGGCTCCGGTCGGGTTCAATGTTCAACCTGCTTCCGTACTGGGACTTTCATGGCTTGCTGCCCTCAAGTTCCATCTTGTACTTGAGCCATTTGATGAAAATTAGAAGTCCTAAGCCAGAACCTTGTTGGCCTGCTTAGTAATCCAGTCCTAGTAAAAATAGCCTCAATGTCTGTTGTCAGAAAAAATGAACAACAATGCAAATTACAAATAGTCTCAACCTGTTCTGCAGTATTTCCATGGACTGCTTCAGGCTTCCTCAACCTCAGCCCTCCAGATGTTTTAAGACTACAATTCCCATCATCCCTGAGCACTGGTCCTGCTACCTAGGGATCATGGGAGTTGTAGGCCAAAAACATCTGGAGGGCCGAGGTTGAGGAAGCCTGGACTACTTACATGATGCTTAAAATCCACTGGTGGCCTGCAGATTCAGAACATCTCCTATGGAAAAACAGCAACAACAGGGTTGTGTCCAAAGTTACAGCCTTATATCCTGAAGCAACAATACTTATAAAGTGCTGAATAGCACAAGTATTTTATTGGAGAAGTCGAAATCTTCCACTGGAAGGGAGACACTCCCAAACTGCTGCAAGGCCAAGGTCTCCTGGCAAACCTGCAGCCCATAGCATCTAAGCACCTTTGAGATTATCTCTCACTCTGACCGGGAAAACTGGCACGCGCCCTTTGCAATGCGAGGTAAAAGGACCCTGCAAATGCCTCTGGGATTGGGTGGCCAGGTGGAGAGGGAAACACGACAAGTTTTACATGCTGAAACCCTCCTTCTGCAGAACTATTAAAGGTAGAAGAGCCTTTTTGCCATCTTCTTATTTTGTACCGGGCGGCGCTGTGGGTTAAACCACAGAGCCTAGGTCTTGCCGATCAGAAGGTCAGTGGTTCGAATCCCCGCGATGGGGTGAGCTCCCTTTGCTCGGTCCCAGCTCCTGCCCACCTAGCAGTTCAAAAGCACATCAAAGTGCAAGTAGAAAAATTACCTCCGGCGGGAAGGTAAACGGCGTTTCCGTGCGCTGCTCTGGTTCGCCAGAAGCAGCTTTGTCATGCTGGCCACATGACCCGGAAGCTGTCTGCGGACAAATGGCGGCTCCCTCGGCCTATAGAGCGAGATGAGCGCCGCAACCCCAGAGTCAGACACAACTGGACCTGATGGCCCTTTACCTTTTACCTTTAAGGCTCCTGTTGGGTTAGAAACAAGAGAATGAGCTTGATGAAGCTCATGAGGCATCATTTGTCCTGTGGGTTAAACCACAGAGCCTGGGGCTTGCCGATCAGAAGGTCGGCAGTTCGAATCCCTGCGACGGGGTGAGCTCCCATTGCTCGGTCCCAGCTCCTGCCAACCTAGCAGTTCGAAAGCACGTCAAAGTGCAAGTAGATAAATAGGGACCGCTCCGGTGGAAAGGTAAACAACGTTTCTGTGCGCTGCTCTGGTTCGCCAGAAGCGGCTTTGTCATGCTGGCCACATGACCTGGAAACTGTCCCTTGGCCAGTAAAGCAAGATGAGCACTGCAACCGCAGAATCGTCCGCAACTGGACCTAACGGTCAGGGGTCCCTTTACCTTTACCTATGTTAGATAAGAGAAGGTATCATTTGTGCCTTGCAGAAAATGCCCTTGCTTGTGTAGTTTGATCCTGTGGCTTTCCTGTCTCCACCTAAACATTATCTAGTCCTCCAGGCATCTATCACGGGTCTTTGCTTAATAAATTACAGTTCCTGGCATTTCAAATCCTCTAGCAAAACAAGCCAGTAGAAATGAATACTGTTTGAATGAGACACATGCTTTGAGGGTGGGAGCCAAAAATGGTCACCTCCTCTCGTCACCCTGCTTGCTTGGCTTGGCTTCAGACCTTTTCCTCTGAAGGGGAACACATTTTTTCACCATCTGTATCACTTGGGAAATACAGTTCATGGTGGGATGTCAGGTGCACAATTGGTTTGTGTTAGATTATTAAGCATCTTAAAAAGCAGAGACATCACCTTGCCTACAAAGGTCTGTATAGTTAAAGCTATGGTTTTCCCAGTAGTGATGTATGGAAGTGAGAGCTGGACCATCAAGAAGGCTGATCACCGAAGAATTGATGCTTTTGAATTATGGTGCTGGAGGAGACTCTTGAGAGTCCCATGGACTGCATGAAGATCAAACCTATCCATTCTGAAGGAAATCAGCCCTGAGTGCTCACTGGAAGGACAGATCCTGAAGCTGAGGCTCCAATACTTTGGCCACCTCATGAGAAGAGAAGAATCCTTGGAAAAGACCCTGATGTTGGGAAAGATTGAGGGCACTAGGAGAAGGGGATGACAAAGGACGAGGTGGTTGGACAGTGTTCTCGAAGCTACCAACATGAGTTTGACCAAACTGCGGGAGGCAGTGGAAGACAGGAGTGCCTGGCGTGCTATGGTCCATGGGGTCACGAAGAGTCGGACACGACTAAATGACTAAACAACAACAACAACAGATCATTAAGCATGAAACAGATGTGGCATGTTTCCGAGAGCAGGAGTCACCTACTCAGATATAATCCTGGGCCAATCAGCTTTTGTATTTATAGCCCTGAATACACAAAGGAAGCTAATAAACAGCAATTACAGACATTGAGGGATTACAATAGATGGTTATATCTTCCAAATGGGCCATTGATGGGTATGAAAAATACACTTTCTGGTGGTAATGGATGCTGCTGTTTTGAACTGTCTGTGTGCTGGAACTGTCATTGTACTAGGAGAACTCCGTTGGCTCAGGTTTGGCTGCTGAATTTCTGCTATCTTTGTAAAACATCTAAGACTGAACTGTGGCAAGTAAGCTCACTGCTATCCTAAAAAGCAAGGTTAGGGGGAAGAGACTGGATTTATTCCTCCATTTGAAAATACAGTGGTACCTCCTCTACTTATGAATTTAATGCGTTCCAAATGCACATTCGTAAGTAAAAAAAAATTGTAAGTCAAATCCCATAGGAATGCATTGGGAGAAAAAAATCGTAAGTCGAAGCAACCCTATCTAAAAATTCGTAAGTAGAAAAAATCCTATCTAAACCGCATCCAAGATGGCGGACGGAGCTCCATTCGTAAGTAGAGTTTTTCGTAAGTAGAGTTATTCGTAAGTAGAGGTACCACTGTACATTGTAGCATAGCATGATTCAGTTCGTTTATTAGCAGCAATGGTTCTATCAGTCTTTGAAACTAGCACTAACTCCTTGATATCATATAGATCATCAGGTTCAGGACTGCACAATACATGAACCGCTATGCTGAATGCAGGTGGCCAGCCATGTATGTTGGTCCTCTTGGTTTTGCAAGAATGCCTGGGATTGCAAGAATGGGGAGAAGGTTATCTAGCACCTGGCAAACCACAATGCATGGCTGTTTAATGCATTCAGGGGTATGTGCGTATGTGTCATAAATTGTTTTGGTGTGGTTAAAGGCTCTCCGTTAGGTTTTGAAAACAAGTGGATAACGATGACATTTCAAAAGATTTTAGTGGTTCTACAGAGTACTGGTGGCAGGATCCTTTTTTTAAAAAAAAGTAGCTAAAACAAACCCTATTTCTGCAAATGCTTAAGTTGCAATCCTAAGCATGTCTAGCTGGAAGTATATTCTATTGGATCGGGGGGGGGGGGGTTACTTCCAGGAAAGTGGAGTTAGGACTGAGACCTAGACTGGTCAACCACAAGAGAAAGACAAAAGGGTTTTGTTTCCCTTTGTGGCTCTTCACATTGCTAGTAGGTTACAGAGAAATTGTGAGTTTGCAAAGAAATCCTGACAGACTTGCTATGGACAGGGAAACATGGAACAATGTGCCAGTAGCATGCAAAACTTTCAGAAAAAAAGAGAATCAGCTGCTTCTAACCTTCTGTTCTACTCTCAAGTTGCTCAACTCTTCTGGTTAGCAAATTGATTCTTTTTATAGGAACTGCATATTAGAACAAAAATACACCCAATTACCACTGAAATATATGCTGTGGGTTGGTAAGAGTTTTCATAGATGAAATGATTGGACAAAAATAATTCTTAAGCAAACCTGTGGGGCCCCAGGTGTTGCTAGACTACAAGCCCCATCATCCATGACTATTGGCTGTGCTGGCTGCAGCTAATGGGAGTTGGAGACCAACACCCAGGAGGGCCACAGATTCCCTATTCAGGGTTTGGAATAAATGACAAGAGCAAAATCAGGTCACCGCTCTCTCTATTGCTAGCCTATTGTATTCAATTCAGATGTTTTTGCCTGCCGGAAATAGCTTAATTAATATAGATATATTGATGTTGTTCAATTGGGAAACTCACTGTTGCTCATGCAAATTAAACAGTGGCTCTTTCTTCATCAAAG
Source organism: Zootoca vivipara (assembly GCF_963506605.1). Classification (NCBI taxonomy): domain Eukaryota; kingdom Metazoa; phylum Chordata; class Lepidosauria; order Squamata; family Lacertidae; genus Zootoca; species Zootoca vivipara. Next base: position 7,715,710 of record NC_083288.1, read on the forward strand.
GGTATGATGGTTTCAGTGTCTACAGCATTGCACATTCCATTCTAGGGGATTTGTTTAATTTGTGGACTTTGACAAAATGGGAAAGTGGTTACCCAGTGGGAATTGATAAAGAAAGAGTGCTATTTCCAGTATACAGATGTTTTCTGGAAATAAACACAAGTAGAGATCATTATAAGAACAACTGGTGCAGGAATTTGAGGATAAGTACTGTATTTCAGAGTCCCTCTGGATAGTTTTGCATAATGCCATTAGAAAACTCTGCCTCGTCAAGATTATAAGGAGCCCACTTGAAATTACTTTGCAGATGGCTTACTACACTGGCTCGGATAAACAAGTTTTGTCATATGGCTAAATTCTAATGTTGGAAGTGTACAACAGTTTATGTCAACTTCCTGCTTCTGTGGCAGTATTGTGGAGTAACTCAGATTTTGTGGATTAGGTGACGTAGTTCAGATTACTGGGATTAAGATTAGAGATGTGAAGACCTGGAAAAACTTTTTTCCCTGCCCCCCTCCCTATTTTTATTTTTATTTTATTTTTTTGAAATGAAGGGGGTGGGACCTAGAAAACTGAAAAATATATGAGACCTCTGCCTTATTTTCCAATAGCCCTGTTTTGGCTACCTAACTGCTGGCACTCAGCAGCTGAGTTTGCTGTTAGTGTGTAAGTGATTATTACCCCAGAACACTAGCAGTGCCCCTTCTCTTCAAGTGCACTCAGCCTACAGTGTAACTTGGCAATCAGCAAGGGCCAGATTGGAATAACAAAATGAGAGCCATACTTATACTGAGAGTACCAGAAAAAAAAGGGGGGGGAACCCTTATCTTCAATCAAGAATAGCACTCGTCTCTCTTTTCCTACCTAGGGGACTTCTGAAAGAATTATTAAAGTTAAAAGTTTAATGTGCATAGCATGTCATGTTTGCATGCATTGAAGTTAAAACTGATGTAAAGGTTTGCATTCGCAAAGCGGAGAATTTTGCACCACTCTAGGTGAAAGCAGTAGGCTGGTGATTTTCCATTTCAGAGAGTTAGGCTAATGAGTCATCCTGGAAACCCAAGCAGGTCCCGCTCCAGCAGGAAGTTGAAACCTGAGAAGCTCAGCATCTCTGTGTTGTGGGAAGCCAGCAGAGAGACAGACAGCTCAGCGTGTTTGGAGAAGGAGCTTCTAGCATAATGGAGCCTCTCTCTGGGATCAGAGAGCAAAATTATTGGAGTTTTTTAAAGGACTGAACTGCATTGTCTGTTACTTGAGTGCAATGTGTTACTTTGTATTTTGTTCTTAGTAATGTTTATATGTAACCAGTGCTTTTTTTCCTAAAAAAAATGTTTAAGGGTACTCTCATTTTCCTACTCATGTTGACATACTGCCCCTCAAGGAGGCCAAATTTAGATTCACAAAATGTATGTGTACCCCTGCATCCCCCCAGAGAAAAACACTGTATGTAACTAGTTTTAGAGGGGAATGCAATTGTGGTTACAAGCAGCACCTCATATAGTGCTTTGACCTCAGTTGCAAGTGCTGTCTTGCAATGTCCACAGCAAAGGCAAAGTATGTGGACTTTACTGAGTGAGAAAGACACAAAGCTGCAAAGGTATGCTCGAAAGTGCGGGGAGGGGGGAATGCCTTCTGCAATTTCAACATCCCATCCTATGCATAAACAGATTTTTTTAAAAAAAAAACAACCACACCTGGCAAATGGTAAAATAAATTAAACCAAACTGGAAACACTTTGAATTTCGCCCCTTAATTTGAATTACATATACTGGAGGAGACTTCAAATTTTCCTTGTACAAAAATATTGACTGCCCAAGTGCACAATTTATTTATTTCCATAGGTTACTCAGATTCTTCTTTTTGAGCAGGCATAGGCAAACTCGGCCCTCCAGATGTTTTGGGACTACAACTCCCAAAGTCTATGAGGCTTGGCTTTCAAAAAAAGAAGAAAAAAAGGAAGAGGTTATATAGAACCTCCAAATGTTGCCCCATTCCCAATATCTCACACTCCTTTGCTCTCATGTACACTAAAATTCCAAATGATTAGAATTATAATGTGACATGGAAAGATAGCAGCAGCAGATAAAAAAAATGATTAAAACATTGAAATGCTGACTGGATTAAAAAGCCATTGAATGTTCTTCTAAAGACCACCCATTTCCGTAGGCATAGCTGCCAAGTCTCCCGTTTTCCCCAGGAAATCCCCTTTTTTCCAGCTGTTCCTAGCTGAAAAAACGGATTTTTTTGTTTTTCCCCGGTTTATTCTGGCGTGGCGGCCATTTTGGAACTGGGCGGAGCATGCTCAGAAGCGACTTTTGATGATGCTCTGCCCAGTTCCAAAATGGCTGCAGTGTGACTTCTGGCGCGGTGGCCATTTTGGAACTGGGCAAAGCAGCATCAAAAGTCACTTCTGAGCATGCTCCACCCAGTTCCAAAATGGCGGCAGCGCTACTTCCGGTCTGCTATTTCCGGCCCAGTCCCTTATTTCTCTGACAGCAACTTGCCAGGTATATCTGTAGGGTGAGCATTCCACAGACATGGGAACACCAAAGAAAAATCCTTGTCTATGGGGTCCCCAGATCTGGTAGCTTTCACCAGCGCAGGACTAGAGAGCAAGTTCTAATAGAAGAATCTGTGGATGGCAAAAGAATTGGTCTTATATATGATCTTGGCAGCACGAATAGTAACTGCAACTCAATGGAAAACAGCTCAAAATCTTACACTGAATACTTGGTACTGTTGGAGATTCATTCCCCGTCTCGTCTGCAGTCATAGGTTTGTTGTCTGTCATATGACTGTATGTGTTTTCATTCCACAGGGATGAGAAGTGACATAGACAGGATGTTTGTCTTGCTGTGTCCTGAAGTGGAACTGTTGTTCTTTGTTCTTTCTCTTTGCTGTCTGATGCTAGAGAGAGAGGGAGCCATAGTACAGTGCTCCGTATGTGTTTATATGTAAATAAAGTAGATTAGCCAAATGCTGTGCTACTGAGTTCTGTTACGCAACTGCGCAACCTCTGCGGATCCGTGAAGTGTGCTGATGTCTTCTGGCATCAGTCGCTGTGATGTTCAGGCTGGAGAATGCTTAAGAAGCTCCTGAACGATTGACCAGGAGGGAGGGGAACATGCCAGTCGGGCATGTCTCTCTGCCAAGGTTCTACTTGTGAGTAGAACGCCTCCTGGCATTTACTACTCACCCTGGAATGCAGCTGTAATGGTGAAAATCATGCATCATTTGAGATTTCAGCAAGGACTAGAACTGCCAGACACTTTTAATACGATTTGGCATTCCTTAGTTTATGACATACAGAGGGGAGCTAGCATTTTCAAGACGACCATCATCACAAGCCTGGATAAATCTGAAACTACAGTGGTACCTCGGGTTAAGAACTTAATTCCTTCTGGAGGTCCATTCTTAACCTGAAACGGTTCTTAACCTGAGGTACCACTTTAGCTAATGGGGCCTCCCGCTGCCGCCATGCTGCTGCCACGCAATTTCTGTTCTCATCCTGAAGCAAAGTTCTTAAGCCAAGGTATTATTTCTGGGTTAGCGGAGTCTGTAACCTGAAGCGTCTGTAACCTGAAGCATTTGTAACCTGAGGTACCACTGTATACTTGATGATCTGATAACATTGGTAGTCTCTATTTACTTTGTTATTTTAACTCACATGTAACTACTTATTCTACGTACCTATTTCACACTTTTGCTTTTCATCTTTTAATTCTTTTCGCTTATAATTGTTCTCTTCATTTAATATACATTATAAAATGAAATAAAAACTTGAACAACGACAAGAAGAAGCATCTGTTGCAAACGGACTATTAAAAATATTTCTTTCTGTCCTTTTGTTTGAGTCTGCCATTATGACATGGACACTAGGAATGGATTTTTTTTTTATAAAAAAGAAAAAAGAAAAGAAAAGAAAAACAATCACCATGCATACATTATATGTACGGTATATTGCTTTGCAGTATACTTTATTTACCAAACTGCGTGTCAGAAACCTGCTCAGCTATTGCTGCCTTGGGATAACAAGACGGAAAAGAGAGTTAGAGCTATTTTTCTTCAGTGTATTGATGACTAATTGTAGTAGCAGACTAGAAGTGGAATCCTAATCATGTTTTCTCAGGAGCAAATGCTCTTGAACCAATGGGACTTGCTCTCCAATGGAGTACGCAGAGGAAAATGCCTTAAAAGTTTCGTTAGAAAGTTGTTTTCGGTGGAATGTTTTCCTCCTTACTGATAATAGCATGAAACGTTATTAAAATATGCAAATAGCTCCTTTGATCTGTGGCAACATCACATGTGCTCTTGAATGAGCTTTTGCAGGTGGGATGGCAACATCATTGATTTGTCTATGTATAAGAGGTCCTAGACTAGGGTTACATATATCCATGGAGAATAATCGAAATTGCCTAGAGTCCTTATACTGTAACATATAAATCCAAATCCCATGCCTCCTTCAGACAGCTGTGATTAGTTTGAATTCATTTCTGTCTCTAAGGTGCCAGGTTTATATCACTGCAAAATGTTTTACCATCTGTGATCATGTCCTTCTGCCACACAATGTTTTGACACCTGTACATACCTGATTATTACTATCAAATTTGAGACAAATCATTGCCACTCATTTTGAGCCGGTTCTTTTCTATTAAAAGTATCCTGATTTTTAGAGTTGTGTAGAAACTGCTGCTTAGCTTTGTTTGCAGTCACGCCAAAGGTGCCTTCGCCCTACAACCTGTAGCCTGGGTTGAAATTATCCTGGCTGTGGAGCAATCTGATCACCGCTTGGGTGGTCATGTATGTCATTGTACCTGAGCGCACCAGCCTGCTGCTTTTAACAGCTGCAGTTAAGACTGGTCTCTTGCAGGTCAACCAGATGCTTGACATGATCAAACAAATTATACGCCTGAGCACAAACAGAGTTTCTGTTATGTGAATTTGGAAACCCCATCTTTCACCCCCTCCCAAAGAAGCTATACGTTCAATTTGAATGTCACAGCTGTTAGAATCGTAGAATCATAGAGTTGGAAGAGACCACAAGGGCCATCCAGTCCAACCCTCTGCCAAGCAGGAAACACCATCAAAGCATTCTTGACATATGTCTGTCAAGCCTCTGCTTAAAGACCTCCAAAGAAGGAGACTCCACCACACTTCTTGGCAGCAAATTCCACTGTCGAACAGCCCTTACTGTCAGGAAGTTCTTCCTAATGTTTAGGTGGAATCTTCTTTCTGGTAGTTTGAATCCATTGCTCCGTGTCCGCTTCTCTGGAGCAGCAGAAATTGTTTAATTTGGGTGTGCACGGTTTGATGTGCTATATTTATTGTCTATGGCTACTTTTTATGGTATTCATAGGCATTCTGACTGTGATAAAGGTAAAGGTAAAGGGACCCCTGACCATTAGGTCCAGTTGTGACCGACTCTGGGGTTGCGCGCTCATCTCGCATTATTGGCCAAGGGAGCCGGCATATAGCTTCCAGGTCATGTGGCCAGCGTGACAAAGCCACTTCTGGCGAACCAGAGCAGCACACGGAAACGCTGTTTACCTTCCCGCCGGAGCGGTCCCTATTGATCTACTTGCATTTTGACGTGCTTTCGAACTGCTAGGTTGGCAGGAGCTGGGACCGAGCAACGGGAGCTCACCCCGTCACAGGGATTCGAACCACCGACCTTCTGATCAGCAAGCCCTAGGCTCAGTGGTTTAACCCACAGCGCCACCTGGGTCCTTTTATGCTTTATTTAAAGAATGTCAAAAAACAAAACAAAACAAAACAAAAACAAAACAGCACCAAGTGCAGGAGGTTCTTCTGGCTGCTGAGAATTCTCAACTGCCCCAGAGACTGGGACCAAAAAGCCGGAAAAAATGGCAAGCAAGCACTCAAAGAACTGCCAGTTGCCTTTCTCCAAACATAGCCTAACTTCCATTGTGTCCCTTCTTAGCAACTACCTTCCCTTTGGAGGTAGGAGGCAGAGGAGCAGGGGAAATAATCTGCTAAAGAGAGACCGAAAAGGTGATCCAGAGCAGGGAAGGCTTCCAGAAGCTCCTCTTTTCCTACAATCTCACCAACTTGCCCTGCCTGTCTTTGGGGGAGGTTCACGTGCCTCCACGGAGTGGCTGCTTTCAAAGTGAATGGAGCAAAAGGATCCCGGCGAGGGGTGTAGCCGTGACTGTGACCCACTGGGGCAAGCTGGAGATTGGTGGGGTTGCGGAAAGTACACACAGGGTGACAGAGGACAGCGAGGGGGTGGGGGGTCAGTGTGCAGGGACTGGAAGAACAGGATTGCTCATCAGTCCCTGAGAGGATCCCCATCTCCACAAATTGGTGGGCTCTGAGGAATAGAGAGCAGTGGGAGGTGCACTCTGGGAGGCCAAGGCAGGCAAGGGCCCACAGCCCAGATGGGGCTTTCTGCAACCAACAAGTGTGGGATGTAAAGCAGGAGCAGTCAAGTCACAACAGCTCCTAGAGTGACCACATGGAGGGACACCTGACCAGGTCAGCAGCAAACTTCCTGCCACTGATCTGGGATGGGCTTGCTCTACATGTAATTGAGATGGGCATTACCTGGCCAGGTAAAGTCACTGGCCAGCGGCCATTTCAGTCTTTTTCGATTTGGACTTCAAGCAAGCAACATCTAAGGAAGAGATTCCAGCCAAGAGAACAATGAATGAATCTGCTTTCCCCTATGGAGCAGATTCAGCATGGAAATACTTTTATCTAAGCTAGTCTGCCTCTCGAGTTGTGCTGTATCTCAGGAAGTCTGTAAGTAAACTATTTTCATACTTTTAAAAAGCATTGTGTTGCGTATTTTCTTTTAAGAGGGATAAAGGAGAAAATCCAGGAAATATATATTAGTCTATAGGCTTCAGCAAGCCTGAGCAACCGCATAAAAGGGGAATGAAAACTCTGCTAAATTTGGAGCTTGTTAACACAAGCTGGGATAGGATATATTAAACAGTATCTCCTCATCCACATTCCTGAACCTTCCCACAACAAGCAAGGTGTCAGAGGTTATTGCGGCTACTCCTGAGTAACGACTCTCCACAAACTTGTCTTTATTGGTGCACATTATTTACAGTGTGATGAGCTGTCGGTTTCCACGCTATTCCGTGTCAGAATCTGGCACTGCCCCTTTTCGCCCCTTGGACCAACATAAGAGCCTGGGAACAGTGAATCTCCTCCCTTTTCTCCTCCTCCTTAATTCTGCTGCCGGGGGAAAGGGTCTACGCTCCGTCTTTTCCCTCTCCCCCCTTTCCGTCTCTCTCTTCCCGCCTGTGGAGCAGGGGCTCTTCCCTGCTGCCGGAGCCCTGGCTCTCCCTCTCTGCTTCCTGACTCCCTCCTTCAGACCCTGCGCTTCCGTGGCTGCTTGGGGAGGAGCTGCTCCTGATGATAGGGGGCGGTTCTCTATACTCTCTCCCCCTTACACAAGGTATAAAAGGGAAGCACTGCCCGTGTTGATGGACCTTGGCTTGGATGCTCCAGAACCTCTATGGGATGATATTTTGGGCTTGACTCTGGACTGTTTCCTGGCTGGTGGACTTTGCCGATGTGGGATGGCCCCTGGATCGTGTTACCTGACTGTTGAACTTTGGACTTGATAAGCTGCATATGCCAGCAGGATTTGCCGCCAGGTAGGCCAGGGATTCAGGACACGTGGTTTGTAATAAATTTAATAATAAATAATTTTTTTATTATTCATACCCCGCCCTTCCCGGTTCAGAAACCCGGGCTCAGGGCGGCTAACAACAAATTCAAAACACTTAATTGTAATACAACATAAAAGGAGCATAAAATACAGTATAAAAGCATGAATAACAATAAAATTCAAAAATCAATTTGGGGAAAATCCATCCAATAAACATTAGATAGTCACCAGGACTAGTGGCTAAATTAGTCCTACTTGGGCCAGCGAGGAGGCTAGGGGGAGAATTAGCTGTGGGGTCCCAGAGTGGGTAATCTTCATAAAAAGGGGAGGGGGGAAGAGAAGGGAAATAAAAGATCAGGCTGAGTTCAAATTAAAGGCCAGGCGGAATAGCTCTGTCTTACAGGCCCCTGTGGAAGGAGATCAAGTCCTGCAGGGCCCTAGTCTCGTGGGACGGAGCATTCCACCAGGTCGGAGCCATCACTGAAAAAGCCCTGGCCCTGGTGGAGGATAGTCTGGCTTCCTTAGGGCCAAGGACCTTTAAGCTATTATTATTCATAGACCTTAGGGTCCTGTGCAGGACATACCAGGAGAGGCGGTCCTGTAAATATGAGGGCCGTAAGCCACAAAGGGCTTTAAAGGTCAAAACCAGCACCTTGAACCTGACCCTATACTTCACCGGGAGCCAGTACAACTGGTAAAGCATTGGGTGAATGTGCTCCCATGGCATGGACCCCGTGAGGCGCCTCGCTGCAGCATTCTGCACCTGCTGGAGTTTCTGGGATAGTTTCAAGGGCAGCCCCGCGTAGAACGAATTACAGTAGTCAAGCCTGGAGGTGACCGTTGCACTAGCTCTGAAACTGCCAGGGAGAAGGGCAGATCTAGTGGATTCTGGTAGCCTTCCTAGACCCTAAAATACAGCCTGGAGCAGTCTTAAACTCAGTGGTGCCCACTGAGACTGATAGTGGAGAAGGCAGAAAGGCCAAGAGTAGGTGGAGCCAAAGACAATGATAGGCAGAGCCAAGTATTTCTGGTTTTGCCCCCAAATTCCTCCCTGTTGGCACCACGGAGACTGAGGAGGAAGGAGCTGATTGCCAGCGACACCCCCTGAGCCGGATGTAAGTGAAAAGGCAGTCAGGTGGAGGTTGTTGAAGGTCACACGACCGTTCAGTGGGGCTGTGCATTTGTCCTCATAGACCAGCCTCTGCTGGCTTAAGCCTTGCCACAAGCAGGCATGTGCACTGCAGGCTCAAGGATGCCACTGGTCCCTGGCCATGCCAGAAGCTTCTGCACACCTTTCTCACCCCGCAGCATGGGGTTGATCTGTATGCACGTCAAAAAGAGGTCGCACAGGTGGGAAAGATGAATTTTAAATGTTTGCCCCATGTATAAAAGCTAGCCGGATTTAAACAAAACGAGCTAGCGCATTGTGACTGGAGGTTGTAGATCAGACCACAGGCGGTTTTTTCACACAGGGGATCTTTCTCCTTTTTACAGTGACCTGCCACCTGCAGTTTGAAGCAGGGCAAACCATTTTACCACCTCACCAAATTTCCACACCAGCCTTCCTCTGCGGTTGCCCTGCCCTGTGTTTTCTCTCTGTGTAGGGAACTTTTATTCTTTCTCTTTAATGAGGAATCAGTGCATTATGTGTGCCTCTCCGCCGCTGTGTGAACAAGGTCATTGTCTGCTTGAGTGAGCACACAGAGCTCTCTCAGGTACAGCCGAGGTTCCTTGCCGGGTCTTTGTTCCCCTTTGATAAGGAAGAAGCCAACTAGTTAAGAACTTTCTCTTACACTTTTGCACCCCCTCCCGCAGATTTGATTGAATGCATTTTTAAGGGAACTGAAGACTTAATTTCTCTGTAAGAGCACAGCCTGACCTGCACAGTGTAGCATTTTTCCTTACCTGCCACTGAAGCTAAGTAACAAGTCAAAAGCTTTTGGGGGGGGCGGGGTAAGATGTGACTAGGGTTTTTGGTGTACCTTTGCCCCTCTTTCCTGATGCCACAGGTGCTGATCAGGGTAGTTGTTGACCCAGATGCCCACAACTAATGTCTAAACACAGGTGCTGGGAACCTGCAGGCCCTCTCAGAAGCCAACAATAGCCACTGGGGCAGTGCAGCAGACTGAAAAGAATGGGGTCGGCATTTAAACCTTGCATGGGGCTCAAGCAGGGAGGACCAGAGAGGAGAGAGACAGGAGGATGGAGAGCTGAGATAGAAGGAGCACTGAGAGTGGAGAAGGAGGAAGTCTGGAGTGGAGGGAAGTCAGCCTTAAATAGTACTAGGAAGGCACAAGGGAAAGTAAAGCTGAAGGACCCAAAGAGAACTTGGAGGAAGAATAGGCGGGAGCTGTTAGAATGGGACCAGAGAGCAGAGGAAGTGAGAGGGAAATATATTCAGGACAATAATAGCCCAGATGGAGTTGTAGATGGGGACATGGTCGGTGGTCCATCTTAGCTTCATGAAGCTTGATGAGCATGATCAAGAAATCATGCGGATGAAGCGAAGGGGAAAGGCAACAGTCTCTTTGTCATGGACAGTGAGGAAGGGTTTGATTTGGTGCCTGGGCACATTTGGATGGTTCCCCCCCCCTGTGGCCCTGTGAAGAGGTGTGTGAAGAGAAAGAGAAAGAGAGAGAGAGAGATGTGTGTTTGTGTCTTCCTTGGCACATAGGTGTGGGTTTTGAAGTACCTCTCATGTCCAGAATCCACGACAAGTGAACTTGGAAGCAAGTAATCAGATAACAAGGCAGATGCAACATTTAAACATTTCTACGGGAACCAATGCTCCAAACAATGTGTCGCAGTCTCAGTGGGAATGCTTTGCTATATATGTTGACTAACTACAGTAGTTATATATATATATATACGTCAGTTTATGATGGTTTCAATTAACTTTCTGCAACCGCAGTTCAAATGAGCTTCCCTGAAGCCCTTTCTTGGGAGGAGTTTGCCATGAAGGACACTGTTCAGGCTATAGTCCATTGGGCAGGAATTTAGAATTAGAAATCACCTATAATGTATGGTAATAAGATCTCGGAAAAACAGATGAGTTTGACACCAAGTGAGCGTTGCTAATGCTTTGCTGCTCTATTGTGCTTGCATTTACTTTCTCTTTGTTGCAGTTATGCCCTTCACACTGGTCAGGGTTGGGATTTGGGGTCTGCAGATCCCATAAGCTCATGCTTAGGTCTGTGTGCGCTCCCACCCACTAGTGTTTGAAGACGAGTATGTTAGCTACAATCCATTGGTATCCTGCAACTTATTGAGAAACACGATTGCTTAATGCAGTCCCCTTCAAACTACCTACCATCCAATTTGGAAACGTAAGTCAGGATTAAGGTGAGGTGCATACATTTCAGACAGCCGATGCGGCCGAGCAGATGACAGTTTCACTGAACAGGTGTTTGGCATGGGGGGGGGGACGACGACCCCTGGTTATATACATTGGGCAAAGGGATCCTTGCCCCCATTCTGGTGTGTACAGCAATGTAAAAAAAAAATAAATTCAACTTGAAATGCAACACGGGGGAAACCAACATAGTGAGATATATTTGTGTTATAGGGTCAGATTCAACTAACCAGTCCTGCTAGCAGAAGCCGGCAGTATGCAAAGATTCCTGGTAGCAGAATGCGCTCCCCCCTCTTGCCATCATGTTGCCCCCCCTTGCCATCTCAAAAATGGTCGGGGGGGGGGGACGACAGGAGAAACCCTCTCTCCGGACTGTGCTTGGGAAGAGGAGAGGGATGATTGCTCTGTCTGATGGAACAATATCCTTAGTGCTACTTTGAATTCCTCCCATTTTCCCCATATAAATTAACACGTGCATATTTTATGCAAATCGGTGTCCTCTTTTTGCCCTCCTTTCAGGTGATGTGTAACTAGCAACCCTCTGCAAGCAGCACTCTTCCCACTTGCTGACCCAGAGCATCTTTTTCTCGGGCTTTGCCCATCATTGGCTATGGCTCTGCTTTTTGCCTGACGGATTACCCTGATGGGGATGTGGCTCTTGACAGAAGAAAACGTTGGCCATCCCTGGTCTACTCTCTCTGGCAGTGGGTCTCCAGGGCGTCAAGTGGAGACCTTTTCCATTACCCGACACCTGATCCTGTTAACTGGGTATGTCATGGATTGGACCCAGGATCTTTTGCACACAGAATGTGGGCTCTGCCACAGAGCCATGGTCCTGCCATGTTCCACCCCATCTTTCATCTGTGGGTTTGCTGTCCGGCTGCCTTTCAGTTAAACACTGAAAATGTCTAAAATACAGTTTGTATCTTTCTCCTTTTTACAGGTGGCCAGTGTGTGCACATGCAATCCGATCACGATTCCATTTTGCATGTGACTGAACCGACGTGCGCATGCATTTGGTGCTCAACAGTAATAATCCATAAGGCGAAAATTCGCAAGCAGAAAATTGCCGCAAATTGTGCAGGCACAGAAGTCTGAGCACATTCCATGTAATTTAAATATATATATAAAAGAACGGCAGATCAGGTAATGTAGAACTCTGGAGGAAATCTGGAGGGGGAGAATTTAATAAACACCCTCTGTAATAAACTCACCAAATGGCCTTAGGCAATCCAATCCCTCTCAGACAATGTATAAGCTTTGTGTCAGTGTGTTAACATACACACAGGAAGCAAAAGAAGCAAAATCCCAAAATTGGACTGAAAAATGAATCCTTACAGAATAGTTCATGTAAAACATGATGATGTTTTTCCTTTCCTTTGCTTCCTTTTTACTCCTTCCCCCTCTTTTAATACAGTGGTACCTCGGGTTACAAACACCTCGGGTTACAAACACTTCGGATTACAGACTCCCCTAACCTGGAAGTAGTACCTTGGGTTAAGAACCTTACCCTCAGGCTGAGAACAGAAATCATATGCTGGCAGGGGTGCGGTGGCAGCGGGAGGCCCCATTAGCCAAAGTGGTACCTCAGGTTAAGAACGGTTGCAGGTTAAGAACGGACCTCTGGAATGAATTAAGTTCGTAACCAGAGGTATCACTGTATAGGTAAAAGGTAACGGTAAAGGACCCCTGGGCGGTTAAGTCCAGTCAAAAGTGACTATGGGGTTGTGGTGCTCATCTCGATTTCAGGTTGAGGTGTGGAGAGAGATTTGCCGATTGTGTTATTGAGCTAAATCTGATCATATAGTCTGCATTGTATAATTCTGAGTGCATGGCTTAGCCACCCCCCCCACCCCCCAAATTGCTCTCTTTGCCTCTCTGTGTGTCAAAGGGAAAGCCAGATAGAATGCCCTGCTAAGCTATCAAGGCCAGATGACTGTCTTGTCTGACGCTATCAGTCTGACGCACAGAAAACAGGCACTCAAGGCTGCTGGAAGATGCTACTGGGGTAGCATGAGTCAGCATGTGTTTATGCACAGGACCAGACACAGGAAGATCCTTATATGTACTTGTGAACCCCTTGCGTGCGCCCAAGGAGCCCAAGAAAGTGTATAAGAAGCTTTGCAATTTGTGTTTCTTTACTCTTGTCATGAGCTGATCACCTAGAATCTCTTATTAATAAGAAATTAAATTCTTTCTCTGAATTCAACCCCCGGTGTCATTATTGACTATCTCTGTCCTGCCTGGGCGCAACTTAAAGGACCCTTAGTAGCTGATAAGGCTACAGAGGGAGCCGGCATTTGTCCACAGACAGCTTTGCGGGTCAGGTGTGTACCACGCCCCTGCCTGCTCTTCGCCCCTCCGCCTCCACTGGAGCGTGAAGCTCCGCCACTGACTCTGGCATGCTTCTGTGTTTCAAGTCACTCTTTAGTCTTGAATCCTGGCTTGTTCTCTGATCCTGATTGTCCTTCGTTTGTGGTCCTTTACGACTCACCACTCCAGATTGTTGTTCCCAACTCACTTCACTGCCAGCTCTGACATCAGTTGGGTACCTCTTTAACCTCCTTAGTCCCCACCCCACCCCCCTGCAAACATCCTGGTAAGAGTGCGGAATTCAGTGAGGGTGCTGAGAATTCCCTGTAATGATGAGTGCTGGACTCTCGACATGATTTATTTCTGTGGCTCATGGCATTAGTGCAGCTGCCAAAAGTTTAGTATAAAAGGCATGCCCTGCATGAACTAGCTGTAACCCTCCCTTCTGATAAATGACCTGAAAAGAACAGCTAACATCCTGACCCCAGTGGTTGCAGAAAAGATCAGAGACTAATCCTTGTGTTTGCCAGAAAGGTCTGTGTGAGGGACAGGGGATATCGCGAAGTCCCTCCCCTCCTGAGTTCAAGCCCATCCCCGAGCACAGGGGAAAGCAGAGAGAGTTCCGATTCCAGTGGGGAAGCAGGAAGTCGTGTCCGAGGCTCAGGCAAGGTAGAGGAGCCAGGGTACCAGGTGGGACAGGAAGGGGCAAATAAGGGGGGGAGACCCATCCCCCCAACTCCGGAATTACGCAGAAAGAGGAGGGGAAAGAGGATGGGTCTGCCAAAGCTTTTGTGTTGGAGAAAGACGCGCCAAAAGCCATTCGGAGGTTCTGAACCCGACTGAACACCTAGCTCCGTGTATATAGCAATGACTTCAGCACTGTAAATACGCAGCACCAATAAAAGAATAAAATGCAGAGCTGTGTAGAGTCGTTACTCTGAAGTAGCCCGCTCCGGCCACTGTGACAGCAACCTCCGAATCTTTTTTTGGGCTACTTTGGAGTTGCCGGGATGAGTGCGTCAGAGGCGGAGAAATGGCGGCAGATCGCGGAGAAAGCCCAACAGGACCTGCAGCAACTGGCGCTGCAGGCACAGGGGGAATTAAAGGCAGCTAAAGAAGAAACCAAGAAGGTCCAGGAGGACCGGCTACAACTTGCGGAACAGGTGAGAGCGCTTCAGGAAAAAGAGCAGCAATTAAGGGCGGTGGCGGTAGAGCTCCAAAACAAGCTGGATGCCGAGAAAAACAAGGCGGGAGGGGCCCCCCAACTCCAAGTGCTGCCAGGAAGGAGAGCGGGGACCCTAGTAAGCAAGTTCAATGGAGACCCGAGGGAATATCATGGCTTTGAGACTGAGATCGTGTATGCTCTTGAGCTGCACCATGATGAGTTCCCTGATGATGAGCAAAGGGTAGCGTTTATTGTGGAACACCTTACAGGGGCAGCCAGGGAGTGGCTAAGACCGTTAATAGCGACAAAAAATCCTTGCATGAAGAATGTCAAACTATTTCTAGAGGCTTTAAAAACTATGTATGCGTCCGATAGTCATATGGACCAGACCAAGGAGGAACTGCATAATTTAAGGCAAAGAACAATGACAGTTCGCGAATATTGGGCGAGATTCACCATGCTAGTGCACAGACTGGGGTGGGAACTGCACTCGCCTCCGATGGAAGCGGCGTTCTACCTGGGGTTGAATGAGGATGTGAAAGATGAGCTCTCGAGAGGTCCAAAGCCCAGTAATATGGATCAGCTGAGCAAAGCGGCTCTGGCGGTGGGGGTGAGACAGGAATCCCGGTGGAACGACAAGCAAGCAACGCGCGCAAAGCGGGCTTGGTTCCCACGGTCGCAGGAGAAGCCACTCCCCCAACAACCCTTCCAAGCCACGCCTGGGACCAGCCAGGACCAGGAACCCATGCAAATTGATAGCGCGCGCGCGGGGGCTTTTCAAACCCCAGCGGCGACAAGACGCAAGGAGGGAAGGGGCGGGAATTGCTTTCTCTGCAACTCCCCCCAGCATCTCGTCAGAGACTGCCCACATCGCAGAGAGTGGCAAGGAAAGGCGGGAACGGTTGTGCCCTCCCCCACTGACGCAGCACCACAGCAGGGAAACGGGAAAGCCTGGTTGCAGGAGACAAGGGGCAGCAGCCAGGCGCAGACAACAGCCCCAGCCCGCCCACCCGCACAGCGAGGAGCAGAGCCAGCCCACCCCTCCCAGAGCAGGAGTGGTTCTAGAAGTGACGCTAACGCTCCCAAATGGCTATCCCCTGACAGTCCTCGCCTTAATTGACAGTGGTGCATCTGCCAACTTCTTCTCGAGAAACTTTGCAGGAGAGCACCAAATACAGCTTCTGCAGCTGGACTTTCCTTTGCACGTAGCCACCATTGACGGCAGGGAGCTGCTGGGAGGGGCCATCACTCATCAAACCCCCCCCCATGAGAATGACGGTGGGAAGGCACTCTGAGACACTGGCATTCAACGTCACCACCATCTCAGACCCCCCCATCGTCTTGGGCATGAGCTGGCTGGCGCGCCACGACCCCTCCATCAGTTGGCACCAGAGATGCATCACGTTTGGGTCGGACTTTTGTCTGGAACATTGCATGCAGCACCAACCAGGGGAGGGGCCTCCAATAGCCACGGTGGCCACCATGCACGTCAAAGGGGGTGAGGCGATACCCAAGCCGTACTGGGACCTGCAGGAGGTCTTCAGCGAAGCGGAGTCCGACCACCTACCCCCACACAGGCCTTTCGACTGCCAGATCAACCTGGTGCCAGGGGCAACTATACCCCCAGCCAAGCTGTACGCCATGTCAGATCAGGAACTGGAGGATCTGCGCGCTTTTATCGACAAGAACCTCAAGCGGGGGTTCATCAGAGAAAGCAAGGCAGCAGGGGGCAGCCCGGTCTTCTGGGTGGACAAGAAAGACACGCAACAGCGCCGTCTTGTGGTGGATTTCAGACGACTGAATTCAGTGACAGAGCCAGTGGCTTTCCCCATGCCCAGAGTGGATGATCTCCTGACAGCGGCACGCAGGGGCAAGATTTTCACCAAGCTAGACCTAAGGGGGGCGTACAACTTGATCAGGATCCGGGAAGGCGATGAATGGAAAACCACGATGTTCACGCCTCTGGGCTCTTTTGAATATCTGGTGATGCCCTTCGGGTTGCAAGGGGGCTCAGCATGCTTCCAGGCCTTCATGCACCACGTCCTGGGGTCCCTCCTCTTCAAGAACTGCTTGGTCTTCCTAGTTGACATCCTTATCTATTCCAATGACCCAGTGCAGCATGTGAAGGATGTCAGGGAGGTGTTGCAGCGCCTGAAGGAGAACCACCTGTATGTGAAGCTGGAGAAGTGCAAGTTTCACACCAAAGAGGTGGACTTCCTAGGCTACAAGCTGTCAGACAAGGGGCTGGCGATGGACAAGGACAAGGTGCAGGCCATCCTGGACTGGCACAGCCCCAGGACGCGCAAAGATGCCCAACGCCTACTAGGCTTCGCTAACTTCTACAGGAAGTTCATCAAGAACTTCTCTCGTGTCACGGCTCCTATCACCGACTGCCTGAGAGGCAAGCAGAAGTTCCGGTGGACACCGGAGGCGCAAGCAGCATTCGAAAGCCTCAAAAGGGTGTTCGCTTCAGACCAGCACCTGTTCCACGTGGTGCAGGATGCGCCCCTACGCCTGGAGACAGATGCTTCAGACAAGGCTTTGGGAGCGATTCTGTTGCAACTGGACGCCAACAGAGAGTGGAGACCCTGTGCCTTCTTCTCCAGGAAGCTGACCCAGCCAGAACGCAACTACACAGTGTTTGATAGGGAACTTCTCGCGATCCACGCTGCGTTCCAGCACTGGCGACACTTCCTGGTGGGCGCCAAGCACCCCATCCAGGTGTGCACAGACCACAAGAACCTGGAGTTCTGGAGAACTGCCAGGGTGCTCAACCAGCGGCAGATACGGTGGGCAGAGTTCTTCTCGAACTTCAACTTCTCCATCCACTACATCCCGGGGGAGCAGAATGTCAGGGCGGATGCCCTATCCCGCAAGCCAGAGTACATGGAGGAGGAGTTGCCACCAGCACCCAGGCACATTTTCCCCCCATCAGCATGGTCCTGCGGAGCAGCAGTGGTGAGCGAGGCAGAACTCACAGCACTGACAGCAGCTGATGAATTTGCCACCCGCATCTTCAGAGAACTGAGAGGGGGGAGGGAGCAGGCAAAAGACTTCACAGACCGCAGGGGGCTGCTTTTCTACAAGGGTGCACTGTACCTGCCCACCACCCAGCTTAGACGTAAGGTCCTCAAGCAGATGCAGGACAACCCAACGGCGGGTCATTTTGGAAGGGACAAAACCGCTCACCTAGTCATGAGACACTTCTGGTGGCCAGGGGTGCGGGAAGATGTCAGAGACTATGTACGGGGCTGTGACACCTGCCAACGAGCAAAGGTGGTCAGAGCAGCACCAGCAGGGTTGCTGGAGCCATTAGCCACCCCGCACAGGCCGTGGGAAGTAGTGTCAATGGACTTCATCACAGACCTGCCGTCGTCCAGGGGCAAGACCGCAGTGTTGGTGGTGGTGGACCTTATGTCCAAAATGTGCCATTTTATACCGTGTGCCAGGGCGGTCTCTGCAGAAGAGACAGCCAAACTGTTTGTTGACCACGTATTCAGATTGCATGGATTACCTTTAAGGGTTATTTCGGATAGAGGCCGCCAATTTGTTTCCAGGTTCTGGAGGCGGCTCATGAACCTCCTGCAGGTGGAGGTTAGCTTGTCGACGGCTCGGCACCCGCAGACCAATGGACAGGCAGAGAGGGTCAACGCCATTCTGCAGCAGTACCTGAGATGCTACGTCAGCCAGAGGCAAACGGACTGGGTGGATCGCCTGCCACTGGCAGAATTTGCCTACAACAATGCGGTGCACGTCTCCACAGGGGTGTCGCCCTTTAAGGCCAACTACGGGCGCGACCTCAGATCTTTCCCGGAGAGGGAGGGGGAGGAGGAGGAGGAGGGCCCGCAGGCAGAGGATTGGGCAGAGGAGCTGGAGACGGTGCACCAGCAGCTCAGAGAACACTTGGAGAGGGCCAAGGAAGCGTACAAAAAGGGGGCAGATCGCCACAGGCGACCGGGGGAGGTCATCAGGGTGGGGGACAAGGTTTGGTTGTCCTCGGAGGGCCTTCCCACCAGAGGGAGGTGCAAGAAGCTGGCACCCAGAAGGTTGGGCCCTTTCACGGTCACGCAGCAGGTAAACCCGGTGGCATACAGGCTGGCACTGCCAGAGGACATGAGGGTGCATCCAGTGTTTCATAGATCGCTGCTGTCGCCGTACAGGGAAAGCAGCAGGCTCCGAGGCAGCGAACAAACCCCCGAGGGAGGGGGGGAGAGGGAAGGCAGGGAGCAACTCAATGAGGCCACGGCCATCCTTGATTCACGGAGAGGGGTGGGGGGCCTGGAGTACCTCATGGCATGGGAGGATGCTCCACCGTCACAGAATGAATGGGTCCCAGCCACTCAGATACAGGAGGAATTCCTGGTAGAAGAATTTCACGCCCTCTTTCCCCACAGACCCAAGCCCTGGCACATGGAAAGGGAGGGGGAGGGGGAGGAAGCACGGGAGAGCAGTTCACCATGGCGCTGGGAAGCGGAGTTTGAGGAACCAGAGGACGAGGTATGGGCGTCACCGAGATCCACCCAGTCAGAGGAAGAAGCAGATTGGCAGAACATTTTTACCCCCACCAGCTCTGACGCCACGGACTTTTTAGGATTCCCGTCCTCCCAGGCGGAAGGGGGGGGCTCGCAGGACTGGGGGGAGGTGTTCACACCAACGGGCTCGGAAAGTACTGAGTTCTTAGGCTTCCAGTCGTCACCGACACCTGGGGGGGACCTGGGGAGGGGAGAAGGAGAGCTTGGGAGGGGGGTGGATGTGAGGGACAGGGGATATCGTGAAGTCCCTCCCCTCCTGAGTTCAAGCCCATCCCCGAGCACAGGGGAAAGCAGAGAGAGTTCCGATTCTAGTGGGGAAGCAGGAAGTCGTGTCCGAGGCTCAGGCAAGGTAGAGGAGCCAGGGTACCAGGTGGGACAGGAAGGGGCAAATAAGGGGGGGAGACCCATCCCCCCAACTCCGGAATTACGCAGAAAGAGGAGGGGAAAGAGGATGGGTCTGCCAAAGCTTTTGTGTTGGAGAAAGACGCGCCAAAAGCCATTCGGAGGTTCTGAACCCGACTGAACACCTAGCTCCGTGTATATAGCAATGACTTCAGCACTGTAAATACGCAGCACCAATAAAAGAATAAAATGCAGAGCTGTGTAGAGTCGTTACTCTGAAGTAGCCCGCTCCGGCCACTGTGACAGTCTGTTTATTGTTTAACAACCTCCTGTAATGAGGCTGGAAAACAGATGATCAGAGGATGAAGATCAAGTTTAAGGTAACTGTATGATTCAGGGACCCAGGTGGCGCTGTGGTTAAACCACTGAGCCTAGGGCTTGCTGATCAGAAGGTTGGCGGTTCGAATCCCTGTGACGGGGTGAGTTCCCGTTGCTTGGTCCCAGCTCCTGCCAACCTAGCAGTTCGAAAGCACGTCAAAATGCAAGTAGATAAATAGGAACCACTACAGCGGGAAGGTAAACGGCGTTTCCATGTGCTGCTCTGGTTTGCCAGAAGCGGCTTTGTCATGCTGGCCACATGACCTGGAAGCTATACGCCGGCTCCCTTGGCCAATAATGCGAGATGAGCACGCAACCCCAGAGTCGGTCACGACTGGACCTAATGGTCAGGGGTCCAGTCAGGTTGCGACCTCTTTACATCAAATTTATCTCACAAACTCATAATAGTAAACTAGAAGGAACAAACAACAGGTCTAAAGATTTGGCGTCATGCTGTTCACTCACTAAGCAAGCGCCCTTTGTCATAGAAGTTAAGTTAGAATCAGAGTGCATAAAGTCCCAGTTTTTTTCAATAGTAAACTTATACCTCCAATGGGACTCTCTCTTTCCTCCTCAGTTGATTCCAAGGATTGCCCCTTTACTTTGTTGGACTGAAGGAACAGGCGAGAGACTTCTGTTGCCTTGCTGGTGTAGGGCTCTAAGGAAGAGCTGAAAGGGAAGCCTGTTAGCTTAAGGCTAGAAATGGATCTAGGACACTGCTGGATTGTAGATTTTTAAAAAGGTGGACCAGCCACAGTGCAGGGGCGTAGCCAGGATCAAAATGGGGTGGCAAGGGCGGGGCCAAGGCACGGGGGGAGGGGCCACAGTGGGGCAAGGAAATCCATGGTCGTTCTGCTCCAACCCCCTCCTCCCCCTCCGCGATCGGCAGGGGCGAGGGGGCGCCAGGATCAGCCCGAAATTGGGCTGCTCCGACCCCTTCCTCCCCCTCAGCGATCAGCAGGGGCGAGGGGGTGCCAGGATCAGCCCGAAATCGGGCTGTTCCGATCCCCTCCTCCCCCTCCGCGATCGCCGGGGTGGGTGGAGGGAAAGCTGGCTTCCCTCCACCCGCCCCACAGCCAGCAAGGGAGAAGGGAGACGTCCCTTCTAGCCGGCTGGCTGTGGGGCGGGTGGAGGGAAAGCTCCAGAGCTGCGCAAAGCATTTGGCTGGCTTTCCCTCCACCCGCCCCACAGCCAGCTGGCTAGAAGGGACGTCTCCCTTCTCCCTGGCTGGCTGTGGGGTGGGCAGAGGGAAAGCCAGCCAAACACTTTGCGTGGCTCTGGGGCTTTCTGTCCACCTGCCCCACAGTCAGCCAGGGAGAAGGGAGACGGCACCGGGCGGCGGCGGGCAGTGGGGCAGGCTGGCCAGCGGCCCTGCTTCTAGGGGGGCAACTGCCCCCTCCTGCCCCCCTGCCTACGCCCATGCCACAGTGTATTTCTTTGTCCCAGCATTCGGAGGCACAGTCTGAGACAGGCATTGCACCTTTTCACACCTAATCCACTTAAGCCTGCTTTCTGCTGGTCAAATGCACTTGTAGGTCAGCTAGCGAAGAAGTAAAACAGACGTACAATGGAGATGATATCCTAGTGGCATCACTTTCTTCAGATCAGTTAATCACTGGAATTTCTGGACAAAGAGCCACTTTCTCAGGTGTTTCAGAAGACAGGTACCAGAGCTCTTAGTATTATTGATGTGTCTCCTTGACACAGGCAAAACTGTTTGATGCAAGGTACCACGAAGTGATTTTGCCAAGTCTTTGGAAGTGCCTCTTTAAAATTCTCTAAAGCGGAGAGTCCATAAAACACACCGCAAATTATTAAGTTGCTAGCAGGCTGTAGCTGTTCTGTTTTTCTCAAGTCGTTAATACCACCTGCTACTGTCCTTCTCTGTTCTTGATTTGTAATTCCTGTGGAGGGAAAAGGATGTCCTTGTGCTGCGCAGGGTTCAATGCAGGTCTCCTTTGACCTCTAGAACCTCTTTACATCACCGTCCATGAATATTAATAAAGCAAGATGGCAGGTGTTTAACTTTACATCTGAGAGAATTCTGAAGAGGCAGTCCCAGCGAGACAACCCTATTATTAAAGCAAGCCCCAGTTAATATGTTTTAAGAATTGCTATGTGAAGCTGCCTTTTCATATATAATCTGTAAATCAGGGCTTAGTGGTTTAAGAATGAGGTTGTCTCCCCTGGGGCTGTCTCTGTGCTGTTTCCACAAACATAAAATTAAACATCTGCCACCTGTTTTTATTAATATTTGTAGGCAGTCATACACAGAGGGAGAGAAATCACATAATGGGGGTTTCCAGAGGATCAGATATTCCAGAGGATCAGATATTAGGCAAGTAAGTTCATCAAAAGTTCTAATGCTTGGCTTAATAATGTATGGAACATTCCTTTATCTGAACATCTGGTCAGAAATAGATGTGCCATCTGAGGCAAAACCAAATTGGACAGTTCTGATGAGGACTGGTCTTTATTTCTTGACAATATAATTCAGGAGAGTCATATAAATAGGTACTACCACTAATAATAATAATAATAATAATAATAATAATAATAATAATAATAAAATTATTTATACCCCGCCCATCTGGCTGGGTTTCTCCAGCCACTCTGGGTGGCTCCCAACAGAATATTATTATTATTATTATTAACGCGATAAAACATCAAACATTAAAAACTTTCCTAAACAGGGCTGCCTTGAGATGTCTTCTAAAACTCAGATAGTTGTTTATTTCCTTGACATCTGATGGGAGGGCGTTCCACAGGATGGGTGCGACTACCAAGAAGGCCCTCTGCCTGGTTCCCTGTAGCTTCACTTCTCGCAGTGAGGTAAAGGGCAGCTTTCCAGGTCATGTGGCCAGCATGACTAAACTGCTTCTGGTGCAACGGAACACCATGATGGAAACCAGAGCACACGGAAATGAAGTTTACCTTCCTACTGCAGCGGTACCTATTTATCTACTTTCACTGGCACGCTTTTGAACTGCTGGGTTTGGCAGGAGCTGGGACACAACAACAGGAGCTCACACCATCACGGGGATTCGAACCACCGACCTTCTGATCGGCAAGCCCAAGACGCTCAGTGGTTTAGACCACAGTGCTACCTGCGTCCAAGTTACCGTATATAAATAAGCCTCCCATGACTCACTTCTCGTTGTGGTTTAAAACTTGGCTATGTGTAACTGCATCTCTGTAATTTGTTTTTTATTATTATTGTTGGCATCCATCTGTCTCAAGAGACAATGGAGTGCTCCTCCGGGGGTGAAGTCAAAGCACTGTGTTAGCAGGATCGAAGTGACCTCCCTGGGGTGTGGGCCTGGGGGCTGTTTATGAAGGTCCTGGGCTGGCCAGATGACAAGCCCCACCCACCCCTCGGCCTCGCTGATGCGGTCTAAAGGAAAGCAGAGCAATACTTTTGGCACCAGCTTGGCTGCAGGACTGGCAGGAAGGAGGGTGGGTACTTGATCATTGGTTAGCATAGACGTGGCCATGACTGGGCTACAAAAAGCATATGTGACAAAGTTCCTGGTCCAGGAGGCAAATAAAAAGTCTTGGTTCGTAAGAGGGGCAGGAATCTTTACCCTGATGAAACCTTGGAGCAGAGCTTTTTTTCTGGGGGTACGCATACCCCTAAACATTTTGCATGTTCAGACCTTTAAACCTCCCCTTTAAATAAATTCAGGCAAGACTCAAATTTTGGTTTGGTTTTTGGCAGAATTTAGGCCACAACTTTATTGATTACAGCAAGTGAGTGGTTGCCTAGGCTCTGATTTGACTAGCTCCCTGCACCGTTGCAGGTAGCACTGACGCAAGGCACCAGCATAGGTCTGCCTAGGGCATAGGTGCCAACTCCCAGACTGAAAAATCCGGGATCGGCACCGGAAGTCACGCTGCGGCCATTTTGGAACTGGGCAGAGCAGCACCGGAAGTTGCTTCTACGCATGTTCTGCCCATTTCCAAAATGGCTGCAGCGCCAGAAATCCCTTCTGCACATGTCCAGAGACTCCAGACATGCGCAGAAGGAGTCTCCCCGGGCCAGTAAGAATCCGGGGGATTTACAGGGTTTTTGTTTAAAAAAAATCCGGACTGCCAGCGGGAAACGGCTGGGAAAACGGGGGTTTCCCGGGGAATACGGGAGACTTGGCAGCTATGGCCTAGGGTGAACACCCAGATAGGCGGAAAGCTGGGAACAGGCTATGTCCACCACCCAGATGTCCCCCTGGAGTCAGGCACGGGCACAACCTCCTTGCAGGGTTGACCAAACAATTGAGTCCCTGGTTTCCTTTAACAGAATACCCCTTCACATAGGGATGGTGAGAGCGTTCCCCATCCCTATCACCTGAACCAGAGCTAATCCGCAACCTTACAAGTTGTGATGATTTGCTACGCGGCAGGCAAAACCCAAATGGCAACAACCAATCAGTCAACTAGGGGAAATTCCTGCCATACCCCTGTCCCAACGACAGACGACAGCATAGCAAGGTCATGCGTACAAACCCTAAATATAGGGGGGAGGTGGGCAGGTGTTCCGATGCACTGACCAAGAGACAAAGCTCAGGGTTTCGTGCATTGGCATATATAGGTCCCTTGATCCATTTAGCCTGCGTCCCATTGGCCTGATTCAACCCTGCATCGAGGGACCTACCAATAGGATGTTGTGGCTATCCAATCATACCCACCCACAACACAGGGTTTGGTTGCCAGGTCTCACCGCAACACTTTAAGGGAGGACCCAATTTGTGAATCTTTGTACTTTTATCCATTTACTGTATTTATTTTTCCTGATTTGAACTATAAAATGGTGAGTCAAAATGAGAGTACCCCTAAACATTTTTTAAAGAAAAAAAGCACTGCCTTGGAGTATATGGGCAACAGAATTCAGATTTACCAAGATCTGCCTGTCAAAATGCTAATAAGCTTGCCTAGCGATATATAACAGCCATGAGCACTGCTGCATTAATAGTATGATCCTATATGTAAGGGGGAAGGCTTATAGGGAACATCCCCCCCCCCTCATCAGGTCGAGTTCCTCGCAGAGCAGTAAGTCCAGCAGCGGATCAGATTACAGGAATCAGGAAGCAGAGGGGGAGAGACAAGGCTCTGGAAGTGTCAAACAGCCTCTCCACTGAGGAAGTTGGGGAGGAATTGAGACGTACGGCACCCCGCAGGACAAGGGGGAGGCGCTTTGGCGTTCCCAAGCTCTTATGTTGGGCATGAAACAGAAAGAAGCCATTGCGAGGCTCTGACTCAGACTAAGCAGACATTTCCAGGCACTTTACACTGTAAATAGTATGCACAATAAAAAAAAAAACATCTTAAAGACAAGCAGATGTGGAGAGTTGTTACTCAAGAGTAGCTGAAAGAACCTCTGACACTATACATAGCAGGAACTTGCTGGAACTTCAGGTGGGAGCCATTGCCATTCCAAGAGAACGAGGGAGGTGTTCGTGATGAGTTCCAGACCCTCTTTTTCTATAAAAATAGCACCGCCTATACATATCTACTCAGATATACGTCCCGCTCATTTAGATGGGGCTTACTCTCTCGAAAGTGGATAGAAGATTGCAGCCTTAATGCAAATAAGGCTTTCATTCCAAAATTCATTTTAAAAGGCTGTAAGCCAGGGGTCAGCAAACTTTTTCAGCAGTGGGCCAGTCCACTGTTCCTCAGACCTTGTGGGGGGCTGGATTATATTTTTTGGGGGGAAATGAACGAATTTCTATGTCCCACAAATAACCCAGAGATGCATTTTAAGTAAAAGCACACATTCCACTCATGTAAAAACACGCTGATTCCCGGACCGTCCGCGGGGCGGATTTAGAAGGTGATTGGGCTGGATCCAGCCCCCGGGCCTTAGTTTGCCTACCCATGCTGTAAGCCTTTAACTGATTTCATTGCTATAGCGTTTGATGTTATCTGATGCTCTTTTTATTATGTTACTTGTTCCATTGTTTTGTTTTTAAAGTTTATACTGCAAGCTGCCTTCGAGAGCTTGTTCTCAATGGCAGCGCTGTGGTTGTTGTCACTGCGCTTAACAGCCTGTCAGCTGCACATGTAGGAGTGGGACAGACAATGTTTTTCCATCTGGGGATGCAGCTGATAATCAGCAGAAGAGGATCATAAGTCTCCCTGGAAAACTAGGAGGAACAAAATAAAGATCTGGACTGGCTGTCTTAAGCTCATCTGGCACCATGGTGCAGGGATCCCTCCGGCGCCCCTCACCCCCACAGGGGTCCCCCACCTTCCCACACGTGTGCCCACCGCCTCGTCTGCGCTTTCCTCAGCTGTGCACAGTGCGCTGGTGTTCCCAATGAATTCGCTCTTTTAAAAAAAATAAATTATCACCATGCTGAGAACTAAATACATCTGGACCTCCAGCTCTTCCCCTCCATTAAAAAAAAAAGGACAGCTCTTATCTTCCCTGGAGGCGCTGGGACTCTAAGCAAAGTGTGGCCCACCACGCTCACTGCCTCCCCCGTGCTGGGAGGCCTTGGGGCTCCGCCTCGGCTGAGCCATCGCCACGCGGAGAGCCACGAGGCTGGGAAGGGGAGAGCGCAGCCTGCGGAGAGGCCTGGCATCCTGGCCACTCCGTCATTTTAAGAGGGGGGGGGGACCCGTGGAGTTGGCAGAAGGACAGGCCCGCCAGCGGCGCCAAGCACCTCATGGATCCCCCCCGCGGAACCAGCAGGGAGAGCCCCACTCCTGCAGTCCGGAGCCCTCCCGCCAGCAGCGGAGGCCTGATGGGCACCATGGAGCCAGCGGGGAGAGCCCCAGACTGCGGGAAAGCACCCGAGCCTTCCCGCCAACAGGGATGACCCTGGCGCTGCGTTTCATTGATAGAGCTGCTGCCATGTGACATTGCCTCTACCAATGAAACACAGGGCCGGGATGAGGGATGACCCTGGCGCTGCAGAGCGAAACAGGGTCCTAGTACCCCTGCTCCGCTCGCTTACCTCCTTGCTCTCCCCTCAGCGGTGCAGCTGGTGGGCGGGCAGGAGGAGGGAAAAGGGAGGCCGCCGTGCAGCTCCCCCACTTGCTGGGGCGCCCCTGAATGCCCAGCACCCTGGCACACCAAGCCACTAGACCCAATGGGCAAGACGGGCCTGGATCTGGAGAGGAACTAGAAGAGGCAAACACACATACAGGGCTAGACTATTTAACAGCCCCTGTATTGTGTTGAGGGTCTGGCACTGTTGTTTCTTCCCAGCATTTGGCGCTGAAAGGTATATTGCTTCTAACTGTGGAGGCTCTATCTTGACAGCACTAGACCTATCAACACTGTCCGGAATGCTCTTTTACACATCCTGTTTATTGCAACAACTTCATGTATTTCATTGGAGGTTAATTTCTGGAATGGAAATAAAATGATTCCATAAAAATGTAAATGATGGCAGCCGGCAGTAAACAATTCCTAGCTGATCTAGCGCTGGCCTCTCTTTGGCTCGTTGTTCTGCAGTAGGTATGTTTAAAACGCCACTTAGTATTATAAATCCTTCCAAAGCTTAGCAGCCCACAGGAGCTCAACGACCTAAGTGATTTACAGAGCTCTGTTATAGGAGCAACCTATTGCCCTCATTTTATTTTCATTTCATACAGTTCCCCTGTAGCTTATTTCATTTCATTCTCAGGGAATATTAATTCAGTCACTGCACTGTTTCCCTCCAGGTCATGAAGAGGCCAGGAAAGCCAGGAAACAATTCTCACAAAGCCGTTCAGTCAGGGCAGCCAGAAGGGCTTCTTCCATTGCTCTTGGCCCACAGATCCCCTGGCACCGGGGAGCCCTGCAGATCATATGAGATTCATACAGCGCCATTGTGAAAGGCTGGTGCCATGTGTGGGAATGTTCAGGGTGGCAGGAGAGCATATATTGTTTATTAATATCCTCCCTAACTTGTGCTAGCAAGTTCCTTTACTTAGTAGAGTGCATTCCCTTTTACACAGCACAGCAGATAGCTGGTTGCAGGCTTGTGTGAGCCTCTCACTATTATACAATTCAATCTGTCTCAGATTGAATTGTAGGTTCCTGGTAAATTCCTCTGAATCCCTCTTAAAAATAACAAATATGCCCCAATCTTATTCCAAGTCAATAAAAGAAGTTTGCTCACATCAGTTCACAGTTGGATTCCTGAAGGCAGACTTAGTTACAAATATGTACATGTGGGTCTACCCCATATGGGGGAATAATCCCAGAGCAGTCCTAGCTAGAAGTTGGTCAAATGAAGAAGGAAGTCAAAAAGAGAGACATGTGCTGTGTGACTCATTCTTTTGTTACCTGGACAGGTTAGGTGACGCCCACCTTCTATCACATGCAAAAAGAAGGATGCCCCAGCCAGGAGGAATAGGAAGTTTCAACTGGCTGGACCAAATATTCCCTCACATGCCTTCTCTAGCATTACAAGGAATGCTGTACTTGACTGCTACAGTGGATTACATCCCAAACCATGTTTGCACTCCAAGCATATCCTTGCGGGAGAAAAGAGGCCCCCTGCAGAACACATGTGCTCTCTGTGCACGATGGAGTGGCAATCTTCCAGTTGCCGCAGATTATCCGAAAGATACCCCTCTGTGTGTTCTCTAAGTGGTCCTGCACCTGTTCACGATTTGCTTGTTCATTCAGACCTCTTAGCAATCCCTGCCTGGCCTCCAGTGCTGTGCAGCTCTGGAACTATTTCAGGGCAAGAGAACCAGGGTGGGTGCTTCAATTTCCTTGCTCTAGCAAGTGAGTGGGATAACAAGGCTTTCAAGTTTGTTTGTGGCAGAGGAGCATAGAGCATACCCTCCAACATTTCTCTGATGAAAATAGGGACGTCCCATTCCACAATGATAATGTTACTATTTATACGCCACACATCTTACTGGGTTGCTCCAGCACTCTGGGCAGCTTCCAACATATATAAAAACATAATAAAACATTAAACATTTAAAAAAAAACCCACCTTCCCTATACAGGATTGCCTTCAGACAGCTCAGGGGTCAGATAACGCCATACCCCCAACATTTCTCCAATGAAAATAGGGACATCCCAGGGAAAGTGGGACATTCTGGGATCAAAACTGGGGTGGCTTCTCTAAATCAGGGACGTCCCTGGAAAATAGGGACACTTGGAGGGTCTGATAGAGGGAGTCAGAGAGTGGGGGAAATCAACAAGAAAACTTTCCGTATATTTTTTAATGAATTGCATGTGTTGTGTATGAATGTGTCAGTATTATGAAGTTTTTACTGTACGTTCGTGTTTTTTTAATACATTGCAAGTTTGGAGACTTCTGTGTCATAAGTTAATAACAAGTAACGACAACAACAATTATTTGTCCTTTTTGTTGGGTTTCTACGTTATGCTAGCAGCTGGTCATGCTTCCTTGCATAATGGTTGCATCTCTAATTTTTTTTTAAAAAAAGGCTAAAACATTGCATTTCAGCTAAGGGAGGACAGTTCATTAAAGGCTCAAGCTGAATTTACGCTGTCAGAAGTAAGCGCCATTCAGTGTTTGGTTCAATGATAATGGATCATCAGCACAGAGGTCATCCGCCTCCATTTTTGGACTCTCCTTGGGGACATAGCTATGGGGGGCTGTCAAAACGAGCTCTTGGGCTTTACCACCTTACCATTGCTAGCATCATCCAAAAAGCAAAGGTGTTCCTCGCTTTACAACCTCTCTGCCCCCAGGAACCCTTTGCACAGCAACTTGACTCATACCCTGGGGCTTTTTAAGAGAACCTGAAGGATAGAGAAGAGTGCTCTGAGCCCTTCACTCAGACCCCATGTAGACAGAAGTAGGAATGGACAAATCTGTCAGTTTTGGTTTCTCTCAGTTTCCCATGTTTCCTCTCTTAAATTCAGTTTTTCCCATTTCCACATCACTTTGCCTTTTAAAAAAACACTCTGCTTGAAAATTCATATTAGCCTTTGGCCAAGTAAACAATCTGTGGTTTTGTTTAGCTTGATTTTTTTTAAAAAAAGATTTTTTATTGAAGTACAAGAATTTTTACATACATTATATTCTCTCCTTCCAATTTTTAATTTCCCGTACCATTTTTCCTTTCCCTTCCCACCCCCTCCCCCACCCATAATCCATTGGAAGGGTTCAAACAGTTGTCCTCAGCCACGGGCACAATGTCTTTAATTTCCACTGAATGTCTTCTGGTCCAGTAGTTGTTATCCATTGAAGATAGGAGTTCCATCTGGTCCTTATCATAGTAGACTTGGCCTTCCATGTAACGTCCTGTGACGTTACTGCCACGATGTCTGACTGAATTGTTTAGTCGTTTAGTCGTGTCCGACTCTTCGTGACCCCATGGACCATAGCACGCCAGGCACTCCTGTCTTGCACTGCCTCCCGCAGTTTGGTCAAACTCGTGTTCGTAGCTTCGAGAACACTGTCCAATCATCTTGTCCTCTGTCGTCCCCTTCTCCTAGTGCCCTCAATCTTTCCCAACATCAGGGTCTTTTCCAAGGATTCTTCTCTTCTCATGAGGTGGCCAAAGTATTGGAGCCTCAGCTTCAGGATCTGTCCTTCCAGGGTGCACTCAGGGCTGATTTCCTTAAGAATGGATAGGTTTGATCTTCTTGCAGTCCATGGGACTCTCAAGAGTCTCCTCCAGCAACATAATTCAAAAGCATCAATTCTTCGGCGATCAGCCTTCTTTATGGTCCAGCTCTCACTTCCATACATCACTACTGGGAAAACCATAGCTTTAACTATACGGACCTTTGTCGGCAAGGTGATGTCTCTGCTTTTTAAGATGCTGTCTAGGTTTGTCATTGCTTTTCTCCCAAGAAGCAGGCGTCTTTTAATTTCGTGACTGCTGTCACCATCTGCAGTGATCAAGGAGCCCAAGAAAGTAAAATCTCTCACTGCCTCCATTTCTTCCCCTTCTATTTGCCAGGAGGTGATGGGACCAGTGGCCATGATCTTGGTTTTTTTGATGTTGAGCTTCAGACCATATTTTGCGCTCTCCTCTTTCACCCTCATTAAAAGGTTCTTTAATTCCTCCTCGCTTTCTGCCATCAAGGTTGTGTCATCTGCATATCTGAGGTTGTTGATATTTCTTCCGGCAATCTTAATTCCGGCTTGGGATTCATCTAGTCCAGCCTTTCGCATGATGAATTCTGCATATAAGTTAAATAAGCAGGGAGACAATATACAACCTTGTCGTACTCCTTTCCCAATTTTGAACCAATCAGTTGTTCCATATCCAGTTCTAACTGTAGCTTCTTGTCCCACATAGAGATTTCTCAGGAGACAGATGAGGTGATCAGGCACTCCCATTTCTTTAAGAACTTGCCATAGTTTGCTGTGGTCAACACAGTCAAAGGCTTTTGCATAGCCAATGAAGCAGAAGTAGACGTTTTTCTGGAACTCTCTAGCTTTCTCCATAATCCAGCGCATGTTTGCTATTTGGTCTCTGGTTTCTCTGCCCTTTCGAAATCCAGCTTGCACTTCTGGGAGTTCTTGGTCCACATACTGCCTAAGCCTGCCTTGTAGAATTTTAAGCATAACCTTGCTAGCGTGTGAAATGAGCGCAATTGTGCGGTAGTTGCAGCATTCTTTGGCACTGCCCTTCTTTGGAATTGGGATGTAGACTGATCTTCTCCAATCCTCTGGCCATTGCTGAGTTTTCCAAACTTGCTGGCATATTGGGTGTAGCACCTTAACAGCATCATCTTTTAAAATTTTAAACAGTTCAGCTGGAATATCATCACTTCCACTGGCCTTGTTATTAGCAGTGCTTTCTAAGGCCCATTTGACTTCACTCTCCAAGATGTCTGGCTCAAGGTCAGCAACCACACTACCTGGGGTGTACAAGACTTCCATATCTTTCTGGTATAATTCCTCTGTGTATTCTTGCCACCTCTTCTTGATGTCTTCTGCTTCTGTTAGGTCCTTACCACTTTTGTCCTTGATTATGGTAATCTTTGTACGAAATGTTCCTTTCATATCTCCAATTTTCTTGAACAGATCTCTGGTTTTCCCCATTCTATTGTTTTCCTCTATTTCTTTGCATTGCTCATTTAAGAAAACCCTCTTGTCTCTCCTTGCTGTTTTTTGGAAATCTGCATTCAGTTTCCTGTATCTTTCCCTATCTCCCTTGCATTTTGCTTGCCTCCTCTCCTCCGCTATTTGTAAGGCCTTGTTGGACAGCCATTTTGCTTTCTTGCATTTCCTTTTCCTTGGGATGGTTTGTGATGACCAGCTTGTTCTCTTGACAGAACTCTATTAGCCTTTGCCCTGCTTCATTTTGAACTCCAAGGCCAAACTTGCCAGTTGTTCCTTTTATCTCTTGATTCCCTACTTTAGCATTCCAGTCCCCTGTAATGAGAAGAACATCCTTCTTTGGTGTCATTTCTAGAAGGTGTTGTAGGTCTTCATAGAATTGGTCAATTTCACTTTCTTCAGCACCGGTAGTTGGTGCATAAACTTGGGTTACCGTGATGTTAAAAGGTCTGCCTTGGATTCGTATCGAGATCATTCTGTCATTTTTGAGATTGCATCCCATTACAGCTTTTGCCACTCTTTTGTTGACTATGAGGGCCACTCCATTTCTGCTACAGGATTCTTGCCCACAGTAGTAGATATGATAGTCATCCGAACTGAATTCGCCCATTCCCTTCCATTTTAGTTCACTGATGCCCAGGATGTCGATATTTATTCTTGTCATCTCATTTTTGACCACATCCAGCTTACCTCCATTCATGGTTCTTACATTCCAGGTTCCTATGCAATATTTTTCTTTACAGCATCGGACTTTCCTTTCGCTAAATTCAAACAAATAATTAGTCCAGACCTCTACTTGATATTGATAGCTTGATATTATGTCATGTCTTTTTGTAAACTGCCCTATGATCCTTGGGTGAAGGGCAGCATTTAATAAATAAAACAAAAATAAATAAAATATGCATTTTGGTATAAATACACGTATTTATCCATGCAATTTTCTCTTATACATGTATTTGGAATGCATAAGGGCTTTGCCCTAATATGTGCTTGTTTGGTTAGAGCAGTGTTTCCCAACCTTGTGCCTCCAGATGTTTTGGGACTACAACTCCCATCATCCCTAGCTAGCAAGACCAGTGGTCAGGAATTATGGGAATTGTAGTCTGAAAACAGCTGGAGGCACAAGGTTGGGAAACACTGGGTTAGAGAACTGCCTCACAAGAGCTCTAAGATCCCTGGTCAGCCAGCAAGTCAGATTTTTATTGCTTATATAGCCAATGGCCATGGCAATAGAACTCACAACACAAACAGGACGATTAATCCAGGAGGAAGTCAACAGGTACATTTTCAGAAAAGTGAGCTGACGAGATCCAAGATAGGTCAGAACTGCAGCAGCAATGCTGCTGTGAATTCAAATAGCCTGAACCTCAACAGGGGGCCCTTGTCCCTTAGCTGAAGATGCCAGCTGTCAAAAGGGCAGAGCTCTGCTTGGTGATCACTCTAATGAAAAACATTTCCAATCTAACATGGAATTTCACAGCTGCTGGGTCCACCGCAGTTAGCATTTGAGGTGGCGGATGCCCCACAGCCCCAGGAACTGTATTGCAGAGGTCTTCTTCAGCCCACCCACAGTGATTTGCTTCTCAAAGAAGGTCTGCTGGAATGCGGGTTCTCCTTCATGGAGAGCACATGTTGCGGTGGGGCCTAGAAAACTACCCCTGAGTTTCTGGGGTGGGGGCTTTGAGTGGCCACTGTTCTGATTGGACCCAGGCTGTTGTTGGGGGGGGAAAGCATGTTGCAATTTCAGAGGGACAGCCCAGGGGTATAAAAGGCAGGCACGTGGTTTATTCCTCCTCTTTGGCTGTGTACTTCGGATCACC
This sequence comes from Zootoca vivipara, assembly GCF_963506605.1. NCBI lineage: Eukaryota > Metazoa > Chordata > Lepidosauria > Squamata > Lacertidae > Zootoca > Zootoca vivipara. The sequence continues at coordinate 7,749,250 of NC_083288.1, forward strand.
TGCCCTCCCTCCCTATGTTTAGGCCTCTGTGTTGACCTTGCTGTGCCTGTCATGGGGTCGTCTGCTTGGCAGGGGCCCGGTAGGAATTTTTCCATTTGGCTGATTGGCTGGTGCCATCTGGTTTTGCCTACTGCATAGCAAATAGTCACAACTTGTAAGGTTGGCCGTTAGGCATTGGCTATTTTGTTGGTTGTATGAGGGGTCTTGTTGACTGTGTTGGCCCCTCAAGTTAATGCTTCTGTGTAGGGGAAATTCCATTCAGGAATACAGGGGCTCGATATGCAATGTCCGTAACCCCCGGTTGGGGTCCAGGGCTGCGTGAGAGCCCCTGATAGCCTGAAGGGAGAGGGGAGGGCTAGCACACCCGGCTCCCTGTTTCTCCCTGTAGGGTTTCCCCTTGCTGACTTAAGGCTAGTTCTGTCCTTAGGGGACAGTTGGTGAACCAGGTGAGCCAATGCCTACGCAACCACTCACATATTTTGTATTTTAATAAAGTTGTGGCCAAATTCATGCCAAAAACCCAAAACAAAAATTATCTCTGTGGTGTGAATTATTTGAGGGGTGGTTTGGGGACCTCGACACGCAAAAGTCCTCGATTTCACCACAGTACATAGTGCCATACCAGAGCCTTGCTTCTTTAAATCTCTTTGGGACTCACTTGTGAGATGGGACTCTGGCGGGCATCAGCCCTGGCTTGGGGAGAATACAAAGCTCGTTGGGCTTTGGAGATCATTGGAGCTGTTGGGACAGGTCCAGCAGCTGCTGGGAGCTGGTCCAGCTCCTGCCGTATCCTCAACTGACCACCCATCTGCTCTCTGCCTCCTGACCGTTGCTCCTGCATTCTGTTCCCTGCCACTGACTGCCTCCCCCAGCATCCGGCAGGCTCTCCATCCGGCTGGAGCAAGATACCACGTGAGCGAGCAGCTGTACATACTTGGCAGCGAAAATACTGCACACCGTATAGGCCCCACGCCCTATATATTTCCCGTGGGGAGGTTTCGGCTCATCAGAATTCCTAATCAAAGAGATAATTTAGGCAAGGTGCCGCAGCTAGAGCTGAACGGCGGGTAACATTTGATTGCATTTGTATGCCGGTGGATTGTCAGCACTTACGATAGTCTGGACAGAGTGCAGTTTTCAGCACTATTGATCATGAAATTTTAATATCATGCTTGGAAACGTATGCTGGGATTTCAAGAACAGCTTTGGATTGATTTTGTTTTTAGCTGCTCCCTGGAGACGACTCCTTATTGTCTGCGGTGTGCCTCCCCCTCCCCCTCCCCTCTTACGCATGACCATTGACTGTATATAATGCATAGGCCTGGATTTGTTTTCTCAGAATCTATAGCTCAGGCTGACCTTTACATGGTTATCCATTACTGAATTTACAGCATCCCTAAGCAGCCCTTGGCTGCTGCATATATTTATTCCACTTTTATTTCATTTAATGCTGCTATCGTGGGGTTTTCCCATTCTCTTTAAGCTTCACCTGACGCTGGTAAGGATATATAATTAGGCTCCTTAAAATTATGTGTGTCCATTCTACTGCAGTGCTAAATTTTAGTTAGTTTTATTTTTGATACAAAACTCCTGCTTTCAAAAGGGGTTCTCCTTTTCAAAATTGCCATGTCTAAAATGCTTGCTCTTGCGGGGAGAAATGTCTGCTGCTTTTTTGGAAGGGAGGGGTTACAATTCCTACAGTGCCCTGGGACTCTGCAGCTTGCAATTACTTTCATAAATAACTGCTATGGAGGCTGTAAAGTTCCATGCTGGAAACATTATGATGTTCCATGTCCATCTACAACATAGTTAGATGACTGGGGTGGGGTGGCAATTCACATGGGCTAGGACAGCAAATTAAGAAACATGGAAGAAGAAGGAGGAGGAGAAGGAGGAGAGTTTGGACTTGATATCCCGCCTTTCACTCCCCTGAAAATACTTGCAAATGAACCTTTTTTTGGCAAAAATGCAAACCCCTTCTTGGGATAGTTTCTGCTCATTGCTGTATGAACAAAACTCCCTGAATACAAGAAGCTTAAAAAGCTCTGAGTAAGAACCCTAGAGTTCAGGTTGCATGTTTGATTCTTCATCAAATAAAAAAACCCGCAAAATATGAAACAAACAAACTTTCATGTAACTGTTTTTTTCTGTGTGCAGAGAAAGTAAAAAGAATTCCACATAATTTCCTGTGGAATGGGTTGGATCCAGAGTCTCACTTCTGTCAATGGAGGGTGCCTTCCATTCCTGGAACTGACCAATATCCAGCAGGGGATTCCTGCCTGTGAAAGTAGGAGGAAGGCAATTTTTGCTGATTCATTCTTTCCCCTGCTATTCCATACACCATCTCTTATGCTGCTCCTAAAAAAGGTAAACATAAAGGACCCCTGACAGTTATGTCCAGTCGCAGACGACTCTAGGGTTATGGCGCTCATCTCACTTTACTGGCCGAGGGAGCCAGCGTTTGTCTGCAGACAGTTTTTCTGGGTCATGTGGCCAGCATGACTAAGCCGCCTCTGGCGAAACCAGAGCAGCGCATGAAAATACCATATACCTTCCCCTCTGGAGTGGTACCTATTTATCTACTTGCACTGGCTTGCTTTCGATCTGCTAGGTTGGCAGGAGCTGGGACCGAGCAATGGGAGCTCACCCCCTCACGGGGATTCGAACCGTCAACCTTTTGATCAGCAAGCCGAAGAGGCTCAATGGTTTAGACCACAGCGCCACCCGCATCCCTATGCTGCTCCTAAGGGTCCCCCAATTCTTTTTAGAAGCACAGCAGCATGTGGGCAACCCCCATCACCTCTAGTGTTTTTATATTGTAAACTGCCCTATGAAGGGCAGTATAGAAATGTTGTTGTAGTAGTAGTAGTAGTAGTAGTAGTAGTAAAAGGTAAAGGGGCCCCTGACCATCAGGTCCAGTCGTGTCCGACTCTGGGGTTGCGGCGCTCATCTCGCTCTATAGGCCGAGGGAGCCGGCGTTTGCCTGCAGACAGCTTCCGGGTCATGTGGCCAGCATGACTAAGCTGCTTCTGGCAAACCAGAGCAGCGCACGGAAACGCCGTTTACCTTCCCGCCGGAGCGGTACCTATTTATCTACTTGCACTTTGATGTGCTTTCGAACTGCTAGGTGGGCAGGAGCTGGGACCGAGCAACGGGAGCTCACCCCGTTGCAGGGATTCGAACTGCCGACCTTATGCCGACCCTCAGCAAGCCCTAGACACTGTGGTTTAACCCACAGCGCCACCTGGGTCCCTGGGTGGTAGTAGTAGTAGTAAAACAACAACAACAACAGGAACAGGAACAACAACATTGACCATCTTGGATGTGAGTTCTGGGAGACCTGCTCCCTGCCTTGCAGGCTTTTTTCCACCTGGCCTGGGAGGGCGGGGCTTGCACTGACTTAAAGTTCTACTACAAAAGTTTGAGGGTTAATGTCATAAGAGAGTCATCTGCCTCCTCTTTGAGTCTGGTAAGGAGACTCTCCTGTCTGTCTGAGTTGCATTGCTATGAGTCTCTGGGCCTAAGCTGTATTGTACAATGAATAGGTAAAGTTAAAGGTACCCCTGACCATTAGGTCCAGTTGCGACGACTCTGGGGTTGCGGAGCTCATCTCGCTCTATTTTTGCATCTGGCAGATCCCCTTCCTATGAAACAGAGGAGCACCCCTCAAAGCACATTATCTGGCATAATCTGCCCCCCCCGATAAGGAAATATAATCTGTTAATTTTGGTTTCTCATTTTGCCCATCTTCAGCATATGTCTGCATATATTTGCAATTCTTTTAAAAAAGGGGGAAAGTCTGCATGAAAATTCAACAGCATTTTAGTGTGCATTTATCCTAATTGCCCTGACCGTATGCAATGTTTCCAAAATATACATTCCCCCCAATTAGTTTCATGGGAATTACTCTCAGGGAGCCTTGCATGGGGTTGCAGCCGTAGAGGTTCCCAATGTGGGGGGAATGTATATTTTGGATGACAGAGGCAATGACTGCAACAGCTCACAGCTAGGAATCGATGAATTTCTCGGTTTGGTTCTTCTAAGTTTCTCATTTTATCCATCTTAACTTCAGTTTGTCATATTTCTGTGTTTGTTTGTTTTTTGAAAAAATGATGATGAAAATGCATCAGTATTGTCAAGGATTATTGTGACTACTCCTGAGTAACGACCTTCCACATGCTTGTCTTTCAGAAGTATTTATTAGTGCACATTATTTACAGTGTAGTGAGCGGTCGGTTTCATGTCTCCTCATTCCGTATCAGAATCCGGCACTGCCCCCTTCCGCGATTTGGACCAACATAAAAGCCTCGGGACAGTGAATCTCCTCCCCTTTCTCCTCCTCCTCAATTCCGGAGTCGGGGGGGGGGGTTTAGGATCTGCGTTCTGCCTATGTCCTCTCCTCTCTTTCCCTTTCCCTCTCTTCCTGCCTGTGGAGCAGGGGCTCCTGGATGTTGCCAGAGGTCTGGCACTCCCTTTCCGTCTCCTGACTTTCCTCATCCGTCCCTTCGCTTTCATGACTGCTTGGAGATGGGCTGCTTCTGATGGAGGGGGGCTGTTCTCTATAAGCCCTTCCCCTTACAAGTATTTTAGGACATATCCTTCCAAATAACTAATAATAATTCATCAACATAAATAATAACAATAATATTAACATTAATAGTAATGTTTATGCAATTTGCCCTAATTAACTCACTTTGCAAGAGTTTTCTGTAGCATAATGCATTGCTACACTATACTATACTAAAATATACTGCATATTCCCCTGATAAACAAATTTTTGTACACAGTTTTGGGATTGGAGAGCTGCATCACAACATTCAGAGAAATGCAAATTTAGGAGGATAAATTTGTGTTTCAGTTTGTGTATTGTTTCAGGAAATGCAAATTTGGTACCGGGTAGGTTTGCAATAAAATGTGAACTGAATTTCTTCCCCTCTCCCAGTCACAATGCTCACAAATCAGATTGTCTTGTAGTTTCATCAGTGATGTATAGGTCCATAATTCCCCACATAAATGCCAACTTAGCACTGAAGAGTGCCGTAGCAAAAAGCTAAAGAAAAAGCCCAGCTGCAGATTCCTCCAGAGCGCAGCTCAGATTTTTAAAATCACTGTTGCTCTAATCTTGTGCATTTGGTTTTGTCCCTGTTAATTTTCCATGCAATTACTCATTCTGTTTTGTTCTCTTTGATTTCCATCCCCATTGAAATTTCAAAATGATTCCCGGTCCCTTTAAGCCTCACAATGCATAAACCCACTGAAACAAAACAAAAAAAGTTAATTCTTTGCACATAATGCAAATCAAGAACACAAAAGAAGAGCCATGTTATTGGTGGTGATGAATAAATAAATGTTGGCGCCACTGGATGGGGAGCAATGATGGAGAAGGGAAGGGAAGAGAGATGCCATTCCGCGCCATCACAAATGGCATCTTGAGAAAATAGGGAGAGCCTTACAGGTTCAGACCAATGACCAATGATCAAGTCATCTGGTTTCCTAAGTTAGCTAAGCAGATGCCTCTGGGGAAGCCAACAAGCCAGACATTAGGTCAGCAGCCATCTCCTACTGTTATTCCCCAGCACTTGCAGAGCTTCCCCCCCCCCCAGCTCACCGGAACTCAGTTCTGGCACCTCTCAGGTGGGCACCATTATAAGAGATCAAGGGAGGCATTCATGGTGAGTTCCGGCATCTCCTTTTCTAGAAGAATAGCACTGAGCACCTGGTATTCAGAAGCATGGTGTCTCCAATCCTGAACAATGCATATAGCTAACATAGCCATTGATAGCCCTACCCATCAAGAATTTCTCTCGGCCCATTTCAAAGCGATTGAAGAGAGTAGCTTCCACACTTAACATCTCGTGGTAGAAAAACCCATAGTTTAACTATACAACGCATGATAACGTACTTTAAAAAAGAATCTGAATCTCTGATCAGTCAGTGGCATCATCTTCCACTATGAGAGTGGGAGAAAATGCTCTCTCCACTTTCTCTTCACCCTATGCCTCTGTCATGTTTCTACCTTTTTCTCATAGTAGGGTGCTCGAGACCCCTGGTCATTTGGATTCCCCTTTCTCAACTCTACTGTACACAGTCTTCCAATTATGGCTGCACAGAGTTGTATAAAGTCATTGTTTTCAACCCTTCTGATGACCTCTAGCGTTGAATTCCATTTTTAAAAACAGCAACCATTGAAATGTTCATCGCACTACCCCAAGATCTCTTTCCCAGTCAGTTCATATCATGAAGCCAATAAATTTGGCCCCAATCACTTCACTTACTTAGATTGAACTGTTTTTATCACTTTGTTGCTCAGGCAATATGGAGAATTGCTTCTCCACCACTCTGAATAGCTTGGTGCAAGCCTGGCCATCTCACTGCTCACTACAGAGCATGTTAAAAGAGCACCAGAAAATGTTAAAAAGCATCAGTCCTAATACAGCTCTGACTTATTATATCCCTCTATTATGAGAACTGTCAATTTATTCCTACTCTCTACTTCCTGTTCTTTAACTAGTTAGTGATCCATAAATGGATCTATCCTCTAACTCCATGACTTCTAAAGTTACTTAGGAGTCTTTGATACAAGGACATAGCTCTGTTGAGGCATGAGCTATATGGACTGAATAAGAAATACTCCACGATTTAAAGAGCTTGGAGGCTAAATGTCCAAGATTGTCAAAATGGGAATTAAATTTTCAGATGGGAAATGAGTGAAGAGTGAAATTGAAATTACTCCAGAGGCATGGTGTAGAAGTTTCTATTCAGCCTTCAATCGAAAATTAAATGCTAGAGCCCGGGTTTTCAAAATTTCACCAAGCACCTGATCATGACTACATTCGAGAGACTGCATTACATGGTATAAAATTGTTAATTGAAAGGTACTGTATATCAATGCAACACCTTGCTTACACAGCAATGAGATATGGTCACACTGAAATAGCTCACTGTTCTTTGCCACTGCCATTTGCTGGAGTATGTGGAACCTCTCTGAGAAATATTCCCATAGCTGCCAAGTACCCCATTTTCCCCGGGAAACCCCCGTTTTTACTTACCTTTTCCCGGTGGTCCCCCGTATCACTTCGTCTCCCGTTTTTCTCCGTTATTTTCTCCTGCCGGCGGCCATTTTTTTCTTTCCAATTTGCCCTTCTATGGGCACCAAAAATGGCTGCCGCCGGCTTCAAAAGTCGCATATACGCATGTCCATAAGTGCATAGATGTGACTTCCGGTGTCGGCGGCGGCCATTTTTGGTGCCCATAGATGGGCGGAGCGACACCGGAAGTTGCGTCGACACACTTCCTGACATGCGTACAAGCGACTTTCGAAGCCAGCGGCGGCCATTTTTGGTGCCCTTTGTGACTTCTGTCAAAATCCCCCACAGAATTCCCACAGGTCAAATTATAGAGCCAGTTTGGTATGTGGTATCCAGATACATAGCATACAAAAAAACATTCATTTAAAGCTTATAATTTAAGGGGGGAGGGCCTGCCCCATTCCCATATAACAGGACCCATTTGGTTGCTGGATCAACCTCTTAGCTTCCTTAGCACCTGCTGTGCCTTGGGAGTTTCCTTTGCCTATGTATATTACTGATCTGTGTAAAGATTTTGGCAGAAACTGTACTCCCAAGTTCTTCACCCAGTGAGAGCCGGGACAATGAGAAATTCAGCCTCCAGAAGGTGGCTCGTGGAGGAGTGTGGCCAGAGGCAGATTCAGGGCAATGCGACCAGTTCCACCACACTGGGTACTGGGTCTAGGGGGCTCTGTAAAGGTAAAGGGACCCCTAACCATTAGGTCCAGTCGCAGCCGACTCTGGGGTTACGGCGCTCATCTCGCTTTACCAGCCGAGGGAGCTGGCGTACAGCTTCCAGGTCATGTGGCTAGCATCACTAAGCTGCTTCTTGTGAACCAGAGCAGCACACAGAAACGCCATTTACCTTCCCACTATTTATCTACTTGCACTTTACGTGCTTTTGAACTGCTAGATTGGCAGGGGCAGGGACCGAACAACGGGAGCTCACCCCGTCGTGGGGATTTGAACCGCCGACCTTCTGATCAGCAAGCCCTAGGCTCTGTGGTTTAACCCACAGCACCACCCACGTCCCAGGGGGCACTGTGTTGTTGTTGTTGTCGTTTAGTCGTGTCCGTCTCTTCATGACCCCATGGACCAGAGCACGCCAGGCACAGCTGTCTTCCACTGCCTCCCGCAGTTTGGTCAAACTCATGTTGGTAGCTTCGAGAACACTGTCCAACCATCTCATCCTCTGTCGTCCCCTTCTCCTTGTGCCCTCCATCTTTCCCAACATCAGGGTCTTTTCCAGGGAGTCTTCTCTTCTCATGAGGTGGCCAAAGTATTGGAGCCTCAGCTTCACGATCTGTCCTTCCAGTGAGCACTCAGGGCCGATTTCCTTCAGAATGGATAGGTTTGATCTTCATGGGGCTCTCAAGAGTCTCCTCCAGCACCATAATTCAAAAGCATCAATTCCTTGGCGATCAGCCTTCTTTATGGTCCAGCTCTCACTTCCATACATCACTACTGGGAAAACAATAGTTCAACTATATGGACCTTTGTCGGCAAGGTGATGTCTCTGATTTTTAAGATGCTGCTTAGGTTTGTCTTTGCTTTTCTCCCAAGAAGCAGGCATCTTTTAATTTCGTGACTGCTGTCACCATCTGCAGTGATCATGGAACCCAAGAAAGTAAAATCTCTCACTGCCTCCATTTCTTCCCCTTCTATTTGCCAGGAGGTGATGGGACCAGTGGCGCTGTAGGGTGTCACAATTATGATGTCGTGATTTGAGCAGAATAGAAGGCGCAATGTGGTGCATTGCTGGATCATGTCCTCTCAAAGGGTGCTATTGAAATTTGAAAGACCAAATTCCACCCCTGAGTGTAGCTTTTGGAGTTAAAAAGCTTCTGCAACCCTGCTTTAAAGATCTAATAAAAAGAGTGGCAGGGGGAAGCCGCTTCTCAATTTTCTACTTATTGAAAGGCGTTCCCCCCCCCCCGACAGTTAATACCCCTGGGTGCCAAACACATGAAGGGACTGTCTAGAACTGTGGTACTCATGCACCCTTGTGGGGGGAAAACCTACTGGGGCACCTCCCAGGCTCCCTAATCCCCTCAACTCCATACAGTGGTACCTCGGTTTATGAACACAATTGGTTCCGGAAGTCTGTTCATAAACTGAAGCGAACTTTCCCATTGAAAGTAATGGAAAGTGGATTAATCCGTTCCAGACGGTCCGCGGAGTAACCGTTCATAAACTGAAGCGAACTTTTCCATTGAAAGTAATGGAAAGTGGATTAATCCGTTCCAGACGGGTCCGCGAAGTACTTAAACTGAAGCGTTCATAAACTGAAACATGGGTGTAATTGGTTCCGGAAGTCTGTTCATAAACTGGAGCGTTCATAAACTGAAGCGAACTTTCCCATTAAAACTAATGGAAAGTGAATTAATCCGTTCCAGATGGGTCCGCGGCGTTCATAAACCGAAAATTCATAAACCGAGGTGTTCATAAACCGAGGTTCCACTGTATTAAAATAGCCAACTGGGTTTCTCTTCACTTATTGCCACAGTAGCTGCTTTGCTCCTCTCCTGTTCTGGTTGGCCAGTGGACTTGGAAAAAAGAAGAGAGAACAGTTCTCTCTGCTGGCAGCGTCCACTTAGAACTGTTCTGCCCCTACTCTCTGTTGGCAGCATCCAATTAGGAGGGAGGGAGGGAGAGAGCATGCAGTTGTAATTGGACTCTACTTGCAGAGAAGAGAGCCCTTCAAATGGGATGCTATCAGTGGGAAGGACTTTGCGCTCTCCAGGGAGGAGATGGCAAGAGACGTATGGCTGTGCCTACTTGTTGTAAGTAGGAAAATTAGCTGATCAGAGAAAGGGGGGAAATGGAGCAGCCAGAAGATGGGGTGGGGGAGAAGAGGATAAGAAAAGGAGCAGCCAGGACCTGTTAGAGAGAGGGTGTTGATAGAATTGTAGAGCTGGGACACATGAAGGAGAATCTCCCCATTTTATTCCATCTCTGAATCCATTATGCACAGTTCGAGCTTTGCAGTCTGACGTCAGTGTATGAGCTTTACTAAACCTTTCCTAACAGAAAAAAAACTGATTTGTTGTTGTTTTTAAGCAGAAGCATGCACAAGCTTGCATTGTCCTTCGGTTCCTAGCACAACTGGAAGGGATGGAATGTATGAAGAGCAAAACACTAGGAGATCGGCCAAGCACAGTACAGTAGTTACACTCAAGAAGAGAATAAAATTATCAACAAAGACAACGGAAAGCAGACATTGGTAGACCACAAATATGCAATTAGTCAAAAGACGAGGAAGAAAGACATTGAAAGATGGTTAGGTATATTCACTTATTATTACAATGAGAAGTTTGGGGTGGGCAGGTCAGAAGTGCCAAAGGAGTGGTTTAAGAAGGATGCCAGTGTATGACAACAAGAAACTGTGTCCTTGTGGTGGGAAGGATCGCTATAATCGTTTCATTGGTAAAGTAGTGGTAATAATCTGTGTAGTTGGATGTGTATAAAAGATGGTGCCAGACAACATCAGCAGGCAGCCCGTCTCTGATTTTTAGGAGACTGACCGTATGTATGTTTGTATTAATAAAGGCCTACATTTTCACCTAAAGCCATTGTATTTGGGGATTTTGTTGGAGAACCCCAGTTAGAGTGAAACCTTTGCAAATTTCTCCAATACAGTATAATGTCAAGGAACCTCTGAACTGGAATAAAATTGATAGCGTATATTTCTAAGTGTCCCTATTTTCCAGGGACAGTCTCAGATTTACAGGAGCCAGTTCCTGATTTGATCCTGGATGCTCTGCTTTTCCTTAGGATGTCCCTATTTTCATCTGAGAAATGCTGGAGAGGAACATCTCTATTTTCATCAGAGAAATGTTGAAAGGTATGTAACATTGCTTGATTTGAGATCCTAGCCGTTGCCCCCAGCTCCAGCAGCTGACCTCAGGGACTGCTGGAAACACCAGGATTGGACTGAGGGACAGATATAATTTTGGTGTGGCCCTCACATCTGGATCCAGATGTTATCCAAAAGGTATAGGAAGAAGCCACAAGGAATCTGATCCTGCACTGTTCCTAATTATGTATGAATTTCTCCCCACATGTGAGCTAAACTAGGAGTAGACTTCTGAATACCTCTGAGCTCACTATCTCACAATGCCTGAGTGACTGGAATACCTGAGTAATTGCACAGCTCCTTTGAAAAGTCACATTTAAATATATATTACAGCTTACAAGTGCTAGGACATTTGAATCAATAAAGATGTGGCCACGGTCCTGCTTACTAAGGGGATTGAGGAGTGAAATAGAAAAGTAAAGGGGTTTTTTTGGGTGGGAAGAAAGCTTGAACTTGAAATGACTCTGACCTTTTACACCTTTTGACACGCTTCCTTGATTAAGGTACCCATATCACAGAGCAGTTCACAGCTGCAGGAAATTGAATTACCCCAATAATGGCTGCTGCTGACCAGGACCATTCTTTTTAAAAAAGCCACTTTGGACAGTCTAAAGGTGACTAACAGCATGAGGGTAGCCGTGCACATAGCTGCCAAGTACCCCGTTTTCCCCGGGAAACCCCCGTTTTTACTTACCTTTTCCCGGTGGTCCCCCATATCACTTCGTCTCCCGTTTTTCTCCGTTATTTTCTCCTGCCGGCGGCCATTTTTTCTGATTTGCCCTTCTATGGGCACAAAAAATGGCCGCCGGCGGCTTCAAAAGTCGCATCTATGCATGACCGGAAGTGCGTAGACGCGACTTCCGGTGTCGGCGACGGCCATTTTTGGTGCCCATAGATGGGCGGGGCGACACCGGAAGTTGCGTCAACGCACTTCCGGTCATGCGTAGAAGCTACTTTTGAAGCCGGTGGCGGCCATTTTTGGTGCCCATAGAAGGGCAAAGCGACACCGGAAGTTACGTTGATGCAACTTCCGGTGTCACACAGCTGCTGGTCCCGGATTCTGCAGTCCGGGACTTGGAAGGTAAGGCCGTGCATGCTCCAAAAAGTAAGTCCCACTGGTTTTTACTCCCAGGTAAATGTGTGTAGGTTGGCAGTCTTACTTACTGAGAAAGCTGCTCAACTCTCCTGCACAGCAGTGAAATAAACAAAAAATCATTCTATCTGCCAGAAAACAATGAGGACTTTGATAGGATAATATGCCTGCAGGATTTCACAAAAATCACAGCAACGGTCCCAAAGCCTCGGGGTGAGTAATTAGAAGCTGCAAATTAGCAAATTGGCTAGGAAACTGCAGACAAACAAGGGTGGCATATCTCTGCAGGCCCACCTCTTCTATTTTGACAGATGCCGTTTAAATTATTTATCATAATATCGCGCAGTATACCGCTCTTACGGCCCAGTACATCTTGTAAAAGTGACAGAGGAAACCTCGCCATTGTATCTTGCCGTTAAATCTTTGCTGAGAAGCGGAGGGGAGAAGGATACCGGTGGGAATCATTTGTCATGTGAGTTATTGGACTTGAGCATTGCACAGCCGGCAGACTGGTGATATCAGAGAGGGAGAAAGGGACCTAGGCAGAACCAAAAGCCTGTTGCAGAGCCAGTCCCTTACTGTAGATTTCCATAGCCCCCAGGTGCAATACTGCCTGGGGTGGCCAACCAGCCGGGATTTGGCTGGTCTAACCAGTAACACCGCTCCATCTGATCACCACTTTCAGGCTCTGAAAACTCAGTAGACTCCACGTTGTGTGATTCTGCATCCCTTGCCCAAAGGGCATCATCTAGGACAGTGGTGGCGAACCTATGACACGCGTGTCAGACGTGACACGCAGAGCCCTCACTGCTGGCATGCACCCCATCGGCCCATTCGTGCTGTTGTTGTTGTCCCCCCCCCCATTTGTTCTCCCACTCCTCCTACAGCTTGTCTCCGCTAGAGCTTGTCTCTGCTCTTAAAACAAAGATCCGTTTTTGTTGTTGTTGTTGCTGGTAGCCAGAGATTGATTTTTAACCCTTTCTGTGCTGTTTTTTCTGGCGCTTTGGCAAACTATGATTGGGTGTAACAGCGTTCATTTTTTAACCCGTTCTGTGCTGGTTTTTTTGGCACTTTGGCAGACTATGTCAATGCTGCGTGTTAGCTCCAGCGAAGGTATTATTCGTCATTTATTTCTGTTCTCCACCCCCCCAAAAAAAGCGCAGCAGCTTTGGGCACCCCCCCAAAAGCAAAGCAACTTTTGCACACCCCAAAAAAGCCTCCAAAACTTTGGTCAGCAGCTCCCCCAAAAAAGCTCAACAACTCTGGGCACTTTGTGATAAATAAGGGGGGTTTGGTTTGGTTTGGTTAAATAATTAGTTTTTGGTTTATTAAATACAGTTATATATTACAGTTATACATTTTTGTTATTTAAACTATAAATATTGCAAAATTATGGTTTTTTTCTCAAAGTGACACACCACCCAAGTTATGCTCGGTTTTTGGGCGAATTTTGACACACCAAGCTCAAAAGGTTGCCCATCACTGATCAAGGAAGAGTTAGGACACCCGCTCACATCCACATTTCAGGCTACCTGAAGCACATTCTGATTTCTTTTAATTAGCACTGAGAGAGATTAAGGGTCCATAGCTTGGCTAGTTGCGTTCGTTTGGTGGCAGTGTGGTTTGTTTGTATGAATAAATACATAAATAAAGGACCTACGCATGTGACGCCGACACAAAAACGCTGCATGAACAATGTGCAATAGAACGTAATATCATTATCCCCCCCTCCTCTCCTGCCTCTCTCTCCCCTCTCCCCCCCCCAACCACACGATCTCTAAGGCAATAGTGTCTCATACCAAATGTAAACGAACTGTGAAAAAAAGACTATGAATTGAATATGGACACGCTATATGTACTTTTTCTTGTTTATTTTTTTGTTTTGTAACGCAAGAAAATCCTCAGTAAAAAGTAATTAAAGAAGAAGCACGTTCTGATTATTTTGAGGAACAAAGAAAGCTGCCACAACAAATACTTGTACAGTAACTCTCTATTGTTGTATAAAAAATATGTTGTTGTTGACATCCATCTGAATCAAGGGACAATGGAGTGCACCTTGAATATATCCAAGAACAGGTCCTTGAGCCTTGCTGTGAACCTTGATATCTTGAGCGTGCCTTTTTGACCTGTCCTGTCTCCTCCCTTTATCTTCCAAATTGCAGCACCACTCTGTGTTGTAATATACAGCTACTGACTCACACTTCTGTGCATGAAAGGGTTAACAGCAGGCATAGGCAAACTCGGCCCTCCAGATTTTTTGGGACTACAACTCCCATCATCCCTGACCACTGGCCCTGTTGGCTAGGGGTGATGGGAGTTGTAGTCCCAACACATCTGGAGGGCCGAGTTTGCCTATGCCTGGGTTAACCTGAGCCTGCAGCTCAAATGATTGGCATCCGCCTGTCTCACAATATAATGGAGTGTGCCTCTGGGGGTGAAGTCAAAGCACTGCAATGCCAGCACAGAAGTAACCTCCCCGGGGCACAAGCCTGGGCAGCGTGTCTGGAAGTCCTGGGTTGCCCAGACGACAAGATCCCCCTCTTAGCACCACTGCCGTGGTCCAAAGGAAAGCAGAGCATGACCTTTGGCACTAGCTTGGCTGCTGGAGTTTCCAGAAGGAGGTGTACAGGGTGCCATCTAACTGTCTTAGGGACTCCATTCTGGATTTGTGTAGGGTTTACTCCTTAGGCTTTTCTTCTTCCAAATATATTCTGCAAGGCACTGGTGGTTTAGGATGAGAGTTTTTATTCTCCTAGATGGGCTACCTTCCCAGGTTGGTGAGCCCCATCTGCCCCTCACTTCATTGCAAAGAATTCTAAGTCAAGAGGAGGAGGAGGAGGAGGAGGAGGAGGAGGAGGAGGAGTTTGGATTTGATATCCCGCTTTATCACTACCCAAAGGAGTCTCAAAGCGACTAACAATCTCCTTTCCCCTCCTCCCCTACAACAAACACTCTGTGAAGTGAGTGAGGCTGAGAGACTTCAGAGAAGTGTGACTAGCCCAAGGTCACCCAGCAGCTACATGTGGAGGAGGAGCAGGGAAGCGAACCCGGTTCACCAGATTACGAGTCCACTGCTCCTAACCACTACACCACGCTGGTAGCCACCTGCAGATATAAGACATCAAACACATGGCATCCAACGGCAGGTCCTTGCAGACTACCATTCAGCACCCAGGACCGAACGCAATCATAGGAAACCTGTGGCGGAGAATTTGAGGCTTTCTGGGAGCCTTCTGTAGCCTATTTAATGGGGGCTGTGAGTCTGTGTAGCTTTAAAAAATTTTAAAAAGGAACTGAAAGTTAATTTTCTAATTATTTCTATTGTTTCCTGTAATTTACACAAGTAAATGAGTAAACAGTAAGCCCTCCCTGCCACAAATAATAATAACTATGTAGACTTGATCCACCCTTTAAAATAACCAGGGATACTTCTGTCTCTCGGGGGAAATGTCTATACTTTCACTCCATTAGATAGTCAGGCATTCATTAGATCAAGCATGGTAACAAAGAAACTTACATTTCTCTCTCTCTCTCTCTCATCAGCTGAACTAATAAGGTCATTTTGTGAACGTAAAGCAATTGACTATCTCAGATCCCTGGATACTTCTGCAATTTTAGCAGAGAGACATTAATACTCACCTTACAAATCCCCGGACTTAGATAGCTTCAGTTAAGATCTAATTAATAGCAGGGTAGTATTACACTGCCTCTGAACATCATAATATACAATAGTTGCTTGGTTGTGGGATTTTCTGTGCCATCTGCCAGCGATGCTGAGATCATGTCACAGTTAATTTAGGATTAACATTCTGGAATAGACAGGACACATTGGCAGTGGAAAGAAGGACCAATCAAGCAGAGATTCCAGCCATTTCTGTTATATTCCAGACTTGTTTCAATGATTGTAGAGGAGATGAATGAATTCACTGCATCTGTCTTCATGGTGGAAGATATATAGGACCTGTGCCCAAACTAACTGTCACAGGAGGGAGTCTGGGGAACTAAGGTAAACAGATGCAATTTGGAGAAATGTGATTGAGTTTGCATTTAAAAGCAAATCTACATGATCTGTGCTTTCCAAAACTACATGAACTGAAAGACAGCCATTCTTCAAAATTCACACTTCTCTGAATTTTGCAGTGCAGTCCTCCAACCAAGCAAAGTGTACAAAATTCATGTATTAGGGCAGTGGTTCAAACCTGCAACCTCGACATTACCAGCACCGTGCTCTAACTGAGCTATGCAGACTGTCCTTATGTCCCATGTTCATATGATGAAGTAGTTGTGTTCTACGTTACAAATCAAGCACCGCTAAGAGTTCTTTCTCTCTTTTCTGGATATATATATTTAATCAATAAAAAAATGGTGTGGCATGAGCAATTTTTTATTTATTTTGAAAAATTAAAAGATTGAGAACCACTGCAGTAAGGTGACAATGACATTAAAATACATTATATCAGGGGTAGGCAACCTAAGGCCCGGGGGCCGGATGCGACCCAATCGCCTTCTCAATCCGACCCGCGGATGGTCCGGGAATCAGTGTGTTTTTACATGAGTAGAATGTGTGCTTTTATTTAAAATGGATCTCTGGGTTATTTGTGGGGCCTGCCTGGTGTTTTTACATGAGTAGAATGTGTGCTTTTATTTAAAATGGATCTGGGTTATTTGTGGGGCCTGCCTGGTGTTTTTACATGAGTAGAATGTGTGCTTTTATTTAAAATGGATCTCTGGGTTATTTGTGGGGCATAGGAATTTGTTCATCCCCCCCCCCAAAAAAGAAATATAGTCCATGGTCTGAGGGATGGTGACCCCTGTGTTATATTAGGGAAGATTGTACTAAATAACATTTCGGTCTGTATTTCCTGTATTTTTAGACCTGCCACCTTCATAGGAGACATCAGGATTTCCAGTTCAAGACACTCAGAGACTTACACACCATGTGACTTTTAG
Organism: Zootoca vivipara; assembly: GCF_963506605.1. Taxonomy (NCBI): domain Eukaryota; kingdom Metazoa; phylum Chordata; class Lepidosauria; order Squamata; family Lacertidae; genus Zootoca; species Zootoca vivipara. The sequence goes on from NC_083288.1 coordinate 7,766,216, forward strand.
AGGAAGGGAGGCCCAAGGCAACTGTGGCCTCATCCCCCCATTGCTACATTTGATCACTGGACTTGGAATGAGATAGGAGATGTTGAAATGACCCCCCCACACATTCATGGGACGCATCATGATTGGGGGGGGAGGTCATGGGGCTGTGTTCATTAGTCACACCCCTGTCAAGAAGGTGTGTAGGGAGCACCATCCTCACCCGCTATCTGCATGTCCAGCTGATGTGTGAAGGGGCTTTATGTATGGACATAGATCTATCACATGTGATGGTCCCAGTCCCTACTCACATGGACATCAATCAATATGTGCATAGAGCCCTCCCACATGCTAGTTGAAGGTGCAGATGGCAGAATAGGTGGCTGTTGCATGCATGTTTGGATGGATGGTGCACTGCAGGAAGTTGGACAAGATAACCCGTGGACAGGCCCGTCTTACCCATAGAGGCTAGTGGCATGGGGCGCCAGGGCGCCAAGTTCTGGAGGGCACCAGGCGAGAGTCCGGGAAACACTGAACGAGCACGCGGAGTGAGCGAGATTGCATGCGCCACTCCCGCAGAGCATCGGCTTGGTTTTTCCCCTTTTAGCCTGCAGGTGCCGAATTCTGCGGGGCGCCAGAAGGTTAAAAGGGAAAAAACCGAGCCGACGCTCGATGTGCTGCCTGCCATGGCCACCGTGGCACGAAGTGGCCAGCTGAGCCGGGAGGTGCCACGTCCAGCCTCCGCCTCTCCCGTCGGAGGAGCCGCCCTCCAGCCGCTGCCCACCTCCTCCAGCCCTAAAACAAAAGGTCGGCAACTCTGGGAAAAGGGGGGGGGCGCAGGAGGGATCCTTGCACCACAGCGCCAGATATGCTTAAGACGGCCCTGCCGGTGGGGTCCCTTACACCTCTACAATTCTATGAAAAAGTGCCAGCCCACACTGCCCTCTCACACATTCTTTCACTGTTTGTGTGGGTCATCTGAAGCCTCCAATTATTATTATTATTATTAGAATGATTCACATGGCTTTATGAAGCAATAGCTTTGAGGCTGCTCTTCATCCCGAGCAACTCGTTTCGGAGCGAGAAGACTCATCAGCACTCTTTTCATTTCATTATCTTTTCAATTTATTTCCCCTTCTCCTCTCTATTTTATCCGAAAGTGAATCCTGCACATTTCCATCAGCAGACTTTTCCCTCCTGGAAATGGCATCTGTAGGTTTTATTTGCTTGTTTTTTCTAAAGAAATGAAGGTCCACAGATGCACTCATACAGCCTGATTCTCAATGGTACCAATTCACTCAATATTCAAAAGGGGGGAAAGTTCTGAAGGAAAAGATGTGGGCTGCTCCCAGGCATCAGCAGGGTCAGAGCCCAGGCAGGTGTGTTCCAAGACCTGGGGCAGCTGGATGTCAGTTCAAGTGGGTTAGAACCAGGTGCTGGGGGCAGAACAGGCACAGGCCGAGAGTTCCCATGCAACAAATAAGGATCAGGGGTGTTAGAAGCAGGTGGATAGTCAAGCCTAGGTAGGGGTCAAGATCCAAGGCATCTTCAAGCAAGCCTTAAAGAAAAAAGAAAAGAGGCAAGAGTCAAAATCTAAGAACAGGCACTTGGTCCTATCATCATACTAGAGACAAGTTGAACAGACTGCAGCAAGCTTTGAGGCCAGATACTTATAGGGTCTGGTAGATAAGTATAGGTGTAAGGTTACCAGATTTTTTTTCAAAGAATCCGAGGACACTTTTTTCCTGGAAAGAGAAAAAAAAGTTAGCTTAACAAAAAATATTTTAAAAATATATTAAGTAACATCTTCTCTTCTTTGGCCTCGTCTGTCATGCGGCCTTTCTCCGGGCCCCAGCCTGCTCTCTTGGAGCGCTAGCCGCCGTGGAGTAGGCTCAGGTCGGACCTGGGCTTGGCCATGTGTCCTTGCCCTCCGTTCCTTAGTGGTGGCAGCGGCAGCAGCGGCATGACAAGGTCGGGACTTCCCTCTTTTTTATCCTTCCTTTTTCTCTCTCTTCCTTCTCCTCTCCTCCTTCTCCCTGCATCATCTCCACGGTTTTCCTGGCCCCGGAGTGCCGCTGGGTGGGTGGCCAGGCGCCCTTGCTCCTGGCTCGATTTGGGCCACCGTGGGGGGGGGGTGTGTGTCAGTGGTTCTCCCAGTTGACGTGCCGGGCGTCCCCAGTTCCCTCTTGGCAGTGGCGGCAGCAGTGGCATTCTCAGCAGCCAGGAGCCAGCCTGGAAGCGCAGTTGGCTCTGGCTGGCTTCAGGAGCTGCTCACTGCCGTGGCGCCTGCCATTTTGCCTCGCTGGAAGTCCCCATATGATGTGTCTTGTGCAGTTGAACCAATCACGCAACATTCATTCCCTACTAATAAATCTACAACACTTAAAATATAAATCCGTGGACGGATTTTGTCTGGGGACAGATTCGTCAATCCGGGGACTGTCCCTGGGAAACGGGGACATCTGGTAACCATATCTTGAGGGCTGGCAGACTTGATGCTCAGGCTGGTTGAAAATGCATTCTCAACGGTGCACTTAAAGCCCAGGGTTTAGTCTGCCAGCCTTGCAAAAGCAACAGAGCTCTGAAACTCAAACCCTCGGCACCTCACAGAGTAGACCATGCATCCGTGTTGCAAATCTACAGGGCATTGGTTTGTGCCAAATTGGACTATGGCTCTGCAGTATAAAATTCTGCAACACCATCAGTTCTGAAGAAACTGGACCCTATTCACCACCAGGAACTCAGACGATATATCAGGGCGTATTACATCTCTCCTGTACATAGCTTCTCTGCAGAAACACTGTCCTGGTGAGGACCTAAGGACCAATTATCCCAGGGAAACCTGGATTGTGTTACGTCTGCATTCCTAGCTGGGGGTGAGTGGTGATGGTGGTGGAAAGTACTGATTACTTAACAGAAAAGGACCGAAGCCATTAGTACGGCCTCATAAGAGTTGAAATAAACACATGTATTATATGTCTCGAAGTCCCAGCAGATTATATAACTGGTGTCATATTCTGCCATAGATCCATTAGCAACATAATGACATCTAACCACTGGCCATGCTAATGGTTTAAATTAGAACACGAGAGAGAGAGAGAGAGAGAGAGAGAGAGAGAGAGAGAGAGAGAGAGAGAGAGAGATTTCTATTCATTAAAAGAACATACTGTCAGCATCATGTAATCCTCCAGATTTGCTCCCCAGATTAACAAGGGAAAAATGAATGAGAAGATGATAGATGATAGATAGATAGATAGATAGATAGATAGATAGATAGATACGGTAGGTAGGTAGGTAGGTAGGTAGGTAGGTAGATGATAGATAGATTAGATAGACAGAGAGATAGAGAGATAGATAGAGAGATAGAGAGATGTAGATAGATGATAGAGATAGATAGATGATAGATAGGTGATAGATAGATAGATGATAGATAGATAGATAGATAGATAGATAGATAGATAGATAGATAGATAGATAGATAGATAGATAGATATAGATGGTAGATAAAGAGATAGATAGAGGATAGATAGATAAAATATTATATTTCCAGAGGCAACTAGTGACTGCCCAATTATTATCATTTTTTAAAGAAAAGGACATGGAAACACGCCCACACCAGAGACTTACAATCTCAAAGGGCAAACATAAAGAAGGGCAATGCAGAAATGAGAGAGAAGACGGAAGGAAGGAAGGAAGGAAGGAAGGAAGGAAGGAAGGAAGGAAGGAAGGAAGGAAGGAAGGAAATAGAGAGTCGGACAAACAGATCAGGTCAAACTGCAAAGGTCAAAACCAAATCTGCCAGGGACTCCAATTCTAAACATGTTTCAGCTTTTGCTCTTATGTTTTTCTTGGTGCTCCTCATTATCTGAATCTAATGGGAACATGCAGGAGGGAAGTTCCATGCAAGCTACATTTCTGGTTTCACTTAAGATCTGAAAAGGCTCATGCGTCAAGGCTTTCACTTGACACATGGACCGAACATTTTGAAACTGCCCTTTTATTTGTAGAATTCATGAGTAATGCTGGCAGGATAGTTTTATAGCAACTGTCCTGTAAAGAGAAGTCAAGACTGTATCAGGCAGAGGATCTTGTGTTTAATTGGGGCTGAGCAAAAATGAACTCCTAAAATTGTCTATGCTACTTGTGGGTGGGAAAAATGTCACCAGATATTCTTGGAAGAGAGGTGAAATTCTCCAAGAATTTTTCTCAAAAACCAATATAGAGAGCTGAAAGGCACTGTTGGCATTTGATGGCATACACAATGACCTTTCATTGCCTACAGACAGCCACCCAATCTTAAACAACTCCTCACCCACAATAATACAACCACCAGACTTAACATTGACACTGGTACCAGAGCCTGCAATAAACCCAGATGCCAACTTTGCTGCCACATACACTCGGACAACACCATTACTGGCCCCAACAACATCCAACATACCATCTCAGGACTATTTAATTGCTCATCTTCTAACATTGTGTATGCCATCAAATGCCAACGGTGCCCTTCAGCTCTCTATATTGGACAAACAGGCCAAACCCTATGCCAAAGGATAAATAGACATAAATCTGATATCAGGAATCACAAGACAGAGAAACCAGTAGGAGAACACTTCAGTCTCCCAGGACATTCTATACAAGATCTCAAAGCAGCTGTTTTATTATAGAAAAATTTCAGAAACAGACTGGAAAGAAAAGTTGCTGAATTGCAACTCATTAGCAAGCTTAAAGCGGGACCCAGGTGGTGCTGTGGTTAAACCACTGAGCCTAGGGCTTGCTGATCAGAAGGTCAGCGGTTCGAATCCCTGTGACGGGGTGAGCTCCCGTTGCTTGGTCCCAGCTCCTGCCAACCTAGCAGTTCGAAAGCATGTCAAAATGCAAGTAGATAAATAGGAACCGCTACAGCGGGAAGGTAAATGGCGTTTCCATGTGCTGCTCTGGTTTGCCAGAAGCGGCTTTGTCATGCTGGCCACATGATCCGGAAGCTGTACGCCGGCTCCCTCGGCCAATAATGTGAGATGAGCGCGCAACCCCAGAGTCGGTCACGACTGGACCTAATGGTCAGGGGTCCCTTTACCTTTACCTTTAGCAAGCTTAAAACCATGGAGCCACCTGGAATGAACAAAGACATAGGATTCTTATCTCATTCTACATGATCAAGCTTTCCTTAGCACCTCAGCCCTTGCTTTCCCCCCGCAAGACCAATTGCAGTCATTAACAGTCGTTAACAGTCATCAACAGGTTTACCACTCCTATCAGCCCATCACCCATTCCCATCACTCCCACCCCCCACCCTCTGAATATACATAAGGGTCTGGTGGATTCTGTTTCAGTGTATCTGACGAAGTGTGCATGCACACGAAAGCTCATACCAAAATAAAAACTTAGTTGGTCTTTAAGGTGCTACTGAGTGAAAGATGTGAAGATGACTCCAGGACTTTCCCACCTCGGTTGGTCTCCTGTCAAAGGGGCCTGGTAGGAATTTTTCCCACTGACAAATTGGCACCGGCCATTTGGTTTTTCACCTACCTTGTAGCAAATCATCACAACTTTGTAAGGTTAGGCAGTTAGGCATTGGAGTATTCGGTTGAAGGGGAGGGGAGGTAGTGGCCATCACCTACGCCTCCTAATTCAAAGGTATTCCGTTAAAGGAATCTGAGGGGTGTGGTGTCTGTCCGAAGCCCCAGACCGGGGGGGGGGGCTAGGGCCATGGCATGACCCCTAGTGGTGACCCTGGGGGAGTTCCTAGTTGATGTGCATCAGCAGGGCTCCCCCTACTGGTGGTTAACCCTTCCAAGACTCCTGCAGACAGGCAGGAGTCAGATATAGTTGTGTGGATTCCAATGCCTAAGCCAATTCCACTCATATTCTATAACCAATAAAAGTTGTGGCCCTTTTCACCCATTAACCTAAAATACTGTTTCAAGTGTCTTTATTCCACTTCCCTGGAGGGTTTGGGACCTTGCCACACAATTTTGGACACAGTATTTCTGGTACGGACTGAAAAGAGAGTGGCAGAGAGGGTGTTTAGAGGGTGCTCCTCACTTTATGCGATTTTTTTGGGGGGGGGGGCTGGAACATAACCTCCGCATAAGTGGGAAGTTGCCTGTACTGACACAGGTTCCTCAATCTTCCATTTACCTGACCCATAGCTTTATAGCAAAATCAGGGGAGAACAAGTTATGCCACCAAAGTTTAGAAACAGGTACAGTAGTTTGTAGGTCAAATCTGGAAGGAATTTTCCAGATGAGTGCAGAGCCTGGTTGTGTAACAAACTTAAATATTTCCACAATTCAAACTAGGATTCATAGTTAAGATGTCATTTCCGTGCACACATACCTGCCTACCCAGTCAATGCTTGATAGCCACTGCTGTTGTTGCCACAACCCACCCACCCACCTGGCAAGGCTCTTGCAGGGCTCTCTAGACCATTTGCCCCATCCCCATTCCTCACTCTGAGGAAGGGATCTTTCCCTCTTTGTTAACAGAGATAGTCAATAATTTTGTATCCAATTTTTGGGTGCTGGCCAATGACACTTTATTGCGAGGTCTGTTAACTGGATCAATAAATGTATCTATTTAAAGTAACTGCAAACATTTAACTAATTTTTTAAAAAAGAATTTCTAGTTGCCATGGCAAAAGCACATTCAGAGTATGCATTCTCCCTTGCCCAAAATGTCTCCCTCTTTGTTTTAAGAAGGAGTGAAATGGAGAGACTAACAGAAATAACCACCAGATGTCAATTAGCATCCACTCCATCTTTTCCTTTCCTTGTTCAATTTCACTCTTGGTTTTGCATGAGAAAAAACCAGAAGTTTTGTCTAAGCTTCACCATGGGATTCATTAATTAATGAGCAAGTTACAAATTCTCACACAGGAAGCTTGCTCATCCCTAGGGGAGAAAGGTCTTGCAGTGACCACAGGAACTAGGTAGCCATGGTAACTGGGGAGGAACTTGGGGGAAGATAGGGCGGAACTTCAAAATCCAACTTGTCCTTCTCCTTTCAGGACCAAGGAGAGTTCTGTGGAAGACACATCAGCCTGTTCAGAGCAGAAGTACGCATGCACAGACCTACCACCAGGAGAAGGCCCTGTAGGAAAACAGACTCCTGGCCAGCTAGAAGGAATCACGTTGACTGCCTTCTCTGCCTCTTGGAGAGGCAAACCATTTGAAGGAGATGAGAGGCCACCCACTCCTCACCTAGCTTGGGACCATGATACTGTACCTAAATGATAATTCATTCCTTATAGAGCCAACTGATGTGTGTGCTCTGCAAGAAAGGGGATTTCACAGATAACCTCTGATTGGGAGGTCCATTTTGCACAATGTTGGAATCGGGCTATACTGTACTGCAGTGGCACCTTTGGAAATCCCCTCCCATTACATATCAGACAGATGCTGGCCATGTTGTCTTTGCACTACCTTTTTCAGCAAGCTTTAGAATCATATTATTGCAGAGTTGGAAGGGACTGTGAGGGTCCCCTAGCGCAGCATTTCTCAACCGCTGTTCCGCGGCACACTAGTGTGCCGTGAGACGCTGGCTGGTGTGCGGCGACGAGAAGGGCGATTTGCATTGTCACACTAACCCGCTCAGTGCAAACGAGCCTGGCGGCCGGGTCACGGCGTGGGGCGAGCGCAGCTCTCAACAGCCACCACCACGGGAGGGTGGTTTTAGACAAACTTAAAGAAGCTGGCTGGATGAGCTCAACCTGAAACTTGCTGAGCAAAGGATTGTGCTGGCAGAGAAATCAGCGGCTTGTAAAGCCTTATTACAGGAGATTGCAACCAACACAGCAATTGGCAAGTGTTTCTTACAGTCATAATTATATAGTCAATATAGGGTGGCACAGAGTTAAATTTTTTAAACTTTTTTAATGGTGGTGTGCCTCGTGATTTTTTTTCATGGAACAAGTGTGCCTTGGCCCAAAAAAGGTTGAGAAACACTGCCCTAGTGCAACCCCCTGCAATGCAAGAATATTTTGCCTGTGGGGCTCGTGCCCATGACCCTGAGATTAAGAGTCTCATGCTCTGCCAACTGAGCTATCATAGCACTAACTTTCTAAGGACCCAAATATATACCGTGTTTCTCATATTATAAGTCATGTCTTATATTAATTTTTTCTTCAAAAAAACACGACATGGCTTATTTTTGAGGGATGTCTTATTTTTTAATAAAGTGCACGCGGGCGCTGTTTGCCGGGCTTGTCAAGCCCAGCAAGGAGCGCCCGCCGATCTTCGGTGACAGGCGGGGATGGGGGGAGAGCGGAGAACGATCTCCGCTTCTCCCCCACCCCCGCCTGTCACACAGCACAGGGCCGAAGATCGGCGGGCGCTGTTTGCCGGGCTTGTCAAGCCCAGCAAACAGCGCCCGCCGATCTTTGGTGACAGGCGGGGGTGGGGGGAGAGCGGAGCACGATCTCCGCTTCCCCCCCACCCCCCCTGTCACACAGGACAGGTCCGAAGATCGGCGGGCGCTGTTTGCCGGGCTTGTCAAGCCCAGCAAGGAGCGCCCGCCGATCTTTGGTGACAGGCGGGGGTGGGGGGAGAGCGGAGAACGATCTCCGCTTCCCCCCCACCCCCGCCTGTCACACAGGACAGGTCCGAAGATCGGCGGGCGCTGTTTGCCGGGCTTGTCAAGCCCAGCAAACAGCGCCCGCCGATCTTCGGTGACAGGCGGGGGTGGGCGGAGAGCGGAGAACGATCTCCGCTTCCCCCCCACCCCGCCTGCCACACAGCACAGGTCGGCGGGCGCTGTTTGCCGGGCTTGTCAAGCCCAGCTAGGAGCGCCCGCCGATCTTCGGTGACAGGCGGGGGTGGGCGGAGAGCGGAGAACGATCTCCGCTTCTCCCCCACCCCCGCCTGTCACACAGGACAGGTCCGAAGATCGGCAGGCGCTGTTTGCCGGGCTTGTCAAGCCCAGCAAGGAGCGCCCGCCGATCTTTGGTGACAGGTGGGGGTGGGGGGAGAGCGGAGAACGATCTCCGCTTCCCCCCCCACCCCCGCCTGTCACACAGGACAGGTCCGAAGGTCGGCGGGCGCTGTTTGCCGGGCTTGTCAAGCCCAGCAAGGAGCGCCCTCCGATCTTCGGCTCTGTCCCCCGATGCGCGACGGCTCGGGGAAGCAGGCAGGGAGCTCCTGCTGGGTCCCGCGCCTTCGCCTCTCGCTCGGTCGGGGCTACACGACATGGCTTATTTTCGGGGTATGTCTTATTTTTCACCAACCCTTAGAAATCCTGTCATGGCTTATTTTTTGGGGATGCCTTAAAATATGAGAAACACGGTATGCATGCATTCAAAATACAACCCTCACCGTCAGTCTGAGATATGTTGTAAATCTAGAATTCTGTGTAACTATGTGGAATGGCTCTTTGGTAAAGAATCCAACAGAGCTAGCACCAGGGTTGGAAAATCCCATCCTGTTACCTTTCAAAGCTCAAAGTTTAATGAGAATTGAGATCATTTTGTTCTTTACCCCCTTAATTAACCATTTATCCCAATGACCTGACTTCAGGGGTGATCTATGGCATTTTCTCTCAGTCAGCAGCTTTTCTGCATGTAAGTGGAAAAGCCCCAAACACCCACCATGGCCCTGTCTAGCGCCAGTGTTTGTGTTTCAAATTGAATGATGAATGATTCTACATGAGTTGGCAGATGCACACACAGTTGCTAGCGATGATGGAAAGCATGGCTGAGTCAATGAACGTTGCAGGTTGTGTGAATGAGGGTAAGGCCTCCTCATACTCATTGCCAACCCCAATACGTATGTGTGCATGGCCTCATTAGGACAACACCAAAGCAATCATAACTGTGCTTAGCATTTGTGTGGCACTTTCAAAGTGCTCTGATCACTTCACATCAATTATATGAACCTGAAGATGGGTCCCACCTGCACTATGCATTCAAAGCAGGATCATGCCACTTTACAGGTGAAACTCAGAAAATTTGAATATCACCGAAAAGTGCATTTATTTCAGTAACGCAACTTAAAAGGTGAAACCAATATATGAGAGAGATGCATGACATGCAAAGCAAGATATGTCAAGCTTTTATTTGTTGTAATTGTAATTATTTGTCGTTAGGCGGGTCAGTTATAAATGGAATGGAAATAATGAAATGTAATAGCGATGTTTATTTTTGTATTTTTGTAACTATTTGTTTTATTACTGCAGAATTTCCAAAAGAAAGCATTTGTAAAAATTAAAAGAAAAATAAAAAAGAATAAGTTACATTACTGAAATAAATGCACTTTTAGACAATATTCTAATCTTCCGAGTTTCACCTGTAAATTGTCATGGCTTTTCCTAAAAAGAATCCCAGGAACTGTACTATGTTACAGAGTGCTGAGAATTGTTAGGACACCCTAATCTCCCCCCACAGAGAGCTACAATCCCAAGGATTCCCTGAGAAGAGAAATAGATCGTAAAACCACTCTAGAAGTTGTAGCTCTATGAGGGGAATAGGAGTCCCCTAACCACTATTTTTGAATTATGGTGCTGGAGGAGACTCTTGAGAGTCCCATGGACTGCAAGAAGATCAAACCTATCCCATTCTGAAGGAAATCAGCCCTGAGCGCTCACTGGAAGGACAGATCCTGAAGCTGAGGCTCCAATACTTTGGCCACCTCATGAGAAGAGAAGACTCCCTGGAAAAGCCCCTGGTGTTGGGAAAGATTGAGGGCACTAGGAGAAGGGGACGACAGAGGACGAGATGGTTGGACAATGTTCTCGAAGCTATGAACATGAGTTTGACCAAACTGCGGGAGGCAGTGGAAGACAGGAGTGCCTGGCGTGCTATAGCCCATGGGGTCACGAAGAGTCGGACACGACTAAACGACTGAACAACAACCACCATTATCAGCACTCTTAGCAAGTGACAGTTCTCAGGATCCTTGGTGGTGGTGGTGGAGCCATGACTATTTCAAGTGCCACATTAGTAGCAAAAATGGGATGGGACGAATGGCAACCAGGATGGGCACTGCAGGGCATGAAGTTGCTGCTATTTGTAAGCGGGGGGGGGGGAATAGTTCTCTGCTGCTTGTGGACCCTTCCTATCATTGAACTCGAGAAGCTATTTTAGCTAAGCTGTTTTACTGTATGCAATTGTTTTATATATGTTTTTACTGCATGGTGAAATCACTTCACGATGCTTCCTAGGAGGTGATTCATAAATGGAACAAGTAACGACAATGCCGAACAAGGCGTGCGAGTGATGGAAGCTTTTGTTTTCTTTTTTCCTTTCTTTCAACAAAACATCAGAAATCTACTCTGTCCCTGGGCCTTTGCCACTGGCCGCCTTGTGGCAACCCCAATGCACTTGTACAAATTGCCACATGATTACGTGGCTCAGTTGAACTTTCTGAGCTTAATGTTATGCTCATGAAATTGAGTACTTTTGCCACATTGATTGCAACCTGAAGCCGGTAGATATTTCACTATTATTTCTGTGGAATGGCATTGTCAGCCAAATTGAAGCATCTTGCACTACAGAGGTACACATATTGGTTTACCTCCGTACACTCCCATTTATCTGCATTGTAAATCTGTTTGGACAAAATCCTAATCAATGTTGACTGGGCCGTTGTGTGCCAACTTATCTATGTTTGCCTACCTTGTCCAATGTGATTTGTCGAATGTAATTTTGTTTCAGCTACATTTTAAATTTCAGTGCAAATGTTCTTAACATGACCGTTCATCCAAGATGAGATTTACCGGGGATGATGGAAGGGGAAGAGAGAAGGATACGACTTGGTCTTTTCTATAGGCATTCACGCCTCCCTCCCCCCACTCCCCCACAAATATCTGGAATGGTTTCAGTGGTAGTGCTAATTATTCCTTTCATCTCCCGCCAAAACGTGGAGCAATTACTGTATATTCTCCTCACCCACCCCACCACAATTCCTATATGACCAGTGCCTGGTCATTAATTGGCATCATTAAATGAAAGGAGGAAGAGGCAATTTTCCAGCATGGCTCTGTAATTGGAAAGAATGCCTGACTCTGAGATAGAACCTACAGCCACAAGAAGCCTTAAAGGTAAAGGGACCCCTGACCGTTAGGTCCAGTTGCGGATGACTCTGGGGTTGTGGCGCTCATCTCACTTTAGTGGCTGAGGGAGCCGGCGTACAGCATCCAGTTCATGTGGCCAGGATGACTAAGCCACTTCTGGCGAATCAGAGCAGTGCACAGAAACGCCATTTACCTTCCCGCTGGAGTGGTACCTATTTATCTACTTGCACTTTGATGTGCTTTCGAACTGCTACGTTGGCAGGAGCTGGGACCAAGCAATGGGAACTCACCCCGTCACGGGGATTTGAACCACTGACCTTCTGATCAGCAAGCCCTAGGCTCTGTAGTTTAACCCAGAGTGCCACCCGCGTCCCTACAAGAAGCCTTGCTTCCTCCTAAAACTCTTGGCATGAAACAGACACAATTGGTGTCACAGCTTTGTTTTGAGACTGGTGTACCTGCAGACAGTGGCTTCTCTTGCTACTACCAAACTAAGCCTGATCACAGGGAGATATTCGGGGAGATCGCTTTGCAAAAATGTGTATGTTGTGCAAAATTGCATCCAAACGCCTGTCTATTCATGTCACGTTTGCAGACATCTTTATATTGCAGAGTTGGTCTGCCAACAGGCCTGGTGTGTGAAGCCAGCTCCCCACAGAGCACATCCTTGGGGATCCTGCCATCTTCCATTCTGCATGAGCAAGCCAGCATAGGTGTCACTGAGACAAAAGTGTGAACATGCCGGGAACAGCACATCTTTGAGACTCTGTCCTGCCATGTGATGCCCATATAGTGGCTTTCCAAAGCCCACCTAGTGACTCATAGCAGAGGTGAGGGACCCCCCCCCTGAAATGGGGACCCCCTGTATCAAAGCTCACATTGTTATCCACCCCCACCCCCCACCAGGAGAAGTGACACCAGCCCAATCCCTGCTATTCACCGCAATCTGGGTCAAATGTCCCTGAAGGGCTAGGAAGTGATGATGATGATGATTCAAAGCTTCTGGTTGTCAGCCCGGATCCTGTTCTTTTAAACTCTCCAGTTGGGAGGGGCAAGAATAGCCCCCCCCCCCAAGAACCAGTAATAACAGGGCCGACTTAAGTACCTTTGGCGCCCTGGCGCTGTGGTGCGACGGATCCCTCCGCCGCTTCCCGCCGCCCCGTTTTCCAGCGTGATGGGCCGGTGGGCGGCCGGGCTCAGCACACAGCGTGGTCGCCAAGGGCGCTGCCGCGCGACGGGTGGGCGAGCGGGCTTGCGGAGCGGCGCAGCGGCCGGCAGGCGGGCAGGCGCGGCTGCGTGGCGTCCCCCCTGCGCCACCCAGCCTGGCCGTAGAGCCGGCCCTGAGTAATAAACAGCTAACAGTAAACTGTTTTGCTGTGGACTGGAATGGCTCAAAAAGGCTTCACCGTTTCTTAATCCCCCCCCCTGTCAGGATCCCTGGGATTTAGACCCTCCCCACATGTTTCAGCAGAGTAGCAAAGGCAAGGTCAGGCGAGGGTCACAGCCATTGAGTTTGCTGCAGCAGACTTTGAAAAGACCAAAAAAACACCCACCCCTTACCCCACCCCCATCCCATTAAATATGAAAATCCCCCCATTGTCTGGGTGCTGATTGTGTCCTGCCTTTCAGAGTGTAGCCCTGCCAGAGCCATGGCAACGCAGAGTGCCGGGTGTGCGCTGGGCTGCGTCCTTCGCAAGGGTATCTTTAGCCGAGGGAAGTTTGGTGGGGAAGGGGAGGGGGGGCAGAGAAGTGTGAATAATGCCCTCAACTATTATCGCTAATTGAACAGACATGAAAGGGGGGCACTTTGTCTGACTAGATAAGCCCATTGCACAGTTATTAACCAAGCATTCAAGCCCGGCTGAATCAAACTATTATTGGCTCTTGTCTTCGGGAAGCATAACATGTTATTGGAGTGCCACACAAAAAATATGAGTGACTGCTTGAAACATAGCTGCAGTAATCCTCTAAGCACCAAGGCAAAAGAGCCGGGCCGTTTGGCACATAATTGAACACGCCGAGATGCCTGGCTTGCTGTTAAGTAACGCCGCTTTAATTTAATATATTTATATCTCAGTGATGGATCAGCTTTGCCTCAAATATTCCAGTGCAGTGGAACAATGCGGCCCGGCTGTTTTGCTGGATGAATTAAGATGTCAGTTTCAGGGAGCACAGGACCCAAACACCCCAATTCAGCCAGATACCCCAAAGAGTTTCAAAATGCTGCATTAAGCAAAATACCAGTTTCAATTAACTACCATTGTGTAGATCAGACTTACTTGCATACATTTACTTTTTTCAAATAACATTTAGGTAAAAGGTAAAGGTTTCGTCAGAAGCGGCTTAGCTGGCCACATGACCCGGAAGCTGTCTGCGGACAAACACCGGCTCCCTCAGCCTATAGAGTGAGATGAGCACGCAACCCCAGAGTCGTCCGTGACCGGACCTAATGGTCAGGGGTACCTTTACCTTTACCTTTTAAAGGTAAAGTACCCCTGGACAGTTAAGTCCAGTCAAAGGCGGCTATGGGGTTGTGGCACTCATCTCGCTTTCAGGCCGAGGGAGCTGGCGTTTGTCCACAGACGGCTTTCCGGGTCATGTGGCCAGCATGACTAAACCGCTTCTGGTGCAACGGAACACTGTGAAAGAAACCAGAGTGCACAGAAACTCTGTTTACCTTCCCACCACAGTGGTACCTATTTATCTGCTTGCACTGGTGTGCTTTCGAACTGCTAGGTTGGCAGGAGCTGGGGCAGAGCAACAGGAGCTCACTCCATCGTGGGGATTCAAACCACCGACCTTCTGATCAGCAGGCCCAAGAGGCTCAGTGGTTTAGACCCAAAGGGTCCTCGGGGCAGTTAACAACATAAAATCTGATAAAACCATATCCAATATACAGTAATTAAAAGTTATATATACTACAGTGCCTAAATGTAACCCTCACCTTCCAAATGTCTTCAAACTACAACCAGGGAAAGGGGCTGCCTGTCTTCTCTCGAAGGAGGACCAGAGGCAAGGGGGCAGCATGGTGAGAGCTGTTGGAAACATTCACACCCTCCTTGCCATGCACAGCTGCAGTCCTGCAAGAAGGGTCTCCCTCTGTCGCCGCCACCATAGTTTTATTTATATGCTGACTCTCCACAAAAAGGATCACAAGAGTTCCCAGTGCAAATGAGGGAAATGGAGTCCATGATCACTGCGATAGCAGGAAGGGCCTCTCAGTCTGCTGAGTGCCAGGCATGGTTACAATTATTAACATGGCAAGCTTAACCAATGGCATTTTTATGCTTCCTGAGACAGCTCACAATTCCATTACTGTCATGGTCAATCTGGAAATCGCCAGTCATCTCCCTCTCCTGATTGAGAGTACCAAAGAGAGATAAAAGAGACAGACCGCAGCAAAGGTTTATGCCTGTCCAGAGTGATGCATTGAATTTTCACCTGGGTATTTCAGTGCCTTTTCGCCCTGGCAGAGATGTGGAGTTTCCCTCTAGAAGCTGTGTCAACACACATGAGGCTGCTAGCCAGCATTTCTGCTGGGAAACGATGAAGGTTTTAGCATGGATCTGAATGCTGTCAAGTTTAAGGGGGTTTGGGGGCAAAGCCAGGGGTGAGGCGGATTGAGCAGACAAGACCAAGAGGGGGTCCAATGGTCAAGAAGGCATTGCTGTGCTTTCCTTTGGACCACATCAGTGAGGGTGTGTAGGGTCCCCTCCATCCACCGCAGGAAATGGACCTTCATGGGAGGGTCCAATGTCACATTTTCCTGCAGGGGGAGAGGGATCCTCTGATGGGATGTACCACAGCTACTCAGACAGGCAGAACCTGCTGTGGGCACTATCCCTTATGGGGAAACACTTGCTGCAGTACCAAAAGCAACTTCAGCAGATGCATAGACATCAATACTGGTGACGGGCAGGAATCCAGTTAAGCCGTAGTGCCTCTGAGTCTGCTCCACACTTTCTCCCTGAACCCTAAGGACGTGGTACGCAGAACACACCCAACCCTCCCACACCAGCAGTATACTGGTACTTCTGAAACATGCCGGCTTTTCCTTGCCTCCCACAATGGCTGATGTTTTGGTACTGATGGAGTGCTTACCTTCCAAGTATCCGGGACCGGCAGCCATGTGACACCGGAAGTTGCGTCGACGTAACTTCCGGTGTCGCTTTGCCCTTCTATGGGCACCAAAAATGGCTACCGCTGGCTTCAAAAGTTGCTTGTACGCATGTCAGGAAGTGTGCCGACGCAACTTCCGGTGTCGCTCCGCCCATCTATGGGCACCAAAAATGGCCGCCGCCGGCTTCGAAAGTCGCTTGTACGCATGTCAGGAAGTGTGTCAACGCAACTTCCGGTGTCGCTCCGCCCATCTATGGGCACCAAAAATGGCTGCCGCCGACACCGGAAGTCGCATCTATGCACTTCCAGACATGCGTAGATTTGACTTTTGAAGCCGGCAGCGGCCATTTTTTTGTGCCCATAGAAGGACAAATCAGAAAGAAAAAAATGGCCGCCGGCAGGAGAAAATAACGGAGAAAAACGGGAGACAAAGTGATACAGGGGACCACCGGGAAAAGGTAAGTAAAAACGGGGGTTTCCCGGGGAAAACGGGGTACTTGGCAGCTATGATGGAGTGTGCACAAGAATCTAATAAAGCAGGTCCTCTGGTGATACATTTCCCCAGGGCTTTTTGCAGGAGGATTTTGTTACGGCTCTGTATCTGCAGAGCTACAAGAGGATGGTGAACTCCTGATCCATTGATGCAGTGTCAATTTGGACTATGCTAGTGCTGGCACCAAAAATCAACCGCAAATCTCCAGCATCTTCATTTTTTTATTATTATTAAATTTAAATATATGCAGCGGAGGAGAAGGAAATATAATTTACAGGGGTGGGAGCTCTCAGTGCTGGCGAGTTTGGAGCATTCTGTTTTTGCACTGCAAGATCTGGGGGCCTTTTTCCAGGTGACGGTGGAAAAAGCACCATTTTGCAGATGGCAGCCCCCTAATTAATTCTATATCTATTACAGCTTCGCTGTAGCCAAGGTCATAACCATTCTATCTTCCCCTCTGTGCCCTGAGCCCATTTAGTCAGGAACAGGGAAGCAATGGACAGATTGCTAATATCACCAGCCAGCTCGATGGGGCAGCCGATGTACACCAGCTACCATCTAAAATAGATTCTGAGAGTCAAGGGAGAAGAAGCTGTACGGGTAAACATTGGCACAGATTAGCAAATATTTGTTGCTAATGCTTTTGCTTCCCAGCAAAATGCAAATCACAGGAAGGTGGGGTGCAGGAGAGAGGCTAGGTTCATCAATTTTAAATGCATTCACAGCAATGTGTAAAGGCTTGTTCTTGGATATATTCAGGATTAAATAGCAAAAAGGCAGCGTTTTCTAAAAGCATGTGCTACTTTTTAAAACGTTATAATCCACAGCCAAAGCAAACAGACTTGTTCCTTTGGCATGCCTGCCCACAAATGTCGTGAACAGAGTAACATAAGCAAAAGACAGGTTTCTTCCCCACTGAAACGGGCATTTGGTGTATAAATCTACTGAGCAGGCTCTGTGAGGGGAATAGGGGTCTTCTAACAGCTCTCGGCAGGCTACAGTTCCCACGATTCTTTGTGAGGGAACTATGCTTCTTTAGAGCAGTATAGTAGTGCTTTAAATGTCTGGTGAGGACATGGTCAGGATCTGAGTTTGCAAACAAAACTAAGCCGCTTTCTGACGAACCAGAGCAGCGCATGGAAACACCGTTTACCTTCCCACCGGAGCAGCACCTATTTATCTACTTGCACTTTGATGTGCTTTCGAACTGCTAGGTTGGCAGGAGCTGAGACCAAGCAACAGGAGCTCACCCCGTCGCAGGGATTCGAACCGCCGACCTTCTGATCAGCAAGCCCTAGGCTCTGTGGTTTAACCCAGAGCGCCACCCGTGTCCCTCACCTTTACCTTTACCAGAAGAAGAAGCCTGTGATACATTTAAATCACATTTCCCTCTGAAACAAGCCTGGGAACTGTAGTTTTTCCCTGCCCTAAAATTCCCTATATCCTTAACAAGCAAGATGCAAAGGCTCAAAGATGGCACATCAAGGCCTTTAGGCCCCACACCAAGACAGATTGGTGGAGGGGGCAATGAGAGCTTCGATGACTGTAGATCGAGAGGCGGATGGATCGGCTACACTGGAGCTAGCAAGGAAATACATCTCTCCCAAGCACAAAGCCTTAAAGAAAACACCTGAATGGTTCATTGTGCAGCCAGGAAACAGAAGAGGCTTTATAATAGGTTCTGAAATTGGTGGCTTAGAGAAAGGGACAGTGTCAGTCTAAGAGGCTGCAAGCTTTCAGTTGAGTGCCTAAGTTCTGTCTGCAGCATGAATCAGACTTCAAAAGGCATGAAGGGAGAGAAGGAAAGGGGGGTTGGAATAACCTGGTGGGGGAACCCCCTCGCATTTGTGATGATGTTTGCGCCTGCCAGGATCATTTAGTGTGTCCCTTCAACAGCTTTGTTAAGGTATTTATCCCTTTGAGGCAGTTGGGGGGGGCATTCAAGGGTATATAAAAAAAACTGGGATCCAGGCTATGCCAAGCGTGGAGGACAATATTCCTGAGCCAGACACAATGAGAAAGCTCATCTGCATAATCCGTCCGACTGGGTTGATGGAGGGGGGGGGTGAGAGAAGCAATGGATCCTGGGCATGTCAACCTTGACAGCTTTATTAAAGCCAAGCCTGAAGCATCTTTGGGTCTGGCTGCTTTGCTAAGACCAAGCTCTCATAGAGGAGGACTTTTTGTTGGACTATGGGAACACAGAGGGACATTTGTGCAAGAAGTTTGCCACACATGTAATGCTAGAACAGCCTTCTCTCTCTCTCTCTCTCTCTCTCTCTCTCTCTCTCTCTCTCTCTCTCTCTCTCTCTCTCTCTCTCTCTCTCTCTCTCTCTCTCTCTCGTTACAGGTAGGTAGCCGTGTTGGTCTGCCTTAGTCGAAACAAAATTTAAAAAATTCCTTCCAGTAGCACCCTAGAGACCAACTAAGTTCGTCATTGGTATGAGCTTTCGTGTGCATGCACACTTCTTCAGATACACTTAAACAGAAGTCACCAGACCCTTATATATAGTGAGAGGGTGGGGAGGGGTATTACTCAGAAGGGTGGGGGGAATGGGTGATTGGCTGATAGGTGTGGCAAACCTGTTGACGACTGTTAACAATTGCAATTGGTCTTACAGGGAAAAGCAAGGGGTGAGATGGCTAAAAATAGCTTTATCATGTATAATGAGATAAGAATTCAATGTCTCTATTCAGACCAGGTCTCGCCATGGTTTTAAGTTTAATAATAAGTTGTGATTCAGCAACTTCTCTTTCCAGTCTATTTCTGATATTCTTTCGTAATAAGACAGCTACTTTGAGATCTTGTATAGAATGTCCTGGGAGACTGAAGTGTTCTCCTACTGGTTTCTCTGTCTTGTGATTCCTTATACCAATGACAGACTTAGTTGGTCTCTAAAGTGCAACTGGAAGGAATCTCTCTCTCTCTCTCTCTCTCTCTCTCTCTCTCTCTCTCTCTCTCTCTCTCTCTCTCTCTCTCTCAGCATGTATTCATTCTGCAGTCAACATAAACTACGATCCGAGACATGTTTTCTGGAAAATAGCACACATTAGGAACTTAGGAAGTTGAAGGATCCCTTCCAACTCTACAATTCTATGATTCTAAGTTAGACTCATAGAATCATAGAGTTGGAAGAGACCACAAGGGCTATCCAGTCCAACCCCCAGTTGTCATTGGTCTATATTATCTATATTGATTGGCTAATTTTGCTGTCCTATGAGATCTCGCCCACTGAATTGCTCAAACTGGATCTAAATGCGGCAAAAAGGTGTATAAATCAAAGGCTGGATGATGCGGAGCTATACCAAAATTTCTTAGCTGGTGGTGGAGTATGCTCGCCGTTAAATTTCGGCATAACCCCTATTTACCGTGCTCCGTCCTATTTAACATCGCTTACGGCCGCGTCTCACCGATATGCCTCCATTAAAGCTAGGTTCAATGTTTTTCCAACAAACGTACTGAGACATAGATTTACTAAGGGCCAAGTCTCTTCAATGTGTGCTTGTGAAATTAAAACATCTGAATCTCTACATCATGTTATGTTTATCTGCCTATCTATGTACAGTTCGGCTCGTGCTAGTATACTAAATTCCATAATCCAGCCTATGGCTGACAAACCAGTTGACCTACAGCTTGCCTGGGTTCTTCAAGATGTGGATCCTTATATTACTCTACAGGTTGCTAAATTCCTAACAGCCGTCCTCTCGTACAAGAGACGGAATGGAATGTTAGCAGATTATTTATAGTTATAAGAATTTTCTATAATGACATCAGATATTTTAGCATAGTGCCTAAATTTTTAATCATAATCTTAAACTTTTCTTTTTTAATTGTTAATATTCGTCCTCGTGAGCTGTGAATTGTGTTATATTATTTGTGGCTTGAACGAGTCCACTGTTTTATTTGATTTATTTTGTTGTGTTGTGTTTTATGATGGGCGTAAAGCCGAATAAACATCCTGAATTGATTGGCGGCAGCAGCTCTCCAGGATTTCATGCAGAAGTCTTTTCCAGCCCTACCTGGAAATGCCATTGGGGATTGAACCTGAGACCTTCAGCTTGCAAGGCAGATGCTCTCTACCGCCTTCTCCAATTGATATCAAAAGAGTTTCCTTCCAGGTAAGCAAGATCAGTGCTAGTGAATGTGGAAATATGCAGATGCCATTCCAAGCATCCTGGGGGGGGGAAGGACCATAAAACACTGTTGGTATCTTATAACCATGGAATTGTAGATTTGGAAGGGAACCCGAGGGTCATCTTGTCCACCTCCCTACAATGCAGGAATCTCAACTAAAGCATCCATGACAGATTGGATATTTTTAAGCAGAGGTCAGATGGCAATCAAGGAGATTCCCCAACCTCCTGAAGGAGACTGTTCCACTGTCAAGCAGCTCTTGCTGTCAAAAAGTTCTTCTTGATTTTTAGCCGGAATCTCCTTTCTTGTAAACTCCATCGGTTTGGGCAGGAGATAACCAGCTTGGCTTGCTCCATCTTCCATGTGACAGCCCTTGAGATATCTGAAGATGGGGGCCTGTGTGTGTGTTTTATTTACTCTTTTCAAGCAATGCTAGTGATGTGTGAATGAGACAAAACAGGTGTTGGAGAGATGGGTAGATTCAGCTTCCAAGTTGTCATCTCTGCTATTGACAAACAATTTTTTACTTTTTAAAACCCAAGAGGGAAGTCACCCACTGTTGGGCTTCAGGGAATCAGATCCCTCCCCCGGTGGCAGCAGAGAAGCAGATAAAAAAAGAAGAAGAGTTCTTACCTATTAGTTTATTCAATAATCACAGAGAGAAATGAATGGTGTGTCTCTCTAGAAATGGAGTTGCTCCTAGTAAAGTCCCACCCCCTTTCACCTCCCCTATTCTACATCAGTCCTGCGTCAGCTAATCTGAGCCTTCTGCCACTGAGCTCTCTGTTCTACTACCCTCAATGCCCACCTGGGCCTTTTCTGCTGTGGCTCCTCATTTGGGGAACGCTCTCTAAGGGAGGCTCACCTGGCACCATCATTATACATCTTTATGCGCCCTGCAGAAGCTTTCCTCTGTAACCAGGCTGTTGGTCTTTAACTATCTGTGGCCTTTTAGAAGTGGGTGGGATGTTTTTAATGCATTCTGCCGCTTGGTTTTAATGTATCTATGGGAGGAAGGGTTGTTTGGTTGGGTTGTCAGTTGTTTGGGTTGCCTTCGTCAAGATTAAGTCAAATTCAAAATGGGAAAACAATCAGCCCAGTGCTAGTAGTATTCCATCTTTATTACCATACCTGCCAAGTTCCGGCCTGAGAAATAAGGGACTAGACCTGAAGTAGCAGACCAGAAGTAGCGCTGCCGCCATTTTGGAACTGGGCGGAGCATGCTCAGAAGTGACTTTTGATGCTGCTCTGACCTGTTCCAAAACGGCCGCTGCACCAGAAGTCGCGCTGCAGCCATTTTGGAACTGGGCAAAGCAGCATCAAAAGTCGCTTCTGAGCATGCTCCACCCAGTTCCAAAATGGCCGCCACGCCAGAATAAACCGGGGGAAAACAAAAAAATCTGGCTGGGAACAGTCGGAAAAACGGGGGTTTCCCCGGGGAATACGGGAGACTTGGCAGCTATGTTTATTACTGTATTTCAGTTCATGCAGCACCAATTTGAAAAAGAGAATGTGGTTTGTGGAGGAGTTAAAATGGACGTTAGACTGTAACATTCTGGTTTGGCGGGGTTTTTATATATTAAAAAATCTGGCTTTATCTCTTCTCAGCCTTTATGTGAACCAGTGGGCTGTCTCAAAAATTAGCACATATTTTGTGCTAAACACTTATAGCCTATTGCTGGTTTTGAATAAGCTCCTTTCCTCGTAGTGCGTTTGTGAGCGCATGGGGTTGAGAAAGTATTCAAAAGATGATGGCACCTATTCCCCATCCCTCCACCCGCAAGAACTAAAATTTTGCCAAACCCATTGTCCCTTTGAGATTTCATCATATTCATGCACAAGCAAGCTCCCCCTCCTTTGAAAATCCAGATTGCTGGGCTGAAGAAAGCCCACATAGTTATTCTTTGCATTGCATGAATAGGGCAGCAAGATTATCTGTCACAGATGAAAGTACTATATTTATATCTCATTATCTGCCATTCATTGCTTTATGGACCCAAAGGCCCCCCCAGGGAGTGTTGCAAACTTACATAATTTTCCTGAGGATCACATTTTGCATTGGAATTTCTGATTTAGCTGACAGAGGCGGAAATGTTCATGAAGACAGACAAATCCCTTGTGAGTTGCACATGTGCATATCTTGAAAAGCCCAGAAATGGCTATAATTTTTGTTCCGAACATTACATCCCCCCTCCCTCCTATTTTAAATTTTGCATATATTAGGAGAGATTTGCATGATAAAACCCGTGGCATTCTGCTGCTGTAATTCATTGCTACAGCCTTGATAGCAGGGAAACATTTCTCCTCCAAGAAAAACCAGCTTATCTCCACAGTGACATGGAGTCGTGTGCATTTCTTACAACTACATGTTCGTCTCTCACAAGTCTGGAATCAGTAAAGTTTTCATCTGCATCATCACCAAGAGCTTACCTTCCAAGTCCCGGACTGCAGAATCCGGGACCGGCAGCCGTGTGACACCAGAAGTTGCGTTGACGTAACTTCCGGTGTCGTTTTGCCCTTCTATGGGCACCCAAAATGGCCGTCGCCGGCTTCGAAAGTCGCTTCTATGCATGCCAGGAAGTGCGTTGACGCAACTTCCGGTGTCGCTCCACCCATCTATGGGCACAAAAAATGGCCGCTGACAGGAGAAAATACTGGAGAAAAACGGCAGACGAAGTGATACGGGAGACCACCAGGAAAAGGTAAGTAAAAACGGGGGTTTCCCAGGGAAAACGGGGTACTTGGCAGCTATGACCAAGAGAGGTCTTCCAACAGCAGTTTTGAACTGCACCCAAAATGAAATCGGGAGTAGGCCTCAGAAAGAATCCTTGCTGTTGTGTGTTGAAGTGATAAAATGAAATGTTATAACCTGCATTTCAGTAAAGGTTCTGGCAGGATCAGAACTTGCAGAAAGGCACTCAGGCTCATGGCTGCTAACTGAACATGTCGGAGAAGCCCTAGATCTAGGAACATACTCCAAGCTGCAAGCCTGATTCTTAAAGGGAAGTGCCATCCCATTCCATGAACCAACATCTATCTCCTAGAGCTCAAGATCGAGAGATACATGCATCTCCCCCTCCATCTTCCACTTTGACTTATACATGAGCAGCAATCAGGTTCCTATTGATTTATTCTGAGCTGGTGCACCTATTTTTTTCTCACTGCTTTACTATGTTAGGAGGGCTACGTTTCCACCAAGAGAGCTGAAAGCAGCATACTACCAAATGATTGTTACATGAAATACCAATGCTTTCTGCAGCCAGCACTGTATATAAAAGCAAAATATGCATGTAAAGGCTAGAGGCATGCAGTGATTCTGTGTGCTTCCCAAATTTCGAGGCAAATAGGGGTAATTCAGATGAGATCTTCACACTCCTGAAGGAGATAAAATCCTAAATCACTTTGTGGTGCCCCACAAATGCTGTATTTTTGAAGCAGCAACTGCATTTGCGTGGGTAGGCGGAGTCCCCCGAACCCGCAGGCGGCCCCCCGAGCGGAATAAATACATGCGACAACGTGCTATGGGATTCAAATTGGCCACAACTTTATTAAGATTCAGGTGTAGGGAGACCTTGGCTTCAGGCATTGGGCATTACCCTTCCCAGTCCCCAGCCGGGGTTCTGGGAGGCTTCAGGGTCATCCACATGTATGGGGGTTGGGGCTGGCTTTGGAGAACATATGTTCAAGCAGAGAGAGCCCGCCCCCTGTTCGCCGTCGCTGGTAGGGGGAAGCAATGACACCTATTGGCATGGTCAAGGCTTCCCCCCAGTGCCCATATCTTGTCGCCGCAAGGGGGTGAGGTCTCCTCCTCACACACACCCCCTAGGAAAATCGCCAAAGAATTCCGCCCAAGGCCTGACACCGCCAAAGTAGTGACGTATTGCTACGGGAAAGGTGAAACCTGCCAATGCAGGGAAATTCCTTTCTGGCCCTTCAACAGCGGCCTTGACGTAGCAGCGCCTGAGAACCTGTAGAGAAAAGGTTAGCCTGCAAAGGAAATTGAACGAGGGTGTGGAGGGTGGGAGAAGCTCTGGAGCCAACTGGTGCTTGGAGGTAAGATTCAAATGCTATTGTCCGAGCCGGTTTGTCCCTCCCCTAACCTGGCCATCCCCTGGCAACACCTCCCCAGGCAGGATTGGATGCCAGGCTTGGGTAGGCGGAGACCCCTGGCATCCTACCTGGGAAGGCGGTGCCAGTCCTGAACTTCCAGGGAGCCGCCCTCTTGGATCAGGGGGCTGCGCGCATCCACGCAAAAAGCGCCCCCCATTGATGTGTGGAGCGGTCAATATTTTTTTACAAAAGAAGAGAAAAGAAACCAAGCTGATTAGGAAAACACCCTGAGCTCAAGTCATTTGGAGGTGGGGGTATCTCTCATTTTGGTAGACAGGTCCAGGTTTAATCTCAGTGATTTGGGGGATGGATTAAAAACTGTGTTTGTTTTCCACAACCACCTTTTCCCAGGAGAAGGGATGGGGAGAAAACAGAAGACCACCCTCTCCAATGACCCTTGAGTACCCCCAGAGAGGAAAAAAACCTGGTCATTATAGCCATGTTCAGATTCCCCATTGTAGTGAATTCTGGGGTGGGCTGGGGACAGAGGCTCATTTTTTAACACATCTGATTTGGTTCCTGAATTGGAACATCCACAGAGTGGCTCCCAAAGAGAACGGGCTGTTTCCCAAACATACAGATACAAGCCAAATCTTGTGGGCGGCGCATAGCTGCACTTGGAAAAGCAGCAACTGTTGGGTATCAAAGGCCACATACCAAGGGTGTCTTGCTCCCATATTGTAAGGGGGAGAGAGTACAGAGTACCGCCCCCTATCATCAAGAGTAGCTCCTCACAGAGTAGCGAAGGAAACACAGACTCGGGGGAGGGAAGTCAGGACACAGAGAGAGAGTGCCCGGGCTCAGGCAGGATGAAAGAGCCCAGACTCCACAGACGGGAGGAAAGAGAAGGGGACAAGGGGGAGAGGGAAAACATGGAACGCAGGCCCTTCCCTCCGGTTCCGGTATTACGAAGAAGATGAAAGGGGAGGAGATTCAGTGTCCCGCGCCTTTTATGTTGGGGGCGTTCGCGCCGAGGGGCACTTCTGGATTCTGCATCGGAGTAAGCAGACATGTTTCTGCACCTGCTTCACTGTACATATCAGCACCAATAAACACGTTATGGAAAAGGGACCTGAGGAGCGTCGTTACTCTAGAGTAGTCGCAAGAAACCCCTGACACATATCTACAGTGTGTTAGAGAAAACACTGCTGTTTCCTGCAACAAACGTACGTACGACTGCTTGAATGAATAATTATTGCTTAGTTTTCATGAATTCTCAAGCCACAGTCTACTTTTATTTTTCTTTCCCCTTTCCTTGATTAGAGAAAGCACTTCTGAAGAGCTTGCAACGAAAGGCAATGAAGTCTTGTTCCTTTGCTGGATCCCATCTCAGAAGGTTACGGAAAGAACACAACTTTGCAAGTTCCTCCGTGCCCTGCACTTAAGACCGGTGACAACTTAAGATTCCCATTCCTTATTTCACATTCATCCGGCTGTCTTGAAAGCAGGCAATTTATTTATCCATCAGACCCAGGACGCAGAGAGATGTCATTGGGTTTCAGGATGAGTCTTACATTAAATCCTTTGACAGGCATAATGGAACCTTCTGCCTTCAAACTAATACATGGTAACTAATAATCAATGAACTACTGCAGTAGGAGAAACTCAAATTAAAATACTGACAGCTCAGGAAGCTTATCAAGCCTGCCAGTAAATAGGAGATTTTGCTATTATTATTGGCTTTTCTCAAACATGCCCCTGCATTAAAGTTCCAAGGGGTCCGGGGCCTGGCCCCATCAAAACAAACAACCTCTTCAGTATACTTGGTGAGTTCACATCCAGGCAAAACTGTTTCTGGGAACATCTGCTAGCTAAGTAATACGGAAACGCTTGCCCAATAGAAGCACACCCATACGTACCCAAGCCCTTAGTGCTTTTCCATTCTGTTCAGAATCCGTAATAATATTATAAATATAGATATAAATCTAGTAGCTTTCAAAGTGCCACACATCCACTGTGTTTCAGCTTTCTGGGGAACTTGGACAACCCTCTGGCAATTTTGCTTTAAGGCAGCTATTGGAAACACACACACCCTTTTTTTAAGAAGGCTTTTCCTGAAGAGTGACTCAGCCATTTTATAATGTCTGCTATGTGAAATCTTCAAGTGCTATTAAGACCCATTTTTTTAGACTTTTGTACCCACTTAATTTTTACAATGTATGTTATTCTTTTGATTTTTTTTTGCATGCTGCTTGGCATAGATTTGCTGGGAAGTGGGAGCAGGATCTTCTCACGTTTAATGGTTCATACGTAAAAGTTTTATGCATTAGATTAGGGCAGGGGTCCCCAGACTTATCCGGCTTTGGGCCGGAGGGCAGGGGAGTGTGTGCGCAGTGGACCGGAGGGCGGGGGAGTGCGCGCCCGTGCGCATGCACACACACACTTACTGGCGTGGTGGCGCTCTTCCAGGTCAGAAAAATTGTCGAAAATCGTTTGTGCGCATGCGTATGGGCCTCCTCCAACCTGGAAGTGCACCGGAAATGACCTCTTCTGGGTCGGGAGAGGCCCATACGCATGCGCACAAACGATTTTTGGCGCTTTTTTCCGATCTGGAAGTGTGCTGCGCGCAGTAAGAGCGAGCGGCGGCAGCGGGCGGCGGGGGTCGTCGCGGGACGGATTGGGAGGCCAATTGGGCCGCATCTGGCCCGCGGGCCATAGTCTGGGGACCCCTGGAACGCAAACAGGGCTTAGGTTTGCGTACACCCCCTTTTGGTGTGAAATCCACATGCTGTCACCTCTCTAAGCAATCAACGCTCCAAACTTTCACCTGAAACCAATAGCTAGATGAAAAATGTGATTTTGAACGACTGAAATGTTATTTGAATGCTCTAACATGTTTCATCTTCTTTTCACAGCTTGATTTGCTTCTGTCATGAAACCCATTTCCCCCATGTTTTTTCAGCCTTATTTTTCCTTTGCTACATAGTCCCTACCAATCAGCGAACATGATGATGCCCTGGCACAAAATTCTCATCCAGAGTTGGCCATGTGGTCACATCACTGAAGGCAAGCCATTGCCGCCACAACCTAGCTTGAATGCCCATTGGACTATTCCTGCACACAGATATGTAATACCATGTGCTTTTTTGATGCAGATCAAAATGCTCATCTGGGCTGATGTCCCCATTTTGCTATACTGTGGTACCTTGGTTCTCAAACACCTTGGTACTCAAACAACTTGGAACTCAAACACTGCAAACCCAGAAGTAAGTGTTCCGGTTTGCGAACCTTTTTCGGAAGCCAAAAGTGCTCCGTTTTGAATGTTATGCTTCCGATTTGAGTGCCACACTTCCGTTTTGAGTGTTATGCTTCCGTTTTGAGTCTTATGCTTCTGTTTTGAGTTTTACACTTCCATTTTGAGTGTTATGCTTCCAATTTGAGTGCTATGCTGAGGTCTGGTTGTTTGTTTGTTTGCTATTCATTTTGCGTTTTTGTTTTTGCAGCTCTTTTCATTTTGCTTTTGTGACTGTGTGGGAAACCAGTTCAGCTACTGATTGATTGATTATGTGACTGCAGTACATTGTTTATTGCTTTCATTTTATCAATCAATGGTCTAGTTCAGGCATAGACAACCTTGGCTCTCCAGATGTTTTGGAACTACAACTCCCATGATCCCTAGCTAACAGGGCCAGTGGTCAGGGATCATGGGAGTTGTAGTTCCAAAACATCTGGAGAGCCAAGGTTGCCTATGCCTGGTCTAGTTAGATAGTAAAATTCATGTTAAATTGCTGTTTTAGGGGTTGTTTTTAAAAGTCTGGAACAGATTAATCCATTTTGCATTACTTTCTATGGGAAAGTGTGCCTTGATTTTGGACGCTTTGGTTTTGGGATGGACTTTCGGAACGGATTAAGTTTGAGAACCAAGGTACCACTGTACTATCCTGCCACATTTTCCTTATATGATAGAGTAGGGAGCAGTGGCGCATTTGACAAGTCTGGGGAGGGAAGCATGTCTCCCCCTGGACATTTTTGCATCCATACAAGTGCCACTGATGTATCACTGGAAATGTGGGTACATTTTGAGAGGGGCAAAGACGCCTGTGAAATCTCTTCCACGCTGTTGTTTCAGGACTGCTGAGCAAGTCCCCACCCTTTGAGGATGCCATCTGCCCTCCTTTCCCCAATAGCAATGCATGATGTTGGATCCCTTCACAAAACTGTCCTTAATAAAATTCAGTTCCAGTTATGACCCTGAGAGATGATTAGTAAATTAGACTTTTTAATTAGCATTTTGCATAATTCATGAAAATTATCATGCGCTCATGTATTTGATTGTCAAGGTGCAGATGTGCTAGCATGCGGCTATAATTTTCTCATCTAAATAGCTCCTTTGCTTAAACCTCTCATTTTCCCACTACTGCATTGTGCAAGCCCCCCATCCATCTTCCTTAAAAAGAGGCGCAGGAATTCAGATGCAGGGCCAGTGCCAGCTTGTGTCATTACATCTGCCTGCTTTTTAAGGACTTTAATGCTGACATTAAATCAAGTTTCTGAGCTGCAGCATCAGAAGCCAACAGAGCACGTCATTTCAATACGCTATACAAAAGGACATTTCACTGTAAAAGTGATGCAAGAAAGACAATATAAACTGAAAATCTAACATGCAAATAAAAAGAATAGGCTGCACCAGGTAGTATTTTAGAGATGTGCAGTGCCAGGTAATATTGAATAGTACTGGGAAATAATAATCAAGTTCTAAAGAACATATACAATGGTACCTTGGTTTTCGAGCATCTTGGAAGCCGAACGTTTTGGTTTTCGAACACCGAAAACCTGGAAGCAATTGCTTCCATTTTCAAATGCTTTTCGGAAGTTGAACGGCTTCCGCTGTGTTTTCTTTTTTTTTCTTTTCACTTTTCTCAATTGACTTTGTCGACTGCCCTTTGCGCCTCAGTTGTTGAATGTTTTGGAAGTCGAATGGTCTTCTGGAACGGATTATGTTCAACTACCGAGGTACCATCGTATGAAAAACATCTTGGTGGTATCTGTCTCCAAAGGAAGCAGGGCGGTTGTCTTTTGCCATGGTTAGTTCCAAGTAAATTATCCCTTAACTCAGGGGTCAGCAAACGTTTTCAGCAGGAAACCGGTCCACTGTCCCTCAGACCTTGGGGGGGGGAGGACTATATTTTTGGGTGGGGAGAGAATGAACGAATTCCTATGCCCCACAAATAACCCAGAGATGCATTTTAAATAAAAGCACACATTCTACTCATGTAAAAACAAGCTGATTCCCGGACTGTCCGCAGGCCGGATTGAGAAGGCGATTGGTGCGGATCCAGCCCCCGGACCTTAGTTTGCCTACCCATGCCTTAACACTTATTATATAACTAGCCATTACTTTGTACCAAATGACATGTTACACTGCAGCCACATGCAACTTTAGCCTCATGGTCACTTTTCCATTCCAAAGTATTCTTTGGAAGTAAATTTGCAGCAAAGCAGCAGCGGTGTGTGTGTGTGTGTGTGTGTGTGTGTGTGTGCGCACACACGCGCGCGCTTAATACCCCCCCCCACACACACATACACACTTTCTCCTGAAACTCCCCCTTACCTTTCCTTGGGGGTTGTGAATTAAAATACTTGGAACCCGGGGGGGGGAATTAAACACTCTCCACCACAGCATCTCTGTTGCAAATTGTTCCCATCTTAAAGACTTTTTTGTATGGGAGAGTGGTCATTAGGCTATATGTCAAATACTGTCATACCTTGGGTTACAGATGCTTCAGGTTGCGTCTTTTCAGGTTGCATCCTGCGCTACTTCATGGTTTTGGTGCTCGCGCATGCGCAGAAACACTAAATCACACTTTGCGCATGCCCAGAAGCGCCGAATCACGACCTGTGTGTGCGCAGACACGGCACTGTGGGTTTCAAATGCTGCAGGTTGCGATCGCTGTTGATTGTTATGTTGATTTTCCAAGTGAGGTCTTCACTAAGGTAAACTCCCAGGAATTTAAAGGAGGAGACTCTCTCCACATAACCTTTCATGATCGGAATTTGGGGAAAAAATGCGGCTTATATTTGGGCCAATACAGTATTATTCTGAGGGGAAGAAAAGGCGGGTAATACCAGGAAAATCCAGTCTGCCATAAAGCATCCTGGATTACTAATATTAAAAGGCTAAAATCGGCCTTTCCAACTCCCTTTTAAGACGCAAAGGGATGCACTCTGCTGAACTCACAAATGTGAGGAAGGATAATACCCTGTTCCCCTGAAAATAAGACATACCCATAAAATAAGCCGCATCAGGATTTCTAAGCATTTGCGCAATATAAGCCATACTCTGAAAATAAGACATAGTAATAGGCGCAGTTCTGGAGGGCGCCAAGGAAGAGGTGAGGCTGGACGCGTAATTAAAAATAAGACATCGCCTGAAAATAAGCCATAGTGTGTCTTCTTGGGGGGAAAAAATATTAGCCAGTGTCTTGTTTTCGGGAAAACACGGTATCTAATACAGTGGTACCTCTACTTACAAATTTAATGCGTTCCAAACACACATTTGTAAGTAGAAAAAAATTGTAAGTCGAATCCCATAGGAATGCATTGGGAGAAAAAAATTGTAAGTCGAATCCCATAGGAATGCATTGGGAGAAAAAAATTGTAAGTAGAAAAAATCCTATCTAAAAATTCGTAAGTAGAAAAAATCCTATCTAAACCGCATCCAAGATGGCGGACGGAGCTCCATTCGTAAGTAGAAACATTCGTAAGTAGAGTTATTCGTAAGTAGAGGTACCACTGTAAATATATCCTCTCAGCATCAAATCCCAACAGCTTCAACACTCTATGCATGATTCTGTTCTAAAGCTGGTGAATGAGCAGCACATGGTCAGGTAGATTTAGTAACTGACCCCGATTCGGAGGAAACTCTCAGTGTTTAAATCCCATTAAATCAATGGGATTTAAATTAGTCACAACAGTGATGTAACACAGGTTGCACTTAAGCAGTACAGCATTCTGAAAGCCTCTGAATGGGCTTCATGGCTGAAAACACAGCTCTAGCTTTCCCCTGACCAACACTCTACCCTAGCCTTCCCCAACCTGGCAACTTCCAGATATTTTGGAGTGTAACTGTGATGAGCCCCAACCAGCATGGCCAACGGTCAGGGCTGAAGAGATATGTAGTCCAAATCTAGAAGGCACCAGGTTGGGGGAGGTTGGCCCCGTAATGGCCTGTGTGGTGGGGCAGACCCACCCTCCCAACTGCAGCTTACTTACATGGGGCAAAATGGAAAGATCAGGGCTTCATGAATGCACCAGCAGAAGGTCTCGGTTGACTCTGCTGGTTCATCCATACAACCCTTACTTTGTCCTACTCCAGATAGGCTCCTGGCTCCTTGGCTCTTGTTACATGTGTCTCTAAGAACTTGCATGTGCGTCCATTTACTAGAGAGGTGGGATCTTCAATGCGAGTCAACTTTGTGCTGCGCCGAGAAGCTAGTTTAAACCCAGAAATTCACACCCTCAAGAAGAATCCAAGTGGAATCAGAGAAGCATTTATTTATTGCCACGAAGCGGGAGAAAGCTTCAGTTTTGAATTGATTAATGTGGTGCAACACATAGGCATTAAATCACAGGAATATTTAATATCATAATGCATTCATAACCTGAAAGACTTTTTTTAAAAAAACCACCCTCTTTAAAAAGGAAAA
Organism: Zootoca vivipara; assembly: GCF_963506605.1. Lineage (NCBI taxonomy): Eukaryota > Metazoa > Chordata > Lepidosauria > Squamata > Lacertidae > Zootoca > Zootoca vivipara. Next base: position 7,798,701 of record NC_083288.1, read on the forward strand.
TCTATTAATACTAATGGAAAAAAGAAAAAGGGTGGAAGCACACTCATTTGGTGTGGAATCTCTAGAAGAGTAGATGGAGAGTAAAGTTATCTCTCCAGTGTTCTGCAGCTGGGTCAGAGTCAAAACCAGAAGCTAGAAGCAGGTAGACTGTGCGCTTGATTCTCAGCTCTTTTTGAATCACAACGAGGCAACAGAATTCTTTAACTAATCATAGGAATCATAGAATCATAGAGTTGGAAGAGACCGCAAGGGCCATCCAGTCCAACCCCCTGCCAAGCAGGAAACACCATCAAAGCATTCCTGACAGACAGCTGTCAAGCCTCTGCTTAAAGACCTCCAAAGAAGGAGACTCCACCACACTCCTTGGCAGCAAATTCCACTGCCGAACAGCTCTTACTGTCAGGAAGTTCTTCCTAATGTTTAGGTGGAATCTTCTTTCTTGCAGTTTGAATCCATTGCTCCGTGTCCGCTTCTCTGGAGCAGCAGAAAACAACCTTTCTCCCTCCTCTATATGGCATTCTTTAATATATTTGAACATGGCTATCATATCACCCCTTAACCTTCTCTTCTCCAGGCTAAACATGCCCAGCTCCCTAAGCCGTTCCTCATAAGGCATTGTTTCCAGGCCTTTGACCATTTTGGTTGCCCTCCTCTGGACACGTTCCAGCTTGTCTGTATTCTTCTTGAACTGTGGTGCCCAGAACTGGACACAGTACTCCAGGTGAGGTCTGACCAGAGCAGAATACAGTGGTACTATTACTTCCATTGATCTAGACGCTATACTCCTATTGATGCAGCCCAGAATTGCACTGGCTTTTTTAGCTGCTGCATCACACTGTTGACTCATGTCAAGTTTGTGGTCTACCAAGACTTCTAGATCCTTTTCACATGTACTGCTCTCAAGCCAGGTGTCACCCATCCTGTATTTGTACCTTTCCTTTTTTTTGCCCAAGTGTAGTACTTTACATTTCTCCTTGTTAAAATTCATCTTGTTTGCTTTGGCCCAGTTCTCTAATCTGTTATGGTCATTTTAAAGTGTGATCCTGTCCTCTGGGGTATTAGCCACCCCTCCCAGTCTGGTGTCATCTGCAAACTTGATCAGGATGCCCTCAAGCCCAGCATCCAAGTCGTTTATAAAAATGGTGAATAAGACTTGGCAAAGGACAGAACCCTGTGGCACCCCACTAGTCACTTCTCTCCAGGATGAAGAGGAGCCATTGATGAGCACCCTTTGGGTTCGGTCAGTCATCTTGTTCCAATGTTGCACTGAGATGTCCCTGACATGTGGAGTCCAGTAGATAGCAGAAGGGGTTGCAGTGTCTATGATTTGGGGTCTCCTCGATGTGGATAGAAAGAGGGACAGGTATGGTGATGTAGTTGGGAATAAAGAAGTGTAAGAGTCTTTTAGAAGACAGGAAGATTCAAAAAGGTTAGAAATTCCCTTTAAGATGTGTCTTAAGAGTCCCATCTCGACTATGTGCGGTGTTTGATGTTCATTTCTGGTTTTTCAGGGAACCTGAAGTAAACACGTATTGTTCTGCTCACTCAGATAAGCCCTTATCTTTAATTTAATTTATACCACAGTGGCATCGTATGTGGCAGAAAGAAACCTGTTGAGGGTTTGATAAACTCTTCAGTTAAGGGTCTTCAGTCCTTATTAATTTCTACCTTATTGCAACCCAGAGTCAGGTGGCCTGGTATCTCATCACAAGAGGGTAAGGGTCAAAGAGGAGGCGATCCCGGCATGCCACAATGGTCTTGCCAACTGATCCACCCTGGTTCTATTTCACATTGATGCCATCTGTTTAGTGGTGAAAGCACGGATATACAGTCATACCTCTAGTTGCATTAGGTTCATGTTGCGGATTTTTGGGTTGCGAACACAGCAACCCCGGAAGTGAATACTTCCGGGTTTTGCTGTGCATGCACAGAAGCATTCTGCATGCTTTGCGCATGCGCAGGAGCGCTCTATTGCATTACACGCACACGCAGAAGCGGCGCTCTACTTACGGACTTTTCGAGGTGCAAACGGTACCCCGGAATGGATCGCATCCGTAAGTAGAGGTACCATTGTATAGCAAAGATATTATCCCCTCTTCCTCCCCTCTCTGAAATTCTTCTTCTTTCTGAAGCACAGATCTTCAGAGTGTCTGTTTGTGTCAGCTGGTGACTCATCAATGAATGTTTATGGGGGGCTTGCAATCACTCACAGGCCTGGTGTCGACTGGATTGTCAAGGGGCTGCAATCTTGAGGGAATGCTCAGGGATTTATCTGGGCTCTTCTGTCAGCCTTGGCAGTTGGGAAGCAACAATGCAGAAGTGAGTGGAAATGAAAAACAAGGAGGATGAAATAAAGGCGAAAGAAAAATGAAGTTCAGGGAGGAACCTGGGGTGTCTGAAGGAAGTTGTGGAAGTCACGCTATATCCCTTAAACCTCGAATTCTCAGTTTGATTATATTAGAGATGTGGTAGAAAAAGATTGCCAGGAATTAGTTATTAACCCAATTGAATTGGTCATCATCAAAGAAAGAAAGGGGGCATAGATTTGCATAACAATTGCATGCACTGATTTATATGTAGTGATGCAAATAGGAAATAATCATTGTAATTTAAATAGAAATACAATACCTTTCACCACAGCGAGGGAAGACTGTGAGCAAGTAACCTGTGTGCCTGCTCAGTCAGCTATCCAGGTTATAACACTTGGTGGTTCTTTATCTTTAGATAATGTTGCTGCTGCTTATGAGGAGGTAGAGAGGTGAGGCAGAAAGGCAGGTGTGGTGCAAACACATTGGTGGAGCTATTCTGGTGCTCATGCCAGTGCATCATGTAGACCTTGCTATTACACCACCACTCCGACTTACCTTCTGGTAAGCAGCCGCAACATAGGAGAAGGTGCCCCCACCCCAACTGACCACCCCTGTATAGAGGTTGTCCCTTTATTAAGTAGTAGAACACATGGTCGACCCAGGTGGTGCTGTGGGTTAAACCACAGAGTCTAGGGCTTGCTGATCAGAAGGTCGGCGGTTCGAATCCCTGCAACGGGGTGAGCTTCTGTTGCTTGGTCCCAGCTCCTGCCTACCTAGCAGTTCGAAAGCACGCCCAAGTGCAAGTAGATAAATAGGGACCGCTCTGGCGGGAAGGTAAACGGTGTTTCCGTGCGCTGCTCTAGTTCGCCAGAAGCAGCTTTCTCATGCTGGCCACATGACCCGGAAGCTGTCTGCGGACAAATGCCAGCTCCCTTGGCCCATAGAGCGAGATTAGCACCGCAACCCCAGAGTCGGACACGACTGGACCTGATGGTCAGGGGCCTCTTTACCTTTACCTTTAGGACACATGGTCACCATAAATCCTGCTGACCCAGGATTCTCTTCTGTGACGCAGGTGTTTGAGGTCCTGGTACATCTCTCCTTCTGCCTACATAATTCTCTCCACCTCAACTATCTCTCCTTGCTCAGTGTCAGGTGGCAGTAAGCAACTCCCATGGCCAATCTCCAGGAATGTACAAGACAAGGAAAAGTTCTTACCATCTGCTTTTTATTCAATATTTACAGAGATAGGCTTGGAACACAGCCTCTTGGGGTAATGGCATTGTCCTGAGTGACTTTCTACCCCCTTTTCTCCCACTTCCTCATTCATCATTGCCATCATCTCCTCCCATGGGTAGCACTGAGGGTCCTGTGCTTCTGAGCTTTCAAGGCTCACCGGGTTCTGGGAGTGCTTTCTAAAGTCTGGAATGCTTTCTAAGTCTGGAGTGCTTTCTAAGTCTGGAATGCTTTCTAAAGACACTGTGTCTGTCAGCTGTCGCCCTCCTGGTGCTTCCTCTTCCTCCTCCTCTTCTCCCATTATTTCCCAGCTTTCTCCCTCATCTGCCTCTGAGCTGTGACCTCCCTCAAACCCCTGTTGTAATTCTGAACAGTCTTCTTCTTCTCTGGAAGGGTCAGGCTGGAGAGGCCGTCTCCACCATTCCTCCTCTGCCTGACACTCTGTCCTGGAAAAGGCATTGTGATTCCGAATAGGACTGTTCCAAATTCAGGACTGCTGTGTAGTGGTGATTGCATCCATCTCAGCCATGTTTACTTCTTGACAAGTCAGTCATGCCATGGAATCATGAATGATGCAGCCCTAAGCATCAGTTTGCTGAGGAAATGGGTGCATGTGTAAGTGAGAGACTGAAAAAGAAGAGGAGGAGGTGAGGGACACTGTGAGGTCCCAGCAAGGATCGGGCACCAAGACATCAGGATCTAGCACCCAGGTGAGTTGGTTGTCAGCCCAGTTCAACAACAAGTGGGTACATAGACCCCAAAGTTGCGTCGACGTAACTTCCGGTGTTGTTTTGCCCTTCTATGGGCACCAAAAATAGCTGCCGCCGGCTTCGAAAGTCGCTTCTACGCATGTCAGGAAGTGTGTCGACGCAACTTCCGGTGTCGCTCTGCCCATCTATGGGCATCAAAAATGGCCGCCGCCGACACCGGAAGTCACGTATATGCACTTCCGGTCATGCGTAGATGCGACTTTTGAAGCCGGCAGTGGCCATTTTTGGTGCCCATAGAAGGGCAAATCAGAAAAAAAAAAAAATGGCCACCGGCAGGAGAAAATAACGGAGAAAAACGGGAGACGAAGTGATACGGGGGACCACCGGAAAAAGGTAAGTAAAAACGGGGGTTTCCCAGGGAAAACGGGGTAATTGGCAGCTATGTACATAGGTCCTTCCAGGGTAGTACTGCAGTCTAGATGGCAGTCTTGAACCCCAGAGCTTGGTCTTCCAGGCCTTCAAGAACTAATCAAAGGAGACATAGGAGATGACCTCTTGTGATCCAACTACTGGGAATCTGGCCTGAGACTGCCCCTCTGGCACAGTGTGTGTGTGTGTGTGTGTGTGATCAGTCATACATAATGAGACTAATTTTATTCCTTTTCCCCAGTGAATTGAAGTCGAGGTTCCTTGTGCGCTTGCTGCCACCCTCATCTTCCTGTAATGACCATTTCTTAGCCCACCGTAATATTGTTCAGGGCAATTCAGCCTCTAAATGAGATTAATGTAAGTGCTGTGATCAGCAACTTTCCTCACTCCCTTCCTCCTACTCAGTAATTCTCTCCTCTTAAGCCCTTGCGGAGAGGAGAAATTGCACAATGCTATCAACACCAAAATGCATCCATCGCATTGGATTTTTGCTAATTCTCTGTGTCCCTCGTCCAATACATCTAGATTAGAAAACCTTTCAGCGTGGTTATTTTTGTCTTACCTCCTCCAGCGTATTTCCCTTTCTACCTTGGCTGAGAAACAGCTATTAAATTAAACTAAGGAGTCACAGGGTGAGGAGCAGAGCTTTGACCCGGCCAAGCATAATGAGAATGTTCAATGTTGATTTTTCTCGTAAAGTAGAATTATATCTTAACTTTCTTCTTCCAATTCATACCAAGAGGATGTCTTGCTATTGATTTTCCATTCCCCACCATACAAACTCCAATTTTTCTTTGTACGTAATCATTCCTTCCAGAGTTGTCATGGGCAATCCGGTATGGCAGAGCACATTCTAAGAAATGAAGGACTTGTTCAAGAGCCGACGGAACAGAAATGTAGACGGAAAGGAAACTAAAGAAGGTCTAGATGCAACTACATAAAGGAAACTGAGGAGCACATGCTTCTCCCATAGAAAGGAGTCAGGTTCAATCTCGAGCATCTCCAGACAGGGCTAGGTATGGCCCCTGTCAGAGAATCTGGAGAGCTGCCACCGGTGAGCATAGACAAAAACAGAGCCAGGTGGACCCATAGTCTAATGCAGGATAAGACAGCTTCATTGGCTCAAGAGAAAAGGATGACAATGTTCTGCTAACTGGAATACAGTGAGAGGTTGCCAGAGACCAACCTATAGACTAAAGGAAACTAACAAGAACAAAAATATTAAATCATAAAACAGCTTTACTGGAGAAAGGCTACTTTGGTTCAAGTAGGATACAGGGCAAGCTAGCAGATTCAGGAGAGGCCCAAGCATAGCGAAAGTGTTGCTAGAATGGAGGGCAAAGTCTGGAAAGCAAAGGGCTGCCCCAGAAGGCACAATTTGATATAGTCAGCTTAAGTTACATGAGAGAAGGTTTCGGTTGAACATTAGGAGAAGTTTCTTAATTGTGAGAGCAGTTTGACAATGGAGCCCATTGCCAAGCATTTTGTAGCCTCTTCCTTGCTGGAGGTCTTTAAGTAGACATCTCTAGCTCTGGATTTCCTGCATCAAGCAGCATTGGACCCGATTAGCCTACAAGCCCTCCCCATGACAGCTCCATTCCCCCCCCCCCTCCCAGAGAGGTTCGGAGGATGGCAAAAAGCAAATGGGCCTTTTCAGTGGTGGCTCCCCGATTGTGGAATGCTCTCCCTAGAGAGCCTGTAAAAGTACAGGGGAGAAGACTGTTATTATGATGATTATTTTACTATCAGAATGCTTTTTACTATGTTTTTTTATCATTCATGCTTTGTAATGGGTTTCTAATGTCATACCCTGCCTCTTCCCCTGATGAGACCATGGTTAAGAACCTCAAGAGTGTAGCACTTTCCTAAGAACCATTCCTGATCTTTATTTGTTATTATTCCCCCCCCAAAAAAAAATTCTTAGATATGGTTCTCCTGGCCAGTATTCTACAAAGTTGCCTCAAGTTCCGCTTTAGATGAAAACTAGTAGCAACTCTGAATTTTACCCTTGTGACTAATGGTAGAGGGGGTTGGCTGAAGGCCTCACTTAATGCGTACTAGGGTCCTGACTCTTTTTGGTGGTGTGGTAGTGATGGTTATAGAAGTGCCATGTTGGGAGTGGGCAACTGAGGCTGGGAAATCAATGATTTCCCTGCTCTGATTCACCCCTAAGTGGTTCCACTTTCCTGATATTCATGTGAATATAGATTTTCATGGAATGGCATTTTTTTTAAAAAAAAAAAAATCACCTGAATTATTGAATGCTCCTTGTATGATTTAAACTTAATCTGCATTTCATGCTATTTTGCCCTGCAGCAATTAGCTTTGAATGAAATATTACAGAAATGGATGCGAGTGTCTCATGAAGGAAGACCCTTATGTGCCAGGAGCCATCAAATATAGCTTTAGAATGGGGGGGGGGGTGGAGATCCCAAAGGAAATAAAATATAATCTTTGTGATTCTGGCACTTTCAGATCATCCACACTTGGTGGTGTAGGGGACAAGGTGGGGGGGTCTTAATGACACTTCTCCAATCTTACATGCAAAGTGAGTCCTGATATGCTTGCTGGGAGCTTCAAGCTTGTATCTAGAGGAAGAGGCTGAAAGTTTTAATTGAATGTAAATGATACTCTCAGTATTCAAAATACAGCCCTATCAAGCATCTTGAAGGGAACGAAGCATGTGTGTTTTGAAAATAGCACCTTCAGAAAGCTGGGAACAGGCTGGTTCGATCAGTAAGCTGGTAACGTGTCCCTGTGAAGAGATCATGCAGTTGAATGAGACGTCTTATAATAAATCAGGGTGTTTATCATGCATAATTACTGAGAAGGAGCTGTACATTGCTGAGTTGATGAGTTCCCATCTGCCATAATAGATTTATGTCCTTGAATATTTCTGAACGCAAGAGGTCTTGTGGCAGAGAAGGGAAGGCTCACTCCCGAAATTAAAACTTTCCCTCCACCCCGGAGTTTGGGTTGAAATAATGCCCTACAATTCTTCATACTGTTTGTGGGTGGTAAAATTGAGGGACGGGCATTTCACCAAATATTTACAGCAGAAGATGAATTTCTCCAATAACGCAGGAAGTGCTAACCAATAAAATAAGCATTTTTTAAAAAAAAAAATCAGCTCACTTAGGCTGCAATCTTATATCCACTGGGAATAAGCCCAATTGAAGTCAATGGAGCTTCCTTCTGAGTAGACCTATTTAGAATTTTACTGTTAATGTTGAATGAAACTCTGTTGTTAGTTCATATTGGTAGGTGAAGGAAGCAATTAGCCAAGAGAGGAGAACCAGAGGGAGTAGGAGCCATGAACATGCCTTCCTTCAAATATATTTGTAAGGGTGACTCCCTACAAGGAGCTAGCCCCCATCATCCTGACGTCCACCTCGCCAAGCACAGGGAGCAGCAGTGGGCCTGAAGCAGCCAGGGGGGAAGGGAGAGACTCGGAGGAAGAGAGAAGCCAGTGTGCGGAACGATGGGAGGCTCAGGGGAGGAGAGATGTAGGCAAGGGCTCAAGGATGCTGGAGAGCCCTCCCACCGCCTTGAGCAGGAGGAGACTGAGAGGGCACCGCTCCTTCCAGCGCAAGAGTTAAGGAGAGCACCGTGACGCAGGTCAAGGGGGAGGTGTTTCGGGATGCCCCAACTACTTTGCTGGCATAGAAACAGACGTACGCCATTGCCGGACTCTGATTCGGACTGAGAGGTCATGTTTTAAGGTATCTCTGCACTGTAAATACTTTGCACAATAAAAGTATTTAAAGACAAACTGGACTCAAGCGGAGTTTCTCTAGAGTAGCCACGACGACCCTCTGACAATATTAAGCAATGTTACAACTGGATCTTTAGATGTGTTCAAAATTTACAGATTAGGAAACTGGGAAAACCATTTCACTGAATGTTCTCCGGGGGACTGAGATTCTCCACAGCACTGCGATTGTATCTTATGCGCATTTAACTTATGCAATTTCAACCTTGTGCGGTTGAAGGCCGGCCAGTTGCAATTTCACCAATTAAATACTCTCAAGGTCTTTTCCTGGATTCCATTTTAACTTTGTTTGGGGTTTGACTGAATCAAGTGCACACTCTCATTTTTCACATTAAATACACGTACAAACAAATGCAATACCAAAGTCTCATGTCTAAGAACAGCCTGTGTTGCTAGAATTTCATTTCTCTTTTCATCTTACTGGAATTATTATTTTATTTTGGGGGTGCTGTAGCAAGGTAAGGTAAAAGGTAAAGGACCCCTGGACGGTTAACTCCAGTCACAGGCAACTATGGGGTTGGGGTACTCATCTTGCTTTCAGGCCAAGGGAGCCGGCATTTGCTGGGACAGAGAAAGGGGAGCTCACACCATCGTGGGGATTCAAACTGCCAACCTTCTGACCAGCAGGTCCAAGAGTTTCTTTGGTTTAGACTGCAGCACCACCTGTGTCCCAGTTTAAACTTGCATAAAGGCTTCACTGTCCAATTCAGGTTACATTAGTTTCATTTTAAAGATGCCACTCTCAATAAAACTTTATTCCATATCATGCCATATCACATATCTCATTTTTACAGGCCTACAAGCATTCTACAGGGAAACTAAAGATTTGTGAAGATTTGTAAAGAATGCAAGCTCAGCAAAGAACTTTTGTTTTGTGGTGCAGCAGGAACAGGAATTTGGGGGGGGGGGAATTCAGTTCACAACTGGAGGTGACTCTATCTAATTAATCTACTATCTGAACACAGTCACCCATAGCTGCCAAGTTATCCCTTTTTTTAAGGGATTTTCCCTTATGCTGAATAGGCTTCCTCGTGAGAAAAGGGAAAACTTGGCAGCTATGCAGTCACCCTTAGAAATTTGCACTTATCTGAATTTTGTAATGCAGTTCTCCAGCCAATTAACCTGTACAAAAATACATATACAGTGGTACCTCTCCTTACGAAGAACTCTACTTACGAATGTTTCTACTTATGAATGGAGCTCCGTCCGCCATCTTGGATGCAGTTTAGATAGGATTTTTTCTACTTACGAATTTTTAGATAGGGTGGCTTCGACTTACGAATTTTTTCTCCCAATGCATTCCTATGGGATTCGACGCACATTTTTTTTTTGACTTACGAATGTGCGTTCGGAACGCATTAAATTCGTAAGTAGAGGTACCACTGTACTGGAATACAAATGCATACATTGTCTGCAAAAATGCATACCGGTATATAAGTGAAAAGATATATAAAAATGTATAGTATTAGGAAGAATTGCTTTGCAAAAAAATGTATTTTAGAAGAGTTTCCTAACAAAAAGAAAAAAAACCCTGATGAATTTTCATGAGAACTTTTTTAAAAAGCAAACATATATGGAAATATGGAGAACTGAATTCAAAAATGGAAAAATAAGGAACAAAGAGAAACTGAAATTGACAGATTCACTCATCTCTAGACATGAAGCTGGGGGTGGGGCGTTAAGTGCAAAAGAAGAACAGTGCAAAAGATGAACATGTATCAATTGTTGGTGTTTGTGGGCAGTTTTCCATCTCATTTCATCCCTACTGCCCTTGGCTGGAGTTATCATCTGACTTCGCATGAAGTGAAATTTCGCATAAATTAAAAAGCGAAGTGCTCTGAACATTTGCAAATGCTATATGAGAATGCTTGGCATTATGTTCCCTAACTTTCTTAGTCTTTCTCCTCTGCAGTCCTTGGCTGGGGTTCTTGCCTAGACGTCCTTACAAACAATATAGCAAGTTCTCAAAGAGGCATATAGTCTTTCCCCTGGATCAACAACACCCAGCAAATCACAACACTTCCTTTATGGCTCAATTCAGTTGCCTCGCAAGAAATGACCAAACTGGAGAGGTAGCAAAGAAATGCATAGAAAGCTGGAAGAGCATCAGAAAAGATTAAAAGTACCATTACAAACAGGCAGGTTATGAACTTCCTGAAAGTGACAACATCTGGCAGGATTACTAACCCAATCAACTTCAATGCACCCAGAACAGTGAAGATGTGATTTTTGGCATCTCCTGACAAGGAAAATCCAGAAGGAACGGTCATTTTTCAGCTGTATGTTCCATTATTGCTTTGGAAACAAGAAACTGGAAACTCCAAATTACTAAAGTCTGTCCCCTTCTCAAAGACTTCCTCATTTCTTAGGATCTATAATGTTGACCCAAACCTTATCTTAACTGCACAACATGTTCAAAGCACACAACATTAGTCCATGAAGCAGGAAGCCTTCTGCTTCCACCGTCATTCAGACCAGACCATCTTAAGCCTCCAATGAAGCAATTAGCTCTTTCAATACACTTAGAAGGTCTAGTCACACATGTGATCTTGTTAATTGTAGCTATTATTATTAATAATAATAATTAAATTTATATATGTATTTATACAAAGACATTTCTATGTTTGAATGACAACGGGAAATTAAACACCACTGTTCAAGTGCCATAGTACCTGAACAAGCCTCAAACACAATTATGTTTTAATGTCACACAGTGGTAACAAGCCAAAGAATGTATGTATGAAAATCATTACTCAGCAGGCAGGCCAGGCAATTGTCACAATCATTCACAGTGCCATCTGCTTTCCTGGGATTTAGGTAGTGCTTGGCTTATCTCAGCATTTGATAGGCTGAGATAGGCTGGGGCCACACTGGGCCCAGTATCACAAGGAACTCCATTAGCTGCCTCAGACTGGGCCCACTGGGTGCTCCGTATCTGCCCCACCTCCTTAAGCTTGGTGCACCCAGTATGCAAATGGACTCCTGTATCTTCCACTGGGCCTGACTCTGCCATACCAGCCAACACATAGAGACAGGGGGACCAGCTTCTCCACCGAAAGCAAAGCATCTTGTCCGTAACCTGACTGAAACCAGAGAAACTGGCCAGGATAGTTAAAAGAAAGAAAGAAAGAAAGAAAGAAAGAAAGAAAGAAAGAAAGAAAGAAAGAAAGAAAGAAAGAAAGAAAGAAAGAAAGAAAGAAAGTTGGCAACCCTAATCCAGAGGTTGGTTAATTGTGGGTCTATGTGAATATAGACTTTGTACACACTGTATCATTAAAGTACACTCAAAGCATATTCTTCCCCTCAAGGAATTCTGGACACTGTATTTTTACCCCTCACAGAGTTACAATTCTCATCAACCCTTACCAACGCCAGTGTCCAGAATTCACAACTAAAAATGTGCTGTGAATGTGCTTTAAAGATCTAGTACATATGCAGACGATGTCTTGATTTTTGTTGTTGTTGTTGTTGTTCAGAGGACTTCATTATGTTTAATTTAGTCATGAATTTTGTTGTAGATTGAATATCAGGCAATTTGTTTATATTATTTATTTATTTGAATTTTTAAAATGCTTCCTTTTTTGGAACATATCTCCACAAAGCGGAAAGCGTAAGATATACTACAACAACATGACGACACAATTTAAACTTTAAAAGGGTTATAAGCACCGCTATGCAAACTTACTTTGGAGATGTCATCCTGCCTTCATTTGATGTGCTACAGAGCGATAGATTATCCGTCTGCCTTTCTGCAATCCCAACAAGCGCTTAATTGAAATGGAAAACTCGTGGCTTCTTCTAGCCTGCTCAGTCAAATCAATGGTGACTTCTGCTTCCAGCCAATGATCATCTTTAACGGGACATGTTATTCACTAGGAAACATACAGTTAGAGAAACTGCATTCTACTCGCAAACTAATGCATTTCTGCCCAAATCACACAGCTTAGTCTCAGCTGTATTTTGCATCGTGCTGAAATGTTTTGACGTGAAACTCTATAGGTGATGCCGGACTTAGCAGATAAAAGTAATACTCTGAGGCTGCAGTTCTAAACCTAATCACTAGGGAGTTTAGCCCTGTTGGCCACAATGGAACTGATTTCTGAGTAAACATGCATAAGCGTGCACAGTAAAGCTATGTCAAAATGTTTTGGGAGCAAAGTATTGACTCGCCTTTGCCGCTTGTCCAGTAAATGAAGCAGTGGTGACAGTTGGCATGTCCAGACAGGTCACTGTGAGGCTGGAAGGATAGTGGCCATTAGCCGAACTGTGGATGACATTGATTGCTTCATAGCAATGGGCTCTGTAACGGATTAGCCCCAGGATGGAAGATTTATTACACCCTGGATTAGAAAGAGTTAATCCACCTCCAGCTTAACTGACAGCGCATCTTTAGGAGGCAGGACGGTGCTGGTTTAGAAAGGAGGGAATAACCCTTTTGGCAGTTGGAAGAGGGGGAGCGTGGTGACGAAGAGGGAAGAAGAATGGTGTGGGGCCAGGATAGTGGTGGTTTAGGTTTAGGTGGTTTAGGGACCCAGGTGGCGCTGTGGGTTAAACCACAGAGTCTAGGGCTTGCTGATCAGAAGGTCGGCAGTTCGAATCCCTGCAACGGGGTGAGCTCCCGTTGCTGGTCCCAGCTCCTGCCCACCTAGCAGTTCGAAAGCACATCAAAGTGCAAGTAGATAAATAGGGACCGCTCCGGCGGGAAGGTAAACGGCGTTTCCGTGCGCTGCTCTGGTTCGCCAGAAGCAGCTTTGTCATGCTGGCCATATGACCCGGAAGCTGTCTGCGGACAAACGCCGGCTCCATCGGCCTATAGAGTGAGATGAGCACCGCAACCCCAGAGTCGGACACGACTGGACCTGATGGTCATAGCTGCCAAGTTTTCCCTTTTCTCACGAGGAAGCCTATTCAGCATAAGGGAAAATCCCTTAAAATAAGGGATAACTTGGCAGCTATGCTGATGGTCAGGGGCCCCTTTACCTTTACCTTTTAGGTTAGGCTTAGGATAACTTGAAGTTAAAGTCTGACAGAGTTAATGTAACTAAGCTTGTAAACTTATCCATCATTAAGAAAAGAAAAACCTATGTTCTCAAGAAAATAAAATTCACCATCTTTTTGTGCCAAAGAGTATCGTCTTGGTTATTCCAGCAGCGTATTAAAACTCACCGAGGTGGAGACTCAGAAAAGGGCAAAACTTACCTAAGGAAAAGGGGATAGTTTGTGTCCTAGAGTCACACAGGATGGGCAGTATGGTGAAAACCTAGAGTGCCACAAGTTTGCCAGGGTGATATGGCAGACTGATGCAGTGGAGATCTGAGTTGAGGGAGTCCCTGTTCTGTAGGCAAGAGGTTGTTCATTCAAATAGCCCTGAGTGTTTGTGAGATCAGGCCACGAAAGCTGGAATTAGACTCTCTTTACTGAGAAGCCCAGAATTGAGGGGTTTATTTTAAGGCGTAAGGAACTGAGTGGGGATTGCTTTACCCCTGTACCCTTTCGTCTCATAATCTATCGTCAACGTCGGCGAGGGGGTTCGTTGCACGATCCATTTAAGAAGGCATGTTTAGATGACTGGATCTTCTGACATACTAACCTGCTGCAGGAGTTTATGCCGTTCTAGGAAAGCCCTCTGAAGGGAGTGTACAAAAACTGGTTAGGATATACAATAACTCCCCTCCCCCCCACACAAAGAAAAAGCATTCAAAGGTCATGGAGTGTCAGGGAGGATTCGGAGGAGGAATGGACAGAAGAGTTAGAGCAGGGGCTCAGGGATGAGGAAGAGCCTGCAACCACACAGAGGCTCAGGAAGGAAGCTTAGACTCAGGAAGGGAGGGGGCTTTCAAATAAGCACAGACAAGGAGGGAAATGAAAAGTAAGGATCAAAGACAAATAGATAGACAAACAGATAGGGAAGGAACCAACCAGTCTATGGGATTCCTTTCTATGGGAGGTTCATCTGGTCAGAACAAGTTTCTCACAGTGGTGAAGAGCTTTACTTTTAGAAATGTGTTTATCTTCATTAAACGCTGGCACCTGATGCTAATTTTAAAGTGTTGCCGGAGCCAAGTTTCATGTTTTACTGCCTCTGTCGCATTTTGCTCTTCTGGTACTTCATTTGTTTAAGTGCTGGTTTTTATTGTACCTTGAAAAATTTGCATGTGTATGAATTTAAAAAGTTTTAATAGCTGTTTTGAGAGCTTGTTCTGGCTAAGGTCTATTAGAAATAAATACAAATGTACACACACACACACACACACACACACACACACGTTAGTCGAAAATGCAGGGGCAGAAGACAGTGGTTAAAAAAAGGAGAATAATAGTATACAACAGGCATCCCCAAACTGCGGCCCTCCAGATGTTGTTTTGGCCTACAACTCCCATGATCCCTAGCTAACAGGACCAGTGGTCGGGGAAGATGGGAATTGTAGTCCAAAACATCTGGAGGGCCGAAGTTTGGGGATGCCTGGTATACAAGGGCTTTTGCAGCCAAAAGAAGCAACACATTGGAGGCAAAGCTCTAAACAAAATGCACTGAATGCAAAACCCACTGAAATCAACGAGACTTCTTAGTAAATACGGTTGGCTTTAAGACTGGATTACAGTAGTGCCTCAATTTATGAATTTAATCCATTCCAAAGGCACCTTTGTAAATCGAAAAATTCGTGAGTTGAAAAACGCCATTGGAAACGTGTTTTCCCATAGGAATGCATTGAAAACGAAAAAATTCGTAAGTCAAAGCAACCCTATCTAAAACTGCCGTGGTTTTTTTGTTTTTGTTTTTGATGTTGAAACATTTGTAAGCGTGTAGCCATTACCCCCATTCGTAAGTCGAAAAATTTGGTTGTCGAGTCGTTCGTAAGTCAAGGTACCACTGTACTTGGGAGCAGGTTAACAGGCAGTTCCGGATTTACATATAAGCTAAACAAGCTATAGCTTAGGGCCCCACTCTCTTGGGGCCCCCCAAAAAAAATTAAGAAAAAAAACCTGGATGTACATTTCCAAAATATAAGATAAAAAAACAAATGAAATAAAACCTACCTACAGCAACAGTGTGTTGTGTTGTGTTGTGTAGGCTCCTATGTTGTAAGTAATGGGCCCCGCCTGCTAGCTTGTTCCCTAAAATATCACTCGTTTGCTGATTTTTATATATAGGGTGCCTACATTCTGCATGTCCAAATGGCTTTAGATACCTATTAGGTCCATAAATTAGCATATAGCATATATTCAACACAAAAAAACAGTGAAAATTTGTTGTTGACAAAGGACAGCTGGACATATAAAGGGCCCCATTACCTTCAGGAGCTTAGGGCCTCATCAAACCTAAATCCGGGCCTGGTAACAGGCGAACAATAATTTAAGAGGAGCATGTTTCTTTACTCACGTACTCACAAAACATTGAAATCTAAGATGTGTAGAACCCAAATTAATCTTTTGCATCCTGATACAGGCACAGTGGTGGGGAAAAGACTATAGTTTTTTAATTGGATTGGGCTGAAACAACTTGCGATTCTTCACTAACACGGTTGATGTTGCAAAAATGGCCTCCCCCCCCCCCCCCCGGTTCTATTATGCACCATGAACTTTTAGAAAAGAATATAAGAGTTTTTAGATAGAAGTAGATAGAAGACTATTGGAGGATACAACTTCCAGGGTGCTTTCTGCAAGAGGGACAAGGGACACTTTTGTATGCCAAATTTTCCGCGCAAAAACCATGCTCAAAGTGGCTTACAATAAAGAAACAGGGATGCATTTCAAACTAGTACTGTACTACAAGAACAATTTCACAATAACATAGCAAAACAAAAATAAAATTAACAACACAAAAACACACTTCGATACAGTCATACCTCGGGTTGAGTACACTGTGGGTTGCATACTTTCAGGTTGTGTACTCGGCGGACCCAGAAGTGTTTACTTCTGGGTTCTGCCACGCATCATGTGCAGAAGCGTTCTTTGCGCATGCGCAGAAGTGCTCTATCGGTGCTTCACACACGTGCAAAAGTGCCGCTCAGGTTAAGTACTTTTTGGGGTGTGAACGGCACCCCGGAACGGATTAGGTACTTAACCTGAGGTACCACTGTACTAGAAATATAACACGATTCCTTAAGTAGCATGCAGCACCCAGCAGCAAAATTACAAGGAAGCTTCACAGTTTCACCTTAGTCTTAGAAACACCCCTCCCACGATGTTGCTCACAGTCACTCACATAGAATCATAGAATTGTAGAGTTGGGAGGGACCCTGAGGGTCATCTAGTCCACCCCCTGCAATGCAGGAATCTCAACTAAAGCATCCATGACAGATGGCCATCCAACCTCTGCTTAAAAACCTCCAGGGAAGGAGAACCCACCACCTCCTGAGAGAGCCCATTCAGCTGTCAAGCATATGAAACTATGCGTAAGGTAAGGTTACCTGACATGTCCCTGTTTCACGGGGACAGTCATTTACAAATCAGTCCCCATACAAAATCCATTGAAGTTTAAAAGCGTCCCCGGATTCATCGAAAAAGATCTGGTAACCTTAGCGTAAGGCCGTAGGTGCCTGTTTGGTAATGATTTCCCGCATAGTCAAATACACAATTTCTGCTGCCGGGGGGGGGGGGCGGATTGCAGATATCCATTTCATCCCTAGTTGAAAGTGGAAAGAGATGCATCTTGCCTTGGGAGTATGCACACATCTTTTGTCATTTCCACTTTTGCAGCCTTTTAACAACACTACAATGAGTGCATACACCATGGGCAATGATGCTTCTGTCAAAATACTGTCTTCAACACCCTGCAAAAAAACAAAAGACTCTCTCCAGATTTTCTCTCTCTTATTCCTATCTGCCTTCTAGCCAGACTCCTTTTGTTTTGCTGGTCTATGTTCAGGTTAGGTTTTTTTTTCCTACATTGATTAGGTTAGGAAATAGTTGTCAGGAGTATGGGCAGGAGTCAGGCTCTGGGCTTATAGTGCTTTGCAGGACTGGGGCCTGCCTCAGCTTGTGCTGGAGAAGCAAGGAGTGGCCACTCAGGTGAGGCCACTTGATAACTCACTGCACCTAGTGGCAAGAGCTGGGAGGGATAAAAGCTCAGCATTTCCCTTCAGCTCTTTGCTACAGCAACGTGATCCCTGCCTTGTTGCACCTGGCCTCCTGTTCCTCGACCCTTGGACCTTCGCCTTGCCGACGCCTTGCTCCTCAACCCTTGGACCTTCGCCTTGCCGACGCCTTGCTCCTCAACCCTTGGACCTTCGCCTTGCCGACGCCTTGCTCCTCAACCCTTGGACCTTCGCCTTGCCGACGCCTTGCTCCTCAACCCTTGGATTTTCGCCTTCATGATTCCTTGCTCCTCGACCTTCAGACCTTTGCCTTTGTGACACCCTGCTTCCCAACCTTCGGTTCTTTGACCCTGCGACTTCCTGCTGCTTGACCCACAGCCCCACGCCACCTGGACTCCCATTCCTGCTTCCACCCTGCCATCTTGCCTCCAGTCCTGATGTCCTGAGTCAGGACTGCTACCTCCCGCCAACCAGACTGTGAAAATAGACAGCATTTCTAGAGACTAATGCCCTTTTATGTGTTATTTACCAGAGGCAGTCACTGTGCAGTTGAAGGCGAAACAGATGATTTCTGCTGAAATTTATTAATTCTGCAGCCTCAATGTTTTTAGAGCATTCTGTAGCCTGAACAAAAGATGACAAAGAGCACAAACTTTGTGATTTGCTACTTTGTGGGCCAAAAGAGTCATGACTGGGCACATGAAGCATAAGTCAAAAAAGCTTTTTAAAAAATATAATAATAATAACAGAGAAGGGACCCAGGTGGCGCTGTGGTTAAACCACTGAGCCTAGGGCTTGCTGATCAGAAGGTCGGCGGTTTGAATCCCTGCGACGGGGTGAGCTCCCGTTGCTCGGTCCCAGCTCCTGCCAACCTAGCAGTTCGAAAGCACGTCAAAATGCAAGTAGATAAATAGGAACCACTACAGTGGGAAGGTAAACGGCGTTTCTATGTGCTGCTCTGGTTTGCCAGAAGCGGCTTTGTCATGCTGGCCACATGACCTGGAAGCTATACGCCAGCTCCCTCGGCCAATAATGCGAGATGAGCGCGCAACCCCAGAGTCGGTCACGACTGGACCTAATGGTCAGGGGTCCCTTTACCTTTAATAATAACAGAACTGTGGGGAATCTGGTTATGATTAAAGGGGGAGTGTGGCTCTTTTCCTGTGGGCCATTTGCTCTCTGAAAACCACACTGACCAAGCTGCTTTTCTCCCTGAGTGCAAAAAGGTGGACAGAAATTGTATCTTGTCCCCGACAGGTGGGAAAGCACCTTGGAGGATGGATTTTGATAAGAAAAATAGCCCTCTGGGGAAAAGGTTAAGCACCCCCTTCCCCCTTCCACTGCTCTAATCAAATTGCAGCCAGATCAAAGGGGGATGAAAGCATAAGGCAGGGACAACTAGAAGCTAGGGGATACCGCAGAGCCAACATGGTGCCACCTGCAAGTATTAACGCTTTCATGTCCGCTGACTTCTTTGGTCTCAGCAACTTGCTGCTGGCAGAAACTATTGGCGTCCTCCTGTATCCTTGGGCATGATAGCTATGTTCAAATATATAAAAGGATGTCATATAGAGGGAGAAAGGTTGCTTTCTGCTGCTCCAGAGAAGCGGACACGGAGCAATGGATTCAAACTACAAGAAAGAAGATTCCACCTAAGCATTAGGAAGAACTTCCTGACAGTAAGAGCTGTTCAGCAGTGGAATTTGCTGCCAAGGAGAGTGGTGGAGTCTCCTTCTTTGGAGGTCTTTAAGCAGAGGCTTGGCAGGCATATGTCAAGAATGCTTTGATGGTGTTTCCTGTTCGGCAGGGGGTTGGACTGGATGGCCCTTGTGGTCTCTTCCAACTCTATGATTCTATGACTTTAGCCTGTCCACCTCCAATATGTTTTCCCTTCCCCGTCTTCAGACTGCCACACACAGCACATCCTGCCAGCTCTGATTCCACCCATTCATCACCTTGAAACCGGTCCATTAGGGGAAATGGGGCATTGCCCCACCAACATCTTGTGTGCCCTCAGCCAGCCTCCACCTGCCTGCCTCCTTACTTGCAACCTGTCCAGGGAGTGGAAGCGTTAGGGCTAAGTCCTGAGAAGGAAGTCACAGACACTTGACGGCTGAACCGTTGGAAAAGTCACAACCATGCATAGGCTATTCAGTATTGCCAATGGCTGAGCAGCAGAAACGCAATTCAGGTGTTGCAGCAATGAAGGTGCAACACAAGTAGAAAAGACCACCTAGCCCCACCAAGTCACCACATGATGTGAGACGGCTGTCCTGTGTGCTAGGGTAATGGTTGTGGAGGTTCCTTGTGCAGTTAAGAATCTGGATAGTTCAAGCTGGACTGAATTATGCAATGGCAAGTGCAAGGCTAAAGTGTCAAATGTTCCTGCGCAAGGTTCCTACTTGGAGTGTCCTTAACAACTGAAGGAGGGCTGAAGCATGGCCCTGTTTGTGAGAAGATGGGGAGGAGATTGGCTTAGCATGCCTCAGGGTGTTCCATGGTCAGGGCTGTCTTAAGCATATCCGGCGCCGGGTGCAAAGATCCCAGTTCCAGGCACACAGGAGGGCAGAGCTGGCTGGCCGCCTCAGAGTCTCGCTGTCTCGGTCTCTCCCGAACTCGTGGCACAGAGCTGCCTGCAGAAGAACCCACCGCAGTGCTCCGACTGATGGGTGTGCTCTTCCCCAGACTCATCTTTTGGGACCTTGAGAGCCTGGCGCTCGGGTGCCCCGCACCCCTAGCGCCTATGGGTAAGATGGCCCTTCCCATGGTTTGGAAGCACTCTGCTCCATTTAAATGCAGGGTGCGTTGCACCCTCTCACCATTATCCGCCGGTAGCCTTTGCTGTTCTTGACAACTACCAACGGGCGATCAGAAGTATGGGAACAAAAATGGAAAGAGTCTGGCAACAGATGTATTTTCTTTTCTCCCCCCCCAACCCCCAATTCTCATCACATGTGTTACAAAGAATGCCTCTTTGTGCTCTCAGAGGAACCGGGACATTTGCATATTAATTTAATTGTGTGTGTTCATGCAAAACTCTTTGACTCACAGCAAACTAGCCACAGTTATTAAAATTAATTTGCAAAGGATGGAGCCGTTGTTTTCCGGCAGGGGAGGTGTCTCACTTCTTTTACTCACACGCATACTGAGTCCATGCTATTTTTTGCTGCAAACAGTTGACAGCACAGACTCTGCTGAAGAAGCCAAGCTAACAGGCTTTTAAAAAGTATGTGGCTGCTTCTCCATCCGAGCCAAAAGAAGGGGAAACTTTGTTTGGTCCGTTTGTCATGGGGGTGTGTGAAAATGTATGACTATTCAGAATGAAGACTGGATGTGCTGCCTTCTTGATGTTGTCGCATAGATGGATCTTAATGCCTGATGAGATAACATCAACACATTCTCTGTATGATCCCTAATTGTCTGGGATCAGAAAGCGGTCTCTATTTAAAAGCAAAAATCCAAGCTCAAAGATCCCCTTCACTTGAAGAGACGTGCGAGAACACATACAAATGCACTCATGCTTCCAGAAGCCTGGCTAACACTAGTATTTGTCAGTGTAAGTCCATGGAGACCGAGACCTCTAAAATAGTTTATATTGCTTATAATGAACTTTTAGAAGCCATTGAACATACAGTAGGGTTAATGTACAGAGTGGTCTTGAACTAACTGACGGGGAAGGGCCATAGCTCAGTGGCAGAACATCTGTTTCGGATGTAGAAGGTCCCTGGTCCAGTCCCCAGCATCTCCAGGTAGGACTGGGTGAGGACCCAACTGGAAACCTTGGGAAGCCACTGTGGTTCTGCATTGGCTATTATAAGGTTATTATAAGGTGTCATTCCACGTGGTCTAAACCACTGAGCCTCTTAGTCTTGCCGATTGGAAGGTCGGTGGTTCAAATCCTGCAACGAGGTGAGCTCCCGTTGCTCTGTCCCAGCTTCTGGCAACCTAGCAGTTCAAAAGCACACCAGTGCAGGTAGATAAATAGGTACCGCTGCAGTGGAAAGGTAAATGCCATTTCCATGCACTCTGGTTTCCGTCATGGTCCTCCGTGTGCCAGAAGTGGTTTAGTCATGCTGGCCACATGACCCGGAAAGCTGTCTGTGGACAAACACCAGCTCCCTAGGCCTGGAAGCAAGATGAGCACCACAACCCCAGAGTCACCTTTGACTGGACTTAACCATCCAGGGCTGCTTTACCTTTTACTAAATTAAAGCAAGAATTGTAGCTAGACGTTTGATGAGAGGGAGCAAAGGTCTACTGTGAGGGCATGATTCTGAATTTTGACTTGCGGGATATATTGTTTTCATCTCTCTTCTTCTTTTTACACTCTTTGCCATATCAAACTTTTTAACTGAAAACCAGGATAGAAATGCTAAAAATGAGTGAACAATTAACCAATCTCTGTTGACCACTTGCGTATACACTGCATACCGTTTTATAATTTCTGCTCCATTCCTGCTTCTGTGTAATTGGAAACTTTTTGGGGAGGCAGCGAAAATAATCTCTAGCCCAGATGCTGTGTGTGGATGTGCATATTACATGGTGCTACCGTTGATGTGTGGGCTGTAATTTTCAATAAAAAGAGACATCTGAATGCTATGACATCAAGAACTATTTTATATTTATTAGCAATGTCCGAAGGGACCCAGCGCCTGCTCCCCTCCGGTCCTATCACATTAAACCTGCCTGATCAACAAAAGGAGACTTGAATCAAGAAGTGCTTCCAGAACTTTTCATTATTAATAATGCTTTGCAGCTAAATTGGAAATCTGTTCCTGTAGCCCCGGGGGGTGATTAATTTAGCAGACTAGGAATTTTGATTAAGCAAATGAAATGCCTGACACACGGACTATTTATCAGTTCTTATAATGCTGAAAGGCTCTGATCACTGCAGTGGCCAAATGGGGTTTTGGCTGGGTGACATCAAGCATAGGCCTGGCTATGGCTCAACTGATAGTCTCAAATGCACAGCAGCAGCAGCATTAATCCATTTATTTGCATTTTTCTATTTAAACACTCCAAATGGCTGTGCTCTTTGCTCACGTGCATACTGTGCCTGTGATTTATGAGGCATGTGGGCAAGGTGAGAATTTGTCAGGTGACTGCAAGCGGAATCCAGTCCCCACAGTTGGAACTGCAGCAAACACTGTAGAGCAGGGGTCAGCAAACTTTTTCAGAAGGGGGCCGGTCCACTGTCCCTCAGAACTTGTGGGGGGCCGGACTATATTTTGGAAAAAAAATATTAACTAATTCCGATGCCCCACAAATAACCCAGAGATGCATTTTAAATAAAAGGACACATTCTACTCATGTAAGAACACCAGGCAGGCCCCACAAATAACCCAGAGATGCATTTTAAACAAAACGACACATTCTACTCATGTAAGAACATGCTGATTCCTGGACTGCCTGCGGGCCGGATTTAGAAGGCGATTGGGCCGCATCCGGCGATTGGGCCGCATCCGGCCCCCGGGCCTTAGTTTGGGGGACCCCTGCTGTAGAGTATTATTGCTTCCATTTTTATGACTCTGTAAGAATCTGCTAACCTTAATAAATAAAGGCCAGGCAACAGCTAGGGCACAGGTGGGGGAGATCCTGCTGCAAACTGCCCCTACTGCATGGTTGTGGAAGCAGCGAAGAAGGTCTGCTTTGCTGCTTCCATTGTGTCCTTGAGGAATTGGCCAGCAGAGCATTTCAGGGCAGTCGGTAGGCTGTTGATGCCTATATGAGTGGATGGAGCCTGGCATACCTCAGAGACCCTCTGTGAGTTGCATGCTGGATACACTTAAAGGACAAAGTTGTTTGTCTCTGTAGCAAGATAGATGCTATGGCTGAGGAAGTTGCACGTGATGTTTCCAATGCTTCATCAAGCCATACTTTGTGGGGTTAGTTTCAGTTTTGGCAGTCTGATGATGTTCCTGTCCATGACTAATTAAAGCTAGCCGGGGGGGCATCTCTGGATGCATTCAAACCCTGAACCCTTCCAGACATGCCTCCCTGGCTGCCTTGAAAGAAGCAGTGTGGCCACTCCTGAAAGAAACCACCCTGGACTACCACCCTGTTGCAAATACCCGCTTTTTTGGCAAAGTATTTGAAGGGGTCCTTCCTGGAGGAAACTGATTATCTAGACCTATTCCAATCTAGGTTGAGATCTGGGTTTGGGACAGAATCTGCCTTAATCACGCTGGTAAATGATCTCTATTGGGAGAGGGATGGGGAGTGCAACTGTGTTCTCACTAGATCTCTCATCAGCTTTTGATACTGTTGACCATAGCGTCCTCCTGGTCTATCTATGGGAGATGGGTATTGGAGAGCACTGTTCTTCAATGATTCTGGTCTTATCTCCAGGGACAATTGGGATGAATGCTTCTCAGCCCCCTGGCTCTTAAGCTGTGGGGTGCTGCACGACAGTATATTGCCTCTGGTGCTATTGCATCTACTTGAAGGTGTTGGGAGTGGTCATTGAGTTTTGAAGCAAGGTGTTATAAGTATGCTGATGATTCAAAGTGTTGGTGCTGACCTTTAAAGCCCTAAACAGCCTCGGTCCAGTATACCTGAAGGAGCGTCTCCTCCCCCATTGTTCTGCCCGGACACTGAGATCCAGCGCTGAGGGCCTTCTGGTGGTTCCCTCGCTACGAGAAGCCAAGTTACAGGGAACCAGGCAGAGGGCCTTCTCGGTAGTGGCACCCGCCCTATGGAATGTCCTCCCACCAGAGGTCAAAGAGAATAACAATTACCAGAGCTTTAGAAGGCATCTCAAGGCAGCCCTGTTTAAGGAAGCTTTTAATGTTTGATGGATTTCTGTATTTTAATATTTTGTTGGAAACCGCCCAGAGTGGCTGGGGGAAACCGGCCAGATGGGCGGAGTATAAATAATAAATTATTATTATTATTATTATTATTATTATTATTATTATTATTATTCCCAACTCTATTTCTCTCTAACATCTGAATAAGGAATGGCTGAGAAAGTCCTGGCTCTCAGGATGCTGCCAGCGACCGGTTGCCCAGGAACGTACGAAGACAAGGAATGTTCTTACCACCCACTTTTTATTCAGTATTTACAGAGAGAGGCTTTAGAACCCAGCCTCTTGGATAATGATGTTGCCCCAAGTCTCCCCTCCATCTCCCCCACTTCCTATTTTCATCATCCTCATCACCTCTTCTATGGGTGCTGAGAAGTGCCCTCTGTCTTTGAGCTCTTTGCTCTCCTACTTTCAAGGCTCACCGGGTTCTGGGAGAGGGAAGGTTTGGATTGCTTTCAAAAGACACTGTGTCCATCAGCTGTCGCTCCCCTGGTGCTTCTTCCTCATCCTCCTCTCCCATTATTTACCAACTTTCCCCCTCATCTGCCTTTGAGCTGTGACCTCCCTCAAACCCCTATTGTAGATCTAAACTACTTCTTCTCTGGAAGGGTCAGGTCTCCACCATTCCTCCTCTGCCCAGCTGAATCCTGGCAAGGTGCAGGTTGTTTGACTAAGTGGTTTTTTGGTCCAGGAAGTTGTTATGTTGCTGACCAGTCATATCGGACTTGAATCAACTCTGGTCCAACAGAAGCTCTTTTAAGCAAAGACCAGGTAAGACCCGAATCAAGCGTCACCTTCTTATACACAGAACATCCTCAACAGAAAGCACTCTTTCCAAATAATGCTCTCACTCTGATTTGGCTTCAGGATGGAAGTCGCCAAAGTGAGCTCAGAATAACGAAGCGCAGCTCCAATCCTGGAATAAAAGAAGATTTTTTTAAAAAAGAAAATTATCAGCAACAGCTGAGTGAAGACAGAAGCGCTAAGCCGAATAAAATTATTGTCTCTGTTTTGCTTTCCATACCAATTGCCAAAATGAACACCCAACTTCTCAGCCTGAGAATGGAATGGAGAGCTTCAGGGTAGCGTTTGACTGAGTCCTTATTTTTAGTTAAAAGTGTAAAATGTGGACTTCAAAACAATTGGCCACCTAATCACAGAAAGCTGCTGCAGCTGTAAAAATTGCAAAGCATCTTCTCACTTGTGTGCAAGTTATCCCACATGCACACACACACACAGAAATATACAACTTGTTGGTTTGTTGGGTAGTTTTTGGCCACAAAGGACAAATGGAGCAGATGGAGTTTAATTTTGGAGAATTTTCAAGGGAGACAGCCACGGGACAGCCCTAAAGTAAGAAAATGTCAAGGAAAATAGAACCAGATCAGAGTGATTGCTTTTCTATTGTGTTAGCATTGTAATATGCAAAAGCTTTAATTGTACATAACTCAGTTGCAATTTTCTGTGCACACTAGAAATATGATATTCTCATATCTTTTGTAGCCTCAGTGAAAAGGGAGAGGGGGCGTTGAAATAGGAAAAGATTTGTGTACAAAATCCTATGGCTGAGGCAGAGTTTAGTATAAATTCTCCCTTGGAAATAGCTCATGTCATTTGTAATATTTAAACAAGCAAGTTCCATAATGATACTATATTTGGCCTTAATTTTCATTTAAAGATATTAAATATTAACCATTCTGGGAGGATGACATGCAATCCATTATATAAATAATTTGTGTGAGTTGTGTGAACCCAATAACCTATACATCTGCTGACATAGATTAGCTTTAATTTACTGCTACAGCTCTTCAATAAAATGGCAATTATTTTCTGGAGGGTTGGGGGAGAGGGATGTTTAAGACAATGAAGTAATTTCCAGTATTTTATTTTTTTTAAGTCGGAGACAAATAAAATAAAAGAATAAGTTGTGTTCTCTTACTGCAAAGGCATAACGAGGGGGAAATAGGTTATGGACGCCCCATGGAATTAAATCTGGAGTTTAAAGAAGAATCAGGGATTCCATGCAGATGAATCAGGGATTTATGGCAGACAACATTATAAGAAAGGGGGCTTCAGAGTGTTTCTTTATTAGGACCAACACACACCATAGCTGCCAAGTTATCCCTTTTTTAAAGGGATTTTCTCTTATGCTGAATAGGCTTCCTCGCGAGAAAAGGGAAAACTTGGCAGCTATGACACACACACACACACACAGAGAGAGAGAGAGAGAGAGAGAGAGAGAGAGAGAGAGAGAGACTGGTGGCAGAGGTGGGCTTGTGGGTGGAGGGAAAATGAAGGGACAGAGTTTATGTTGTATATTTTGTATGTGTTTTCTTTTTCTAAAAATTAATAAAAATTATTTTAAAAAAAGAGAGAAAATATATGTGAAGACAAGGTGGAAGTCCATGTCTGCAGTATATAATTTCAAGACATCCATTTTTTTAGAACCAGGATTGAACTAATCTCAGACCATGAGCTTTCCTTTGCACTCTCTACAGGCAGAATTTCAGGCGAGTGGAGTATATAACCCTCTTCTATTAGCCCTCGCCCTCTTCAGGTGTTCAGTTTGAATGAGTGAAGCGTTATAGGATCATAGAATTATAGCTTATAGGATCATAGCTTATAGGATCATAGAATTGTAAAGTTGGAAGCGACACCGAGGATCATCTAGTCCAACCCCCTACAATGCAGGGGTCTCAACTCACAGTTCCCCATCAAATTCAAAGCCATGCTGGACCCTGCTTAGCTTTGCAAATGTGCTAGCAGTTTTATTACTGTGCCACTAGATTTGTTCAAAGGAATCCCCAATCTGGACCTTGTGTGGATATAAATGCACTTTCCACCCCAACAATAAGTTTTAAAGCTTTGCGGTCTTAAAATTAGGTACATATGAATATCACTAAGAGCAAAATACAAATTAACACATTGCACTCAAGTAGCAGGCAATGTGGTTCAGTCCTTTAAGTTCTTTGATACAATCCAGGAACCTTTCTCTGATCCCAGAGAGAGGCTCCATTATGCTAGAAGCTCCTTCTCCAAACACGCTGAGCTGGCTGTCTCTCTGCTGGCTTCCCACAGCACAGAGATGCTGAGCTTCTCAGGTTTCAACTTCCTGCTGGCACAGGACCTACTTGGGTTCCCAGGATGACTCATAAGATAGCCTAAACCTTCTGAAATGGGGGGGGGGGGCGTTTCCATTTTTCAGCTGGAGTGGAACATATTGCTTAGCTGCAAACTTCCCTCCTCAATAGCATCTGGTTGAATTTACCTCCATGAACTTATATCGTTATGTTAGCCTATCCCCCATCCCTTCTCCACATCAACAACAGCTGCTGGCAAGGGTGAAGAAACATATGTAGGAAAACATTCAAACATGCAGTTCACTGACCTACAGTCTAATAAAAGAACAGACTCAGGAACTCTGTATCAGCTGATGCCTCTTGTATGTTAAAGTTAACACTAGGATCCACACTACTTAAGGATGGCTTTTTGCCCTTGCTCTGCATTTTAGGGACCCAGGTGGCGCTGTGGGTTAAACCACAGAGCCTAGGGCTTGATGATCAGAAGGTCGGTGGTTCGAATCCCTGCAACGGGGTGAGCTCCTGTTGCTCGGTCCCTGCTCCTGCCCACCTAGCAGTTCGAAAGCACATCCAAGTGCAAATAGATAAATAGGGACCGCTCTGGCAGGAAGGTAAACGGTGTTTCCGTGCGCTGCTCTGGTTCGCCAGAAGCGGCTTTGTCATGCTGGCAACATGTCTCGGACGCTGTCTGCAGACAAACGCCGGCTCCCTCGGCCTATAGAGCGAGATGAGCACTGCAACTCCAGAGTCGGACACGACTGGACCTGATGGTCAGGGGCCCCTTTACCTTTACCTTTTACCTGCCTATCAGACTGGTGCATGTTTACATGAGATGAGAATTATAATCTGTGATGGTAATATCTACTATTCATTGAGCCATCTGCTGCGACTGATTTAATGCCAAGAACCACCATAAAGCAAAAGAATGAGGCATTTTTTTTAAAAAAAATCACAAGAAACAGATCCCAAGGAAAAATTAAACATGTCCTTTACAAGGCCCTTTGTAGATCTCCTTCCAGAATGAGAGATCAAGACAAAAGACATTTCTCAAGTTGCCTTTTCTCCCTCATCTTGGAACAAAGTGCTCTCTTTGTTGATTTCCAGCACTTTCTGACTTTGCAAGGGGGGCAAAAGAAGGAATTGTGATGCCTGAGGAATGGTGATGCCTTAGGCAGAAAATTCAAGTGCCAACCCCCACGGTGGTGGTATGAAAATAACCAGAAACTGAATCATTGATCATTTGCTGCTACTGGCTTTCCATCATACTCAAAACCTGCCACATGAGGGAAGGTTCTTACCTTCTGCCTCTCTGCCTAATAGCGGGACTAACTTAGTGGGGTGGCACAGAAAAGCACTTGAGATCAAGGTTTTATTGCAAAGCCTTCCTTTCATGTAAACAACATAATGATTCTCCTTTTAAAAATGCTTACACTTTTCTCTAATCCTTTACAAAGGCTAGCCACCACTTACTCTCTGAAACACCTCTTCCATGTATCAAGCCTGACACTCTATCACCGAGGAACAAGTACATCAGTCCCTACTGCACCAATTCTAATATCATTTTAACAAAAGAAATGAAAAGATAACACTACAGAGGGAACAAGCAGAAAGAGAAACTCGCTTTTTGTGGACTTCCCACAAATTGCTGGCTGGCCACCATTGGAAACTGGGTGACGTGGACTCTTGCTCCCAACCTTCGGGGGCCCTTTCTGTTTTCTTCTTCAGAGGTGGTGATTAGGTATGTTTTGACCCTGCGTTTAGACCCCTCCGCTCTTCAGGGGATGAGGCCAGGGACTCCAAGTGGGATAAGGGAATGGCCCTCAAGTCCAGCCCCACAGGGGAACCAGAGGCACTGGTGCAAGAGCTGCCCATTTGGCTAGTGCCTCTCCAGGTTGAAGGCATTTCCCTGCCCTCCTTTGACTCTGAGGACCCCTGCTGTCATGAATGAGCCAGCCACCAGGGAAGGTTTGCAGCCAGCCCCCAGGGAAGGTTTACAACCAGATCCCAGGGAAGGGTTGCAACAAGCTGAAGAAAGCTTCCAGGAACAGAAAGGGTTAACTGCCAGGCAGGATGAGCATTAGCGAGTGCCAACTGCCCGGCCCCTTGGAATGGCAGTTGATAAGAAAATGGCTGAGGGCAAACAGAGAAGGAAGCAGTTTGTCAGAACAGGAAGTTCAAGATCTTCTGTAACCGGAAGGGAAGCTCAGAAGGGTCATCATGATTTATGAGGCTGGGGGCATGTTAGAGCTATCCAGAGAACTCTGTTTGTTTTTGCAATAAATCTTCCTTTTTAATTAACCACCCTTGCTGTGTTATCAAGTCGGAAACCGGGACTCCCTGATACCTGCTCAGAATCCCCGGTGAAGCTCCCTTGTTCCATCTGAACTGATGGATGAAGAGGCTCATCTCATAGAAGGCCATGCTAGTGACTGAGACTGAGCTTTGGCTCCTATTTAGGACTCCGTCTGAGACTGACTGCTGTTGGGGGGGGGGGAACATTTGGGCTGTACTTTTATGGAGTCTCCAGCTCTAGCCCAGAGGTAGTCACTGATGCCTCACCTTGCCTCTCTGCGGCTGAGGTTGTCATTGAAGCAGAATGAGATTGGGGGCTTAACCAGCCCTCAGGGTCTACATTTTGTGCTCTTTCAAATTGGTATCAAATTCAACTCACTGACAACACTTGCGCACACTGCTTGACGTGCTGTGTGGTGCGCATACCGCACATCTTGCGTGCATGATGCAAGCATGTCGCACGGCATGTGCACAGTTTCTGTGAAATATTGAGGGAGCCTTCCTTGACAATTTTTGGGGAGCCCTGCCCCCCCTGGCAACCCTGGCTGGCATGTTCGTCAGCGTATCATCGCTCTGCATTGCGGGTTTTGATTTTACTAGAATGCAGGAGCTGTTTTTTAAAAAAAATTTCTATACTGATGTTGTCAAAAAGGTACAACTGAGTTCGGAAACATCAAAGAGTACAATAAACTCCAGCCCTCAAGTCAGGGGCACACGCTCTTAACATTTACAGCTTGTGCGATACTATTACATTCTCGCTATTCAGATGAATGCCTAGTCAACTCTTGCCTCAGGAACACAAATATTGAAATCAATTCCTCCAGCCATCAGGCCCCAGACAAAATCGTCTTTCCTGCTCTACATTTGGCGATTTCCCTTTATGTTTTGCACCACATGCGCGTAGCATTTTGAAAGCAGCTGTTACACTCCATTAGAGGACACATTTGTTAAAACCCGCGTATAAAAGGATTTGTGATAGAAGCACAACTTTGATATGTTTAATAGCATATAAAGCCGCCGCCAACCTTTTTCAATGGGAGAATGCTTTATGTGCATTAGCTGTAATGTAATAATGCCTCTCTGTACAGTACTTTGCAATTGGCCATTAGCAGATTTCCCTCCTTTATTTTATTAGTTGTTGGGGGTTTGGTTTGGTTATATATATAATCCAAACGCATTAACTTCTTTCCAGGTTTGGGGATGCTTAAATTAGCAAAGTGGATGTCATTATGACAGGTGAGATGGAATGTATATTGCAGGGACTCCCCCCTCCACACACACCTAGGGAGTCTCTTTCTTTGGATGCTAAGCTTCCTGATTAAGGGGTGCTTAGCATGTTTGTGGCTGCCATAATCTTCTCCCCAGGAATAATAATAATAATAATAATAATAATAATAATAATAATAATAATTTATTATTTATACCCCGCCCATCTGGCTGGGTTTCCCCAGCCACTCTGGGAGGCTTCCAACAGAAAAATAAAGCACAATAATATATTAAACATTAAAAGCCTCCCTGAACAGGGGTGCCTTCAGATGTCTTCTAAAAGTCTGGTAGTTGTTTTCCTCTTTGACATCTGTTGGGAGGGCGTTCCTCAGGGCTGGCGCCACCACCGAGAAGGCCCTCTGCCTAGTTCCCTGCAACTTGGCTTCTCGCAACGAGGGAACCGCCAGAAGGCCCTCGGTGCTGGACCTCAGCTTCTGGGCAGAATGATGGAGGTGGATGCTGCTTTCCTTTCTCCCAAATGGCAGACATTCAGCAACATAGAAGAAATAAAGGAGTGTGCAAAGAAGGAACTAAGGAGTTGAGGATGAAACTTGCCCCAGTGACCAAATGGCCTTGGGTCACTCCCATCTGAATTGTGTGCCACGGAACCCCACAGTTCCCCTTCATTGGCAGAAATGCACCATTAACTTGGTCTGGAGTGGGGCTGAGAGACCATGGCCCCCAAATGGTAGACTCCACCTCCCCTCAGCCTTAGTCAGGGATGACTAGACTGGGAGGGGCTGCTGAGACAATATAACACTGGTCCTGAAAGATCTACATTGGCTCCCAGTACATTTCCGAGCACAATTCAAAGTGTTGGTGCTGACCTTTAAAGCCCTAAACGGCCTCGGCCCAGTATACCTGAAGGAGCGTCTCCAGCCCCATCGTTCAGCCCAGACACTGAGGTCCAGCTCCGAGGGCCTTCTGGTGGTTCCCTCACTGTGAGAAGTGAAGTTACAGGGAACCAGGCAGAGGGCCTTCTCGGTGGTGGCGCCCTCCCTGTGGAACGCCCTCCCTTCTGATGTCAAGGAAATAAACAGCTATCCGACTTTTAGAAGACATCTGAAGGCAGCCCTGTTTAGGGAAGTTTTTAATGTTTGATATTTTATTGTATTTTTAATATTCTCTTGGAAGCCATCCAAAGTGGCTGGGGAAGCCCAGCCAGATGGGTGAGGTATAAATTATTATTATTATTATTATTATTATTATTATTATTATTATTCCCATTAAAGGGTTGCATGTGTAGAAGGAACACAGAGCTCTGGTGCTTATCTTACACTATCGATTCTCCACATCACCTGGAAGTCTAAGAATGTAGTTTTCTCCACAATAAACATCAATGCCTGTAATTTTTGCCATGATTTTTATTAAATCTTCCAAATTATTACATAACTCCATCATACACATTTTCTTCTTGTCCCTCCTTCCCTGATGTGTGTTTTTTTAAAAAAGATTCCCCTTAATAGCTGCATTAAAGACATCCACATTTGTTTTCTAAGCCCCCAAAATCCATTCTCTACATTCTTCCATTGCTCATATCTCAAATCCTGCACATTATTTCATATAAGAATGATAATTCGATAGATAGTCCACCAATGACCTCCAATGATGAAAAGATCATCATCTTGTCCTCTTATTTTAGCAATCAGTTTCACAATTTCTGCATAGTCCATCAGTTTTATAAGCCATTCTCCCTTAATTAGAGTCTCTTTCTCTTTCCATTTCTGTGCATATAAAGTCTAGTCACCATACATGATATTGGGGTCCTGGAGTTGTGGCCCTGCTTCCTTTTCATCATGTAGATACCCTTCCCTTGAGTAACAAATGAAAGGG
The DNA here is from genome assembly GCF_963506605.1 of Zootoca vivipara. Lineage (NCBI taxonomy): Eukaryota > Metazoa > Chordata > Lepidosauria > Squamata > Lacertidae > Zootoca > Zootoca vivipara. The sequence continues at coordinate 7,831,472 of NC_083288.1, forward strand.
GCTAGGATTCTATCACCTTAAGACAGGCATAGACAAACTCCGGCCCTCCAGATGTTTGGGACTACAATTCCCATCATCCCTGACCACTGGTCCTGTTAGCTAGGGATCATGGGAATTGTAGTCCCAAACATCTGGAGTTTGCCTATGTCTGCCTTTAGATATCCTTAACAGATAAATCTGTTGCACCAAGTCACGCCATTGTTTTAATACTTGCCTTAATACTACATTTATCTTATAATGTGAACAATCATGGGAGCAAAGGTGCTATATAAACTGAAACTGATAAAATTATCAGCTTTGATGTGGCTGCCAAATGTATTGTCCAACTCAAATGTTTGTATAGTTGAAAGCAAGTACCACACAGCTCACTGGAGTTTCTTCTCAAGCATACCGGTAAGTGCCTAGGGTTGCAGCCTAGTTATATGTACTAAGAGGATGATATTATCATTATCAATGAAAAGATCCTGCTTCTTGCCCTCACACAATAGGACATCCCCTCCTCCAACAGGCTCCTAATGTGTAATCTTTCTTTTATGTCGAGGAATAACAATTTCCTATTTGATGAGCTGCAAGATGACTTCTACATTTCTTCAAGGCTTTGTTAATCCTCTTTATTAGATTGCATCCTTGTTCTAGTTTAGAATGGCTTTTGTAAGGAACAATCTCAAAGTGCCATCTTTGCAAACGAACTGCAATTCAGTCTAATGATCTTTTGCTATGGATGGGCCTTTTTCAGATTTTAATAATGGCCCTTTTTCTTTGGTATGATAGTCGTTCTGTCTATTCTAATTTGAACTATTTTCATGCCGTTAGAAAGAAATAGCCTAATTAAGGACAGCAGTTTTCAAAAGAGCCAACATTGTTTTATAAGCTAGCTGAGTGTTAATTAGACATGTGCTTTACTCCTTGATCAGCAAATAATTTAGGGAAGTCAGCCAAGGAGTCTGTGTATGTGTGTATTGGGGAGGTGTGTTGCCTCCTGGCTGAATTTTAAGTAAAAGAAAGAGTGTGGGGAGTCTGGGTCATTCAGAACTAATTATCTGAATATTATATGCTGCTGCAATGGAGGTGCAGATTAAATCAGACATCCACAGAGCATCACTTACTCAAAAGTGATGCTGAGTTCACTGGGACACTTAGGCAAATGTATACAGGATTGCAGTTTTAAGTCAAAGGTGCAAGGATGCATCCAATTCCAACAGAGAAAGATGAGACTTCCTGAGTAGCTTTCCTTCTCCTCCCCTGACGCTTTGCCCCAGGTCATAAAGGTAAAGGACCCCTGACAGTTAAGTCCAGTCACAGATGACTCTGGGGGTGCAGCGCTCATCTCGCTTTACTGGCCGAGGGAGCTGGCGTTTGTCCGCAGACTGTTTTTCTGGGTTATGTGGCCAGTATGACTAAGCCGCTTCTGGAGAACCCAAATCAGCACACAGAAACGCCGTTTACCTTCCCGCCAGAGTGGTACCTATTTATTTACTTGCACTTTGATGTGCTTTCAAACTGCTAGGTTGGCAGGAGCTGGGACCGAACAACGGGAGCTCACCCCGTCGTGGGGATTTGAACCGCCAACCTCCTGATCAGCCAAGCCCTAGGCTCAGTGGTTTAACCCACAGCACCACCAGTTAAAGAAAAAATGTATGAATTTGTTTTAGCTTTAACACTAATAGTGCCAGAGACACATGAGCATGCAAGGATCCTGTTATCTACAAGTCCTACAATATTACATAATATTTGAATGTGTGTTTACATTTAACTTAGCTGGGCTTTATTTGCATTGAATTTAAAGTAGTTATATTTGAATGACAACATTCCAAGACTTGGTTTCATTGGCCCAATTTGTTCTATGAAGACAGGAACAGCTGTGGACACTTTTACTGTTTCTCTCTCTCTCTCTCTCTCTCTCTCTCTCTCTCTCTCTCTCTCTCTCTCTCTCTCTCTCTCTCTCTCTGTTTAAAGCTACACATTAATATTTATTTTGGTTACTTTAACATGCTCTTCAGCTTGTGAAGGAAAACTTTGTTCTGACATCAACCAGAAGGCCTCGACCTCCACAGAAGTCTGGTTGACAAGGGCATGGCTGTTTGAAGATGCATAACCTAACAGCTACCGGTAGTAATGCCACATTTGCAGGTTTTATCCCCCTATGGCAGGCATGTCCAACTCTCTGGAAACTGTGATCTACTCCTGGTATAATGAATAATAACACTGGCAGTGATCTACCCATTGTCATTGCCCAGAGTTTTTGAGCTTTTTCTTAGGAGGAGAGACCAGAGTTGTTGAGCTTTTTTGTGGGGGAGGATGGACTGGTGGTCATCATCATGAGCATGAAGAGATTTTTACTAAGGAGACTGACGTGGTGAAAGATAACTGCTGAAGCCATAAATATAATCCAAGTCACAGGGCATGTTGCTCCCAGGCTGTTCTGCTGATCTCGCCATACTTCTTAGCTGACATTGCATGGATGACCTCAGCATTGCAGGGTAGCATGGAGAGAGGCCTGCGTCTCTGTAGACTTTGCAGACGATGTGTTCCTTGGAGGCCAGATCTGCTCGCTCCTGTGGGTCCTGCTGCCTGAGGCAGTAGCCTCATCTTGCCTCATGGATGGGCCGGCCCTAGGGACACCTCTAAGCAAGAATTAACATGGCTAGCTCCATGCTGAACACAAGGTCCTGCTGAGGCATTTAACAAAGGTTTCAAGGGAAAGCAGTTCCAGGAGAGTGTGTTAGTTCTTGCCCTGGACTGATTTGGTTTCACTTCCCTTTCCACACCAGTTTGTTTTAAACTGATTTAATATTGTAAAAAATTAATATTGTAAAATATTAAGACACTGCTTAAAGAAGCAGCAAGGTCATTTCCCATTATATACATAGCTGCCAAGTTTTTTCCCTTTTCTCGCGAGGAAGCCTATTCAGCATAAGGGAAAATCCCTTAAAATAAGGGATAACTTGGCAGCTATGATTATTTATATATATATATATATATATATATATATATATATATATATATATATATATATAGCTTTACCTTACCTGCCCTCTCTGGAAACTAGTGCAATATGGCTGGCCTAATACTTGAGTCCGACATTTTTTAAAGCTGCACACTGCTCTGTGCCTGTATTTACAAACCAAAAGTTGGTCTCCTCTTGTGGATTCCTCCCAGAGTTTTTGCTTTTTAAAAAACAGATACATCTGCTTATTATTATTATCTGTGAATGCAAACTTTCTCTTTACAGAACACTTGACTCACAGAGCCCTTCCGGCATGATGACAGAACTCCACAGTTTATTGCTTTTTGGAATATTGCAGAAAGAATGCAACCAACCCAGAAAAGAAGGTTTCTGTATAGTATGTTCCATTTACAAGCCTTGTTACGAATTCTATATTGGTAAACCAATTCCATAGCATCTTCTTTTCTGTTGTCAGATTCTTTTGCTACTATAAATACTTTTTGTGTCCATTTACTGTCAGCTTCCTGTGTTGTGTTGGTGGCTGTCACCAGAGTCCGTGCTCCTAGGTGTTCTCCTTATTTGGACAAGGCTTCCATTTTCTTGCATATGCTTCCATATCTTTTATATACCCCTTGACTCTGCTCATTAACTATTTGATCTTGTCTTCGGCTTTCATCAGCCCCAACCATTATGACCAATGGCCAGGTTGACGAGAACTGGAGAGCAATAATATCTGAAAAGTGACAGATTCCCTGATCTTAGCATACCTGCCAAGTTGCTGTCAGAGAAATAAGGGACCGGGCCAGAAGTAGCAGGCTGGAAGTAGCGCTGCCGCCATTTTGGAACTGGGCGGAGCATGCTCAGAAGTGACTTTTGATGCTGCTTTGCCCAGTTCCAAAATGGCCGCCGCGCCAGAAGTCGCACTGCAGCCATTTTGGAACTGGGCAGAGCAGCATCAAAAGTCGCTTCTAAGCATGCTCCGCCCAGTTCCAAAATGGCCACCGCGCCAGAATAAACCGGGGGGAAACAAAAAAATCTGTTTTTTCAGCTAGGAACAGCTGGAAAACGGGGATTTCCCGGGGAATACGGGAGACTTGGCAGCTATGGATCTTAGACATATTGACACCTTTTCAATCTGTTGTGTCAGTATGTCCGGAGTGAGGAATTAACTTTTTATCGTGAAAAGTATGCTTGCAAGTTAGGAAAATGCATGTACACCAGCCCTACCTCTGTCAGCTACTACTAGGTGTCCACCTGATGAGGCAGTTGCAGCAACAGAGAATCCCCAATCCTGACCCTCAGCTTAAGTATCTGCTCCTCTTGCTGCAATGTTTCTTCTGGTACTGGGAGACAGTGGACACCTCTCTGCCTCCTTGTGTTCTTCACTTTCCAATCCTGCATCTTCTCCTGCCTATGACTCTCGTCTCCTGGCTGTTACAAGCTCCCCCAGTTCATGGACCCCTTCTTCCAAGTCTGTCTCCAACCCCTCCTTCTTGAAGCGACCACTCAGTAGTATATTGCACCCAATCCCTGGTGCCCAGCCAGTCCCTGACAGTGATGTATGTTCTAGCTGAGCATCTATAGTTTTAAGAAACCTTCAAGCATTTGGAGAGATTTGAACACCTTGATTCTCCTTTTCAAATTGCCCCATCCTTTTTGCAAAGTTTCCCTTTTGAAATTAGCTTTTTTCGGCTACTTTCCACAGGTAAAGGGGCCCCTGACCATCAGGTCCAGTTGTGTCCGACTCTGGGGTTGTGGCGCTCATCTCGCTCTATAGGCTGAGGGAACCAGTGTTTGTCCGCAGACAGCTTCTGGGTCATGTGGCCAGCATGACAAGCCTGCTTCTGGCGAAGCAGAGCAGTGCACGGATTACCTACCCGCCAGAGTGGTCCCTATTTATCTACTTGCACTTTGATGTGCTTTCGAACTGCTAGGTGGGCAGGAGCTGGGACCGAGCAACGGGAGCTCACCCCGTTGCAGGGATTCGAACCGCCAACCTTCTGATCAGCAAGCCCTAGACTCTGTGGTTTAACCCACAGCACCACAGACACATATGCTAAATTCCATAGCTCAGTAGTCAATGTTCCAGCCATGCCCACCCCATGCTTAGTCCTTGTGGTTGGAAACTTACAGGCACATAGATCTGCCACAAGGTCCATACTGAGTTGATCCAGCAGTTGGGCCATGCTAAGTAAACCAAGGATGCCAAACAGCCGTCCTATGGGAGGGGAAGGGAATCAGTTATTCAAGGCCACCCCTCTTGTGGATATTACAGCAAAGTTATTAATCATTACAGGACTTCATAACATTTTGACAGACAGATAGCAAGTGCCGAGATCTAATAAAATGTATTGTTGCTGTTTGCAATTTGCATTATTAAATCTGATCCCAAAAAAAGAAATAATATTGTCGCAGAAGATCATATATTCCTTGAGGCAAATCAAAATCTGATGCGGAGAGAAATATTTGCTGGGTTACTTTAATGAAGGAAAACACCACCACATGCTACTTACTGTGTGTCATTTTGTATAAATGCAGACACTCGTTAGCAATATGATTGCTAAAAATGAAAATGAAAATAATTACCATTGTACTGTAAGTTAATTACATGGCAAATTCTTAATGAGTGTCTGGAGATGAGCGCTGCACCCCAGAGTCGAATTCAACTGGACTTAACAGTTCAAGAGTCCTTTACCTTTACCTTAGCTCCTACATACAGGTAACGTGCCCAGGCATTTGAAAACAAAAGTTGCAAAAGTACTAAAATACTAACAAAAACTAAGATGCAGAGCTGCCTCTAAAAGGCTTGTGACCCAGCCCTCCCGGAAGCCCGGTAACATGCCGAAGCCTCTTGCCGTTTTCACATTTTTCATTTTCTGGTTTTTTGGGGGGTGTATGTCCTTTAACATCCACCCATACTTATTGTGTAGCAGCATTTGCACAAAAACACCTAATAGAGAGTACCTGATCTCAGGTGAAACCACCATGGGAAATATGGCAGGAAGGGCAACAGAAGATGATGGGAAATGGAGTCTTTGGGGCTGTTGGAGATTCCAAGGACTACAAAATGAAACAGAAGCAGAAAATAAAATGAAAGGCACAAATAGAGGATGGGTGGCACCTGGCTTGAGAGCAGTACATGTGAAAAGGATCTAGGAGTCTTGGTAGACCACAAACTTGACATGAGTCAACAGTGTGATGTAGCAGCTAAAAAAGCCAATGCAATTCTGGGCTGCATCAATAGGAGTATAGCATCTAGATCAAGGGAAGTAATAGTACCACTGTATTCTGCTCTGGCCAGACCTCACCTGGAGTACTGTGTCCAGTTCTGGGCACCACAGTTCAAGAAGAATACTGACAAGCTGGAACGTGTCCAGAGGAGGGCAACCAAAATGGTCAAAGGCCTGGAAACGATGCCTTATGAGGAACGGCTTAGAGAGCTGGGCATGTTTAGCCTGGGGAAGAGAAGGTTAAGGGGTGATATGATAGCCATGTTCAAATATATAAAAGGATGTCATATAGAAGAGGGTGAAAGGTTGTTTTCTGCTGCTCCAGAGAAGCGGACATGGAGCAATGGATTCAAACTGCAAGAAAGAAGATTCCACCCGAACATTAGGAAGAACTTCCTAACAGTAAGAGCTGTTCGGCAGTGGAATTTGCTGCCAAGGAGTGTGGTGGCGTCTCCTTCTTTGGAGGTCTTTAAGCAGAGGCTTGACAGCCATCTGTCAGGATTGCTTTGATGGTGTTTCCTGCTTGGCCGGGGGTTGGACTGGATGGCCCTTGTTGTCTCTTCTAACTCTATGATGCTATGATTCTATGAAAAGAATCAGCTCTTGAGCACCTTAGAGAAAGGCAGGAATAGCAAGGCTTTGAAGTTTCCCTCACTGGGTAGCACAGTCTGTAGAGCACGGTGGAGTTTCATCTTTGTTTTGGAGCTTCCTCGGGATCTCTCCTGCTAACCCTATTCTTCATTGGAGTCCTCCATCCTCTGGACTCCAAGTGTTTCCCTTCCTTTGCTCTCTTGATGCCACGAACAATGAACATTTCTCGTTACAATACAGTGGTACCTCGGGTTACAAATGCTTCAGGTTACAAACGCTTCAGATTACAAACTCTGCTAACCCAGTAATAGTACCTCAGGTTAAGAACTTTGCTTCAGGATGAGAACAGCGGCGGAAGCGGGAGGCCCCATTAGCCTCCCTGCTGTGGTGCTTCAGGTTAAGAACAGTTTCAGGTTAAGAAAGGACCTCCGGAACAAATTAAGTTCTTAACCAGAGGTGCCACCGTATTCCTGAGTGCCAAACAGGGTAATCAAGGTAGGAATGACAACCAATTAAGAAAGCAAGACATGTAGGTCTACTGGAATACACACAATGGGAAGATGAGAGGAGGACTCCCCTGGCGAGCGCCTGAGAGCCCCAATCCTGCCACTCACCACCTGGCCTACGGCGGGGCCTGACAGGCTCCACAAAGGTCCGCTGCCACCGCTGCTGGGCAGAGAGGGCTCTGTTTTTGTTTTAATTGCTGTTATTTTTTTACCTGTGTCAATTTAAACTGTGATATTAATGTTGTGTGAGGGACCCAGATGGCTCTGTGGGTTAAACCACTGAGCCTAGGGCTTGCTGATCAGAAGGTCAGTGGTTCGAATCCCTGTGGCAGGGTGAGCTCCCGTTGCTCGGTCCCAGCTCCTGCCAACCTAGCAGTTCGAAAGCACATCAAAGTGCAAGTAGATAAATAGGGACCGCTACAGCGGGAAGGTAAACGGCGTTTCCATGTGCTGCTCTGGTTTGCCAGAAGCGGTTTTGTCATGCTGGCCACATGACCTGGAAACTATACGCCGGCTCCCTCGGCCAATAATGTGAGATGAGCGTGCAACCCCAGAGTCGGTCACGACTGGACCTAATGGTCAGGGGTCCCTTTACATTTACCTTTTATTAATGCTGTATTCTTAGTTTTAGATTTTGATTTATGTGGAAATTCTTTTCCATTTGGTTGTGTATTTTTTGATGTGGTTTTTTATGACTTTTATAATTATGTAAATCTTGTCATGTTTTAAGCCTCTTTGAGCATTGTTTTTAACTGTGGCATACAAATAAAATGATGACGATGATGATGACGACGACGACCAAGCTGAGCTGAATGTTGCACCAGCAAAGTTGCCACAAGATGTGACCACCTCTATAAGTGACGCTGTGCCTTCAGAATAATGCCCCCCCCTCACCTCCCTAGCAACAGAAAGTGTTTTTTCCCCCATCTTTTATCTATCTAGCCACTGCGATAACCTCTTATTGGATATTTCATGTTGTTGTGCTGATAAAGACCTTATGGGGGGAAGACTGTGGAGTAAACATGGTTTCGGAGAGCATCTGCTTAGAAACAGCATCCTGGGCAGAGAATCTGGGATTAAACTGGTCAACATGTGGTTGAAACTGCAAAGCAGAGAGACTCCGATGTTGGGGCAGGTGCAGTCTTTGGTAATATGGCTCCCTGGACAAGGACAAAAATTGGCAGCTCCCTCACCCCAATATTTCTTATTTTCACAATAATTCCTTTTGGTGCAGTTGCTTTTTCTATGGCTCTTCTCAGTAGGTACCAGTATAAATAGAGGCATTATTATTATTATTATTATTATTATTATTATTATTATTGAACCCCCTTGGCTTGGCGCCCTCTGCCCTAAATCTGGTGGTGGTTTGGGAAGGTTCTTGCCAGGAATAGCAATCTTGATGTAGACAATTCTGCTTCCACCAGTTCTGGGGTTGCAGAAAGCAATGGAAATCTGAAATGTTTCTATTGAAATAATAATAATAATAATAATAATAATAATAATAATAATAATTTATTTCTTCATACCCTGCCCATCTGGCTGGCTTTCCCCAGCCACACTGGGTGGCTTCCAACAAAATATTAAAATACAATAGTCCTTCAGATATTAAAAGCTTAGTTGTTTTTTTCCTTTGACATCTGGTGAGAGGGTGTTCCACAGGGCGGGCGCCACAGGGCAGATGGAGGGCGGTGGTGTAGTGGTTAAGAGCGGTAGACTCGTAATCAGGTGAACCGGGTTCACGTCTCCTCTCCTCCACATGCAGCTGCTGGATGACCTTGGGCTAGTCACACTTCTCTGAAGTCTCTCAGCTCCACTCACCTCACAGAGTGTTTGTTGTGGGAGAGGAAAGGAAAGGAGAATGTTAGCCACTTTGAAACTCCTTCGGGCAGTGATAAAGAGGGATTTCAAATCCAAACTCCTCCTCCTCCTCCTCCTCCTCCTCCTCCTCCTCCTCCTCCTCCTCCTCCTCTTCTTCATCTCAGGGTTGTGGGTTCAAGTCCCACAATGGGCAAAAGATTCATGCATTGCAGGGGGTTGGATAAGATGGTGTTCATGGCCCCTTGCAACTCCACAGTTCTATGATTCTATGCTAGTAGCTCCCCAATGTATTCTCTAATACAGTCTTTGTTCCCTTCGTTCCCCGCTGTCATCAATTTGAATGATATGTGAGGGGATGGGGTGCAGTTTGGGCAGCCTGTGAAGGGAGTGGGGATGGGCAGGCTTTAAGGTGGATGTTGAGCAAGGTGTAAATGGAGGGGCCTGGTCACGGGTGTCGCTATGGTCTAAACCACTGAGCCTCTTAGGCTTGGCAATTGGGAGGTCGGCAGTTCGAATTCCCACGACGGGGTGAGTTCCCATTGCTCTGTCCCAGCTCCTGCCAAACCTAGCAGTTCAAAAGTGTGCCAGTGCAAGTAGATCAATAGGTACCACTGTGGCGGGAAGATGAACTGCATTTCCGTGCGCTCTGGCTTCTGTCATGGTGTTCCGTTGCACCAGAAACGGTTTAGTCCTGCTGGCCACATGACCTGGAAAGCTGTCTGTGGACAAACGTCGGCTCCCTTGGCTTGAAAGTGAGATGAGTGCCGCAACCCAATAGTTGCCTTTGACTGGACTTAACCGTCCAGGGGTCCTTTTTTACCTTTTTAAAGGGACGTGCATTGATATGGTTGTCAGGTAAGCAGGGGGGGCCATTGCCTCTAATATAAACAAATTAAAGTAAAATTAAATTCAACGAGAAACTGATCAGAAGTCCACCATCTCATGGTATCTTCCATTCTGGGGCATCTTTCTTTCTTTCTTTCTTTCTTTCTTTCTTTCTTTCTTTCTTTCTTTCTTTCTTTCTTTCTTTCTTTCTTTCTTTTGCAAGCCCAGAAAATATTTTGTAACATTTCAGAAGGGTGCTCTGCAGTTAGGTTACAATCCTGTGCCTACTTGCCGGGAAGCAAATCCCTGCCAAGATGGTGAGATTTACTTACACCAGGGCCGGCTCTAGGTAGAGTCCCGGTGGCGCAGGGCGCCAGGGCGCCGGGCTGGTAGGCGGGGCGCTGCGCAGCGAAGCCGCACGGAAACCATGCTGCACGCTGCGAGGGCGGGGGCGCCAGAGCGATCTCCACCCCCCAGCGCCAGGGCGCCCAACCTGCTCGAGACTGCCCTGACTTACACATTGCACTGTGGCTTGGATGTCTATATAGCTACTACTATACAGTATGAAGAAAAATTAATATGGATATTTCTGTCACAAATGCTCTCCCTTTTTTGGACTATACATTATGAGAGAGAGAGAGAGAGAGAGAGAGAGAGAGAGAGAGAGAGAGAGAGAGAGAGAGAGAGAGAGAGAGAGAGGTGTAAGGCTTTTTACGGACAATTACAATTGTTATCTGAAATGGCTTCTTTAAACTTCACACACACCTCCCTTCACTTTGCAACTAAGAGGAGAATTTCTAGTGGTCAAAAATGTTTCATGTCTGGAATAGAATGCTAGAGGCAATACTGAACGATGAAAACAGCTATGAGAAGGCAAAGTTGAATATGTGTCCCTCAAGTAAGAAAAAAAAGGTGCTAAAAACCAACATGTTTGTTTCTATAACACTTCACCATAAAACTGAAAATAGACAAGCCCAAGAATATTCATAGTGGGCCTCTGTGGAGCTGTGGGCATCATGGCTGGTTTGATTATATAAAGGGTGTTAAGAATTGCTGCAATGGAATCCCTGATCTGGACCTTGTGCAGAGTGGAAATGCAGGCTCTCCAACACAAGAATGAGTTTCAAAGATGGAAACCGTCTTAGAATAGTTTCAAACAAACATTATAAGATACAAAGTAACCAATTGCTCTTTAACAAGCAATGCAATCTCATCTTCTTCAAGTCCTTAAAACAGTTCAATAAACTTTCCCCTCTCGAGCCCTAGAAAGGTAGAGATCTTAAGTAACTTGCTTGTTCATCATCACAGAGCTTAGTGTCTACTGCTGCTGCTGCTGCTGAGATGTGTTATCAATCAACCTTACTGGAACGAAAACATCCGACCTTTTCTGCCGCGTTTGCCAGAGTGAAACCTCCTGCTTAATGCAACTCTCTCTGCTTTGCCTTTTAAACTCAATGCAAACAAATATTACGTTTAATGAATATTAAACTGTATATCCTTAATTAAGGGATGCATCTTTCATGAATAATTGAGGCCTTTGAGCTTGTTCCATTGCAGTTACTGGGCACATCATTTACCCACAGTATTTATATCTTTCACAGGCCAATGGTTTCTCTCCACTGATTATCTATATTCACAATTACTAAGTCCCACTCTATCCTACCACTGCTCATTTTCAGCTACATAAAGCTAGGAAGGCACTTTTTGTTTGCCTGGGATTGGATTTTTTCCAAAGCCTTTTCTGATCTGGCAAGATCCGTCCATATCTCTCAATAAAAATTCCCTCTCATTCACCAGGTGTGAAAGTGGATGCAAGAGGCTTTGTGCAATTAACACCATTTGAGCAGCATATATCTTTAGCACTGCCCCATATGGTGTGAAACCATCCAGCTTGTCTTTGGCAAATGTTGCTAAAATTGATGCTTCATTAAAAAATTAAAAAACCCTACAGATTGAAATTTAATTAATGCAAATTGCCTCCACATTTGAAATGGCCTTTTTTTTTTTTTTAGAAAAAGGAAAGCAGACCAGCCTTGTTCTGCAAAAGTGACACCAGCACGATGAGTTTTCTGCTCTTGCATATCGCTGAAAGTTTGGCTGCTGCTTTATTTCGGGATTACTTTCCTGGGACCTCTTTTAAGATTGAACTTTTATTTCCTAGGGCTGCCTGTAGCCCATCACATTGGAAGTAGCTCCTGTGTGCAGCTTGGCTATCATGTTGTCTCTCAGCGCCTGCACAACATTCATTGCAGGCAACAACTGGAAAAGATATTGGGCAGTGGCAAAGTAAATGTTCTCTAGTTCCATTTTTATCTTGAATGTAGTGGTTTTAGAGAGTCTGGTGCAACTGGCGACACTGCCCGCCTCCCAAAAATGTAATCCTACCTTTTCATGGCTCTTTGTGAGTTTTGATAGCTACTGACCCCCAACTGTATTCTACTCCTGCTTCATTAATTTTTCCCAGCCAATCAGGGATCATGAAGTCACCCTCCTTGAGAGCCAGTGTGGTGTAGTGGTTAAGAGCGGTAGACTTGTAATCTGGGGAACCGGGTTCGCGTCTCCACTCCTCCACATGCAGCTGCTGGGTGACCTTGGGCTAGTCACACATCTTTGAAGTCTCTCAGCCCCACCCACCTCACAGGGTGTTTGTTGTGGGGGAGGAGGGGAAAGGAGATTGTTAGCCGCTTTGAGACTCCTTCGGGTAGTGATAAAGCGGGATACCAAATCCAAACTCTTCTCCTATGTAGCCAATCAGATCTAGCTATATGCTGACATCACCGAGGGCAAGTGAAGCACTCTAAAGTGGGGACACTGGTCACATAGGTGATTCAAGGCAGGCCGGTTCAAACAGTTTCTCAGCCTCATAACACCCCACCCCTTCACTTAAAATTCAGGGGGTCGGCTTTCCCTTCTGATTCACCTTTTCATAAACATGCTCTTTTCCTCACAGTGTTGATTTGGCACCAGTATAGATTACGCATAGATATCTGGGCTATTCTGGGCTATGTAGAGATTACCTTCCACCAGTGAAGTGAAATGAAATTCATACAAAGGCTCATAGGGTTTGCGTGCCAAGGCCCCAGAAAATCCCCCCAATAACTCACACCACACACATCAATTTTTGTTTTGGGTTTTTGGCATTATATTGGCCACAACTTTATTTAAATTACAATTTAAATTTGAGTGTTGGCTTAGGCTTTGGTTAATCTTCTGTCCCCTGCTTGGGACAGGACCAGCTCCGACTTTCCTACAGCAGGAAAGTCAAGTAAACACCCCATGAGAGAGGAGATAGCTGTGGCTAGGCAGTCTCCTCTCGACCAGAAAATGTTCCCCAAGGCTCGTGCTCTGTAATGGCCCCAGCGGGGGTGTATGGACTAGAGCCCCAGGATTCCTTTAATGGAATACTTCTATAAGGAGCATAACTGAGGGGCATGCACCTCCATGCGATACCCCTCCACCAAAATTTATCAACCAAAGCCTAGCCGCCAACCTGACAAAGTTGTGACGATTTGCTAAACAGTAGGCAAAAACCAAATGGCAACAGCCAATCAGCCAGATGGCAAAATTCCTACTGGGCCCCTGAATACAGGCGACCCCCCAAAGGGCAAAGCAAGGTCACTCTAAACCGGTAAAGGAAAAGGAGGTGGGCGGGTGTGAGATTCAATCACCTAGCAAGAGTGAAACTAACTGGAGACGCTGAGACTTTAAGGGACTCGACCTGCCAATCAAAAATCGCTACATGCTTTTTACCCCAGCAACACACATCTCCCAATCACTCAAGCTTTTTACTCCCTTAATCCCACCCCTTAACTCAAAGAGGATTTCCGCAACACCCTCATTTCCTCTTTATGGGTTAATGAGCTTTAGTAACAGAGTGAGGCTGCAAAATGGTTTCGGCCACTTCTCCCCCCCCCCCCCCATTCACTGACTCCCTTGCAAGCAGTGAATTGGGACCGGACCTTTTAGCAAATTGAGGGGCAAGGTTTCAGGGGACTAACCTTTTAGCAATGTGGACTTCTTTTCTTTTGTCCCCCCCCCCCCGCCCATACCTGCCAAGTCCTTGCCTCAGAAATAAGGGACTGGACCGGAAGTAGCAGACCGGAAGTAGTGCTGCCGCCATTTTGGAACTGGGCGGAGCATGCTCAGAAGTGACTTTTGATGCTGCTCTGCCCTGTTCCAAAATGGCCGCCGCGCCAGAATAAACCGGGGGAAAACAAAAAAAATTCTGTTTTTTCGGCTGGGAACAGCTGGAAAAACGGGGGTTTCCCGGGGAATATGGGAGACTTGGCAGCTATGCCCCCGCCACCACCATTATTGGCAGCGGCAGGAGAGGTCATCTCAGCAGAAGAGTAGAAGGGGCCCTTTGCTGAATGGGACTGACTTTGAAGTAAACGTTACAAAGGATCTTGGCCAGAGAGAAAAACGTTGTTTATTTTATTTTATTTCACAGGCTACCATTCAATTCTGCCCCCCCCCCCCGGTAGCAACATTTTGCCTCACTCTTGGATAATATATCCAGGTATACAGTTTTAGATTTGCTTCAAACCAATTGTGAAGAATCCCGCAGAAGCACTAAAGGGCTGTAGCATGGAAGCAACCTAGAGCTTATAACCAGGAAGGGAGTCTTTCAATAGTATGATCCTTTCTATCTGCTATTTTCTGTTGCAGATATTAATATTGTGCAGTTTGAAGAGACTGGAAGCATAAGAACTGACTCTTTTTGGAAGAAATCATTGTCCAGGCCCATAAAAATATCATTCCAAGTTTTACTGGCAGAACTCTTCAAAAACAGAACATAAGCATGAAGGATACAACCAGAATATCCACATAATGTTTTCTGCTGTCCAGCACAGGCTCAGCATCTTCTTAGAAATAAAAGATTCCAAATATCCAAATTGCGTCTTTCTCCAGCCCCCATTGCTCCTAGGCTATGTGGCTCTTGGGGAGCCATGTACGGTGGTACCTTTACTCACGAATAACTCTACTTACGAATGTTTCTACTTACGAATGCAGCTCCGTCCGCCATCTTGGATGCGGTTTAGATAGGATTTTTTCTACTTACGAATTTTTAGATAGGGTTGATTCTACTTACGGATTTTTTCTCCCAATGCATTTCTATAGGATTCTATTTCTTCGACTTACAAATATGCATTCGGAACGCATTAAATTTGTAAGTAGAGGTACCACAGCACATGCAGCGTTCGCTCTGTAGCATTCAGAGAGATGACTAGCAGCCACCACCCTTTCAAGATGGTGAATTTGCAGCTCGATACCTTTGTCACCCGATCTAAGGTTACAATAGTTTAGACTGAGTAACAATAAAGCAATCGACAGGTAATCATTAACCCACTGGGGAGCTTAGAGTCCCTTAGAAAAACTACTGTGGGAAAATAAACCCCCAATGTGAGCAATACACATTTAGCCATTTTCTATTTTAAAACTTGATTATTAAATGCATTTTTCATTTCTGTGTGAATTAAAGCAACATTTCCTACGGATTATCCCTTTTGGACATATTTGCAACTTGTCATGGTGCTCAAACTTGGCTGGATGTTAACACCCAGGGCCGGTGCATCCATTAAGGCAAACTAGGCAGCTGCCTAGGGCGCCAAAATGGAGGGGGCGCTGGCCAGCCTGCCCGCCGCCCACCTGAAGCCGCTGAGTTCGGCGCTCCTTCCATGCCCCTGATGTCCAGGCGCCCTGGCGCCTTGCGCCACCCAGCCCGGACCTAGGGACGGCCCTGGAGGCACCCTCTCTGCTCGCTCGCTCGAGCCGGGCCTACTCCTCCAGCAGCTAGCACGCCGAGATTAGGCTCCAGAGGAAGCAGGGGAAGGCCGCGCCAGAAACAGGGAACGCCGCTAGCTGACAAGGTAAAGAGACTGCTTTTTACCCCTTCCCCTCACCAACAACCAAGGAACTCTTTTTTTTATTTTTTTATTTTATTTTATTTTATTTTAATTTTATTTTTTCAACTTTTTTATTTTTTCTATTTTTATTTTTTTTATTTTTTATTTCATCTGGAAAATTGGGGGGCAGAAGGTGATCTCGCCTAGGGCACTAAAAACCCTAGCACCGGCCCTGTTAACACCACACTGGGAGAAACTCCCATCTGCCTTGAAGGAGCTGCCTGCCTCTGACATCCCCTTACATCTGCCGCCACCTTTGCATTCAATGTAGCTCCTGAAAGCTAATTTTCAGCCTGGGAAGGGGAAACCACCAGCAAATTCTGCAGTCATAGCTCAGCCAGTTCATCCTCTTTCCCCCTTACTTCCCAAAGCACAGAAGCACAGGAAGCTGTATTATCATGCCGGTCTACCTCAGTGTTTTCAATGCTGTCTGGCACTTGTTCTCCAGGGTTTAAGGCAGGAGTCCTTCCTACCACTACCTGGAGATGCCACAGATTGAACCTAGGACCTTTTGCAATGCAGAGCAGATGCTTCACCACTGAGCCACGGTCCTTTGTCTGCAAACTGCAATATGGCATGCTGGAGACAGATCCTTGGGTTGTCAAAAAAAAAAAAAAGAAAGAAAGAAATGCAGAGGGAAAAACTCCATGGCTTCTAATTAACAGCTTTATTAAGATTTGGCATTGAGTTGCAGACGACAAGAGGGAAAACAGATTGATAGCATAAAAAGAAACAAGACAGGTTATGCTAAATAAGCTACAGTAGCAGCACTGGGATGGGGGGAAGAATGCAAGGCAGCCAAAGCAGATCCTCCATTTTAATAGGGGGGGGGGGGGAAATCCACATAACTTCACAACAGTTTGAACGGCTTATTATTATTATTATTATTATTATTATTATTATTATTATTATTAATACCCCACTCATCTGGCAGGGTTCCCCCAGCCACTCTGGGCGGCTTCCAACAAAATATTAAAATACAGAAATTCCTTGAGATGCCTTCTAAAGGTCTGGTAGTTGTTGTTCTCTTTGACCTCTGGTGGGAGGGCATTCCACAGGGTGGGTGCCACTACTGAGAAGACCCTCTGCCTGGTTCCCTGTAACTTGGCTTCTCGTAGTGAGGGAACCACCAGAAGGCCCTTGGCGCTGGACCTCAGTGTCCGGGCAGAATAATGGGGGTGGAGACGCTCCTTCAGGTATACTGGACCGAGGCTGTTTAAGGCTTTAAAGGTCAACACCAACACTTTGAATTGTGCTCGGAAACGTACTGGGAGCCAATGTAGGTCTTTCAGGACCGGTGTTATGTGGTCTTGGCAGCCGCTCCCAGTCACCAGTCTAGCTGCCGCATTCTGGGTTAGTTGTAGTTTCTGGGTCAGTTTCAAAGGTAGCCCCACATAGAGCGCATTGCAGTAGTCCAAGCGGGAGATAACTAGAGCATGCACCACTCTGGCGAGACAGTCCGTGGGCAGGTAGGGTTTCAGCCTGCGTACCAGATGGAGCTGATAAACAATGACTCCCAGGCTGCACACCTGGTCCTTCAGGGGCACAGTTACCCCATTCAGGACCAGGGAGTCCTCCACACCGGCCCACCTTCTGTCCCCCACAAACAGTACTTCTGTCTTGTCAGGATTCAATATCAATCTGATAGCCGCCATCCATCCTCCAACCGCCTCCAGACACTCCAGACAGTAACCGTAACAACAAAATGAAATTAGCATACGAGAAAAACCATCCAGCTAAACTTAAGGCATTTGGACACTGAAATGCTGGAAGTGTGGGGGGAGATAAGGGGACACATGCAAACCCTGCCCTATATGTTCCCCATGCAGATCACATCCCTCTATGTTGCATAGGTCAAGGCTACAGGGGACTTGTAGTTGCATTTGCTTGAATGCAAGCAGAATCCACTCCATGATCTGGGGCCCACAGGATTATGGGCTCCTCCCATACTTTCAGCATGGTAGGTTTAGTTAAAATCCTAAGCACGCCTGTAGTCTACATTGTCCCTATACCTTCGTAGTAAAGCAGTTTCCTCTGTGTTCAGATCCACCACAACTCTTGGACATCTTCCTTTTGATTTCGGCTCTTTCTTCTTTCTCCATCTGCACTCTGGTTCCCTTTACAGTCGTAACTTGGTTGTCAAACTTAATCCGTTCCGGGAGTCCGTCTGACTCCCGAAACGGTTCGAAAACTAAGGCACGGCTTCTGATTGGCTGCAGGAGCTTCCTGCACTCAATCAGAAGCCGTGTCGGACGTTTGGCTTCTGAAAAATGTTCACAAACCGGAACACTCACTTCCGGGTTTGCGGCGTTCGGGAGCCAAAACGTCCAAGTACCAAGGTGTTCGGAAACCAAGGTATGAGTGTACTAACTACATGATTTCTACTCCTTTCCCAGCCTGTTGGTCAATTGGAAGAGCAGGAAAGTTCAATTTACAGTTACTTTCTCGGGGTTCTGTCCTCCCCTTTACATCGTTAGGTTTCCTTTTCCCCATAAGGTTCAGCTTTCTGGATGAATGATGAACCTCCTTTTGACTCTGGTTTTTGTTTTGTTTTGTTTTGTTTTGTTTAAAACCCACTACTAACTAAGACAGGAAGCAACCATTTTACAAGCAGTTCCATTCATTCCTACCTACACTAGACAACCTGAAAAAGGAACCTCAAACTTACTTCCAAGGAGCAAGAATTCCATAATGCTCAACCAAGGATAAGTTTTCATATGGAATAATCCTCATGTTCTTTTTTAAAAAAAATCTTGTGGAATCAAGGGAGAAGTTTGGGAGGAGGTGGTTGTACAGTTCCGGTTGCACAGTTCAATGATAGCCTTCTTTTTTCAGTACTTAATATGGGGCTGTATTCGTCAAGACCTCCCCTCCCTCATGCTACCCCCAACTCAAACAAAATTTGTTTAATCACCAAGAGGATTAACTCATCCGCCCCCTGCCAG
Organism: Zootoca vivipara; assembly: GCF_963506605.1. Lineage (NCBI taxonomy): Eukaryota > Metazoa > Chordata > Lepidosauria > Squamata > Lacertidae > Zootoca > Zootoca vivipara. The sequence continues at coordinate 7,850,240 of NC_083288.1, forward strand.
CTTTTAAGATCAATGGATATGGGATCAATTGATTGATTTCTTCCAATTTCCATTTTACAATTAACGGAATTTAAACCATCCATTCTTCTGATTCCAAACAGGTTATGGGAAATAAAATGGAGTACAATGTTTTGGAATAAGACTGCCACCATTTCCTGTGTTGCAATTTGCTGTTTTCCCATGAGACTGGAATAGATAAGATGGCTCTAGACTCAACATCTGTAAAAGACCAGCTGTGGCAAAAGATTCTCTCAGAACTCTTTGACATTAAAAAGGAACTGAAGGAACTGAATTTGTACACCAAGCAGCTGAGGGAATATAATAAAGATTCAAGAGAGGCGAATGGAGAAAACTGCATGGAAAATAGGACCGGAATAGAGACTATAAAATTGGACAAAGACAAAGAGGAATTACCAACACTGGACATTTCTAAGGTGCAAGAAGAAGAAGCTGTACAATTTGAAGAGAAGGATGAGGAAGAATGGCAGAACGTTCCACAAGTGGGAGATGTGGAACAGAAGAAGGATTGGATGCAAGAACTTCTCAAGGAAGAAGCAGGGTGGGCCTTTGCCCCCCCCCCAGTGAGAGAGGGGGGACAGGGCAAACTCTGGGAAGCTAGAAAGGGAGGTACAGGTGGATGGGGAGGAAACAGCAGAAGTGGGGCAAAAATGTTTTGCGGAAATTTTGGGGAAAGGTGGGAGTGGGTTAATAGATTATAACGGATGGTAGGGATGGATACAATGGTACAATGGAAGGCATATGGACTTCGTTGGTAACTCCTGGGGAATCTGGATCTGGGACTAGGGGGGGGGACTAGGGGGGGGGAGATATATTATTATGTTTGAAACAATATAAGGATGTAAGGGTTAATATTAGAATGAAGAATTGTTGTTAGTAAAAAATTATAGGCTAAGGGAATATTTTAAAAGAAGGAATAAAGGGTAATTAGAGATAATTGGATTGTAATATGAGATCAAAGGTGATATTAATAGAATATGGATTATAGCTGAATATAGAAACAAAGGATTGAGAGAGTAATGTTTTAAGATGTGTTAAATAACAATGAATACTGTCTAAGTAATACTGCAATAGGGACCCAAGGTGTGTGGGGGGGTGTCGAGGGAGTCCAAAGTGTTAAGACCAAGATATAAGTTAGAATTTTTGCTATTTGTATTTTTTTTCTTTTTTCTTTTTTCTGTTTTCTTTTTTCTTTTTGTGTTTTGTATTCTTTGTATGCTTTTTGTTTATGAAAATCTCCAATAAATACATTATAAAAAAACAATAGAAAAATTAGAAAACAGAAAAATCTAGCTGACTGCTCTGCATGCCTCCTAAAATTGCCACATGAAATCCTCTCTCTTTTATACCAAGGCTTCAGAGAAGGGATTTTAATATGCTTACATGGTGCAATCCTATATATACATATTTGCTCAGAAGAAAGTCCCACTGTGTTCAATGGGACTACCTCCTAGAAAGTATGTATAGGACTGCAGCCCAAAGCTACAGTTTAGACCTGTTTGAGCATACAGATTTCTTTTGGTACATCTAAGCTCTACATAGAATCAGGCACTTCATTAAGCTTAGCAAACTGAAAAGAGGCAGTAGATAGAGCTTGCTCTATTTCAGTAAAGGAGCAGGTACCAATGACCTGCTCTGACATGATCGTGATGCAGGTGAGAAGCAGAGTGGAACCATAACAGCATTGGGGGCTTTTGCCCCATCCGTAGGCCAAAGGAAGAAGAGTCGCCAACCGCAACTAAAACAAGAGGCAAAGAAAGATCAGCTTGGCCTGAATAAATGCCCCCATTAAAGTTCAACACTTTGTTCTGGCCTTGAGAAACTGATTTCCCTCCAGCTTTCACCTCCACCCACCTTTCCTTTCCTTGCCTACCTGTGTTTATAAGCCTGATAGAAGGGCCTATCTTAACACACACACACACACACACACACACTTGAGCTGCTTTGGAAGAAAATAATTGTCTGAAAAGCAGAATTAAATTACAGTAAAGAAATAAATAATACTAACTTGCGACTGCTGATATTCTGCTAATAGAGACTCTTGAGAGTCCCATGGACTGCAAGCAGATAAAACCTATCCATTCTGAAGGAAATCAGCCCTGAGTGCTCACTGGAAGGACAGATCCTGAAGCTGAGGCTCCAATACTTTGGCCACCTCATGAGACGAGAAGACTCCCTGGAGAAAAGCCTGATGTTGGGAAAGATGGAGGGCACAAGGAGAAGGGGATGCATAGCTGCCAAGTATCCCGTATCCGCCGGGAAAACCCCTTTTTTCTTACCGTTTCCCAGCGGTCTCCCGTATAGGTTTAAATCCCGGTATTGTCCCTTAAATCGGCTTCGGCCCGGCGGCCATTTTTCTGGTGCCGCTTTGCCCTTCTATGGGCACCAGAAAATGGCAGCGCCGGCGCCGGAGGTCGCTTCCGCGCATGACCGGAAGTTGCGTGACGTGACTTCCGGTTGCGCTTTGCCCTTCTATGGGCATCAGAAAATGGCGGCGCCGGCGCCGGAAATCGCTTTTACGTGTTTGCGGTCATGCACGGAAGCGACTTCCGGCGCTGGCGCCGCCATTTTCTGGTGCCCATAGAAGGGCGAAGCACCACCGGAAGTTGCGTCACGCAACTTCCGGTCATGCGCGTGCTGCCGATCCCGGATCTTTATGTCCGGAACTTGGCAGCTATGAGGGGATGACAGAGGACGAGATGGTTGGACAGTGTTCTCGAAGCTACGAACATGACTGCGGGAGGCAGTGGAAGACAGGAGTGCCTGGCATGCCTGGGGTCACGAAGAGTCGAACATGACTAAATGACTAAACAACAACAACAAAACAAAAACAACAAACCTAATATAATTCTAGCATGTTTGGATCTGATTAGTGCGTGAAGGGTTTAAGCCATAGAGTAAGCTGCCCTGCCAAGCTTAGCCTATGCAATCACTTTGCACCTTGAGGAAATGGGTCACCAAGTCCTTGTTAGCTCTCACTCTCCATGTGGATTCAGTATATAGGGAACTCTGAACTAGTCACTCCAGCCTCATGGCTTTAACCAGCCTTTTTTGTTTCAGACCAGAACAGAGTCTGAAATTAGTGGGGGATTTTCTCTATCGGTAGTTTATAAATCTTTACCTTTTGTAAGTAAGTAATGCTTTTACTCTCTGTGCATCTTTTCTGACTGCTGTATGGGAAAGTACATGAATTTGACCTTTGAAGAGTTTTGTAAGTAAACCACTCTATGACTTACCAAATGGGTGGTCTGGCTCTATTGCTAGGGAAGTGAGCTTGGAAAGAGCTTTTAAAAGTAGACATGCTGGGACTCACTGGAAGGGCACATTTTTAAGGTTTTACAGCCTATATTTCCATGCTTTTCTTTGCTGCATGTTTTGCCATATTGAGTCTACACTGGTGTTCTCTCACCATCGAATACTTGCCCCAACCTTGGGTCTTGGATCCCAGAATTCCAACAGGAAAATACAACAACCAATCACAGCAGAGAGGGTTGGAACAATACAAAGAGAAGAAGATTCCACCTAAACATTAGGAAGAACTTCCTGACAGTAAGAGCTGTTCGGCAGTGGAATTTGCTACCAAGGAGTGTGGTGGAGTCTCCTTCTTTGGAGGTCTTTAAGCAGAGGCTTGACAGGCATATGTCAAGAATGCTTTGATGGTGTTTCCTGATTGGCAGGGGGTTGGACTGGATGGCCCTTGTGGTCTCTTCCAACTATATGACTCTAAGAGCAAGCTATGTGGACTCAAAGAGTCCTATGATTTTTCCCAGAGAGAATGATTCCAAAACTTTATTTTTCTCTGGGTAAAGAATAGCCGTTCTTTTTCAATGCATATTTAATCTAAAAAGAGAGAGACAATATTATTTGACAGATTGTTGCTGTTTTTTATTGCATTTAAATATCACATTGAATTTATAAAGACAAAAGACTGGATTCGTTCACTCACAATTCACCCTTGGCCACACATTTGTCACACGTAATTAGCAAGTTAGAACTACAAATTAGATGCTGTAATTTGATAATTATACCACAATCTGGTGTGTTTTAACCTTTTCTTGGCCCAAAATGCACCTCCCTGTTTTTCCCCACCCCAGATTCAAGAAACACAGAAAGCTTTGAACTCTGCTGCCGTTACTCAGCCACTGGACCAAAGGAGAGATTGAGTAAGGTCAGGGGAAGCTAACCCAAGAATTCTGCCTTGTGTAGAGAGAAATAGCTGCCTAACTTAAAAAACAAAACACCACCTAGGTTTGCTGTAAAATACCGTTTACCTCGAACATTCTTTACTTATCTGTTTACAGTAGTATGGTACAATAGTGAGCTAAATGTGCCAATGGCCTTCATCAGTATAAGGCAACCTTCCTTTGTTCCAAACTGGGAGAAAGTCACGTGGAAGTCCGTGAGATGGTGCTGTGACCATGTAGTGAAGGTTAATGGAGCCAGAATGGCTCAAAATGTGCTTTGACAGTCTATGCAAAGTTTTGTATTTACGACAAAAAAATTAAAATAGGGGGGGGGGAGTCCTGGTTTGGCAGTCGTACATGTGAAATCAAACTTGTAGTTCAGGGGTGGCCAACTCCCAAGAGACTGCAATCTACTCACCGAGTTAAAAACTGGCAGTGATCTACCCCTTTTGGGGGGTTCAGGTCAAAGTTGTTGAGCTTTTTTTGGCTCCTGCAGGCCAATAAGGTTGCTGATTCACTTCCACCTGGAACTGGATTGGGTGACTCCTGCGGACCAATCAGTCTGCTGAGTTCTGGATCCTATTGTTCTAGGATTCAGCTCAGTACATAACAATTCCCAAAGCTGATTATTCTTGTTGGGCAACTCTAGCAGTTGTGGGGTGGGGAGATATAAAAATATGTCACTTTTTGAAGGCTGCTAGCAAGATGCAACCATTATGTCTTCAGTGGTAGCATTTAGACTTGCTATGGCTGCATCACCCTAATTAGCATTCCAATTAATATTCCGTTGAGACTACTTCTTGAACAGAAAAAGTCACTGGGTTTGAGTTTGCTAATTTTACCCAATGGCCCCGTGGGAAAGTGCTGTCAAACTACTCTTTAATTTTTGTATTTATTTATTATTTATTTTTATGATGAATCTATTGGTCCATCAAGATCACTTTTAGAAAACGGCCACATGAAATCTCACAGCTCATATTTTCCAATACGTTTTTCAATGGTGCATTTTCTGAAAGCAGCGTGCGCAGAACAGAACAACAACAACAACAAAAAAGGCACCCCGTGGATAGGATTATAACTACATTAAATCACAATCAATATCTCAGGATCAAATCTTGATAAGAAGAAAATGGCAGTCATAAGAACTGTAAAAATAAAATACACTATCACCACTTACAGAATCTAATCTTGTGATGTATGTAATCAATTCACACAAATGTGCATGATCATAATATATGGAAGCTGAAAACTCATCAGGAGACCTGTACAAACTTATGCATGAGTGTCAGCTCATGAGTGTGCTGAAGACTCAGTGGGAGGTCTGCCAACTCATCCATTTCATACACAGAATAATGAATATGCGCACTCAAATAACACATAATACCACATTCACCTATGGCAGTAGGCTACCTACAATTGATACCTTCCCACTTAGACTGATAGGATTGACTTGCTGGTAATTTGATTGTGTTTATAGACGTGCAAATGGGGCCTGCAACAAAAGGTTGCAGCTTCGAGTGCTCCTATTCAGTCAGCCAGCCATGCCACTATTTTCCATTCCGTTCTGCCCCCCACCTGATTGATCTCCCTCTCACTCAGTCGCTCTGCATTCTGTGCCCACGGGGCATGCTCGGTCTTCTTTAAAATAGCTTCTCAGTGTGATATATTCAGACAGTGTGATGGTGCAGTAGGTCAGTGGGTCTGACTGTTAACCAGAAGGTTGGTGGTTTGAGTTCCCCCAGAGACTCCTGTGGGTAGGATTCCAGCATTGCAGGGGGTTGGACTAGATGACCCTTAGGACCCCTTCCACCTCTATGATGATGCTATCATTCTTTGCCCTTTTAATGTCCACGTGTCTCTTCTTCCTTTACTAACATTTCAATTTCTCCTCCCACCGGCACCAGGTTTAGGGCGACGCAGGCTGTTCCTGCGTCTGTGTGCCAAGCCGAAGGGGTGCAAAATTGAGAAGATCCATAATTATGGAGTTCCATTTGGAGATGCCAAATGTTGGCCTCGCACAGGGCACCATATTACAAAAGTTTACCCAAGCCCATCCCTGCTCCCACCCAGTCTTCTTTTCCTTTATCCCCAACCACCCAACAGTCCTTCAGGATTTTGTAGTCACTCAGTATACACAGTCCTCATTGGACTGTTTTGAGGTTCCCCCTGCCCTGCAAGGATTGTTTATGCTTCTGCAAATGTCAAGTTTCCCCCTCTCTGTCAATGCCTTTTTCTTGCACATGGCTGATGTTCCTTTGGCTGCATGAACAATGGCACTCATGCCTGAACACTAGAAAAAGAGAGAACAAGCAAGATCCCACAACAAGATATGTGTGTGATATCCAAGAGATGGTTCTCTTTACAATTATTATATCTATCTCTTCCTCTTTTCCTATGTATAGGGACTTTTTTGCCCAAGGGTGGGGCCAAGGCTGTATACATTGGTTCTGAGCATTTATTACCCCTTCCTGGGCCTGAGTGACAAGACCTAGGAATAGGGAGAGGAACCGAGAAATAACAGCCTCTCTTACTGCATATGCACCGGTTAAAGGTGCAGTCTTGAGGATGTAAGTTGGCAATCCTAGAGGGAACAGCAAACCTTTCATCAGTTAAAAAAGAAAAGTGCTTTCAGAAACAGGCTAAATAGAACTCGAAACATTGTTTACTTTGCAAAGAATGGCTCTTTGTGGCGAACCTCCTTTTTAATGATACAGTGGAACCTCGGTTTATGAACACCTCGGTTTACGAATTTTCGGTTTACGAATGCCGCGGACCCATCTGGAACGGATTAATTCACTTTCCATTACTTTCAATGGGAAAGTTCGCTTCAGTTTATGAACGCTTCAGTTTATGAACAGACTTCTGGAACCAATTACACCCATGCTTCGGGTTAAGTACGCTTCAGGTTGAGTACTCCGCGGACCCGTCTGGAATGGATTAATCCACTTTCCATTACTTTCAATGGGAAAGTTTGCTTCAGTTTATGAACATCGGTTTATGAACACCTCGGTTTACGAATTTTTGGTTTACGAACGCCGCAGACCCATCTGGAACGGATTAATTCACTTTCCATTACTTTCAATGGGAAAGTTTGTTCAGTTTATGAACGCTTCAGTTTATGAACAGACTTCTGGAACCAATTGTGTTCATAAACCGAGGTACCACTGTAATGGCTAGCATTTATATGGCATTTTAGAGCATTTTAAACACTTCAAATAGGATTACAACAGCCCTGTAAGGTAGGCTAGTATTATTATCAACATGCTAATCATTGGGGGCTATATTGAGAGGTAGTGGCTAGGATAAGGTCATCTGCTGAACTCACAATAAGAGGTAAAATTCAAACCAGGGACTTCCAGATTTCATGCTCAGGCTCACTTTTACCCTCCGTTGCCCCGAGCATCCTATGCATGGTATTAGGTTAATGTTCCTGCTGCTTTAGACGAATCTGCTTTGTTATCACAGCACCAAATCAGCTTCAGCACCCACTGAGTTAACAGAAGGGGGGGGGGAATTGTCTGTTTTCATGGTGCAGAAGTGGAGGTTTGCGTGTATCAAACCTTAGACAAATGTTCCAGCACTTAAGCAAAACTTTGTTTATATTGCGTGCCTCTCAACAGAAATTAAGAACTGTCGAAACAGTGCACGCAAGGGGCTGGCAATCTGCTCTGGTTTTTCTTTAGTGGATATGACAAGCTCACCTGCTGTGGGAACCTGGAAATAAAAGGACAATCTCGCGCCATTAATAAAACATGTGAGACGGTCCAATCACAAGCCGAGTTGCCCACCAGAGACCCAGTGTAATACTTAATTTTGTCGATGACGGGAGTGCTTTAGCCTGAGGTAGCTTTTGTGGAGGCCATGTTTGCGTGCAAACCTTCACTTAAAGCAACACAGGCTGGCAAGGCTAATGTTCACACTAGTGTAAACTTACAGAGAAATTCATGAACCGTATGAGATGTTACATCACTCAAGCCCTTCAGCATGGTACTGGCCTCATGTTTTATTGAAGCCAACTCCTCAGAGGAGAGCTAAAAATTCACTCAGCACCCTCGGAGAAGTGTCTGTTTTGGCTGCAGAGAATGGTTCCCAATCACGGAAAGATGAAAACATCACAATAATCTAATATGGATATGCCTTGAAATTCGGTCCCAGTGGCCAGGCTCCGCGAGGATACATTAAGCACAGATCAAGGGTCGGAGGCATGCAGGCGCACCAGAGCCTGGGAGGAGAACCGAGTGCCTTTAGCGAAGCCGTTTGTACAGAAGGGAAGGCAGACAGGCGAAGGAATTCTCTAGAAAGAAAGGGACGAAAGGAGGGAGCGAGCAAGCAAGGGGAGAGAAAGGAAATGAAAGGCAAACATCTCCACAGCTTCTGAGAATATTGTGAAGGCGAAAGGTTCCTCACTGGATCATCTCTCGTGTTTTATTAATGGTGTGAGGTTATCTTTTTACTTCCAGATTCCTATAGGGAGAAGGGGTGCATCAAGAATGGGGCACTGGCCCAAACAACCAGTAAAACCACACTCATCATGCTGGGCTCCAAAAATCCTGTAATCTCATTTTCTGGCCTTTCTCCTGCCCCTCCCATATTATATTGCTCTATGCTCTGCCCCTGAAATCTGGGACTTCTGTGAGTGATGCCCCTATTTGAAACCAAAGGTTTGCAGTTCTAATGAGAGCCTCGGGACCAATGGACAAAACTCCCAGGGTCCTCTCACAATCCAATAAGGGTATTAGCAATTAGGATTTCCTTCACCCAGGAGCATGATTTGTCACATCACTGCTCCATTTCCACAGTTCTCTCTGTCAGCCGAAGAATACTCTTCTTCTGAACTTCCTCATGTGGCTCCTTCATTTTCGGTTGACAAGACAGATTTTGGCATGGTGGGGGTTTTTTAGGCCATGGATTCCTCTGTTGATAAGGCAATGTGGAAGAGTCACCTGAAGGTGAAAGAATGAAAAACCCAGTGCTCCGATAAGCCATTGTCATACAAAGACCAGGCAAGCTGCATGCAAGGAAGTTTTAACTGTGGGTCTTGCTCAAAATGTCATGGTGCTGGTTGCCCTGAATTTTCATTTCCCTGAGAAGCAGCTAAATCTAAGGGTGAGGTGCCAGCCTCAAGAGGCCAAGCCATTTCCTGTTTCATTTAAGAGTGTTTCCTATACACTCAGCTCCCTGGGTCCATCAGGTCCCTAAGCACAGCTAGGCTCCTTCCTTGACCAGTTGGGATGGAGCCATCTTCTTGGTTCTGCCCCTACCAAATTCCATTCCTTGATCTACCAGGTCCCATAACCTCAGCAGACTAGGGAACCCTGTGATGTCTTACAGGATCTGGAAAAGGCAGCCCCAAACCTGCTCTGGGGGGTGGAGCATGAGGGGAGGCTGGGCCATATGTGTTGTCGCTGACCTTCCTCAGTTATATTAGAGGAGTCCTGGGGACAGGGCCAGCCCACACACGAGACAGATTGAAGCAGCCACCTTGGATGGTGAAACCGCACAAAACAGTGCCCCTGTGGGACACCCTCCCACAAGATGTCAAAGAGAAAAACAACTACCAGACTTTTAGAAGAAGACATCTGAAGGCAGCCCTGTTTAGGGAAGCTTTTAATGTTTGACAGACTGTTGTATATTTAATATTTTGTTGGAAGCCGCCCAGAGTGGCTGGGGGAACCCAGCCAGATGGGCAGGGTATAAATAATAAATTATTATTATTATTATTATTATTATTATTATTATTATTATTATGAGGTGGTTGGTGTGCTAAAGCTCCTTCCACTTACTGGCTCAGCCCTAGTGGGCTGTGAGAGGGAAATATTCCCCTTTTGGGTATTTAGGTTTGGGCCCAAGATCTTACTAGACAGGCTTGGTATCTGAAGAAGTGTGCATGCACACGAAAGCTCATACCAAAATATAAACTTAGTTGGTCTTTAAGGTGCTACTGAAGGAATTTTTTTATTTTGCTTCGACTCAGACCAACACGGCTACCTACCTGTAACTAGGCTTGGAGTAGTTCTTGAATTAAGATCTTGATCACACACCGAAAAAGAAGCTGCCATTTGCCCTGGAATCTCTGCTGGCTATCCCAAGTGTGTGAGGGCCATAGGAGCCAACTCCCTGGGGCTGTGGAGGCTTTGCCCCCCCCACCAATAAAATATTTGAGGGGGCCAAATCCCCCCCAAAGTTGCCATTTAAATGGTGTGCATGCACCACATCATGTGATCAATTATGTGGGGCGGGGCTTACTTGCCCCCCCCCCATATATATATTTTCAAATTGGCACCCCTGGTGAGAGCAGGCCATTATCTGTTGGTGACGTGGTAAAGGCACTCTGAACATGGGTTGGCAATATTCTTAATTTTTATTGCACAGATTCTAGGACTTGGCCTGAAGGAAGGAGAGACATAGTAGAGAGTGGCAGTGGCAGAGCTTCATGCTCCGGCACTGGGGGCGGAGAGCAGGCGGGGGCAGGGCTGGCGCACGTTCTGGGGGCGGGGCACGCCCAGCACGCGTGGGACGGGCAGCCATGATTGCACCCTCGGGATCGCGCTGCCCGGGGTTGAGCGCCCCTATCGTCCCCCTCTTCCTACACCCCTGGAGAATGGTGAGCACACTTTGGCATCAGAATTCAAGTCTTACTGGCCTGAGAGGATATGGGATAGGGAGATTCTCTTGGGGCCCTAATGGCCTTATTAACTACAAGGTTTATTAGCACAGGGTTTGAGCTTGCAATAGAGCCTCCTCTGCCTATCTCTTGGGTGGGTGGGTAGGTAGGTAGGTGTTGTTGTTGTTGTTTAGTCATTTAGTTGTGTCCCACTCTTCGTGACCCCATGGACCAGAGCACGCCAGGCACTCCTGTCTTCCACTGCCTCCCGCAGTTTGGTCAAACTCATGTTGGTAGCTTTGAGAACACTGTCCAACCATCTCGTCCTCTGTCGTCCCCTTCTCCTTGTGCCCTCCATCTTTCCCAACATCAGGGTCCTTTCCAGGGAGTCTTCTCTTCTCATGAGGTGGCCAAAGTATTGGAGCCTCAGCTTCAGGACCTGTCCTTCCAGTGAGCACTCAGGGCTGATTTCCTTCAGAATGGATCGGTTTGATCTTCTTGCAGTCCATGGGACTCTCAAGAGTCTCCTCCAGCACCATAATTCAAAAGCATCAATTCTTTGGCGATCAGCCTTCTTTATGGTTCATCTCTCACTTCCATACATCACTACTGGGAACACCATAGTTTTAACTATACAGACCCTTGTCAGCAAGGTGATGTCTCTGCTTTTTAAGATGCTGTCTAGGTTTCTCATTGCATTTCTCCCAAGAAGCAGGTGTCTTTTAATTTCGTGACTGCTGTCACCATCTGCAGTGACCATGGAGCCCAAGAAGACCCCATGGAAATTCCCTTGGTGCCCTAATGGCCTTATCAACTCCAGGGTTTATTATAGCTCAGGGTTTGAGGTTGCAACAGAGCCTCCTCTGCCCATCTCTTGGGTAGGTGGGTAGCAAAGAGCAAAGGTCCATTGTTTTTTGTGATCCAGTGCTTGAAGCCAGCAGAATACCTCTCATCCAGGGTGACCTGCAGTTCCTAGTCACATTGGAAGCAAGTATACCAAGTTTGGTACAAAATAAAAAAATTCCTTCAGTAGCACCTTAAAGACCAACTAAGTTTATATTTTGGTATGAGCTTTCGTGTGCATGCACACTTCTTCAGATACACTAGAAACAGAAGTGTCAGACCCTATATATATACAGAGGGTGGTGGGGGTGGGTGGGAATGGGAGATGGGCTGATGGGAGTGGTAAACCTGTAGATGGCTGTTAATGGCTGCTGATGGCTGCAATTAGTCCTGGGCTGAGGTGCTAAAGAAAGCTTGATCATGCATAATGAGATAAGAATCCGATGTCTCTATTCATCCCAGGTGCTTCCATGGTTTTAAGCTTGAAACCTTAAAACCATGGAAGCTTAAAACCATGGAAGCTTAAAACCAAGCTTTCTTTAGCACCTCAGCCCAGGACTAATTGCAGGCATCAGCAGCCATTAACAGCCATCTACAGGTTTACCACTCCCATCAGCCCATCTCCCATTCCCACCCACCCCCACCACCCTCTGTATATATATAGGGTCTGACACTTCTGTTTCTAGTGTATCTGAAGAAGTGTGCATGCACACGAAAGCTCATACCAAAATATAAACTTAGTTGGTCTTTAAGGTGCTACTGAAGGAATTTTTTTATTTTGCTTCGACTCAGACCAACACGGCTACGTACCTGTAACAAGTTTGGTACAGTGGGCTTTAATGAGATAAGAATATGAGCCACATCCCATATTCAGCCAATTTACTCCTTAGTATCTTCATGCTGGAGATGTGCAGGTGACAAATGTTAAACACTGTTATGGATAGCATGAAGGGTTAGCATTGCTTAACATTAAAGGCGGGTTTTCTTATATTGATGTTCCTGCACAAGGCTCATCCACCCACTTGGAAAAGGAATTAAACAGTTAACGAGCCTCCCTCCTTTTCTGCTTAAGAAAGGATTAGCATATTTTTAACAGCGCTCAATGGTTTTGCACTTTTTTTTTAGGTAATGAAACCTGTTCAAATACACAGTTGATAGGCAGGACACTAAACAAATTTCAGAGGCTGGAAAGACAATGTTGTCTCTTTTTTCTTTTGGTTCAAACAAATTGCCCTCCTTCCCTCCACAAACGTTCCCGTCAGCTAGTGTCAGCCATTTTGCTTCGTGTAACTTGCCCAGCGGTTCGTTGCCCTTTGTAATAAAATCTGGAGTGGATGAGAAAGTCATTTATTAAGCACATGCAACAACTAGAGCAGCCGGGGAAGGCAGATAGCTACAGGGGGGCAGGGGAGGGAGATGTCTGTGGGGGGGGGAAAGTAAAGTGTAAATAAATAGCACATCAACATTTTTGATTAGAGTTGAGTAAATAGCATCCGGAAGGTGTGCAAACAACGAAGGCTAGGCAGCTTGTCTGAGGAGAGCCTTTCCCAACAATAGATGCCATTTTACTTAACGTTCCCAAGCTGCGAGAAAGAATAGAGAAGAACATTCCGCGAGTAAAATTAATGTATGCTGTTCAAAATGTGCTTGGGATAATCATTTCTGTTTTGTTTCAAAAAACAAAAAAAACCACCGGGCCCTTTTTATATATATTAGTGTTCATTACATGAAAATAAATACAAATCTGTAGTTATTCTTATTATTACACTTTAAAAACCTGCATGTTTTATTAATGCCTCTGTGCATTTAGCTGCATAATTTATATCCAGATCCTAGTCCATTTAATATCCCTCCACCTTATTTCACATTCTTGGGCAGGAGGAGATGCAAAAAAAGTGAATAAGATGAGGAAGGGGAATAATCTTTTCCCATAGCTCTATAAATTTGTAGGGTCCCTTGTTAAGAATTCTGTGTGGTCCACCTTTAAGAAAAACCAATTCAGGCTCCAAATGTGTACATATTTAGCAGGGTGCAATCCCCATGCAATTCAGTGGTAATGTACTTTCTGCAGCATGGACCCACACTAAAAACTGTGACTAAACCCACACTGAAAACATTCCAAAAATGTTTAATTTGGAATTGAATAATTGGCTCTTTTAATTGTATTATGATTTGGCAGTTTATTAATGTGGCTATATTGGATTGTTATTAATGAAAAATTAATAAAAATAAAATAAAAATAAAAACTGTGACTGGGATTGTGACCTTTCTGAACCAATGTAAGTCGCTTAAATGAAAGTATTAACAAAACTGCAGTGTTTACATATCTGCTGTTTCTTTGCAAAGGAGGAGGGTAGAAAACCAGTACAGTGGTACCTCGGTTTACAAACACAATTGGTTCCGGAAGTCTGTACTTAACCTGAAGCGTACTTAAACTGAAGCGAACTTTCCCACTGAAACTAATGGAAAGTGGATTAATCTGTTCCAGACGGGTCCACGGAGTACTCAACCTGAAGCATACTTAACCTGAAGTATGAGTGTAATTGGTTCCGGAAGTCCATACTTAACCTGAAGCGTACTTAACCTGAAGCGAACTTTCCCATTGAAAGTAATGGAAAGTGGATTAATCCATTCCAGACAGGTCCGTGGAGTACTTAAACTGTAAATACTCAAACCGAGGCGTACTTAAACCGAGGTATTGCTGTATAGGTCTCCTCCCCTGCTTCCTTCCCAAGCAATATGAGGTTCTCTCATCTTCTCTGTTTTTGCTCCACCCTCTTCATACTTCTTCTCCCAGTACGTTTCTGAGTGCAATTCAAAGTGTTGGAGCTGACCTTTAAAGCCCTAAACAACCTCAGCCCAGTATATCTGAAAGAGCGTCTCCACCCCCATCGTTCAGCCCAGACACCGAGGGCCCTCTGGCCATTCCCTCACTGCAAGAAGTGAAGTTACAGGGAACCAGGCAGAGGGCCTTCTCGGTGGTGGTGCTCGCTCAGATGTCAAGGAAATAAACAACTATCTGACTTTTAGAAGATATCTGAAGGCAGCCCTGTTTAAGGAAGTTTTTAATGTTTGATGATTTATTGTGCTTTTTAACATCCTGTTAGGAGCTGCCCAGAGTGGCTGGGGAAGCCCGGCCTGATGGGTGGGGTATAAGTAAAAAGTTGTTGTTGTTGTTGTTGTTGTTGTTGTTGTTGTTGTTGTTGTTGTTGTTGTTGTTGTTACTACAGTCATACCTCCGTTTACATATCCTTCTGGATACATAAACTTCAGGATGTGAATGTAGCAAACCCGGAAGTATTTTTCCAGGTTTCGCCACATGTGCATGCGCAGAAGCCCTTCAAGCGCATGCGCAGAAGTGGGCCTCCGGTTGCGAATTCCTCTGGATGCGACCGGACCCCCGGAACGAATCCCATTCGCAACCGGAGGTACCACTGTACTTCTAATTCTGGGAAACCAGCGGGGAAGAGAGATGGTCAGAGCGGGAGGGGGAGACTCGCTGGGTTCTTCTGCTGCCTCCAAGTCTGAACCGCTCTCTGCCACAGCCTCTTCCTGCTCACTAAACCCTGTTGCCTCTCCAGCTTCCGACACCACCTCCTCCCGGTCTGCTCCCTCTTCTCCCTCTGACCGCTCATCGTCATACCACCGCCATTCCCCTGGCTCTGAGCCTTCTTCCCTTGGCAGTTCCCCGGCTGGTGCCTCCCACTGCTCCTCTGCATCCAGCCAATCCATGGCACCACAGTATCTTTGCAAGGGAGGAGGGTGGGGAGGAAACCAGAACAGCTGGACCAATGTGGACCACGCCTCTGTGGCTCCTCATTCGCCACACCCCTCCCAGCAGGTCTACTGGGCACTGCTGCCTACAGCTCTTTATTCCTGTACTACAGGGGTGGTCAACTCCCAAAAGACTGTGATCTACTCACAGAGTTAAAAACTGGCAGTGATCTACCCCCTTGGGGGGGGGGGTTCAGGTCAAAGTTGAGGGGTTTTTTTGGAAGGAGGAAGACCCATTTTGGGGGGGGGTTCGGGTCAAAGTTGTTGAGTTTTTTTCAGGGAGGGGGTAAAATGTTGAGCTTTTTTTTACGGGAGCCACAGTTGTTCAGGTTCTATGGGGGGAGCCAGTGATCTACCAGTGATCTACCGCAGATGTCCAGTGATCTACCGGTAGATCACGATCTACCTGTTGGACATGCCTGCTGTACAATGTTTCAGTCGCATCCCAGCCTGTTGCAGGAGTTAGATGCCAGTGTCACAGAGAGAACAGGAACCTGTTCGTGCTCTGTTATTATTATTATTATTATTATTATTATTATTATTATTATTATCCCCATTGCAGCACCCCAATGCTGCTTCTTTGAAACTTTATCCACCAGGTGAGAGAGTTGTGAAGGAAATAGCACATTCCTAGAAAACGCAGCGTTAGAAAGCACACCAGGACTCCTTTTCAAACAGCTGAAAGAGGGCAAGCCAGGGAAGGCCTGATGAAAGCAGAGATTGTTCTTCCTTGCTGCTTCTCTGAATAACTTTAAACTTGTAAGGAACTAGCTATGCATGAGTTGCTAACAAAGAACATTATTTTTCGTTTCTTAAAATTCTAGCTAACTTCTAAAAAACCTTACGCACACACACAAACACACACCCTAGTGATAAGCATTTGAGCCCAAACACAACTAGAGCCATGGGCGTACCCAGTGAGGGGCAGGGGGGCAGCTGCCCCCCAGAAGCAAAAAATATATAAATATTACCATATTTTGCGGACCATAACCCACACTTTTCCCCTCTGAAAACTGAAGGGGAAAAGTCACTGCGGGTTATGGAAATCGGGCTGTTTCCGCCCCCTCCGCGGCTGCAGCCAGCGACAGGAACGTGGGAGGGGGGAGGAGCAGCCTGAGCTGGGGGGGCGGGCGGACGGGAGCTCCATCCTTTCTTTCTTCTTTCCATCCTTCCTTCCCCCCTCTTTCTTTCTTCCTTATTTCTCTCTCTCTCTCTCCCTCCCTCCCTTCTCTCTCTCACCCCCTTCCTTCCTTCCTTCCTTCCTTCCTTCCTTCCTTCCTTCCTTCCTTCCTTCTCTATCTCTTTCATCCACCCCTTCCTTCCTTCCTTCCTTCCTTCCTTCCTTCCTTCCTTCCTTCCTTCCTTCCTTCCTTCCTTCCTTCTCTATCTCTTTCATCCACCCCTTCCTTCCTTCCTTCCTTCCTTCCTTCCTTCCTTCCTTCCTTCCTTCCTTCCTTCCCTCCCTCCCTCCCTCCCTCCCTCCCTCCCTCTCTCTTCCCCTCTCTTGCCCCCCCCGTTTTGATCCTGGGTACGCCCCCGACCAGAGCATCTCCTCATTTGCTCTCCTCACCCACAGACTGCCTGGGAAGTTTAGAGATAAAGAAAAGGGGGTGGGCAGCTGAGGAAAGAGCCATTCAACATTGGAGGCAGTATGCCAGAGCTTTAGCAACAGATCCTTAGCAAAGGAAAGAAGTTCTTTCTACTTCCCAGTGGACACATTGAGCTCCCTCTGCTGGCTGTCATGCAGAGTTGTGCAGAAATTTCTCAGCCCTTACAGGGGACGCATGAATCACTCCTGCAACATCGATTCACCCCCCCCCCCAAAATAAAAGTCCACCTCCTTGGCTAAGAAGCCAAGATGGGCAAGGGTCAAGGAGGCAGGTTTGAGGAGGCGAGAAGATCTAGTCTTTAAGCCAGCAGATTAAAGGAGTGAGTGGTTTGTTTAGGACACAAGCCTTGCTGTGGTAGAAAATGGAAACCAAAACACATTATCTTTGGAATTAAGGTGATTTATCACAGCTGGTGAAAACAGAAGTAGGGGAAGAATGTTGATAACTGATAGAAGGAGATCTAGATAGAAAGATGTGTGATTTTCTATCTTATTAGACTCAGGGAAGAACACCAGTGTTTTGTCTTTTTAAACCAGCATTTCCACTGCCAAGTGTCCCAAATATATCTGACTCTGGTTCTATTTCAGAACCTATATTAGAATCTGTGGTTCATTTTTTTTTAAAAAAAACCATTTATCCTTCAGGAACAATCCTTTGTAATGATATAAGTGGTTTTTTAAAAAAAATAATAATCTAGAAACCATGGATGTGGTATAATTGTATAACAGTGTACCTGTGGAGATATGAAAACACATTAAATGAGACAGGATTCGTTAAATCCAAATATATATGGTCTCCAGATGAAGTGACAGTAAAGAAAAATGCTTCAATTTCAGCACTGGTATCTATAATGTTATTTATTAATTTTTTATCCTGCCCTCCCAAATCAGCCCAGGTTGTAAATTTGATCTAGAGCTGTCAAAATTTGATCTAGAGCTGTCAAAACTATTTATAGATTGAACTAATAAATGTTATAAATGGGAACAATGAGTTTCTTAAATATATAGGAACCTATTAGAAATACTTACATGATAGCTATGTATCTTAGAGGCATGTAGCTGAAGAATCTTTACTGGAGTTTAGAGACTATATCCTCAAGTAAACATGACACCACCAAGTTTACCATCAATTAGGATAATTGTAAAATACATTTTTTGGATGATGCAGTATTGAAGAAGCCATCAATACTGCTGTCTTTAGGAAACCAATAGTTGCTAATTCTTTTTCAGCCTATGACTGCTTCCATCCAAAATATATAAGGGAAAAGAATGTCATATGCTCAAATGATAAGGCCAAGGAGAAATTGTGATAGTATTTGATTTTTACAGACAATCAAAAAGATTGATAAAACAACCTCAGAACAGGGAATACTGGAGCTAGCCTTGTATAAAGAGCACATGTAAAAAGCAAAAGGGGTGTGTATAGAGGGAGGTGGAGAGGGTGGCTGTATTTAAGTTTTTGGGTGTTTCCATCGAGCAAAGTATGACCTGGAGCGCAAATACCACTGCTCTGGTGAAGAAGGCCCAGCAGAGAATATATTTCCTCAGACTTTTAAAAAAGAGCAAGCTGAGTGAGAGACTTCTGGTGTCCTTCTATCTACCGAGGCTCCATAGAGAGGATTCTTGCATATTGTGTTTGTGCTTGGTTTTCCAGCTGCACAGTCATGGATAGGAAAGTGCTCCAGAAGGTCATAACCACAGCCCAAAAGATTATCGGTCATCCTCTCCCATCTCTGGAAGAACTACGGTATACAACTCCCGTTGCCTTAAAAAAGCAAACAATATTTTACAGTATTCATCTCATCCTGGATATAGTCTTTTTGCACCGTTGTCTTCGGGCAAGAGATACAGAACAATCAAATCAAGAACAAATAGATTAAAAAACAGTTTCTATCCAAGAGCTATAACCATCTTAAATGCTGTAACTAAATAATATGATCCTGGGGAGTTGTGATGGGCGTGTATGTACGTTTGTGTGTGGCTGTAATTGTGTTTTTGTGTAATTGTGTAATTTCCTTATACTATGTACAATGACAATAAAGTATTCTATTCTATTCTATTCTATTCTATTCATAGGCCTGGGATTATTTGTATTGACAAATAACAATTCAGTAAGCTTTGAGAAGGTTAATTTTGTGGCTTGGGGTTTGTGAAGGGGGATTATTTTAATTAGGGATATTGAAAATTATCAGTTTATCCAGGAGGGCTGTTTATACTGGAGATTTGAAGTAATTGTTTTGCATTCCTCCTTTGAAGATTTATATCCAAGAGTCAAAGTCTATTGATGAAATATTGGTCTGTTGTTTTGTATACATGGTTGCTGCTGTTCTTTTATTCTAGCAGTGCCGACCTTCAACTGTTCTTATTTTCTACTGATTTGCTAAGCTTAGGTCTTTGGATGTTATACTGGGCCACTGTGGAAGACCTCTCTGTGTCAAAATGTGTTTGGCTCATGCCATAATGCACTGTACAGGATTTGGACTATTAAAGATTTATTATTGTTGCATATATTATATATTATTCAAAGCATTTGTATACCAGTTAATCGTTAGGATTTCTAAATGGTATACATCAAAGTTAACCACACAGAGAATAAAACAATATAAAGACATCATAAAACCAAACAGTACAGTGGTACCTCTGGTTAAGAACTTAATTCATTCCATGGCATACGACAGATGAACAAACAAAATCAGTAATGATTGAATGGGCAAAGGATATAGGGCATAATATTATGATGGAAGATTGGGAAAGGTTATGGAAAAGTAATATGAAATTTACTGTTTGTAATGTGTTAAAAGAAAACATGTATAAGATGATATATAGATGGTATCTTACGCCAGTGAAACTGGCGAAGATATATCATAAAAAGGATAACAAATGTTGGAAATGTAAAAAACAAGAAGGGATCCTTTACCACATGTGGTGGACTTGTCCCCGAGTAAAGAGCTTCTAGGACAAGATTTATAATGAGCTGAAGAAAGTGTTTAAAAACACGTTTGTTTAGAAACCAGAAGCTTTTTTTATTCGGAATTACAAGGGATGAATTACCAAAGAAAGATGTTACCTTTTTTATGTATGCTACAGCAGCAGCTAGAATTCTATTAGCAAGGAACTGGAAATCTGAAGACCTACCTTCGGTGGACGACTGGCAAATGAAGCTGATAGAATTTATGGAACTGTCTGAACTGACTGGGAGAATCCGAGATCGGGGAGAGGAGACGGTGGAAGAAGATTGGAAGAAATTTAAGATATATTTGGAGAAGAATTATAAGATTAAAAGTAGACAATAAGGGAAGTACAAAGAGGCTGAAGAAGCAATTAGATATAGTATGAGGGAAATAAGTTTAAATATAAAGTAATCATCATGATTTAGATCCAAATGATATTTTGAAATATTGGGAATTTGTGGTTAAAATGGATCAAGGGAAATAGTTATAATGAGTATCTTAGAAGAAGAAATGATTTAAGAAGTAGAGAGTGCTATATTAGTCATAAATAGAAATGTGGAAGGGGGGAAGGAGGAAGTCAAGAGAGTAAGAAATATATTGGATATTGTTAAATAAATTTTTTTTTGTTTTCTGTTTTTCTCTTTTGTTCTTTGTTTTTTCTTTTTGTATTTGCATTTATCTTTTTCATACTTTTCTGTATTTGCTATAAAGTCAATAAAAATATTTTTATTTTTATTTTTTAAAAAGAACTTAATTCATTCCAGAGGTCCGTTCTTAACCTGAAACTGTTCTTAACCTGAGGTACCACTTTAGCTAATGGGGCTTCCTGCTGCCGCCGCGCGATTTCTGTTCACATCCTGAAGCAAAGTTCTTAAGCCGAGGTACTATTTCTGGGTTAGCGGAGTCTGTAACCTGAAGTGTTTGTAACATGAAGCATTTGTAACCCGAGATACCACTGTACCTCAAAAGGCACTTTGGAACAAAAAAGGCTTTGCCAGTTCAGCAAGAAGGATGGCTGTCTAACCTCTGTCTAACCTCTGTCTTTGGAGAATTGCCCAGAATGTGCCCACAACACTGGTGGGGTGGGGTGGGGTGGGGTGGGGTGGGGGACCACCTTGCTGTGTTTAAAGCTTCTAATGCAAACCCTCAAAGTGTCCCTATTTTCCAGGGACAGCCCCAAATTTACAGAAGCCATCCTGGTTTCTAATTTGATCCCCAAAAGTCCCACTTTTCCTTAAGATGTCCCTGTTTTCATTGGAGAAATGTTGAAGAGGCTAGATTCATGCAACCTCCGAGCCAAGGAGATACCGGTAAGTAACTATGCAGCCTTTAGAAGACATCTGGAGGCAGCCCTGTATAGGGAAGTTTTTAAATGTTTTATTATGTTTTTATATATGTTGGAAGCTGCCCAGAGTGGCTTGGGCAACCTAGTCAGATAAGCAGGGTATAAAAAATAATAAAAATATTATTATTTATTATTATTGAATAGGACATCGCTATTTTCATCAGAGCAATACCTTCCAAAATTTCTAAGGTGTAAAAAGGTAAAGGCAAAGGCCCCCTGACAGTTAAGTCCAGTTGCGAGTGACTCTGGGGTTGCGGCGCTCATCTCACTTTACTTGCCGAGGGAGCCGACGTTTGTCCGCAGACAGTTTTTCCGGGTCACGTGGCCAGCATGACAAAGTCGCTTCTGGCGAACCAGAGCAGTGCACGGAAACACTGTTTACCTTCCCGCCGCAGCGGTACCTATTTATCTACTTGCACTTTGACATGCTTTCGAACTGCTAGGTTGGCAGGAGCTGGGACCGAGCAACGGGAGCTCACCCCCGTCACGAGGATTTGAACTGCTAACCTTCCGATTGGCAAACCCAAGAGGCTCTGTGGTTTAGACCACAGTGCCACCCGCGTCCCTTTCTAAGGTGTACATAACCCCTAAAGTGTAGATAGCCTGAATTTCATCACTGAAAGCAATATGCAGTTAACTCGCATCTTATGCTGCTTTCACTTATGGCAGCTTTGTGCGCTTTATTTATTTTCCCCTACCCACCCATGCACCCAGTTGGTTTTCCTTACTTGCTGGGCTTTGGGGAGGAGGCCCGAGGGCCTTGAGTGAGTCCTGGAGCCCTCATGTTCCCAGAGCCCAGGAAGCAGCCTCCCACCCTTTGCTGGGGAGGGGACACTTTACATGATTTTGCATTTGTGCATGGACCCCCGGAACCAAACCCTTGCGTGAGCTGCAAGTTACCCACATTTGACATTCATCGTAAGGCAGGCTCACACTGCTGAGAATTCTGGCAGCATCCCCCCAAGACATTCCTGTGCTTACTGAACGAAGCAAAACCAGGAATCCCTGTCCATGTGTCTCTGTCCATCTCCCTTTAGTGGTTAATTTTCACAGGCTGCCATCAAAGAAAGGAGCAGGGACAAAGCCATTTCCCATTCCCAGGGAGATGTTGTTGCAGGCTGGGAGCAAGCCCTCCCCACGCGCATGGGATAGCCCCTGTGCCATTGGTTGGTCCTCAGCCACGTCATCCCAAGGCTGTCCAATCCGGATGGTCCGGGGGCATGGCGCAGGCTATTTAAACTGCCCAAGGCCTAGGACATGTTCCTTAACAGGGGCCTGGTAGGATTTTTTTTCCCACTTGGCAAATTGGCACCGGCTATTTGGTTTTTTCCTGGATATGGAACAACTGATTGGTTCAAAATTGGGGAAAAACCAAGATCATGGCCACTGGTCCCATCACCTCCTGGCAAATAGAAGGGGAAGAAATGGAGGCAGTGAGAGATTTTACTTTCTTGAGCTCCTTGATCACTGCAGATGGTGACAGCAGTCACAAAATTAAAAGACGCCTGCTTCTTGGGAGAAAAGCAATGACAAACCTAGACAGCATCTTAAAAAGCAGAGACATCACCTTGCCGACAAAGGTCCGTATAGTTAAAGCTATGGTTTTCCCAGTAGTGATGTATGGAAGTGAGAGCTGGACCATAAAGATCACCGAAGAATTGATGCTTTTGAATTATGGTGCTGGAGGAGACTTTTGAGAGTCCCATGGACTGCAAGAAGATCAAATCTAACCATTCTTAAGGAAATCAGCCCCGAGTACTCACTAGAAGGACAGATCCTGAAGCTGAGGCTCCAATACTTTGGCCACCTCATGAGAAGAGAAGACTCCCTGGAAAAGACCCTGATGTTGGGAAAGATGGAGGGAACAAGGAGAAGGGGACGACAGAGGACGAGATGGTTGGACAGTGTTCTCGAAGCTACGAACATGAGTTTGACCAAACTGCGGGAGGCAGTGCAAGACAGGACTGCCTGGCGTGCTCTGGTCCATGGGGTCACAAAGAGTCGGACATGACTAAACGACTAAACAACAACAACAACAACAATTTGGTTTCTTCACCTACTTCGTAGCAAATCGTCACAACTTTGCTAGGTTTGGCGGTTAGGCATTGGAGTTTTAGGTTGAAGGGGAGGGGAGGTGGTGGCCATCACCTACCCCTCCTAATTCAAAGGTATTCCATTAAAGGAATATGAGGGGTGTGGTCTCTGTCCAAAGCCCCAGACGGGGGGGGGGGGCTAGGGCCATGGCACGACCCCTCGCGGTGACCCTGGGGGAGTTCCTTGTTGATGTGCATCAGCAGGGCTTCCCCTACTGGTGGTTAACCCTTCCAAGACTCCTGCAGGAGTCAGATATAGACGCGTGGTTTCCAATGCCTAAGCCAATTCCACTCACATTCTGTAACCAATAAAGTTGTGGCCTTTTTCGCCCATTAACCTAAAATACTGTTTCATGTGTCTTTATTCCAATTCCCGGGAGAGTTTGGGACCTTGCCACGCAATTTGCCACCAAAGGGGAGACAAGATTGTTCAACAACAAATGGAGAAGGAAAGGTGGCTAGAGTCTTCTGCTTATCTTTCTCCATGGGAGCCTTATGAGTTCTCAGCTATCAGCTCTTAGCTCTGATGTAAAATATGTGTTGCATTGGAATCAATCCATGTGCTATCCAGTTTCCTTTTTTTCCATTTTAAGAAGGAAGTCTTGCTTTATCTGTGAAAGATAGGGGGATTATAGTATGATGGGTGTAACTGTTCTGCTGCCGGACTACCAATTCTCACACGGAATGCAGGACTGCAAGCAAAATAGCCTTTTACTAAACAACAGACTTCTGATTCACATTCAATCCATGATGTAGCAGCCACTGTATGCTGTTTGGATTGAAAGCGTTAACCAAAGGCAGGCAGGCAGGCAAACCAGCCTTCTTGACAAAGGGTGCAAAAGCCATTTTGGTATCCCATACGGTCTACAATTATTTAAAGGAAATTACATATAATTAATTTGCTTCGTCTATCCTATAATGCTAATTAAATGGCTCTGTCCTTGTTTTAATGCAATACTTTTTTTATGGGGAAAAGGCAATATCCATGTTTATCTTGTGCAAATTTCCATAATTACACACTGAACTAGGTTCTTATTTATCACATTTCAGTCATTTTTAATAGTTGTGAGTGCCTTAATTAACTCACAAGAGCAAGATATAGCTTGTTAATTGTGGTTTAAATACAGTTAAACAGACAATAGTTTGCAAGTGGTAGATCTGCTCTTAAATACAATTCAGTATTTGCTGCAAGGTCTAAATACATTTAACACCATCTGCCTCGAATGGTTTGCTGGCCCCACCCCCATTTCATGGTGCGAAAAAGAAATTCTACGAAAGAACGAGATGTCATCCATATGGAATGGTGTGGCATAGCAGGTTTTGCAAGGATGCCCCTCCCCCTAAGACAATCACTCTTGAACACGGGAAAGTTTTGGATCATAGCTGCCAACCCTCCCTTCTTTTGTTTTGCGGGAAACTCCCTTATTCCAGCGCCATTTCCCGCTGCTATCCTGGATTGTTAGATATACCGTAGACTGTCCCCAGGACAGGTGAGGCTGCTGATCCCTTATTTTCGAATTTGAAAGCTGACAGCTATGTTTTGGCTGTGAACACTGGGAGAATTAAAGAAAAAGGGGTGCCCAGCTTCATTAGCTATGAAAACCAAGCAACCCATTGGCCATTCTACTAAGGTTGTGGTTGGCAGATACAGAGTCATATCAGCAGCGGAACACTGCTTAGTCACAGAGGTGCACTGCAAAACAGACTTTGTCTTATCCAATGAGACGCTGTGAAAAAGCATTCAAAGGAAAAGTTTTTGGACTTGAGCTTGCAGCGAGAGGGATGTCTGACCATACCTGCCAAGTTGCTGTCAGAGAAATAAGGGACCGGGCCGGAAATAGCAGACCGGAAGTAGCGCTGCCGCCATTTTGGAACTGGGCAGAACATGCTCAGAAGTGGCTTTTGATGCTGCTTTGCCTAGTTCCAAAATGGCCACCGTGCCAGAAGTCGCACTGCAGCCATTTTGGAACTGGGCAGAGCAGCATCAAAAGTCGCTTCTGAGCATGCTCCGCCCAGTTCCAAAATGGCCGCCACGCCAGAATAAACCGGGGAAAAACAAAAACAAAAATCTGTTTTTTCAGCTAGGAACAGCTGGGAAAACGGGGATTTCCCGGGGAAAACGGGAGACTTGGCAGCTATGTGTCTGACAAAAATTCAGCATGGGTGTTGCCAAACCCCCCCCCCCGGTTCATGGGGGGGGGGAGAATGACCCTATAGAGAGACACACCAACACACTGACTAAGAAAGTCTTAAAGCAGTTAGCTAACTCAAGTCAATGAATACTCCATGACTCCTCTAAAGGCTTCTAGGTTAGAATTGTAGATCCAGGTGTTCAAAAGACCCAGTTTTGCTGTTCGTAGATTTCTCCTTGCCTTATTCCACACAGCGGCGGAGGAAGCCTCTCAGGCACCTGGCGCAGTGCGCCCAGGGGTGGGGCAAACCGCCCATAGGGATGGGACCCAGCGCGTTGTGGGGCCTCAGCCACCCTGCAGCTGGGGGCAGTGGGCGGACAGTGTGGAGCCTGCGGGCGCTGGAGACGAGTGGCTCGGGTGTGCTGCAGGCCCCGTGGTGAGTGCCGCCCGCCATTTTGTCACCCCCCGTCAGGGTGACATCCAGGGCGCACCGGTCCCCCCACACCTCCTTCCTACACCCCGGATTCCACCTCATGTGCATATGTACATGTCTGCATTGCTCGTGCACTGGAAGAAAATATCACATGCTCTCAGTAGCAGAAAAGGGGCTTATCCACATTTACCTTTCCTCTGGTCTTTCCAGACATGGTGCACGATTAAAAGCTCCATGTCCAAGCCCCCCCCCTTTTTTTTCTCTCCAGAGCTTTTCCCATGGAAACCTGCTCTTTATAGCTCAGTCAGAGCTCTTGGCATACCTATTTTCCAGGGACAGTCCTGGAATTACAGAAGCCATCCCGGTTTCTGATTTGATCCCGGAATGTCTCGCTCTCTTCCATGGGGTCACGAAGAGTCGGACACGACTAAATGACTAAACAACAAATATGAAGATATGTAGATACCTGGCCATGGTTTCATCGTGGCTTATATTCAACCAGCCCAGCCAGGCTAGTTTGCATAGGCTAAACCCAGGAAATTCCATGTTTGGCACAGTTCAGGGGAACTGTTGCAGCCCTATATCTTTCCTTCAATATCCCAATATAATCTAAATCAGGCATCCCCAAACTGCGGCCCTCCAGATGTTTTGGCCTACAACTCCCATGATCCCTAGCTAACAAGACCAGTGGTCAGGGATGATGGGAACTGTAGTCCAAAACATCTGGAGGGCGAAGTTTGGGGATGCCTGATCTAAATCCTATGGGGCAGATGGGGCTCATCAACCTGGGAAGGTAGCCCATCTAGGAGAAGGAAAACCCTGATCCTAAATCTCTTCAGGAGAAGAAAAGGCTAAGGAGTAAACCCTACATAAATCCAGAGTGGAGACCCTAAGACAGGTGGGTGGCACCTTGTACGCCTCCTTCCAGCATTTCCTGCAGCCAAGCTGGTGCCAAACATATTGCTCTGCTTTCCTTTGGACCCCATCAGCAAGGTTGAGAGGGTGCTCTTGTTTGGTCAGCCCAGGACCTCCATCCACACTGCCCAGGCTTGTACCTCAGAAAGATCACTTCAGTTCTTCACTTCAGCAGTTGCCTTCACCCCCAGAGATGCACCCCATGGTCTCTTGAGAGAGACAGATGCCAACAAATCTAAATTGTACCATTTATTAATTCCATATAAAAAAATTTGCATATATTTTCCAAACATCACATATCTTTCTTTCACATCTCATACAATGTTTTGTTTCGGACTTCCATCAACCCCGCCTGATGATTTTCAATCTTCCTCACTTAATCATACATTTATTAATTTCACTATTACTTTTAACAGTCCATCACTAATTATCCTTTTCATATATTCTCCTTGTAATATTTCATATAGTCCTCAACTGTATAGTAAAGGTAAAGGGACCCCTGACCATTAGGTCCAGTCGTGACCAACTCTGGGGTTGTGCGCTCATCTCGCATTATTGGCCGAGGAGCTGGCGTATAGCTTCCAGGTCATGTGGCCAGCATGACAAAGCCGCTTCTGGCAAACCAGAGCAGCACATGGAAACGCCGTCTACCTTCCCGCTGTAGCGGTTCCTATTTATCTACTTGCATTTTGACGTGCTTTCAAACTGCTAGGTTGGCAGGAGCTGGGACCAAGCAACGGGAGCTCACCACGTCACAGGGATTCGAACCGCCGACCTTCTGATCAGCAAGCCCTAGGCTCAGTGGTTTAACCACAGCGCCACCTGGGTCCCACCTCAACTGTATATTATACCCCAAATCCTTGGCCCAATGTATCATAATTGATTTTACCTCTTCATCATTAAAATGACACTCCAACAGTAATTTATACATTTTAGACAATATTTTTTAATTATTATTCACTATTTCAATTTCATATTTTGATTTATTGTGGTCAAATCCTTTCCCACTATTTATTAATTCCTAAACGACAGAGCCTAGGGCTTGCTGATCAGAAGGTCGGCGGTTCAAATCCCTGCGATGGGGTGCGCTCCCGTTGCTCAGTCCCAGCTCCTGCCCACCTAGCAGTTCGAAAGCACGTCAAAGTGCAAGTAGATAAATAGCTACCGCTCCAGCGGGAAGGTAAACGGCGTTTCTGTGCACTGCTCTGGTTCACCAGAAGTGGCTTAGTCATGCTGGCCACATGACCCGGAAGCTGTCTGTGGACAAACGCTAGCTCCCTTGGCCAGTAAAGCGAGATGAGCGCCGCAACCCCAGAGTCGTCCGCGACTGGACCTTACGGTCAGGGGTACCTTTACCTTTACCTTTAACATTCCCATACCAACTCTGGTTCCCTGGCTAAAGCACACTGGATGTCTGCTCCAAAGTAAGTCCCTTTGAGTTCAATGGGCCTTCACAGCCTTTAGTGACCAGGGGCCAGCAAACATTTTCAGCAGGGGGCTGGTCCACTGTCCCTCAGACCTTGTGGGGGGCCGGACTATATTTTGGAAAAAAATATGAATGAATTCCTATGCCCCACAAATAACCCAGAGATGCATTTTAAATATATGGACACATTCTACTCATGTAAAAACACCAGGCAGATCCCACAAATAACCCAGAGATGCATTTTAAATAAAAGAACACATTCTACTCATGTAAAAACATGCTGATTCCCGGACCGTCGGCGGGCCGGATTGAGAAGGCTATTGGGCCACATCTGACCCTTGGGCTTTAGTTCGGGGACCCCTGCTTTAGTCTGTTTGAGTTTGGTAATCTGCATCGTAATGGCTATTCTTTATTCAGCATGGTGTAAAGGCCACTTTGACTGTCCCATAGAAAGGGAGAGTAGAAATTTTGGAAATAATTAAATAAGAAAAAGGGGAAAGCACATGAAGGGCACTTCTGTAGATATTTCTCCTGTATCGGAACCTGCTTATCTCCATCCAGTGCATAAGATTTACTTTACTGCTGGTCTCCATGGATACTACAAAGGACAGAGGTCATAGCTTTGCAAAGCATTTCCTGAGGTAATTGCTCAATTTTCATAGCTCTCTAGAAACCCTTGGTGAGCAGGGAGGTTATGTCCCCTTGGGCTATTCATCATGGATATTTTCCAACTCATTCATTTTAAAATGACCCGAGCAAGGACTTTGTAAATGAGAATCTATCACATCTTCTAAAGCATTGATAAGGGGGAAAGAGACAAAAAAAAGTCTGAGAATCTGGGGGTGGGTGGGTGGGTGAGGCTGTTTATGAACAGAGCCACATTCCTCATTCCACCCGTCACCCCAAAAATAGTCACAGCATACATGTGTGGCTTCCCCAAAGGATCTTGGGAACTGTAGTTTAAGTGTCCGGAGATGTTGATAGGAGACCCCTCACGGAGCTACAATTCCCAGCACCCATAGCAAACTACAGTTTCCAGGAGTCTTTAGAGGGCACTTTGTCTGTTGAAGTGGTATAAGAGTACTTCCAATGTATGGGAGCAGATTTGTCCCATATTGAAACCAGGCTCTGACTTTAGTCAATTCTGAAGTGGTCCTCAAAGGCAGATAGAAAAGGGATTGTAGCATTTCCGGGCATGTTTCTCCATCGGTTGTCTATATTTGCTTGTTTCTATTTTCATGTGTTCCATAACTTGTGTTATATGGCCAGTGTGGTGTAGTGGTTAAGAGCGGTAGACTCGTAATCTGGGGAACCGGGTTCGTGTCTCCACTCCTCCACATTGCAGCTGCTGGGTGACCTTGGGCTAGTCACACTTCTTTGAAGTCTCTCAGCCCCACTCACCTCACAGAGTGTTTGTTGTGGGGGAGGAAGGGAAAGGAGAATGTTAGCCGCTTTGAGACTCTTTCGGGTAGTGATAAAGCGGGATATCAAATCCAAACTCCTCTTCTTCTCTTCTTTAAAAAAATTGTTAGTCGCTTGGAGGCCTTTTCTGTGCAGCAAGTGACTAATAAGTTATTGTTGTCGCCGTTTTTTTTCCTTCACCAGCTAATTATATTTCTCCTTTACCAGCCCGTTTCCTCTGCTGCACCCTTCTCAAAAGGAAAATAATCCACTAAAGGAATGATAAGGAAAGCATGGCAGAAGCAATGGATGGTGAAGGGCTGCTTTTCATGTTATGGCCATAATGTGTACAGTCAAACCTTGAAACAAAATTTTAAAATTCCTTCCAGTAGCACCTTAGAGACCAACTAAGTTTTGTCATTGGTATGAGCTTTTGTGTGCATGCACACTTCTTCCAATACGAAAGCTCATACCAATGACAAACTTAGTTAGTCTCTAAGGTGCTACTGGAAGGAATTTTAAAATTTTGTTTCGACCACGTCAGACCAACACGGCTACCTACCTGTAAGTCAAACCTTGCTTCCTGAATGCTTCCTTTACCGTACGTTTTGGCTCCCAGACACCGAAAACCCAGAAGTAAGTGTTCCGGTTTTCGAACATTTTTCGGAAGCCGAAGGTCCGACACAGCTTCCAATTAAGTGCAGGAAGCTCCTGCAGCACCTCGGTTGTCGAACATTTCAGAAGCCAAATGGGCTACCGGAATGGATTACATTCAACAATCAATATTTGGCTGTACATTATTATTATTATTATTATTATTATTATTATTATTATTATTATTATTAGAATTTATATACCACCCTATATCCAGAGGTCTCAGCCCTTGGCAAGCCCTTGGCTGTTTTAGCTGAGGTGTGGACATTTGAGACACTCGTTGCACATGCACAAATGACAGCACATGCACTATTTGGATGACAGATTCATGAACGGGAGCATGGGAGATTGCAAGGGCAGGGAAGTGGATAGTGTGCATCTGGTGACTTATATTCCCACCCCACCCCTCTGGTGTGTACATCAATGTGCAAATGCAACTTGAAATGCAGTGGCAGCGGCAGGAACGACCTCGTTGTGTTTTAAGCCGCGTCTGCAGCCTGTTGAGAAAAACCTAACCTTTCTGTGAGAGTTCTCCAAGCATGCTTGAAAAGGCTCGGCCCCTTTCTGGAGTGTGACTGGCAGGTTTTGCCCATCATTAGTGTTAAATATCTCAAAATTAACAAATGCAAGTCCTAGGTCTAGCGTGACTGCAGATCTAGTTCAAAAGGGAAGCGCCGGATAAGGAGCGCATCGCATTTCCCTGTGGTCCATGTGGAGTCAGCACTTGGGGGACCTGCCTACGAGTATCTCCCCCAGCGCTTTGATGTCCAGAGGCAGCGCAGGTGCCTTTGATGTCTGTTGCAGATGCAGGTTTGAAAGCCCTGTTGGGGAGGTGGAGTGAATCTATTTGAACTTATTCTGTTAAAACAAATTACATAATTACTCTGAAATGGTGTGAGGTCTTTTCAATTTCCACTTTGATCTTTGTGCCCCACCCACCCCTACCCCCCAATTCCATCTCACACAGTCTTACCGTAATCTTCATAAACCTTAGAAAGGACACATATTGCTACTCCTTACGCAGGTCTGAACATCTCTCTATTCATTCCTCTTTTTTTCCTATTGCTGAACAGAGATGTTCACAAACAGGAGTGAAAGACTGAGATTTGTTCATAGGCAAGGAATTAAACGCTCCCTCTCAAAATGCTCTCAGTTTCAAACACATGCATTCACTCCTAGATTGCTCCTTTAGAAATATTTTTTGAGGAAAATATGTTCAATCAAAGGTGTGATTATATATATATATATATATATATATATATAGAGAGAGAGAGAGAGAGAGAGAGAGAGAGAGAGAGAGAGAGAGAGAGAGAGAACCTTGACAGTTTGCTTATCATTTGGGGGAGTGGGGGTGAGTTCTGAAGCTCTCAGTCATAGTCAGGCAGATTGAATTTTAACAACATGACAAACATATCCATTTGTTGATTTCAACTTGGGTGCTATCCATTGTCAATTAGCATGCTACAAATGTGGCAAGACTCCAGAGTTATGATACATCGTAGCAGTTGGATAAAATGTTTGTCACTGATGAATTGGGGGAAATAGTGTCTGCTGCTGATCGTTGAGGGGGGTGGGGTGGAGACTTAGCCAACTAGATGAGGGAATCATATACAGGATAAAGAAACAAAGACTACTGAGAGAGCCATTGCGGGGTGTGTGTGTGTGAGAGAGAGAGCGTCGGGCAATAGGTAACCGTGAAACAGAACTGGTACAATGAATCACTGCCTATTTGGAATATGTATTTAGAGGTCTTTGTACCCAGCAAACATGCTATATTTTCTCATGTACTGTATACGTTTTCAGACTCCCCTACTTCTCTGAGGAGTACAAAAGAAGGGGACTGCTGGATCACACAAGAGGTCCATCAACTCCAGCACCTTTGATCGTCACAACGACCAACCAACAGGAAGCCTTACAAGCAGAGAATGGAGGTGATGGTCTTCCCTTGCTGGTTTGGCACCGGCATCTCTTGTTGAGGAGCTTCTATGTGGTCTACCCTTGCAACCTAGTTGTGCTAGGGCTGTGGATTTGCTCAGCAGCTTTTCGAGATCAGGGGCAACAGCAGGGCCGACGTCTGTTGGCGTGGCATGGAGCTCCACTTGCTATATTGGAGGCACAGGAACAAGATCTAGTGGGAAACTGTTGTATGGAACATTTTGGCCTAATGCAACCTTCCTTTTGCTTTTTGTCCAAGAAGCAGGCAGCCTTGAAAGGCGGAAGCAACACCTGCAGCAAGTCATGCAAGGGCTATCTGTCACCATCATCAGAGATGCGAGTCCTGGAAGTTTAACAGTAACAACAAAAGCTCAAGTTGAAAACTGATTTTTGAATGGTATTGGACCAGTAGTCCAGTCGGCTGCTGCCTCCTGCAACCTGAGGGCATCCTGAGCAAGTTTGCAGACGACACCAAATTGGGAGCGGTGGCTAATACCCCAGAGGACAGGATCACACTTCAAAATGACCTTAACAGATTAGAAAACTGGGCCAAAGCAAACAAGATGAATTTTAACAAGGAGAAATGTAAAGTACTACACTTGGGCAAAAAAAAAAAATGAAAGCACAAATACAGGATGGGAGACACCTGGCTTGAGAGCAGTACATGTGAAAAGGATCTAGGAGTCTTGGTAGACCACAAACTTGACATGAGTCAGCAGTGTGATGCAGCAGCTAAAAAAGCCAATGCAATTCTGGGCTGCATCAATAGGAGTATAGCATGTAGATCAAGGAAAGTAATAGTACCACTGTATTCTGCTCTGGTCAGACCTCACCTGGAGTACTGTGTCCAGTTCTGGGCACCACAGTTCAAGAAGGATACTGACAAGCTGGAACTTGTCCAGAAGAGGGCAACGAAAATGGTCAAAGGCCTGGAAACGATGCCTTATGAGGAACGGCTTAGGGAGCTGGGTATGTTTAGCCTGGAGAAGAGAAGGTTAAAGGGTGATATGATGGCCATGTTCAAATATATAAAAGGATGTCATATAGAGGAGGGAGAAAGGTTGTTTTCTGCTGCTCCAGAGAAGCGGACACGGAGCAATGGATTCAAGCTACGAGAAAGAAGATTCCACCTGAACATTAGGAAGAACTTCCTGACAGTAAGAGCTGTTCGGCAGTGGAATTTGCTACCAAGGAGTGTGGTGGAGTCTCCTTCTTTGGAGGTCTTTAAGCAGAGGCTTGACTGCCATATGTCAAGAATGCTTTGATGGTGTTTCCTGCTTGGCAGGGGTTTGGACTGGGTGGCCCTTGTGGTCTCTTCCAACTCTATGATTCTATGATTCAAACTGTCAAGCAGAATTTTGCCTCATCCCCTGAGAAAGCTGGTGAGAATTGTGGTCCAGCAACATCCAGTTTAAGGCTGTGGTGTAGAGTTCTAGGCAGCTAAATCGTGTCCTCCCTAAAAGAGGGCATGTGTTGTGGTGAGACCTGGAGACCGACCTCCTGTGTTGTGGGTGGGTAAGACTGGTCGGCCACAGCACCCGATTGGTAGGTCCCTCGATGTTGGGTTCAATCTGGCCAATGGGGCACAGTCAAAACAGATCGAGGGACCTATATATCCCCATGCACATGACCCAGAGTTTCCTCTTTTGGCTCGTGCATTTGGAACACTCGCCCACTTCTCCCTTCTTTTAGTGCATTTTGTGTGATTGACCTTGCTTTGTCGTCATGTGTCACCTGTCATTGGGACAGGGCAGGGGTCCCCAGACTTACCGGGCTTCGGGCCGGTGCCCGCCGCGCCGACCGCGCGGCGGGCCGGAGAGCAGGGGAGTGCGCGCGCAGCGGGCCGGAGGGCGGGGGAGTGCGCGCCCGTGCGCATGCGCACACGCACACGGTCGGGAAATAATCGCCGAAAATCGCTTGTGCGCATGCGTATGGGCCTCCCCCGACCCGGAAGTGCATCGGAAATGACCTCTCCTGGGTCGGGAGAGGCCCATACGCATGCACACAAAGGATTTTCGGCAATTTTTTGCCGATTTTGAAGATTGCCGCCGCGCCGTGCGCCGTAAGAGCGGGTGGCGGCAGCGGGCTGCGGGGGTCGTCGCGGGCCGGATTGGGAGGCCAATTGGGCCGCATCAGGCCCGGGGGCCGTAGTTTGGGGGACCCCTGGGACAGGGGCACAGCAGGAATTTTCCCCACTTAGCTGATTGGCTGGTGCCATTTGGGTTTCGCCTGCCACGTAGCAAATCGTCACAACTTGTAAGGTTGTGGGTAGGAATTGGTTCAGGTGATATATGTGACGATACTCCCTTCTCTATTACTAGCAATGTGCTGAAGGAATTCAGTTATTGTTCAAACAACCCACTATTCCTTCTTTCTCCCAAATAAACTCCCTGTTTTTATATGGGTTTGCTAGTACATAGAGTACAGTAATCATCTGTTCATAGAGAAGTGTAATCATCATCAGGCACTATTCCGCCACAATATACACTTCTGGGTTTTGCTGTGCGCACATGCGCAGAAGCACTCAATCACGCCACACACATGCACAGAAGGGCGCCTCCGGTTACGAAATTTTCAGGATGTGGCCGGGCCTCCAGAACGGATCCCATTCGTAACTGGAGGCACCACTCTATTTGGATGACTTTGTCTGATTTTATGATTTTACTGTTTTAACTTATGCCAATAAAGGCTAGTAGAAGTAGAAGTGATTTAGAACCATACATAGAGTCCTAAAGCACATTATTATTATTATTATTATTATTATTATTATTATTAATTTTAGTCACAAAAGCGACACATGGGGAGCCTCTATTAGCACAGGAAACAACCACTTTCTGTTTGTTTTCAAGCACTTTACATGTGGTTTCTAAAGCTGAATGATGCAGTTATATCTGTTTGAATCGGCTGGTATTCAACATTAGTCATAGAGTAGACCCACTTCAATGGGGCCACTACATGTACAGTCGAACATCGGGTTATGTCACCCTCGTGTAACGTAAACTTTGGATTGCGGAAGTGGTAAACCTGGAAGTGTTTCGCCACTTGCGCATGCGCAGAAGCGGTCCACAGCCGCTCGCGCATGCCTAGAAGCGGTCTCTCCAGTTGCGGAAACTTCAGGAAAAGGCTGGGCCTACGGAATGGATCCCGTTTGCAACCAGAGGTACCACTGTATGACTAGCGTTGGCTATTGCCCATAGGTTTTCCTTTGTGCAGTGTTTAGACGTAGAAAGATGGTATCCTCTTTCGCTCACTCGCTGGACGAGCATTTTCTTACAGAGCGACCTGCAGAAGCAAAAGCATGCACTTAAGACTCCTTAGTTGTTGCTCCTCTTTCCAAACACCCCTTCCCCTTTCTGCTTCCTAGCCTTGCCTTGTAATTCAGCTTAATGCTTGCCAATCAGTCACAGTCTTTTGCCCCGTGTCACTTTCATGCCATTGGACGGCTCTTGTGGGAGCTGCCCAATGGAGTGCCACTAACGAGGCAGCTGAAAAGAGCAGCCAGGAATTTGCGGTCCCTGGATTAGAGTCAAGGCCAGTGGAGGAAATGGAGAAACTGCCGCGGCTGAACGACTGCCAACAAACAGGAATCCTATTATCCCACTGAAAGAGGACATTCATTACCATCTACTGTAACATGATTTGGGTTCCATCAAGCTGTCTCTCCCTCTCCTTAGATTTATAATTCATAATCTAAAAACAGGCCAATGAACACACACACACACACAAATACTGTGAAGCCATTTTGCCCTGGATGAGAAAGGGGCATGTCAGAAATGAAAGAGGAAAGAAAGCCCAGGAGACAATGCTCACACCTTGCCACTTAGTATTTGGACACATTTTGTGTGTGCACAATATCTCGGTATCTCTCTGTTGCACGCCCATTAAGAGAATATAAAACAAAAGTTGTTATTTGTCCCTTCAAAAAAGAAAACCCCAATTATTTCATGTCCCGAAGAATATCTGACATGGTTCACCACCGGCTAAATTCACCCAAGAGCAGTTGTTGTGTTTTCTTTCTCTCTCTCTCTCTTGATATAACAAAATTTGAGCAGCCCCAGGGCATTTATGTGTGGCTGTGAGCTCCCATATTCCTAGGGAAATGAAAGTTTCATCGGAAAAGGCAAGATTCCCACTCCCATGGCTGTGGTTTAATGAGGACCTGATGGAAAGTTGGAAAAACAAAGAGGGTTGCCGTGTGACCACACACACAAAAAAGATGGCCTAGCTGGGTTAGTGGTGGTCGTTTTTGCTGACAAAAAACAAGAGGTGAGGCTGCTTTTCTATTTTTTAAAAATAAATACTTTGGTGCGCAACTGATGTGCATTTTCTGCTGGTTTCCTCCAAACTACCAGGCCTCTTTGTGCATCCAACCACAACCATTGGACTACATGCCTTGAGCCACAGGGCTTCATTCCCCAGGCCTTGCCAAGCTGTCAGAATTCTTGCTTTGAAGAGCTGGCAATGGGAACCCAACGATGCTTTACAACTTGCAGAATTTGCATCCATGTGAAAAGAATGGCTTTTCCCTCAAGTATTTTAGACTTCTTTTGTTTGATGTATTAGAGATTATAATTACTTTGATTTACAGAGACTGGTAGCCAAAGAATATGTCCGTTACTTACTTCAGACAGGCAATCATTCTGTATGCAAGTTATTGGGGAAGCTACATCCATAGAATATCAACCTGGATGCATCCCCCTGAGCCCAGGAGTGAGATTTTAGGACCAAAGAAAAGTACAAGTACACACTAATTTCTAAGGGCGATAACCAGCTAGTTAGAGTAAATCCATTAACATCCATTGAGGTTAAGTTACGTAAGGTTTTATAAAGCATTTATTTGTAACATAATGTAGACATTTAGGCAGAACCCTTCACTAATCATGTCTATTATTATTTTGTAAGTGTCTGAGCCAGTGTGGTGTAGTGGTTAAGAGCAGTAAGCTCGTAATCTGGTGAACCGGGTTCGCTTCCCTGCTCCTCCACATGCAGCTGCTGGGTGACCTTGGGCTAGTCACACTTCTCTGAAGTCTCTCAGCCTCACTCACCTCACAGAGTGTTTGTTGTGGGGGAGGAAGGGAAAGGAGAATGTTAGCCGCTTTGAGACTCCTTCAGGTAGTGATAAAGCGGGATATCAAATCCAACCTCTTCTTCTTCTTTCTTTTAAACAGCTATGTTTTTCATGCTAGAATTAATTATTCAAAGAACTATCTATCTATCTATGAGAAAACTATTTTTTAAAGGGGGTGGGGGAAAGGAAACTAAACTGAGAATTGCAAAGAAGTCAGGTTATATATATATAACATGCTTTAAGTATTAGTTTCTTTTATCTGTACTTTATAGCATGTCATGATTTATATCTTTGATGGAAAAAGAAAATCTCTCAGTTTTTTCTTCTTGTTCAGTTAATAATAATCTCTGCACATTCTGTTCCCTGCTTTATATAAGCATCCTTGGAAAATTTGATGTTATTACTAACTAACCTCCAGCTGGAAAAAGGAAAAACAACCATCATTTACGTAAGAAGAATGAATTGGCCTCCAAGTCGGATCTTTCCCATCACAAGACTGAAGGGAAAGGATTCTCCAGCAAAAAACAAGTGAGTCTGCTTCATCGACAGATGGTGGTCTTAACAAGTCAATCAGTATCGTTTACCTTTACTGAATTGAGTTTAAATCCTGATTAGGTCACGGTGCAAAAGTATTTAATAATAGTTAACTGCAGCTGGTAGAAGAACCCGTCCACAAAAGATGTACATAGTGAAGACTGGACGCAAGACTGTTGGTTCAGAGAAACTGAAATGGACAGATTCGACCCTCACCACATGCAAGTGTGTTCATCCTTCAGGTACCCAGATCTCAAAGGCTTGAAAGGTTAGCACCACAATTTTGAATTCTGCTTGGAAATGAGCCAGCCATTAACTTAGGCTGCAGTCCTACACACATTTATTAAGGTGTAAGCATAGTGGGACTCACTTCTGAGTAAGTAAGTATTGTAAAGGTAAAGGTAACCCTGACCGTTAGGTCCAGTCGCGAACGACTCTGGGGTTGTGTGCTCATCTTGCTCTATAGGCCGAGGGAGCCGGCGTTTGTCCGCAGACAGCTTCCGGGTCATGTGGCCAGCATGACTAAGCCGCTTTTGGCAAACCAGAGCAGCGCACGGAAATGCCGTTTACCTTCCCGCCGGAACAGTACCTATTTAACTACTTGCACTTTAACGTGCTTTCAAACTGCTAGGTGGGCAGGAGCTGGGACCAAGCAACGGGAGCTCACCCCATTGCGGGGTTTTGAACCGCCGACCTTCTGATCGGCAAGCCCTAGGCTCTGTGGTTTAGACCACAGCGGCTTTAAGACCTGTCTGTTATTGAAATTCTACTCAATATCAATCCAGAGTAGATTCCAATGTATAGTTAGCAGAGTAAAAACTTAAACACGTTGCAGGATTCCCAAAAAATAGACCAGAGGCAATTGTATTTCATCCAACATAGCTTTACTGAAGGAAAATGAGCATAATGGTTACAGATTCAATTCATTCAAAATTAGCACTGTCCAGAGGAAATCCAGTTGCAACAGACTTAACTTAAACTTACAATAATTTATAAGCTTACACTATAACTATGTACAGAACACCACACCAGAAGGAAAAAAGAGAAAGTAAAACCCAGGCTCCTTCTGGCCTAACTTTTATAATCAGCATAAATAAGACAGAAGAGATAACAGAATTAGTGTAAGCCAGCTGTACTCAGCTTCTCTGAAGAGAGAAGCTTCCAGAACCCTCTTGAATTGATTAGAATAGAAAAGATCTGCACACATCAGATCAATACTTTCTGCACTAAGAAATGCAAACTGACACTGTCAAGAGCTGAGCTGCTGTGTTAAGGATTAACTGCAGTTTCTGGGCAGTTTCAGTTCATATCCATACCTGCCAAGTTCTGGCCTGAGAAATAAGGGACTGGACCGGAAGTAGCAGGCCGGAAGTAGCACTGCCGCCATTTTGGAACAGGGCGGAGCATGCTCAGAAGCCACTTTGGATGCTGCTCTGCCCTGTTCCAAAATGGCTGCCGCACCAGAAGTCGCGCTGCAGCCATTTTGGAACTGGGCAAAGCAGCATCAAAAGTCGCTTCTGAGCATGCTCCGCCCAGTTCCAAAATGGCCGCCGTGCCAGAATAAACCAGGGAAAAACAAAAAAAATCCGTTTTTTCGGCTGGGGACAGCTGGAAAAACAGGGGTTTCCCAGGGAATACGGGAAACTTGGCAGCTATGCATATCTTCTGTGTAGCATCTAATTTTACCCTGGTGCTAGTCTTGTATGTAGAGGGGGTTTGGATGTCAAGGAGTAGTCAAACGTTTGATATCCCACACACAGTGTGACGTAATACAATCCAGCAACAGATGTGATTCTACTGTGGAGTTTAGCTCTCAATTCAATGCCAAGTTCTTTTTTGACTTCCTCGAACTTTGATGTGAGGCTCGACATAGAATTCCAATTTTCTTTCCAGATCCGAGAAAGAATTTGTTTCCATGGACTATTAAAATGGAGTGAGACAAGATTCACCCTCCTATTCTGAGAGATGGCGATGTTAAAATCTCCATGTTGTTCCAAAATGATGAAACATTCCAGGAAAAAAAGAGCCCCATGGGACTATTTTAAAATGCTCTACAGTCAAAAGTTTGGGGCCGCTCGCTAGCATTACCATTTTTGCCTCATTTGCAACCAGACTTGGGGAAATTTAGTGCTTTAATGTCATGCAAAAGTATTTCGTGCTTAACAAGCACTGGAGTCATAGGTTAATGGTGTTCCATACAAAAGCTTACAACTTTTATTACAATGGTGAAACTTCTGTAATGCCAAAAGAGTTATAGGCA
Source organism: Zootoca vivipara (assembly GCF_963506605.1). Lineage (NCBI taxonomy): Eukaryota > Metazoa > Chordata > Lepidosauria > Squamata > Lacertidae > Zootoca > Zootoca vivipara. The sequence goes on from NC_083288.1 coordinate 7,890,419, forward strand.
CCGTACAGAACCCGGAAGAGGACACAGTCCCCACAAGGAGGTCGAGATCTTACTTAAGGATGCAAGTGCACGATTCGGATTCCGCAGGGCCTCCTATATCTTTAAGTTATCCTATTTGCACACCGAAGCTCAATCAAAACCTGCCAAGGGATTGATCTTTTGACAATGTTCTTTTACATAAATTCTGTATATATCCCACTCTCTGGGAAAAAAACCAAAACATCTGTAACGTCTCTTAACCTTGCTGATAATCTTGCCAGTTCGGCGTATTCTCTTATTTTATTTTGCCAGTCTGATTTAGGTAGGATATCCTTTCCCTTCCAACCTTTTACGATAAGAATTCTGGCAGCGACTGTAACAGAGGCTCTGTCTTTGAGGCAATGTTAGCCGGCTGAAGAGATGATGTGGCTACAGGAGGAAAAGATGGGCATATGTTTGCAACAGGAGCAGGAAACCTGATCTTTTTAAAAGAATTTGTATTCAATTAAAGTAATTTGCTTTGATTGGGAAATTTTTGGAAAACTAGTAAAAATATTTTTTTAAAGGTTTACTGTTTGAGGGGGGTTTTTGGTTGCTGTTTGAGGAGGTTTTCCTATTCTGTTCAAATAAAAATATATTCCCCCCCTCCTATATTGTTTACCAAAGATCCTCTAAAGAACCTGCAGTGTTAATTGGAAAAACGGGTGCTCAGATGACAAGCAATACTTGCTTAAAATTTATTTACAGCTATTAAAGGTGCAGGAACTCGGTCTTCTTCCTTTTCTTTTCATCATTGCCACCCTAGTTGTACCTGGATTTCTGGAGTCACGAGGTAAAAGTGTAGCTGAGTGCACTGGTTCGTTGAGAACAACAAGGGTTGATAACTTTTGATTAAAGCAAAATGAAAACACCAGTCTACAGTGGCAAAACCTGCCACTTCTGTTGGGCTGGCTTTGAAGTCCACTAGCTTCTCTGGCCCTAACACACATCGCCTCTCAGAACATCATTTCACCTGTCAGTCTAAAATAATGGTTTGCAACTTGTCTGGTAGTATGTTTGACTAGCTTTATTGTGATGATGACTTAAAACATAGGCCTGGCAGAAATTATACACCACCTAGTCTCCTGAATGGACCCAGGTGGTGCTGTGGTTAAACCACTGAGCCTAGGGCTTGCTGATCAGAAGGTCGGCGGTTCGAATCCCTGTGACGGGGTGAGCTCCCATTGCTTGGTCCCAGCTCCTGCCAACCTAGCAGTTCGAAAGCACGTCAAAATGCAAGTAGATAAATAGGAACCGCTACAGCGGGAAGGTAAACGGCGTTTCCATGTGCGGCTCTGGTTTGCCAGAAGCGGCTTTGTCATGCTGCCCACATGACCTGGAAGCTATACGCCGGCTCCCTCGGCCAATAATGCGAGATGAGCGCGCAACCCCAGAGTCGGTCACGACTGGGCCTAATGGTCAGGGGTCCCTTTACCTTTACCTTTAGTCTCCTGAATGCATGTTCCAGGGTTGTTCATTTTCTCCAAAATGAAATCAAAACTGTTCAAGAGAGCCAGATACTCATGTACTACCAATAAAATGCAAACCTTTTCAGAAGCATTTTTTTTAAAAGTAGCAGTTTCTATGAGGAAAAGGGAATAGGTGCTGCTTTGGTTTCCTGTAATTAAACCTATTAAGAGAGCAATCCGACAAAAACTCTAAAGCATTAATGAGCCAGGACCACTGTAATGTACTCAGAGGGTCCTACAGGGTCAATAAGATCAGTAATGGCTTCTTGCCATTGAATTGTAACCTGACAATATCTTTATTCAAAGCAGTGATGCATAATGATTATTGCCATAGTCCTTCATTCTCTCTCTCTCTCCCTTTCCCCGAAACTCACTAATTGCAATATCTGCTGGATTTGTACATAGTCCTGGCACATTTTGCACCAAAGTAATAGCAAGCAAAATAAAAATAAAAATACTGCCAGTGTTTCAGTAGACTGATATTTGAATTTGTCAAGGTCAATGTACACATCTGCCACAACTGAACACAGAGTGTCTTGCACTTTTAAGCCCATTGAATAGTCTTAAATATGGGCAAACTTTGCAAGGGAATATGAACATTCAAAAATGGAGCTATAGCTTGTACACTTATGATTCTGTCATCTGAATAGGAAATATTAGGCAGTTGTTTGGCGCTGTTCACTGCGGATAGGATTTGTACCAGGGAAAAGAGCTTGCCCTGTTTCTAAACCATTTAATCCCGTCTTAATCAGATGAGGATGTTTTCTCTGGCATGGAGATTAGCATTGTTCTCTAATACTCTGTCACCAAAGCACAAAAACAGGCCAGGCCATTTTAATTTCTGGTTAGTCGCAAGTCATACTTCCTATGGGATAAATTGTTTGCATGTTTTTATTGTTTAAAACCCACCCTGTATATTAGAATATGCAAGCTTTTGCTGCTGCAACTATGTTTTTCTATTGGCATCTATTTCATTCATTTCAGCATGTGCTCTATTCATTGTTGGCACCAGCCTGCAGCATATGAGGATTGAGGCGGAAAGAGGAAGAAAAGTGGGAGTGTTTGGAGTCAAACTTGTAAGCAAGCACAATATACGAGTATGTACAGTCTTTATTCCTTCCATTAACTACAAGCTAAGGGGAAGTTGGTAAGGGGAAGCTGGACCATAAAAAGAGGCTGATCGCCGAAGAATTGATGCTTTTGAATTATGGTGCTGGAGGAGACTCTTGAGAGTCCCATGGACTGCAAGAAGATCAAACCTCTCCATTCTGAAGGAAATCAGCCCTGAGTGCTCACTGGAAGGACAGATCATGAAGCTGAGGCTCCAATACTTTGGCCACCTCTTGAGAAGGGAAGACTCCCTAGAAAAGACCCTAATGCTGGGAAAGATTGAGGGCACAAGGACAAAGGGACAACAGAAGACGAGATGGTTGGACAGTGTTATAGAAGCTACCAACATGAGTTTGACCAAACTGCGGGAGGCAGTGGAAGACAGGAGTGCCTGGCGTGCTCTGGTCCATGGGGTCACGAAGAGTCAGACATGACTAAACGAATAAACAACAACAACAAAGGGGAAGTAACATAGCTAAGCCTGGCAGGACAGCTTACTCTATGGTTTTAACCCTTCAAGCATTAATTAGATCCAGCTGTTTAGGATTACAATTCCCATCATCCCTGACCTCTGGTCCTGTTAGCTAAGGATGATGGGAGTTGTAGTCCCAAAACAGCTGGAAGGCCAAGTTTGGCCATCACTGAATTAGACTTAGGCAAACTGGTTATATGAGCCTAGTTATCCTCCAAATCCCTGGTTGCCTGGGACCATTCAAGGAGTAGCAGAATTGGGGAAATGGCCAGCGAATAGCTGCAGAGGAAGAAAACAATGTCTGAGATCAGCCAAGTAGAAGGTAAATTAGAGTGGGGTGTTTTTTTTGGGGGGGGGTGTCATCTTTCTTCATCCCATCACTGTTGAATATCAGACCTGGAGAATATCCAACTCAACACTACTAAAATTATTCAAAAGCTTATTAGAGCTTTCTCCCGATGTTTAACAGAGACCTCTCCACCCCTACTTACATTTCATTTCGAACAAACTAGCTGGAGCCTGTGAGCACCCAGTGCTAATTCCACCCCCCCCCACCCCCAATCTCCTGCACTTTGCCCATAAATCAAAGGATCCGATGGCCAAAACAACAGAGTGCTAAAGTGCTTGCTGTGGGGCTGAAGCCAATCTAATTAATTTTTCATTTGGGTCTGATGTATTAGAGACCAATCAATTGGGGATTGTGTTTACAGGGTTGTAGGAGGAGAGGAGAGCTGGTCTTCATTTGTTGTCTGGGCTGTCCAAATCGGTCAGTTAAATGATCCCAGGGGAAGATCATAACGGATACGAATAGGGCTCTTGTAAGTAGCTTTCTCTTAATTACAGAACCAATAATCATCACTTCCTCAAGGAAGGATGGGAGCCATAATGGGAGGACTTTGAAGCCCTATCCCCTTATCTGATTTGAAATGTTGTCTGCACCCCGATTTCATAGTGGTGAGAGGTTTCAGATATGTGGATCCTTGTGTTTTGTTTCCTTGAGACAGAAGGTCACATGAGGAGGCTGATGGCTTTCTCTAGATTTACTCATATATTCGGGCTGAATAGGAGATGGAAGACTCGCACCATTAACCCTCCAATGGAACCTTCTCCCCATCAGATTTCAGGGAAAGAGGAGATCCGTGTCAGGCCATGCTCACTTTCCAGCTCCGGTCCTAAAGCTGCCAGTCTCCTTTCTTCTCTTTCTGATAAACCATCACCTCTGCCTACCTTCCAAAAGAGTCTCCAGCCATTAGCTCTTACCTTCCAAGTCCCGGACTGCAGAATCTGGGACTGGCAGCCGTGTGACACCGGAAGTTGCGTCGACGTAACTTCCAGTGTCACTTTGCCCTTCTATGGGCACCAAAAATGGCCACCGCCGGCTTCAAAAGTAGCTTCTACGCATGACCGGAAGTGCATCGACACAACTTCCGGTGTCGCCCCGCCCATCTATGGGCACCAAAATGGCCGCCACCGACACCGGAAGTTGCATCTACGCACTTCCGGTCATGCGTAGATGCGACTTTTGAGGCTGGCGGTGGCCATTTTTTGTGCCCATAGAAGAGCAAATCAGAAAAAAATGGCCGCCGGCAGGAGAAAATAACGGAGAAAAACGGGAGACAAAGTGATACAGGGGACCACCGGGAAAAGGTAAGTAAAAACGGGGGTTTCCCGGGGAAAACGGGAGACTTGGCAGCTATGCATTAGCTCCTGTGACAACTAATCGTCTGCATTCGCCCAAACTTTATTTGTGCAACGGCCTATTCTCCCAACAAAAGGGATAGTGTAAGGTTACCAGATTTTTTTCAATGAATCTGGGGACACTTTTCAATTTCCTACTAAATAGATGGATTTTGTCAGGGGGCTGATTTGTAAATCCGGGGACTGTCCCCAGGAAATGGGGACATCCGGTAACCTTAGATACTGTAGTGCGCACCAGACTATCTATTTTACAAAAGAAACTATAATGACCTTGGGGGGGCACCTGCTTCTCTGCAAGCTCAATTCTTACAGCTATAAAAACCACAATGCTGGAAAGGGCCTCCAAGAGGGCATCCAGCCCCACATCGATCCTTAAGAGTACTCAGGTTTTTTGACACAGCTGAAATTCAAACCATTTCAGGTGGTATTGTTCTCAAATTTCTGTGGCACTCTCAATGACTCCAAAATTTGGTTCCCCCCACACCGCTTCCTGCCTCCCATTCTACTTCACAGTTGCAGTGGTCCCTGCACACACACACACACACACCCCGATCTGGAGAATATTTGGATACAGCTCTTTTTAAGCACCAGCGGTTTACTGCAGTGAATAATTCCAGTAGAAATCATAACACTTCTGTACATGAAATGAGGGAAAGAAGAATCCCAGGTAAATGTGTATCGAAGCAAATGTCTACAGAGGTGGGCGTGGGGGTTTGGAGAGGGGGTAGCCGTGTACCTCCTTAATTACTTTGTTTCTCCAAAGACAGGGAAAAATGTATATTCCTCAAGCCAATTTTAGAAGATGTCTGTTGCTGTCTGCCAAAGACTGTGTCACCAAAGCACGATTTATTGTGACTGACACCTTAAAATAATTTGATGGATAGCCTCACAGGTGAGAGGCAGTTACCTTTGCTAAAATGTGTCGTCGTCCCCCCCCACCGCCACCATTATTCCTCCTTTCTCTAAGAGCCTTTATCAGTTTTTGTCCGGAGGAGGGAAGAAACCAAGTATGAATGCTTCGGGGAGTCAAATAAATATCTTACCTCACAAGCTGGCTGGTGGGTAGTTCCAAGCAATACGGCAAGAGGAATATTGAAACTCGATTAGAGAACTGCTTCAGACATTTAATTTGGATCCCATGTACAGCAATGCAGCACAATTTGAGCAGGATTAATTGGCGTGGTAGGAATTTCTATGAGAGCTTTGTTCTGAGCCAGGTAAGCACTTGGCCACTCGTGAAACCTTTTGGAGTGGGTGCTGAACTGCCTGCCAGTGCAACCCAGTACATGAAATACACGTGGGTGGGAGGGATGTGGTACCATAGTGCCAGGGCACTGGGGGCCATTTTTTTTGTATGCACTCAGCCCAGGAAGACGCTCTCTCCAAAAACAGTGGTGCCACAATGATAGAATGCCCCCAGCATCCATGACAGTAGGAATGATTCACAATTCAAAGTGTTGGTGCTGACCTTTAAAGCCCTAAACGGCCTTGGCCCAGTCTAGCTGAAGGAGCATCTTCACCCCAATTGTTCTGTCCGGACACTGAGGTCCAGCACTGAGGGCCTTCTGGTGTTTCCCTCACTGTGAGAAGTGAGGTTACAGGCAACCAGGCAGAGGGCCTTCTTGGTAGTGGCACCTTACCTTCCAAGTTCCGGACTGCAGAATCCGGGACCGGCAGCCATTTGACACCGGAAGTTGTGTTGACGTAACTTCCGGTGTCGCTTTGCCCTTCTATGGGCACCCAAAATGGCCGCCGCTGGCTTCGAAAGTCACTTGTACGCATGTCAGGAAGTGCGCCGACGCAACTTCCGGTGTCGCTCCGCCCATCTATGGGCACCAAAAATGGCCGCCACCAACACCGGAAGTTACGTCTATGCACTTCCAGACATGCGTAGATGCAACTTTTGAAGCAGGCGGCGGCCATTTTTGGTGCCCATAGAAGGGCAAATCAGAAAGAAAAAAAATGGCCGCCGGCAGGAGAAAATAATGGAGAAAAACGGGAGACAAAGTGATACGGGGGACCACTGGGAAAAGGTAAGTAAAAAGGGGGTTTTCCCGGGGAAAACGGGAGACTTGGCAGCTATGAGTGGCACCCGCCCTGGGGAACTTCCTCTCATCAGATGTCAAGGAGATAAACGACTATCTGACTTTTAGAAAACATCTGAAGGCAGCCCAGTTTAGGGAAGTTTTTAATGTTTGATGTTCTATCATGTTTCTAATATTCTATTGGGAGCTGCCCAGAATGGCTGGGGGTATAAGTAATAAATTGTTGTTGTTTGTTCCTGGGGAGGTTAGACAATGTTGCATCATAGTGAGTGTTACCCCACCCCCCACTTTCCCAGTACATTTCTCCTTCACTTTCCTCATCTCAGGAAGTCTGGTCTTTGGGGTATGTGGGTTTTTTTTACACAAGACCTCCCAATCAACTATAATGGAGCAAGATGCACTTCCCAGTACGTGATTGGATCCCCACCCTTTCACCTGATTTGCATGCTATTCCTGTTTCTTTTATTCTCCTAGATATGTAGGGCCTCCATATGTCCGGGTTTTCCCAGACTTACCCGGAAACTGGGCTGCAAAATGGCACCTGGGCAGATTTTTGCTGAATCGTCAACAACTGTCTGGATTTTCACTTTGGGGGATACAGTGATACCTCAGTTTAAGAACAGCCCCGTTTAAGAACAATTCAGTTTACGAACTCCGCAAAACACATTCTACTCATGTAAAAACACACTGATTCCCGGACCGTCCGCAGGCCGGATTTAGAAGGCGATTGGGCCGGATCCGGCCCCTGGCTCTTAGGTGGCATAATTTTGCAATTTCATCACAATAATTTGCAAGATAAATAGCTGCTGGTGAACTACAGCAGGACAGGAGCACTGTTGGGTACAACATACCCACCCCTTGAAATGTATGAGTAGGCAGCTTATTGAAAAACTCCTTTGGCTTTCCCTATTTTATATTTTTTATTTATTTTATGTTTCACCCAAATGTCAATGTTTCAAATTCATTCAACCTTTTTTCCCTTTGGGCACAATTTCGCAGGTAATTCAAAATGCTCCACGCAGATGCCATTCATGGATTTTATGTAAATAAAACAATTGCTAAATTAGGTGTAGATCCCGCAAGCACTGCATTTTGTACCAAAATGCAGGCAATGAGAAACAAGCCACCAGACAAAGTCAATGATTCCACAGCAATTTGCCATATGTAGCTGTCAGCCGAGGTGATTAATTAACTATAACGTGTGGGTTTCAATAGGACAGCTTGAAGGCCTTGGTGTGCCTCTGTCGTCCCCCCCCCCCCACATACACACATTTCCCTACACAATTTCCCCCTCATCCTTCCACCATGGTCTCATCCCATTGTCAACATTTGCTGCAAGCTTTTTGGTGATTCCCAGGGCACCGAATGAATTCCTGTCACCCAACTCATTTGAAATCCGTCCACTCCCAATGACCAAATTGATCATGCCATTGAGCTCAATGAAGGATATAATTTATGGGGAAGTTGATAGTACGAGCCTGCCTGCTTTCCATCCAGACTTTGAAAGGTTCTGATTAAAGGATTATATTTCAACCCATGCATGCATATTACACGTATATAGGAGAGAAAGAGGATTGCTTTCTTCCGCATGGTCCAACAGCAAGTATTCTTGAGATGTGATTATCCATTTTGAAGGTCCATCGACATTCTAATAAGACTCAATTAGGCACTCTCTTTGCCGGGGAAAAGCACACAGAAGCCATGGTCGCTCATTATGTCCAAATCACAGTCAAAAGGAAGAGAGTAAACATCCCTGTACAGATGCAATAAAATAAAATAAAATGTGGGCTATTACCCAGTGTCACCTTTCAGATGTGTCAAGACATCTGAAATGTGAAATGGATAATGATGTTTGCCTTTTCTGCTCATATGGCGGTAATCCTTAACATTGTTTATAGGCCTCGACCACTCCCAGTATTGTTGTCCCAGAGAGATTGATCAAAGCTACCGAGAGTAGCTTTGATGCTGGGGTCTCATGTCCAGCCACAGAATTCAGACAGAGGCCTTAGATGGCCCTCTGTAGCATACTGCATGCACACATTTTCCTGTTATGCGCTTTTTGCAGCCACCTTGCCAGAGAGATGCTTGTGGATTCGAGCCTCTAGATCAGGCATCCCCAAACTGCGGCCCTCCAGATGTTTTGGCCTACAACTCCCATGATCCCTAGCTAACAGGACCAGTGGTCAGGGGTGATGGGAATTGTAGTCCAAAACATCTGGAGGGGCGAAGTTTGGGGATGTCTGCTCTAGATGCAACTGCCTGGCAGCAGTTAGCAGAAATGAGGTGTGTGTGTGTGTCGCAGAATTAGGAACTGAAAAGTATCAGGGATGGTTTACCCTTGCTCTTCTCCTTGCTTTTCTGGTCTGATACCTCCCCCCCTCCTCAAATTACTTTTCTCTCTTGCAGTATTCCAAATGCATGTTTACAAGAGAAAATTCTGAATCGAACCTCTGTTCTCGAGGGGAAGAGGAGCTGGGCAAGGAGAGGGTTAAGCACCCACACTACCTCTCTGCTTCTAAGCACCTTGAATCTAGTTCTTTTAATTTTTGCTTAGGAAATTATGCTTAGGGGCAGCCCAGGCAAGCTTTATCATCCAAATGAGAATTCTGGACTCGCAGGTGCCAAACTTCACTATCTGATTCACAACTTAACCAAACCATCTGAAAACAAACCCCGAGATTGGTCCTCTGTGTGACCAGTTGCACTGAATCACCGTCCTGCAAGAAACACAGTTTCTCTATTCATTCTACAACCATGGCAGTCCTGGTTGCCCATAAGGCTGTTTCTCTCCTTCACCATTGTAAGAGAGAGGGCTTGCAGAGAGCAGCCCACTCTGCTTACTTCCACCAGATGGGAGAGCAGCAGCAAGTCTGGGAGTTCAAATCAGGAACAGGAAGGGTTAAGACGGGTCCAGGGCTCTGCAGAGTCCTGGTGGCTCAGCTCCAGGTTGGTAGCAGGGAAGCAGGGGAGGAGCTAGCTTCAGCAGGGGCTGGAAAGGAGGGAGGAGAGAGAACGGCACCTCAGGAGCCTGGTTTGGGACCACGGAGGACCCATAGAGCAAGGAGGAGGGGCGTTTGGAGTCTTAAAAGGGGGGTCAGAGCCCACGAGACGCCATTGTGGGCTTCTGCCCCATGCAGAGCAGACATGATTTGAGACATCTCACCACTGTATATAGCATGCACAATAAAACTATGAAAATCCAGAGGATGTGTGGAGTGCTTACTCGGGAGTAGCCAACACCCCATCTGTGACAGCAAGCCCACAATCTCTTGATGGCTACCCCGAGGGAAGAGGGCTGCAAATGTAGCAGCCGGCATGAAGTTGGCAGCATCTAAAGCAGAAGAGAGAGATGCCGAGGGAGGATTGGCATGAGTTGCCAGCACCCTGCAACTATGGAACGGCTCAAGCACCAGCACGACAAAGAGATGGAAGTGAGTCTGCAGCTGCCAAGAGGCCAGACCCAGGAGACAGTCGGGCTTCTCCGCAGGGGCAGCAGCAACGATTTCCTATCGGTGCACTTGGCTAAGCAGGATCAGATTCCCATTTTCCCAAGGGAGCTGCCCATGAGCGTCTTGACCGTAGGCGGCCGGGAATTGCAGGAGGGTGAGGTCACGCAACAGACCCCCTCTCGGAAGATGACAGTGAACAAGCACGCAGAAGTGCTAGCTTTGGACTTAATGGACAATGACCCTGTGGGCAGCCAGCGCCGGGGAGATCTCACCTTTGGAGATGCAGACGGCAAGGAGCACTGCAGGAAAGAAGGAGAATCCTCAGGATCGCACCACATCAACTCCCCAGGCGGATGGAACGACGCAGAGGCGGGGATGCAGGAAGAGAAACTGAGCCAACTCACCAAAGAGGACACTTTTACCCAGAACATACGGAGGGACTTGAGGGAGAAAAAGGGGGCAGGGGAAGGGCTTGCCGAGAAAGAGGGGTTACTCTTTAGCAATGATGCCCGGTATATGCCCCAGGACTCCCTCAGAGGGAAGATTCTCAAGCAATATCATGACAACCCCACGGAGGGGCATGCAGTACATGTCTTCACGAGGCTCACACCCAGTAAGGCCAGTCTTGGGCGAAACCCCAGAGCCTTCCCAGAGCAGGGGGAGGGGGAGATTGGGGGACCACCTATTGAGGCATGGGGTGAGAGGAGGGAGACAGTACACCAACAACTGGATGGAGACGTGGCAAGGGGCAATGAGGCTTACAAGGAGGGGGCAGACCATCACAGGGGACTGGAGAAGGTCTTCCACGGAGGGGACAGGGTCTGGCTGTGGTCAGAAGGCCTTCCCATGGGGGGAAGGGGGAAGAAGCTGGCACCCAGAAGGCTGGGGCCCTTCAAGGTTCTGACACAGATCAACCCTGTCACCTTCAGGGGGGAAGCACCTACAGCGAGAAAGGTCCATCCCGTGGGTCACAGGTCTTTGCTCTCACACTTTAGGGAAAGCCCAAGGTTCAGAGGACGTGACACACATCCAACACAAGACGCTGACAGGAGGGAGGGGGAGGAAATCACACAAAAGACACTAGATAGAAGGGTGGAGGGAGAAGGCAGCCAAGAGGGTCCAGAAAGAAAGGAAGAGGAGGAGGTCTACAGTGCCACAGCGAGCCCGGGCTCCCGGTGGGGGGAGGGGGGGTTAAAATGTCTGATGGCCAGGCAGGGCACTCCTGCTTCCCAAAACGCGGAGGCAACCACGCACACCATGCAAGGGGAGGACCGCACACTGGAACTGCACGCTCCTTTCTCCCACAGACCCAAACCACCACACGTCAGTAGCACAGGGAACACAGAGGGGGAGGGCGATCCCAGGTGGGGAGCAGGGGAGACGCAGACCCAAGGAGCCCTCCGGGAATCGGAAGCAATTTTCCAGAGGGAGGAGGAGGATGACAACGGAAGGAACTACACGGACCAGCCACCCAGCACCGACGGGGAACAGGATTTTACACACACTACAGAGGAGGAAGACCTGTCAGGCTTCCAGCCCTCTTTACAGACATCAGACCAGGCAAACCAGGCCTCAGAAAGGGGGGGGGAGCCTGGAGGGGGGGTGGATGTAAGAGAGAGGGCTTGCAGAGAGCAGCCCACTCTGCTTACTTCCACCAGATGGGAGAGCAGCAGCAAGTCTGGGAGTTCAAATCAGGAACAGGAAGGGTTAAGACGGGTCCAGGGCTCTGCAGAGTCCTGGTGGCTCAGCTCCAGGTTGGTAGCAGGGAAGCAGGGGAGGAGCTAGCTTCAGCAGGGGCTGGAAAGGAGGGAGGAGAGAGAACGGCACCTCAGGAGCCTGGTTTGGGACCACGGAGGACCCATAGAGCAAGGAGGAGGGGCGTTTGGAGTCTTAAAAGGGGGGTCAGAGCCCACGAGACGCCATTGTGGGCTTCTGCCCCATGCAGAGCAGACATGATTTGAGACATCTCACCACTGTATATAGCATGCACAATAAAACTATGAAAATCCAGAGGATGTGTGGAGTGCTTACTCGGGAGTAGCCAACACCCCATCTGTGACAACCATGTACCCTCAAGCTATTGTTTTTCCTATAAGAGGAATTCTCCCGTGAGGTCTCTGTGTTCCATCCTGTGCAAACTCTCCAAGGGCCCATTTTGTGGGTCTAGGACAGGCATCCCCAAACTTCGGCCCTCCAGATGTTTTGGGCTACAATTACCATCTTCCCCAACCACTGGTCCTGTTAGCTAGGGATCATGGGAGTTGTAGGCCAAAACATCTGGAGGGCCGCAGTTTGGGGATGCTTGGTCTAGGAGGTGGGTTAATTTGAAGAAACATTCAAGTCGCTGCAACCCTTTCTTTAGTTAACTTTGGCTTGCTTCCTTCCCTGCTTCCTAGTAGTCCTTTCCCCGAATTCAACAGGTTTGAACTAAGTTCAGTTAGGAAATGCAGCCCAAGGAATACACGGCTACATGTCTCGCTTCCATGCTCCATTCAAGGAAACCTCACGATGCTACTGGCTTTGGGAATCTCAGGAAGGGTCAGCCAGCCTAAACTAATGGTCAGCCTCTGAAACCCACTAACACCAGGACACAAGCCCTGACAGTCTGGTGCCAAGGAGGATCTCTGAGTCAACCCCTGCCTCCTTTTTTCAGGCTCTGAGATACATAATATTGGTGTTTTCCTCTGTCCTCCTTCCTTTTTGTTTCTAGGTTTATCTTTATACCAATTAGGTGCCACAGGTCAGACTGGCATCTCTTCTTACCTCAGTTGCCCCAGCTCAGATTTCTTCACCAACCTTTTTTTTAACTACAGGTAGGTAGCCGTGTTGGTCTGAGTCGAAGCAAAATAAAAAAAATTCCTTCAGTAGCACCTTAAAGACCAACTAAGTTTATATTTTGGTATGAGCTTTCGTGTGCATGCACACTTCTTCAGATACCAATACTATCTGAAGAAGTGTGCATGCACACGAAAGCTCATACCAAAATATAAACTTTTTTTTAACTGTGTAGCAACCTGCATATTAATCGATGTCTCTGTAATAAAACTCTGATTTTGTTTTTTCATTCTCAACCAATCTTTGTTTGAATACTAATTTCCCTCATATACTAATGTGAAGTGTCTTCTTCTTCTTCTTTGGCGATCCCTCGTAGCCGAGTAAGATTGTCTTCCATAAACACAGTTTTAACAGTGTGTGACTGTGGAGGCCAATTCTGGATCCACACATCCTTCTACAGTGGGGACATTGGTTTCCGGGCAGGAGTTGATCACGGTGTGGATTTGCCAAGCGTGCCTTCCTCTTAGCACGTTTCTCCCTTTCGTCCTGAGTTCAAGCGTCTTCAAACCCATGACACCTTTGGTAAAGGCTGTTTTCCAACTGAAGCGCTTGCAAGCCAGTGTTTCCCAGTCGTTGACATTTATACTACATTTTTAAAGATTTGCCTTGAGAAATTCGATAAACCTCTTTTGTTAACCACCAGCATTACGCTTTCCATTTTTAAGTTCAGAATAGACTAGTTGCTTTGGAAGATGATCATCAGGCATCCACACAACATGACCATGTTGATGTTGAAGAATCATTACTTCGACATTAGTGATCTTGGCTTCTTCCAGTACACTGGCATTGGTTCGCCTGTCTTTCCAAGTGATGCGTAAAATTTTTTAGAGACACAATTGACGGAATCTTTCAAGGAGTTGGAGATGGCATTTATAAGTGGTCCACGTTTCACAAGAATACAGTAAGGTTGGTAGTACAATAGATTTGTAAACAAGCATTTGGGTTTACCTGCGAATGGTCCGATCCTCTCTGGGTACCCACATGTTCACACAGTTCCAGTAAACCATGGATCGTCTTACCGTATTGTGCAAACCAGACCACTGTGCCTTACAGATTGTCGGAAGCCCGTTGACTGCATGCATGATAGCAAACTAAAGCTTGGCTTTGCATAAAATACGTGAAATGTACCTCTAGGTGACACCCTTCCAGGCAAGATATTATTGTTCCATTATTATTTTCTGTAAAAGAAACACGCTGTTCTTTCTTTTCAGTTATTCTTGTGCACTCCCCTCCTTCCCCCTGTCTCTTGTCATTCATGCTGAATCTTGCCCCTTCTGCATGCTGCATGTCAATACAGATTTATCCTTATCAAAGTGTTGAAGACAAATTAATTAGATGACAGCCTGACAGCGCTTAGTGATTTTACAGCACCTATGGAGCTGACCTTGTTGTAACAACCTTTCTTAAGAGATGCAGACTGGAATATATTGATCATCTAGGCGTTGTATACGCCCAGGCCAAGAAATTGCCAAAATTGAACAAAACGTCAATTGCAGTGGTTGCCTAGTGTGGAAGTGAATGTTGCTGTCAGCTGATGTTGTCTTGCGTTAAGTCTCAGGTGATCTGATGCCTTTGGTTCTCATTATTCTCTCCAGCTGCCCCTTGTTTCTGTTAGAGAACAAGGTCATTACTGCTGAATATTTGTCACTGGGGAATTTTTTGACACGGAGCACATAGCAATCAATAGCCTGGAAACTGCAGGGAATCCACAACACATAGAGGCGGTCCTGTCGCCTTTAAAAACCACACAGCGAAGAGAAAACCCTATCCAAATTATAACATTTAAAGTAAAGGTTTCTAAACTCCCATCACCTAAGATGAAAAGAGGGAAAGGAAGAAGACAGAAATCCAGGGGGGAGGGGGAGGAAGAAAATTTAACAAAAAATCTTCTGACTGTCTCATGATTACTTTATTTTATTGTTGTTGTTACATGTCGTACCTACGGGGCCGCCTCTTCTGGTATGCCCCACGGAGGACCTTCAATAAGACTGGCCTTTACTAGAGCCAGGGCCTTTTCGGCTGTGGCCCCGGCCTAGTGGAACGCTCTCCCACAAGAGACCAGGGCCCTGTGGGATTTGACATCTTTCTGCAGGGCCCGCAAGACGGAGCTGTTCTGCCAGGCCTTTGGGCAGGGTGCAGTTTGACTTGCTTTCTTGGGAGCCGGGAAATGGCCCCCGACAGGAGCTGCATTCCAAATCCGGGGGATTTATGGGATATAAATCCATTTGGCATAACAGTGGGAAACAGTAACAAAATACGGGGGTTTCCCCGCGAAAAACAGGAGACTTGGCAGCAATGCTGAAAGGTCGTCAGTAAACTACCCTGGGTTCAGGGATATGGGCTGGGCTGCCTGCTACACTTACGTCTCACAGAGCACCCCCATATCCCATTTACCCTGATGAGCTCCAGTTCCCTCCGGCTTCCTACATTAGGAAGCTTAATAAAGTTGTGGCCTAATTTTAATTCCATATAACGTTGTCAGAGTCTTTATTCCTTCCTTATGATCCCTGGGGGCTGGGGCTGTCGCCGCCTGGTCACGCAAATGAGCAAGCTGGCCGATTCGGCCATCCTTACCTGCAAATGTGCCAATTTGTGGTCCACCATGTTTATCTGCAAAGATAATGAAGTACTTGCAGTGAATTATGACCACTGAAACTGCCCATCAACACATGGAAAACCATAGAAAGGGCCAGGCAAGCCCAGCTATTGAGAGTTTAAAAGCTCAGTACAGGAGACAGGGCTACTTACGTAGACTCTGCTAAGCAATGAAGTTCCTGGGGCCTCGTTCTTTTCCCCTTCTTCCTTCCGTTTTAAAACAGCTCTATGTAAATGAGACTAGAAAACAGGCATAATCACAACTCTTCCCTTGCAATTGTGATTGACAGTGAGTTGGTGAAGGGCAGGGCCTAATGTGGGCTTGCAATGAGACCACAAAACTAATTTCTTTTGTGATATAATCCTGACCCTGAGCTAGAGGAGAAATGCTAATGCATTTATCTACATCGCTAATGCTGCTGCTCTAATTTCATATATTACCGAGAAGATAAATCTTTGAATACACCCTGCATAAATAACAAGCTTTGTTATGAATTTGCTAATAAACTAGAGAAAATTAACAGAGGCCTCGCTAGCAGCTTCCATCAGAATATGAATGCATTTTATTGTTTTATGAAATGTAATGCTGTGCCCATCTCTAGGCAGAATTTTTCCAGGCTGCCTTGGAGTAGATGATAAGCTGGGCGGCCACTTGCTCACAATTTTTGTTATTTGAGGGGGGAAATGGAGGATGCTGCAGAAATCCAACGAAAACAGAAAAGAAGGCAGAAATTGCTGCAGTTTGTGTGTTCACCTGTGGTCAGGAACGGAAATCGCTCGAGTAAATAAGACTGGCATTCATTCACATCAGGGCTGTTTTTAAAGGCCACAATGACACACATAATTTGACATTTCTTTTACATTGCAATGAATGTATGTCAACAGTTACACAAGTTACGCACCTAACATGAAGTAGTGAGCAGCAAGATGAATACGGTAGTATTTGGCAGAAGCCAAAGTGCAGCAGAATGGAAACAGCACTAGTTGCGACTCTTTTGCCAAATGCAAGAATGCTTTCAGATTCAGTGGCAATAACAACAGCAGTGGAGAGCGGTTCGGTGCTTTTTATTAAGTAGCAGCCTTGAATACAGATTAGAAAGCAGTGAAGGCATCTTTAAGCAGAATAGCATAGCATAAGCAACATAAAATACTTCCCCATTCATACTGATGTGCCGAATGAAGAAATGCTTTCTTTTGTCTGTGCTGAAGCTTCCAGCATTTCAGCTTCATTGAATGCCCCCAAGTTCTGAGGTTTTTAGAGAACAATGTCTCCCTATTAGTTCTGTCCAAACGTGCATAATTTCATGCTATCATGTTCTGCCTCACTTGCCTTCTCCTAGACTGAAAAGCTGCAAATTTTGTGTCCTTCCTACCCTGCTTGATGATTTTTGGTTGCCGTTTTCTGAACCTTTCCAATCGTTGTTGTTGTTGTTTAGTCATTTAGTCGTGTTCCATGCTGATTCCTGGGCCGTCTGCGGGCCAGATAGAGAAGGTGATTGGGCCGGATCCGGCCCCGGGCCTTAGTTCCTGTTATGTACTGAGCTGAATCATAGAACAATAGGATCCAGAATCAGCAGTCTGATTGGTCCGCAGGAGCCACCCAATCCAACTCCAGGTGGAAGTGAATCTGCAACCTGATTGGCCTGCAGGAGCAGCCAATCAGGCTGCTGGCAGAAGTCAATCCACAAGCTGATTGGCCCACAGGTGTAGCCCTGAAGTAGCCAATCACGCAAAGCCCATTGTGTAAATAATGTATATAAGCAGATGGTTTTGGGAAAAGGGCATTCTTCTTCTCTTTGATGACTATGAGCTGAATAAAGAGCATGAAATTCACTCTCGACTCCGAGTATATTTCAGTTCCACTTTCCTCATGTGTCTTTCCCAGGCATCCCCAAACTTCGGCCCTCCAGATGTTTTGGACTACAATTACCATCTTCCCCGACCACTGGCCCTGTTAGCTAGGGATCATGGGAGTTGTAGGCCAAAACATCGGGAGGGCCGCAGTTTGGGGATGCCTGGTCTTTCCATTCAGTCCAGTTGCTTCCATCCCATCCTCAAACTACTTTCCTTGGAATTCCCTGTTCCCCCCTGTATGCAGCAAGTCTTTAATTTATGAAGAAAAGTGCTTACGGTGCAGATCTCAGGAGGAATCAGTCCTCAGTATGATTAATTCTAAGCTTGGTTCATGGGCAAACAGGTCATATTTGTGCCCCTTTGCTAATGCACCCAGACTGCAGAGGAATATTAGCAACTCTGAGCCACAGAAATATTAAAACACTTCCAAGAGCAACCTGTATATATTTCACATTCAGAGTAGAAAAATAAATTAATGGGGTTGCAGATGAAACCATAGATTAACTAGTCCATTATTTAAATGACTGTGTGAATCACCTAATGTTTTATAGGAGAGGGGAAAGACCCTTTCATAATTTTAGGTTCTTAAAAACAAAATAGTTTCCATTCATTTATATTGTGTATAATTAATTCTTTTTTAAAAAATTACATGCCTTACAGATGTAGATAAATAATTTTGCTAATATGGCACCCCTCTGTGAGTTGCTACTCAGATTGCTTTATGTAAAATATAATCTAGTGCAGTAACCATATTTAAAATTTTACAACTGATTTTTAAAAGAAGGAAGGGACAGGTGCACAGAGAGGGTGTGTGTGTTTGTGAGCAGGCCACACAAATAGCAGATCACAGAGCAGAATTGTCCATTTCCCTTTAGAATGCAAGCGGGCTTTTTTATTATTGCTATAATTAGAACATGGTTAAAGTGGTACCTTGGTTCTCAAACTTAATCCGTTCCGGAAGTCCGTTCCAAAACCAAAGCGTTTACAAACCAAGGCGCGCTTTCCCATAGAAAGTAATGCAAGATGGATTAATCCGTTCCAGACTTTTAAAAACAACCCTGAAATATACTCGGAGTCAAGAGTGAATTTCATGCTCTTTATTCAGCTCATAGTCATCAAGGAGGAGAAGAGAAGACGAATGGCTCTTTTCCCAAAACCATCTGCTTATATACATTATTTACACAATGGGCCTTGCGTGATTGGCTACTTCAGGGCTACACCTGTGGGCCAATTATATTGTGGATTGACTTGGTAAAGGGCCGCCTATGGTACGGCCTTGGTAAAGGGCCGCCCGTACAAAAATCATGGAATTTTTTTACGCCCTTCACGATTGCCAGACCCTCCTTGTCAATCTGTGAGTAGTTTCGTTTGGCTGCAGCAAGCGTCTGGGAGAAGTATGCCACCGGCACCTCTCTTCCATCCGGGAGTTGGTGTCCCAGGACAGCGCCGATGCCATAGGGAGAGGCGTCGCATGCCAGCACCACTGGCAGCCTCTCGTCGAAGTGTGCTAAGACCGAGTTCGAGACGAGCAAGTCCTTGACTGCCTGGAATGCGGGCCTTTGTCGCTGGCCCCACACCCAAGGGGCCCTTTTATCTAGGAGTCTGTGTAGGGGCTCCGCTACCGCTGCCTTATGGGGAAGGAAGGCATGGTAAAAGTTCAATAGTCCCAAGAATGACTGAAGTTCGGGCTTGCTCTTGGGCGCTGGGGCCTCACAAATGGCCCGTACCTTGTCACCGGTTGGATGGACCCCTTCTGCGTCCACCTTAAATCCCAGAAAGTCCACCTGCGGCACTCCCAGTAAACACTTTTCCCGCTTCACCTTGAGGCCCGCCGTCTGGAAACGGTGCAGGACGGAGCGGAGGCGGTCCTCAAATTCCTCTGGTGTGGGCCCGGCGATCAGTACATCATCGAAGAAGGGGGTGACACCAGGAATCCCTTTAAGGAGAGAGTCCATTAGATTCTGGAATATGCCTGGTGCCACGCTAACGCCAAATTGCAGCCGCTTTACTCTGAATGCCCCTCTGTGCGTCACAATCGTCTGAGCCTCTGCTGTGGCTTCGTCCACAGGCAACTGTTGATACGCTTGGGCCAAGTCCAGTTTGCCAAAGATTTTTGACGCAGCCAGGGTGGCGAGGACATGGCTGACCACTGGCACTGGGTATGCATGGGCCGTGAGAGCCTTGTTTATGGTGCATTTGTAGTCTGCACAGATGCGGACCGAACCGTTAGGCTTGACGGGTGTGACAATTGGAGTTTCCCAGGGGGCGTTGGGCACCGGCTCCAGCACTCCTTGCTCCACGAGCCGGTCCAATTCCTCGTCTATGCGGGGTTTCAGGGCAAACGGGACCCGGCGGGCCTTGTGCCTGATGGGTCGTACAGCGGGGTCTAGCTGTAGGGCAATGGGGGGTCCTGTATATCGTCCCAATGCCCCATCGAAAACCCCTGGAAACTCTTTGCATATGGCGTCCACGTCCACTTGTATTTTTTTTTAATTATATTTTTTATTAAACATTTTATCAACACACATACAAAACACAAATACAAAAAGTAAACATCAAAATACAGAAATACAAAAATACAAAAATACAACAAAAAAAAAAATATATCATCTCTAATCCATTTTAATATTCATTGTCCTCTGGCTTCCCCAATTCCCTACTATCTGATTTTCTTTTTTATAAACTTCTGTAGCAGTTTCTAAATCATCCTTCTTACCCATCATATAGTCTCTTTAACACTTCAAAAATTTCATCTTTATATCATCTATCATATTTTCTCCCTTTCAATCTTCTATTATTTCCCTATTGCCTTAACTTCTTTATTTTCCTGGATGTTCAAAATCTAGTTTTCAAATTCATACCCTATGTATATTTTAAATTTCTTCCAATCTTTTAAAACTTTGTCATTTGTTTGGTCCCGGAGTCTTCCTGTCAATTCTGCCAATTCCATATAATCCATCATTTTCATTTGCCATTCCTGCCTCGAAGGCAGTTCCTCTTTTTTCCAATATTGTGCTATTAAGATCCTAGCGGCTGTGGTGGCATACATAAACAAATTAACATCGTCCTTGGGGATTTCTTCCCCAATTATTCCAAGCAAAAAGGCTTCCGGTTTTTTCAAAAATGTGTTTTTAAACATCTTTTTCAACTCATTATAAATCATTTCCCAGAAGCCTTTTATCTTAGGGCATGTCCACCACATATGGTAGAATGAGCCAACATCCTGCTTACATTTCCAACATTTATTGTCGCTTTTGTGATACATTTTAGCCAGCTTGACCGGCGTCAAATACCATCTATACATCATTTTCATCAAATTTTCCTTCAACACAGTACAAGCCGTAAATTTCATACCCTTCTTCCACAATTTTTCCCACTCCGACATCATCACATTATGACCCAAGTCCTTGGCCCATTCAATCATCACTGATTTTGTTTGCTCATCTTTCAAATGCCATTCTAGCAACAAATTATACATTCTAGACAAATTCTTGTAGTCTGTCTCTAATAACTCCGTTTCTAATTTCGACTTTTCTGTCTGGAATCCTATTTTTTTATCTAGCTTGAATGCTTCATTTATCTGCACATACTGAAACCAGTCACTCAACCTATCTTTCAGTTGTTCATATGGCCTTAACTTAAAGTGGTTTCCCACCTCCATCAGGATATCTTTGTATTTCAACCTATTCTCATCCATATTTGTCCTTTTAGGTTTCTTTGCCTCAAGTGGTGAGATCCACCTAGGAGTTTTTCTTTCCAATAGATCTTTGTATCTAATCCAAACATTAAACAATGATTTCCTAATTATATGGCTTTTAAAACCTTTGTGTAATTTTACTTTATCATACCATAAATATGCATGCCAACCAAACGCATTATCATGGCCCTCTAAATCCAACAAGTCATCATTGTCTAACAAAAACCATTCCTTCAACCAACAAAAAGCTGCGGCTTCAAAATAAATCTTTAAGTCTGGCAAGGAGAATCCTCCTCTTTCTTTTACATCAGTCAAAAGTTTGTATTTAATCCTGGGTTTCTTCCCCTGCCAGACAAATTTAGACAGTGTCTTCTGCCACTCTTGAAAACATTTCATTTTGTCAACTATCGGTAGGGCCTGAAATAAAAACAACATTCTCGGCAATACATTCATTTTAACAGTTGCAATTCTTCCCATTAAGGACAATTTCAACCTTGACCATACTTCCAAATCTCTTTGGATTTCTTTCCAAAGTTTCTCATAATTGTCTTTATACAAGTTCAAATTTTTTGACGTCATATTAACTCCTAGGTATTTCACCTTTTTTACACACTTCAGTCCTGTGCAATCCTCTATATTCTGTCTCTCTTGCAATGTCAAGTTCTTTTCTAGTACTTTAGTTTTCCCTTTATTTAACTTAAAGCCTGCCACACTGCCAAACTCTTGAATTATCTGCAGTACTCTCACTGCACTCTGTTCAGGGTTCTGCAAGGTCAGTACTAAATCGTCTGCAAAGGCTTTTAACTTATATTGTTTTGTACCCACTGTAATTCCTTTAACACCATCATCGTTCCTTATCATGTTCAACAAAACCTCCAGAACGGAAATGAATAGCAGGGGGGAGAGTGGGCACCCTTGTCTTGTTCCTTTCTCAATTCTTATCTCTTCTGAGACCACATTATTTACAATAATCTTAGCTCTTTGCTCAGAGTAAATACCATTAATCCCATTAACAAAGTTTTGGCCAACCTCCATTTTTACAAAATTTCTTTTCATAAAATTCCAAGAGATATTATCAAAAGCTTTTTCGGCATCTACAAAAATTAACATTGCTTTGGTGTTTATTTTCACTTCCAATCTCTCAAGAATATCTATTATAATTCTCACATTGTCTTTCATATGTCTACCAGGCAGGAATCCTGCCTGGTCTTTATGAATTAAGTCTTTCAACACCCTTTTCAATCTTGATGCCAAAATACTAGCAAATATCTTGTAATCCACATTTAGTAAGGAGATTGGTCTGTAATTTTTAACCTGAGTCTTATCCACATCCGGTTTTGGTATCAGAGAGATAAAAGCTTCTTTCCAAGTCTCTGGTGCTTTGCCCCCCCCTAAAATCTCATTTGCTACCTCCATTAGTGGTTGTATCAACCAGTTTTTTAATGTTTTGTAGTACTTGGAGGTAAGTCCATCAGGTCCTGGGGCTTTGTCGTTTTTCAATTCTTGTATTGCTGTTTCAACCTCCTGTCTTGTAATCAATCCATTCAGTAGGCTCTTTTGTTGTGTTGGAATTTTTTGCAATCCATTTTCTTTTATAAACTTCTCAATTCCATCTAAATCTTCTTTTTCCCTTTTATATAACTGTTTGTAATATTTTGTAAAGCATTTCCGTATCTCTGCAGGGTTCTCAATAGATTTTCCTTCATCCATAATCTTTATAATTGTATTCTCTTTTTGTCTTTTCTTCAATTGCCAAGCCAACAATTTTCCACATTTATTGGCCGATTCGAAAGATCTTTGCTTCATTCTTCTAATTTTCCATTCAATTTCTTCATTTATTATTTGGGAGTACTGCACCTGCAAAGCTTTTATCTCTTTTTGAACTTCCTGACTTTTTGGATTATCTCTCAATTTTTTTTCTTTTTCTTTCAATTTGTCTAAAATCTTTTCCTTCTTTTCATTCCTCCTCTTCTTCCAAATTGTATTCTGTTGGATCAAGAATCCTCTCATTACTGCTTTGCCGGCATCCCAAACCATTGTAATATTTTGTCCTTTGTTCAGATTTAATTCAAAATAATCTTTCAACATCTTCTGGGCCTTATTATTTATCTGCTCATTTCTCAGTAAAGAGTCATTCATCCTCCATCTAAAAGAACCCTGCAGGTACTGTTTTAACTCCATTAAAACTGCGTTGTGGTCTGAATAAGTTCTGGGGCATATCTCGCTTTTTGTCACTTTTGGACATAAGTCCTTTGTAATCCAAATATAGTCCAATCTACTTCCTGACTTTTGCGAGTCCGAAAAAAAAGTGAACTCTTTTTCTAATGGGTTTTTTAGCCTCCAAACATCTACTAAATCAAAATTCTCCACCAAATCAAAGAATGTTTTTGGAAGCTTGCCATCATTAGATATTTTTTGTCTTTGAGTTCTATCCATCATAGTCGATACAGCCCCATTAAAGTCCACGTCCACTTGTAAGCTAGTGCGGTTCACCCCGGTAACGGCTAGCCCCAGAGGTCCAAACCATGCCAGTCCCAGTAAGCTAACGTAGGGGCCCTTAACTACCAGCAAGTCCAATTGTTGCTTTCGCCCTCGATATTGCACCCTGAAGGTCCCCACCCCCATAGTAGGGACCTTACGTTTCTGGAAGTCCCGGAGGGTGAATGGGGCCGGCCTTAGTTTGGGACCCCCATTAGGGCACAGTTCCCTTAATGTTCGGGCCGAGATTATGGATAGAGTTGAACCCGTGTCCAGCTCCATGCGGCATGGGGCTCCCTCTATCTGTACCTCTATATAAATTTTCTCTGTGCTGGGATGGGGCAACTGGAATACCTGGTAGTCCGTGATCTCCGTCGAGTTGCCTTGGTGCATGGTGCCGTGTGACCTGGGGCTCCTGGGTCGGTCATCTGATGCTTGTCGACGGGTGAGTCGAGCCCGACACACCCGGGCGATGTGTCCCAATTTTCTGCACTGCCTGCACTCTGCGTTACGGAAACGACAGGTCCTCCTCTCGTGGTTCTCCCCGCAGCTTGCACAGTTCCCTCCTTCTCGTCGAGGCTGCTGTGGTGTGTGTGCTGCTTGAGTGCGCCGCTGTACTCGGTGTACTACCTCCCTGTCAGATTCGGATTCTTCGGTGAGGTCTTCTTGGTAGACCCTCGGTTGGGATGGCGGGGCCGGTCGTGCCTCTTGCGTTGACCTCTCGGCGGCTTCGGTTGCCAGGGCTTCCTCCAGAGCAATCTGGAACGTGAGGTCTTTTTTGGCGTAGAGGCGTCGTTGCAACATCTCGTCCCTCAGGCCACCGACGAGGCGGTCACGAAGCATGTTCTCCAATTCTGAGAAGTTGCATAACCGGGCGGCTTGGCGGAGGGAGGTCATAAACCCAGTTATGGTTTCCCCCGGGGCTTGCCGTTTTGCGTAGAAGGCATTTCGGCAAGCTACCACCGAGGGCTGTGGTGAGAAGTGCTCCTTCAGCCGTTCCATTATTGTTTTGTAAGAGACGGTAGCGACATCTCTAGGTGCAAGGAGAGCCCGGGCGATTTCAAACGTCTCCTCTCCACAGACGCTGAAGAATGTCGCCCTCTTCATGGCATCGTTGGTGACTTCTTTCGCTTGCAGGAGGAAGTTGAAACGGGCGGCGTACCCTTCCCAGTCTCCTGATGCTGGTTTGAATGGCGAGAAGCTGCTGTCGGTTGCCATTCTGGGTTCATTGGGTCCTGGAGCTGAAGCCTGGATGCACGGTGCGATGCAGCGGTGCAGCAGGTGGCGGTGCTGCGGTGCAGTGCGTGGTGGCGGTCAGCTCAGCAGGATCCCACCTTCGTCGCCAGTGAAATATACTCGGAGTCAAGAGTGAATTTCATGCTCTTTATTCAGCTCATAGTCATCAAGGAGGAGAAGAGAAGACGAATGGCTCTTTTCCCAAAACCATCTGCTTATATACATTATTTACACAATGGGCCTTGCGTGATTGGCTACTTCAGGGCTACACCTGTGGGCCAATTATATTGTGGATTGACTTTTGCCTGCAGCCTGATTGGCTGCTCCTACAGGCCAATCAGGTAGCAGATTCACTTCTGCCAGCCGCCTGATTGGCTGCTCCAGCAGGCCAATCAGGTTGCGGATTCACTTCCACCTGGAGTTGGATTGGGTAGCTCCCGCTGATTCTGAATCCTATTGTTCTAGGATTCAGCTCAGTACATAACAAACCCCTAAAACGGCAATTTAACATGAATTTTACTATCTAACAAGACCATTGATCCATAATATGAAAGCAATAAACAATGCACTGCAGCCACACAATCAATCAATCAGTAGCTGAACTGGGTTCCATACAGTCACAAAAAGAAAAACGCAAAATAAATAGCACTCAGATTTAAGAAAAAGGGGGAGAGGGAGATGGCTCAGTTGTTGAGCTTTTTTGGGGGGGGGGATTGCACAGAGTTGAACAGCTTGCCAAAATCGCTCACCTGCAGCTCCGACGCTGGCTATTTATTGCCAGCCGCCAATCGACCGCTCACTTCCCACAGCGACACCCAGTGACCAACAGACCCTTCCACAGCTGAAAATCACAAACCCGCCTAAGAAAAGCTGTCCGCTGGCAATCGCGCACGTCCCAAAACAGCAACAGCCAATCCCCAGCAGCAACAGCCAATCCCCAAAACAGCAGCAGCCAATCCCCAGCAGTCTTTGCTGCAGAAACCAATCACCAATTAGAGCAGCAGCACTCAATCCAAAGAAGCCCTTCTAACAGACAACAATCACCCACCAAATTGTCGCTAACAAGCTCCTGCTCGTGGCTGCAGCCAATCACCCGTCCACCCCATTCACTATCCATGTAAAAGACGGGGCACGTTTTTGAACATTATTTTAGAGCAGGCTTCCTCAAACTTGGCCCTCCAGATGTTTAGAGACTACAATTCCCATCATCCCTGACCACTGGTCTGGCTAGTTAGGGATCATGGGAGTTGGAGGCCAAAAACATTTGGAGGGCCGAGTTTGAGGAAGCCTGTTTTAGAATTTAAAAAAACCTCGTCTTATACACGGAAAAGTATGGTACAGTGGTACCTCGGTTTAAGTACACAATTGGTTCCGGAAGTCTGTACTTAACCTGAAGCGTACTTAACCTGAAGCGAACTTTCCCATTGAAAGTAATGGAAAGTGGATTAATCCATTCCAGACAGGTCCGGGGAGTACTCTACCTGAAGCGTACTTAACCCGAAGTATGGGTGTAATTGGTTCTGGAAGTCCATACTTAACCTGAAGCGTACTTAACCTGAAGTGAACTTTCCAATCGAAAGTAATGGAAAGTGGATTAATCCATTCCAGAGGGGTCCGCCGAGTACTCTAACCGAAGCATACTTAAACCGAGGTATGACTGTACTCCAAACAGAGGACTGTCCTCTGCAAAATAGGACATTTCCTCTGATGAATTCCTGAGTGCAGTTCTTAATATTTTAGGCTTATTAGTTCTTTTGGAAGAATTGTTGTTGTTGTTGTTATTGTTGTTTTCTACTCCACCTTTCCCCCCACTCAAGGTGACTTACAGATAAAAATGGGAAATCATTTTAAAAACCCATTAAACATTAATAGAATTAAAATTCTCTCTCTCTCATTTATTAAAGGCATACAGATAAGTACAATAAAAATAGTACGGCACCAACCATCTTATTAAAAGCAGTCAGTTCCCCAAAGCCTGTTGGAACAAGAAAGTCCTTCACCTACCAGTGGAAGGACAAAAAGCCTTTCTAGGGAGGGAGTTCCAGAGTCTGGGAGCAGCCACCAAGGGGGCCCTGTCCCACATCCCCACCAAGCATGACCGGGGGGGGGGGGACGACCAAGAGAAGGGCCTTCCCCGAAGATCTCAAAATGTGGGCAAGTTCGTATGAGGGAATACAGACAGCTTGGGCCTAAGCCCATGTCGGGCTTTATAGGTCATAGCCAGCACTTTGAATTGTGCTTATAAATCGACCATAGCCAGAGGAGCTGTTTTAGCAAGGGGGTCATCTCCTCCCTATAGCCAGTCGCAGACAGCAATCTGGCTGCAGCTGTTGGAGCCAGTTGAAATTTCTGAGCACTTTTCAAAGTCAGCCTCTGTTTTGTATCTATTTTCTTCTCGGCTACCCAAAAAATGAACAGGAACCACATAAGAAATGAGCCACTGAAGATCTTTCCTTGCTCTCGGCAGATATCGGGTGGGGGGCGGAGATGCGTCTTGCATGACAAATAGGCACCCTGCATTTCCTACTCCAGCCGCAGCAATAAATACTGTTTATTTATTTTAATAGTATGCTTAGTGAAAGTATTACCAATATTTCCTCAGCTTAAAAACAACCCGGAATGTAAGGCTCAGCATTTTCTTAGTAATTTACAACTTTAAAAGGGCAAATTCTATTATTCTCTGTCAGAGCTGCAACTGGGTAAGTGCAGATTGTTACCAGATGACAGAGGATTAAATTTATTGCTGCAGTCATTAGTGCAGATTGATTTTGTTTATAACAACCCAGAGGGAATAGTAAGCCTATTATGAATGTGCTAGTTCTCTCTTTCTCTCGCACGGCGTCTTGGTGTTGTGTGACAACACAGGCTCTTCTGGCAAGTTCTTTCGAAAGGAAGCTTCTCCGGGGATCACTGCCAGATTTTAATTCTTGGGGTTTGTTCATGCACGAGTCAGTATCCCAGAAGAGAGGTGCTAGACCTCACTCCTGCCTGCGACCTGGAAAAGTTGCTACCTATGGCCAACTAGAGATTTGGGGGAGAGATTTGAAGGAGGCAAAATGTTCAGGAGGGGGTTCCAGGCAGTCCTTTTTTTAAAAAAAAAAGTTTAGGGGTACTCTTATTTTCCTACTCATATTTAAATACTGCCCCTCAATGAGGCCAAACCTCGATTCGCAAAAGGTTTAGGGGTATGGGTACCCTCACGTCCCCCCAGAAAAAGGTACAGTAGAACCTCGGTTTATGAACACCTCGGTTTACGAATTTTCGGTTTTCGAACGCCGTGGACCCATCTGGAACGGATTAATTCACTTTCCATTACTTTCAATGGGGAAGTTCGCTTCAGTTTATGAACGCTTCAGTTTATGAACAGAGACTCCTGGAACCAATTACACCCATGCTTCGGGTTAAGTACGCTTCAGGTTGAGTACTCCGCGGACCCGTCTGGAATGGATTAATCCACTTTCCATTACTTTCAATGCGAAAGTTCGCTTCAGTTTATGAACGCTTCAGTATAAGTACTCCACGGACCGTCTGGAACAGATTAATCCACTTTCCATTACTTTCAATGGGAAAGTTCGCTTCAGTTTATGAACGCTTCAGTTTATGAACAGACTTCCGGAACCAATTGTGTTCATAAACCGAGGTACCACTGTATTGGTTCCAGGGATAGAAAATGCAGCAAGAGAGAGCATGTGAGGTTTCTTAGGATGTCAGGAGACCTTCAAGTGGTAGGAGGTCGTGAATGAAATGGAAAAGGGGCCTGTAGCTTGGGGAAGAGTGGGTCATAGTACCATAGTACAGTGGTACCTTCGTTCTCAAACACCTTGGTTCCCAAACACTGAAAACCTGGAAGTAAGTGTTCCGGTTTTCAAATGTTTTTTTCGGAAGCCAAATGTCTGGTGCAGCTGTCGGCTATTGTTTCCGGGGCGCCTGCACCAAACGGAAGCCGCCCCCTGGTTTTCGAACATTTTAGAAGTCAAACAGACTTCTGGAACGGATTACGTTCGAGAACCAAGGTATCACTGTATTTGCCACTTTTGGTTTTGCTATTTATTTTGTGCTTTTGTTTTTGAAGCTTTTTCGGTTAATTTGTTTTTGTGACTGTGTGGAACCCAGTTCAGCTACTGATTGATTGATTGATTGATTGGTTGATTGTGTGACTGTGGAAATGGATAAAAGCCCCGCCCCCCAACAATGACTATCATCAGAGCAAGCAAGGGAAAAAATAATTTTTATTTTCATCATCTACAACACTGTCTTATTTATTTTTTTAGTGCAGTTCATTGATTATTGCTTTCATTTTATGAATCAATGGTCTCATTAGAGAGTAAAATTCATGTTAAACTGTTGTTTTTAAAAGTCTGGAATAGATTAATCAGTTTTGCATTACTTTCTATGGGAAAGCGCACCTTGGTTTTGGAACGCTTTGGTTTTGGAACAGACTCCCGGAATGGATTAAGTTTGAGAACTAAGGTACCACTGTACCATATTTTAGAGGACAATATGAAGATAGCACTGAGATAGGTATTGAAAAATATTCAACATTTGCCAATGAAATTTTCGATATAAAATTTCTACACTCTGAGATTCAGTTGCTTCAGACTTGCTGGCAACTTTTTATTGATCTGGCAGACTTCGGATATATAAAAACAAGCTGGAAGCTGCCAGATACTGAATGCCACTGCATGCCAGCCAAAGGCTGTCTGATACTAAATATTGTACGTCACTCAGCACATTTTCATGGAATGTTAGAGATCAAACACTGTGGAATACCAACTGTATAATGCCTGATATTGAAATCAAGTTGCATGCAATGCCAAATATACTGTGTTTGGCAGCAATTTGATTATTTAGAGACTACTGTATCTGGAGAATAATCTTTATCAAAATCCATGCAGTATGATTTTGAGGAGCAAAACAGTGTCTCTTCAAATTACCCAGTTTTTTAAAAAAATCAAAACAAAAAGTGGGGTGCAAATGATTTAAAGCAGACATCCCCAAACTGCAGCCCTCCAGATGTTTTGGCCCACAACTACCATGATCCCTAGCTAAGAGGACCAGTGGTCAGGAATGATGGGAATTGTAGTCCAAAACATCTGGAGGGCCGAAGTTTGGGGATGCCTGGTTTAAAGTAACTTCCATTGAAGGGTGAAATCTACAAAGCTTTTACTCTGTAACCTCAGACGTGACCCATTGGGACCTACAAGTTGCAGCCTAGTGGACGGCTTCTGTTTTTGAAGGATCTAGATGGACCTGAGTGTAAGTCAACAAGGGAAAGGAGATGATGACAATTATTAAATGAATTCTTCAAAATCACAAAGGAAGGAAGCAGCAAAATAATGAATCCACCTGCACTCACAGATTCTTGATACGGATGCCAAGTCATACCAAAAATCCAGCCAGGCATTTTCTTCAGCCTTTAATGTTATCATTATTAATTTTGATTTCTTACTCCCCCTTCACCCCATGGTCCCAGGGCAGGTTGCAATAATTTAAAATATAAATGTTAAAAATGACTTACATTCACAAAATTGGTTGGGCCCTGAAAACATTCATCTCAAGTATATTGCTTGGATCCATTGCCTGGATTTAGCCTCAAGTTTGCTTGCCCCCACCCTAAGGTTTCAAGCGCTTCTTTGATATCAGAAGATGCTAAATGGTGCATGGTCTCCAGCTGCCCCCCAAAAGCGGGGACCATCACGAAAGCCCTTAAGCCGTCACAGCTTCTCACTTTGTCATGTAGAGTCCAGATTTCACGTCTTTATTGAGGTACGCTAACTGGAAATGGCATAAACCTATCCTCCAGGGTGACAAAGTCCATTTTTGTCCCATGTTGTTGTTGTTTAGTCGTTTAGTCGTGTCCAACTCTTCGTGACTCCATGGACCATAACACGCCAGACACTGCTGTCTTGCACTGCCTCCCGCAGTTTGGTCAAACTCATGTTCGTAGCTTCGAGAACACTGTCCAACCATCTTGTCCTCTGTCGTCCCCTTCTCCTAGTGCCCTCAATCTTTCCCAACATCAGAGTCTTTTCCAGGGAGTCTTCTCTTCTCATGAGCTGGCCAAAGTATTGGAGCCTCATCTTCAGGATCTGTCCTTCCAGTGAGCACTCAGGGCTGATTTCCTTCAGAATGGATAGGTTTGATCTTCTTGCAGTCCATGGGACTCTCAAGAGTCTCCTCCAGCACCATAATTCAAAAGCATCAATTCTTTGGCGATCAGCCTTCTTTATGGTCCAGCTCTCACTTCCATACACCATAGCTTTAACTAAACAGAACTTTGTTGGCAAGGTGATGTCTCTGCTTTTTAAGATGCTGTCTAGGTTTGTCATTGCTTTTCTCCCAAGAAGCAGGCATCTTTTAATTTCGTGACTGCTGTCACCATCTGCAGTGACCAAGGAGCCCAAGAAAGTAAAATCTCTCACTGCCTCCATTTCTTCCCCTTCTATTTGCCAGGAGGTGATGGGACCAGTGACCATGATCTTGGGTTTTTTTTTATGTTGAGCTTCAGACCATATTTCGCCCTCTCTCTTTCACCCTCATTAAAAGGTTCTTTAATTCCTCCTCACTTTCTGCCATCAAAGTTGTGTCATCTGCATATCTGAGGTTGTTGATATTTCTTCCGGCAATCTTAATTCCGGCTTGGGATTCATCTAGTCCAGCCTTTCGCATGATGAATTCTGCATATAAGTTAAATATAAGTTTGTCCCATAGCCCTGCCTTAAGCCAGACTGAGATAGACCTAAATACCTATTCAGCATCCAAGATTGCCTGGAGCACCAAGGCCATAGCCCACTTCAATAACTTGCCCCAAAATGACAAATTAGAGGCCTCATGGTAATTGTCTGGTGATAATTTCTGCTCTTCGTTTCAGTAATTGTAAGCCATGTTTATAAATGATTCTATGATGATTTACAATTTCCCAAGACTGTAAAAATGTTCCTTTTTGTATTTGAGCAAAGTAAAAATAAATAAATAGATAAATTCATTAATAACCATCAGTGCCAATTCTGTACAGAATCGGCAGGCCATTTGCCTATCTTGTGAATCCATATTCATGGTTAATTACAAATTTGTCATCGTTAAATACCCTACCTACTAAACTATGTTATACATTTGTTATCTCAAGATTTCATGTACCTAAATACACAATGTTATCTACTGGAAAGCGAGGGAAGGGGGAGCAGTTTGCAAGAAATTGGGACCAAAACCATGTTTTGCTCCAGGTCACCCCTCTGCGGCCCTGACTGCAAAGCAGCAACCATATGGTTAAATGCCAATCTCCATGAGAAGTGCAATATTCCAAGAGTTCCAAATACTCCTGAGGGTTGTGTTTCCTTTGGGAAGATCAAGGCAAAGTGGAGACAGGTACCTTTAAGAAATATGGTTTATTAACATATATTTACACCTGGAAGCCTACATGGAGAGGATGCAGAACATTATACCCCCTGTGTTTCTCATTGCCCCTCTCAGCTTCCATAAGCTTGGGGCCAAAGCAGCAATCTGTTGGTGGACTCAGCTAGAATGGTACAGAAAAAGCCATTTATATGTTTTGTATATGCAATATAACATTGTGCCACCAGATGGAAACGGGGAGTCCTGTCTTTCTCTACTGGTTTTCCCTGTTTAAATTGACAACACTTTAAACCGAAACGCTTCTTTGATGTGTTTAGATCCAGTCATGGCTTCCAGGACTCAGCTGTACAGCTACAAATGGAACACTTTAAATGTGTTGTAACATGCACTATGACCTGGGACGTGGGTGGCACTGTGGTGTTAACCACTGAGCCTAGGGCTTGCCGATCAGAAGGTCGGCGGTTCGAATCCCTGCAACAGGGTGAGTTCCTGTTCCTCGGTCCCAGCTCCTGCCAACCTAGCAGTTTGAAAGCATGTCAAAGTGCAAGTAGATAAATAGGTACCGCTCTGGCGGGAAGGTAAACGGCGTTTCCGTGTGCTGCTCTGGTTCGCCAGAAGCGGCTTTGTCATGCTGGCCACATGACCCGGAAGCTGTACGCCGGCTCCCTCGGCCAATAATGCGAGATGAGCGCGCAACCCCAGAGTCGGTCACGACTGGACCTAATGGTCAGGGGTCCATTTACCTTTACCTTTTAAAGTGCACTATAAACCTGTGACACTAGATGGTGACAGAGAGCCATGCCACATTCAATGTGTTTTACAAAACGTTTTGTTATAAAAAAAATTCGCAGCATTTTTGATATGTGTGTCGATTCTACCCCAGTCTCTTAGTAAAGCTTCTTCTAGCTAAGATGGTTCTGGCCTGACCAGCAGCTAATGGAGAACTGCCTTTTGTTCTCCTCCTTCTTTCCTGCCCACCTCTCACCAAAAACCCAAGCCTCTTGCAAAATGACACTTTTTCCTATCACCTCACTGTTTCATCATGGCTTGCATTTAACCAGCCAGGCTGGTTTGCAGAAGCCGCTCCAGGGATTCCTTGCCTGGCACAGTTCTGTAGCTTCATTTTCCCTTCCTATCCCAAATATTATTCCTATCCCTTAAATTTTTGGGTTCGGTGGGGCGTCTTCCCACCCCAAACTTATAACAATATGATCAGTTAACATGACAGCATCCGTGATGGGTGGCAGCCTTAAGACATTTTCGTCTTTATCCGCAGGTTTTAATGATGACAAGGCAGTGCATGTTCTATCAGCGGCAGCACCTAACAGAGGGAGAGAAGTTGAAATATAGGAAGAAAAAAGGCATTTGGGAACATAAAAGTATCTCCAACAATGGCTTCATACTCAAACACGATAGCAATAATCTGTCACATGGCAAATTGAAAGTCCTATCAATTGTGCAAAGCCTGCTCTCAGAATGCAAACTGCTCTGCATGACAGGGATTTATTCCGCGTCTTAAAAGGAGAGTGTTTATGGCACAGGGATAAACTGATGTGTGTGTGGGGGGGGGGCAACACAAACTGAAATTTCTGAGGCTGCTTTCAGAGGCAGAAGCCCATAGGAAAAGACGGGGGGGGGAATTGGGTGTGACTGAGGGTTTCCCCTCAATTTCTTTTTCTTTCCTGAGCCTTCACATCTAAGGTTGCCAGACTCAATAGAGGACAGGACTTCTGTGCCTTTAATTGCCCTGCTCTCTTTTGAGTCTGGAAACCTTGACGAGAAACCAGCAGACCCTTTGTTTAATTTCCAAGCAAAGGGTCTGCTGGGTTTCTCTTTAAGGTTTCCAGACTCAAAAGAGGGCAGGGCAATTAAAGGCACAGAAGTCCTGTCCTCTATTGAGTCTGGCAACCCTATTCACATCTCTCCACCTAAAGTTCCCTCTGAGTCGCCTTCTCCTCCCCAATTTTCCTGGCAGCAGCAGTATGGAAGTCATATGGACCCTTCTGTGAGATCTCTACTCCTTGCTCACTGGAATGTTGCCATGGCATGCAGGGGCGCAAGGGGGGTGGGCTGACCCAGGTGCCACCACTGAGGGGAGTGACAAAATGCTGGGCGGCACTCACCGCGGGGCCTGCAGTGCGCCCAAGCCACACGTCTCTCCTGGGAGTGACGTGGTGGCTTGTGCGCCTGCAGGCTTTGCACAGCCCCAAATGGTCCTCCCACCACGGCGCCTCCCCCTCAGCTGTAGGGCGACTGAGGGGGAGGAGGCAGACAGACTCCTCGGAGGCCCCGCATGCCCGATCGGCTTGCTCCACCGCTGATGGCATGTTCTACAGCTCTGGGGTGTGTAATTTTCAGAGTGCTTGATGCCCGTAATATGGATTCAGGCAGCCTGGAGAACTTAATTTCTAAGGCCCTCCGACACGTTACAATGCTACCATAGCAACGTTCTAGGCTCCAGGGGAGGAACTGCAGTGGCTCGGATTACAATCGGACACTTTTTTCCAGGGAGATTGTGCTCGATTCTGAATACAGCCAAGCATTACTGATGGGGCAAATTCACATTCCAAAGCAGGTCAGTAAAGCGTTTGGTGATACCCTACCCCTTTTTAGATTCTATATTATTAGGCAATGCTAAAGAATTGGGGGGGGGGGGCCAAGCTTACAGATGCTGACTGCCGTGCCTTAGAAAAGCCTTCACCAAGAGGAAAGCAAGCAAGAGACTCAATCCCAGATGCAGTGAGGAGTAAGCTGCCAGGGACCATAGAGATATCCCTGCTCTAAAGAACACGTGCACAAGGAGGCATGAAGCCCAAGTGATGGGCAGAAGAATCTAATTCCAATGGAGAGGGAAAACACCAAGGGTTCCTGGCTAGGCAAGGGTGAACTGGCTCAGAGGATGAAGGCAGGAAAACAGGCAGTGTGGACAGAAAGAAGCTTGGGAGAAGAGACTCAAGAAAATTAAGATAGCTAAGCAAATGGTGCTGCTGTGCAATTCCTTAACTATGATCAAGGGGGAGGGTTGCCATGGCGTCAAGGTTACTGCGGGTGTGCGGGGCTCTGCGAGGCCTCAGCACGGGCCGGAGTTCCCTGGGCTGGGGGCCGCTGTGCCTGACGGGGGCCGCCCGCTCCATGAGGGCCGGAGGTATCCCCAGTGATGAAGAACAGGCTACAGCAGGCATCCCCAAACTGCGGCCCTCCAGATGTTTTGGCCTACATCTCCCATGATCCCTAGCTTAGAGGACCAGAGGTCAGGGATGATGGGAACAGTAGTCCAAAACATCTGGAGGGCCGAAGTTTGGGGATGCCTGGGCTACAGGAATGGAGAGGAAAACCATGAAAGCTTTAGAGAAGGGGCTGGGTCCTTACAACATGCTACCACCCAAACGATATGCTGGGACAAAGGAAAACCCCAACATAGTCCCTTCAATTACTGACAAGAGGCTTGTGGGCAGCATCTGTGAAGAGGACAACAGCACTATGATCTGGTTCTGGCCACACAAGGGAAATCCCCAGCGCTGCCCCTCCTGAGGAGCCCATTACAAGTTGGTTGGCTACCAGTTGCCCTGATTTGGCTTCAAAGCTTTGCTAAGCTCTCAATTTATGATTTTTTGGATACAGGGCTGAGCTACATAGCTGCTTATGTCATGATGTATCACATTCCTTGAAACCTAATAAAGTCCTTGACTCATTAAAAACAAAAACAAAACTATGATCAAGGGAAGAAATCAATCTGCAGGGGCTTCACTCACTCCACCCATCTCTAGTTTCACCTCCTGCTTTCCAGGTTAAATGAAACGGGGCTGAAGGCAAATTTTAGCAGAGGTCCCAGGGAATTCTCCATTTGCACTGTGACCCAAGCTTCGCAGGTTGCTCTCCTCCACTTGCAGGTGCAGCTGGCCACCCGCTCAGTTCCTCCTGAAGCAGATTTGCTGCTGACTGCTCTCCACCTGCTCTCGCATTGTCGCTAATTAAAAGGCTGCCTCAATTAGTGCTCCAGTGGCATCTCAATGAAGCCATTTCCAGCTCTCAGCAATCCTGAGCAGACCAGCTCCCTAATCAGGATAATGATGCCCTATAAATATTTGCCTCCAGTAACCAGCCCAAGCATGGGGCAGATCATCTGTTGACAGTAATGTGCTTAATGGGCCTTACAGGTTTTAATTCCCAGAGCAGGGCTTCTTCTGTTAGGCATTTTGACTGAGAAAATGCTGGTTCGGGAGCCTGTACTTCCCTTCCTGCTCTCCAAATATTTTATTTTCTCCCATGTTGTCCAAGTCATTGGGACATTAGAGGGGCAGCTTTTTACTGGGTGAATTTCCTTGGGAAAAAATGCAGTGGTACCTTGGTTCTCAAACGCCTTGGTACTCAAACAACTTTGAACCCAAACACTGCAAACCTGGAAGTAAGTGTTCCGGTTTGCGAACATTTTTTTTTGGAAGCAGAACATGCTCCATTTTGAGTGTTACTCTTCCGTTTTGAGCGTTACGCTGAGGTCTGTCCGTTTTTGCTATTTATTTTGCGTTTTTGTTTTTGTGGCTTTTTTTGGTGGCACTGTGGAACCCAGTTCAGCTTTGGGTGGATTGATTGTGTGGCTCCAGTACATTGTTTATTGCTTTCATTTTATGGACCAATGGTCTCATTAGATAGTAAAAATCCCTGTTAAATTGCTGTTTTTAAAAGTCTGGAATGGATTAATCCATTTTGCATTACTTTCTATGGGAAGCACACCTTTGTTTTGGAACGCTTTGGTTTTGGAACAAATTTCCAGAACGGATTAAGCTGGAGAACCAAGGTACCATTGTACTAGACTTGGGGTATTTTTTTTTAAAAAAAATAGCTGTTTACAAATATACAAACTAGGAAGCAGAAAGGCAAACACCTTTGAAGTCAGTGTCCACCTTGACAGCAGCATCGCCTTCCTCTTGCAGTTCCCTTTGAGCTCCTCCTTGCCAGCCATCTGCAAAAATTCAAGGCCTTTCCATTGTTGATTCATATGTTCCAACTGTTAGCCCAGCCAAGTAGGTGGGGCAAGATCAGTAGCCAGTAGCCACCTAGGCTCATATCATAGAATTGGAAGGGACCCTGAGCTGAGGGTCCAACCCTCTGCAATGCAGGTATCTCAACTACAGCAAGCATATTTTATTTGTGCCAACAGTAGAGCTATTGGGTATAGAAAAATGTCTCCTCAATATGCAGAACCTCAGCACGTTGAACCTAAAAGTTTGCCTGTTCTTTTGAAGAATCTTGGCTTCTATTCACTTGAAAAAGAAACTCACCTAATATGTCAAAACAACAAAGAGAGCAGGGATCCAGCAACTTTAACACAAGGGTTCTCAAACTCTGGTCTGTGGACCACTGGTAGACCACTGGTGGTCCACAAGCTTCATTCTGGTGGTTTGTTTGACTGAAAAAATATAATTAAAAATCCTACAGCATCTAGCATGGTGCATTACAATTGCCACAGCAAGCAGAAAAATCATTAAGTGGTCCACCAAGACCCTTTACAATTTTAAAGTGGTCCATGGGATGAAAGGTTTGGGGACCACTACGTTAATAGTTTTGTAGAAGTTTTACAAAGCATGCCTTTTCTCATTATAACCTGCACCCGCTCAATTTATCACCACACCATTTTTAAAGCTACAGGACTTCCACTTTCATTTGCAGCCAGTTGTCAGGGCTGATACTCTTAAAAAAAAAAATATGACCGTGGTTCTGCTCCTTTATGAACAGCCTAAGAAGAGTGAAAGAGACATCTGAACCAGAACAAGTCAGATCTATGATCTACCTGTACGAAAATGCCTACAAAATCACGCAGGTACAAAATCCACTTGCAGTCTATGTGTGTACCTGACCCTCCTCAAATCATTCATTGCCAGCAACACACCATTGCCAGCAATAACTACACACACTTGGAAAGAGCAAGTCAAAAAATAGATTTCCTAATCCTGTTAATTCTCTACAGGATTGGTCTAAATTAGACAATCTAATTTAGTCTGTTAGACCTAAGCCCCTTGGGCAGGGCCTGCATTTTTATGTGCTCAAGGAAGTGTTTACTTTTTAAGCAATTGCAAATCAATACAAGTTTTTATTATTAATAGGGGCTACTTTTGTTACCCCTGCTCCCATTGCTTGCCAACCCTTCACAGCTCTGCATAGCTGCCAAGTACCCCGTTTTCCCCGGGAAACCCCCCGTTTTTACTTACCTTTTCCCAGTGGTCCCCCGTATCAGTTCATCTCCCGTTTTTCTCCGTTATTTTCTCCTGCTGGCGGCCATTTTTTTCTTTCTAATTTGCCCTTCTATGGGCACCCAAAATGGCCGCCGGCGGCTTAAAAAATCGCATCTACGCATGTCCGGAAGTGCATAGACGCGACTTCCGGTGTCGGCGGCGGCCATTTTTGGTGCCCATAGATGGACAGAGCGACACCAGAAGTTGCGTCGACGCACTTCCTGACATGCGTAGAAGTGACTTTCGAAGCCGCCGCCGGCCATTTTTGGTGCCCATAGAAGGGCAAAACGACACCAGAAGTTACATCAACGCAACTTCCGGTGTTACATGGCTGCCGGTCCCGGATTCTGCAGTCCGGGACTTGGAAGGTAAGCAGCTCTGTTACCTCCCCCCCAAAAAAATTCATGTCTGTACCCCCATTGCCAATCTTCATTCACCCCCACAGTTTGCTCCAAACTCCCCCTCCCCCACAGTTTACCCCAAAATTTTAAATGCATGCCTCCTTCTAGTGGCAGCAGACTAAGGGGAGAAGGGTTCAACCCATGTCAGTGGGGACAACAGTATGAGGCATGCAAAGGCCTGCCTGGGCTGCCCACCTGACTGAGTGGTCACTCACTCTGCCAGACCACCCACCCCTTTGCTCACTCACTCAGCTGAGCCATCCACTCAGACCCCAGGCTTGTCCCTCGTCCTGTTGTGCACGAACAAGTGAGCAAGTGTCCGGGTGAGTGACGGCGATGACAACAGGAGGAGCATGGCACTGCTTACCTGGGCCAGTCACCTGCCTGCTTGCTCACTGTGCCAACCAGACTGCCTCCTGTCAGTCACACAAGCTGCAGCATGATGACTGTTTTCTTGCACATTATATAGCAAGATAAATATAGTGTGATTAAGCCAGACAAAACCGAACTGCCGATTTGGACAAAGTTGCCAAAGTGAAGGGGGAAAGTGCCAGGTGTTTTTCTGCAATGCTAAGTTGCAGAAACTGCCAACCTAGCAGTTCGAAAGCACGTCAAAGTGCAAGTAGATAAAGAGGTACCGCTACAGCGGGAAGGTAAACGGCATTTCCGTGTGCTGCTCTGGTTCGCCAGAAGTGGCTTTGTCATGCTGGCCACATGACCTGGAAGCTGTACGCTGGCTCCCTCGGCCAATAATGCGAGATGAGCACCGCAACCCCAGTCGTGCGAGACTGGACCTAATGGTCAGGGGTCCCTTTACCTTTACCTTAAGTTGTGGCTAAAGGCACAAGAGCGAGAGTGGTTTAAAGAAGTGGCTAGCCTGTCCTTTTGTTACTCAAGTAGGCAGCCTTTTTGAGAACTGTATAGTCTTACTCACTGCCTTGCGGGACATCTTCGAGAAAAGAAAAGGCTAAGGAGTAAACAATCTGGAGTGGAGTCCCTAAGACAGTTGGATGGCACTTTGTACGCCTCCTTCCGCAACTCCTGAAGCCCATGTATTGCTTTTCTTTTCTTTGGACCACATCAGTGAAGCTGAGAGCAGGGTCTTGTCATCTGGGCAGCCCAAAACCTCCTTACACACTGCCTAGGCTTGCGCCTTGAGAAGGTCACTTCAGTGCTGTTAATGCCACAAAAACAATGTGAGAGGAGGCAGTTACAAGTTACTGGTTTCTGCAGCCACAGCAGGCGCTGTGTTTCTCCAGAGGTTTGACTTCGCCCTTGGAGGCGCACTCCATCGTCTTTTGAGACAGATCGATGCCAACAATTGTCTTACCTCCTTTCCTCACCTCTGCCTTGAAAAATGCAAGGGACTGCGGGCAGGAAAAGTAAACTACCGGGGACAAAGTTTTGGAACAAAAGAGCAGGAGCACAATCAGAGCCAACAAATAACAAACTGAAGATACTGCAGAGTTGAAGGTTGCCCAGTGTGGATCTGCAGTGTTAGATAATTATCAGAGCAAGAGTTTGGAAAGAAGGCCCTTCTCATGGCTTCCAGATGGCAGAAGGGCCCAAGAGAGCTTTAACTATGAGCCATTAGGCTGCATGCAATTCCAGAAGTTGCAAAGTGGGCATGTGGTTAAGCAGCTAAATGACTGCTTCACTATGGCATGGATCAACGCAGTTCAAATTTGCAACATGACAGTTTGGATGCGTGAGTTGGCCCTTCCTGCAGCAGCAAGGCAAGGAAAGGTTCCCCTGCTTTAGAGCAGGGTTGAGGAGCCTGTAGCCTGTCAGGTATTTGGAGACTACAGTCACACCCATGCTGTACAATTAAAGCACATTTATGCTGCTTTAACAGTTTAAAAGCTGTAGTTTACCCTTCACCAGATCTACAATTCCAGAACTTTCATAACTCATCGACGGGAGCCAGAGCCACAGTTTTCTCATCTCTAGTTTAGAGATGGTGTATGGCATAACAATCAGTGTAGTGTAGTGGTCAGAGGCTTGGACTAGGACCTGGGAGCCCCGAGTTCAAATCCTCACTCAGCTGTGGAGGTCACTGGATGGTCACTGGATGACCTTGAGCCAATTTCTGTCTCTCAGCCTAACCTACCTCTCAGAGTTGTTGTAAATGGAGAGGGGGAGAACCTATATGACACCTTGAGCTCGTTGGGGGTAAGTTGCAATATGAATGTAACAACAGAACATCCCTATTTTCACTGGAGAAATATTGGGGGGGGTATGGAATAAGAAGTCCCTATTTTCATCAGGGAAATGTTGGAAGGTATGACAACCTACTGCAACTGATGGAGTAGGCTATGGTTTATTAAATGTCTCAGTGAACAATGATAATAAGTTCAGCTGACCACACAACCATAATTTATATAATAATTTCATCTCTAGTGACTTTTCCATTCATTCATGGTTACTACCAGAGGGAGACCAGCAGAAGCATAACAGATTATATACATCAGTTGCAAGGTGTTTTTGGTTCCAATAAGTTTTTGTACCTACCCCACGACGTGTATAATGATTTCCATATTATATGATTTAGAAAACCCCGGTGTACTTTTACTTTCCCATAACCCAAATAGGCGTGCCACCCAAATCTGTTGTCCCATCCTTCCAAATCCAATAAATCAGTATTCTGCAAGATTATCCACTCTTTTAGCCAGCAGAGGCAGGATGCTTCATAATAGAGCCTCAAGTCTGGTAACGCAAAACCCCTCAATCTTTAATGTCAATTAGTAATTTGTGTTTAATTTGGGGTTTCTTCCCTTGCCAAATGAATTTTGATAGCTCCCTCTGCTAATCCCTGAAGCATCCAGTCCCACCAAAGCTGGAATCATCCAGAACACATCAGGTGCAAGGTTTGAGCCATTCAGGCCACTGCTGGCATGTCTGAATACTTTCCCTCCATAAATCATTTGTTACATTGATTATTTATGGCATTTATATACCACAAAGATAAAACAAACCATAAATTAAAATAAAAATAGCTGTAAAAGCCATACAAAAACATGAATGTTGCTTTAACATGCCTGCTGGAACCAGAGGCAGATTTAGGGGAGCACGGGTGGAAAAGCAGAAACAGGCAGACGAAGGAAGGGAAGGCTTCTGCAAGAAAGCAAACCAGGCCTCCATTGATAGATGGGTGAAAAGCAGGAGCTGAAATGGCTAGAGAATTGGAGAAAGTGGAATCAGGAGGGAGGGAGAGAGGAAGAGGGGCTGAAAACACACCATACATTTAAAGCACATTTCTTCCTTCAAAGTACCCTGGGAACTGAAGTTTACCCCTCACAGAGCTATAATTCTGAAGGTTGGTTGTGGGAAGTCATGTGTGTAAATGTATGGTGTGTACATAGCCGGGGGGGGGGGGGGGGAGAGAGAGAGAGAGAGAGAGAGAGAGAGAGAGAGAGAGAGAGAGAGAGAGAGAAGGGTAAAATGAGTCAGAAAAAAATGCTTAGGTTCAATGTTTACTTTTGTACAGATGTTGCTATCAGAATAGTTTAACTTGCTCCTGGGAATCAGACCTTCCTATATCATTGATTGTTTCTTGCCTATGGATAAACCTGAGTTAAGGCTCCCATTGATTTATGTCCAGCTAACAAATCCAATTCCCACAAGTCATTCCACTCTCCGGACCAAGTAATTATTCTAAGGTGGGGGATTCACGTTGGGGATGAATGATGAAATAA
Organism: Zootoca vivipara; assembly: GCF_963506605.1. NCBI lineage: Eukaryota > Metazoa > Chordata > Lepidosauria > Squamata > Lacertidae > Zootoca > Zootoca vivipara. The sequence continues at coordinate 7,933,054 of NC_083288.1, forward strand.
AACGTTCCAGCACTATCACCTGCTATTTGGCTGGAGTCATAAGAAATGTGTTTCAAGGCGGCATCATTTTGCATTTGATCCAATTACATGCACACAGCACAAAGAGGTAGCAAACGGACCTGCCCTCTGAGAAGGTGATTTGCTGTGTCTCTGTGCAAGCTGGTGGGGGGGGGTGAGCCGTCCTTCCAGCGGCAGAGCAAGCTGATCGGGCGCTTGGGGTGGCACATGTGCCCTGTGCCCAAGGGCGGGGCTAGCTGCCCACAGGGGTGGGACCAGCCACCTGTGGGGCAGGGCAAGTCGAGGCAGGACACTCTGCGGGACCTCCAAGGAGTCTGCCTGCCTCCTCCCACTCAGCCGCCCTACAGCTGAGGGGGAGGCGGCGGGCGAACCGTTTGGGGCAGCATGGAGCCTGTGGACTCCCAAGGCACTGGGCCACTCCCAGGAGAGATGCGTGGCTCAGGCGCGCTGCAGGTCCCGTGGTGAGTGCCACCTGGCATTTTGTCACACACACCCCTCAATGGGGGCACCCAGGGCGGACCACCCCCACCTCTGCCCCTGCCTCCTTCCAATCTTTTTGGGCGCAAGAATGAAGCGTGCCTCAAACCTCAGTGCAGGAAAATAACCTCTACTATTAAGAGTTTGGAAATGCTGTTGTAGTCATTGATTTTGATATGTGAAAGTGCCCCATCTCTGATTCCAATGTATTGTTTTGCTTGCTTCAGGACACAACTGTGGGCAAAACCCACAAAATTCCCTCTTTTACTTTTTACTGAAGTGTAGGTTGGGGTGCTCCAATTTGCCCACAAAAGTGTGGGGTGCAAGTGAGACCATTTTCCTGATTTAAAAAGGGAAGACAGTAGCTGACATTTACCCCAGGGGGGAGGGGGGACCTCCTCATGGGACCAAAAATGAGCTCGGGGCCATGTTGATCATGGAAATGGCATAAAAAGAAAGGAACGCTTCTTCTCCCACTGACTCTGCATGTCAACACTGCACTAAAGTTGCAAAAGATTGCCAGGCTATCCACGCATCGATCCAAGTGCAATATGAAGGTTGTAATGCATTGCACAAACAGAGCAGGCTATTCTCCATCTACCCCTGAAACTTATAAAACTACTGATGGGTGATGGATATTTCAGCAATTTGCAGAGGCCAGCGAGAGACTGGGTGGCTGGCTGGCAGCTGCCAATTTTATTTCCTACAAGTCCACTGGGAATGACACTAGGTAATGGCACAGGAAACAAAAAGGATGCCTTTTGCTGGGGAAAAAGAAGAGGTGAACTGGTAAGTTTCCACACACACCCAACTCCCGTCCCCATATTTTCAGATGAGAGGGTGGGCTGGTACTTGTCAGCAGCAGTGGGACTGGCTGCTGCTCTCCCCCTCCCCACCCAAAGAGCTAAATGGTAGAGTCAGGGGAAGCCAGTCGTTGAAGCTTCTCCTGCCTCAATATGCTGGTCAAATCTCCAGCATTTCCAGTTAAAGCTGTATGCGGATAGTCCTAGCAGGTTGAATCTGCAGCATCTATTTTCCACTTTAAAAGAATTTTAGAGAGCCTCTTCTAAATAGGGCAGATGCTAATGACTGGACTCCTGGCAGTTTCATAATCATAGGTTTGAGGAACATGTGAACTAAGCCGTAGTCCCTGACCATTCTCATATATACCTTGTTCTTCAGGGGGTTGCGGTTCTCAGAGAGGCTGAGCAAAAAGAAAGAGAGCAAGCCTGTCTTATCCAGCCTGGGATGAAATCAGCACCCTGGATAGCTCCTTGCTGGTCCTGATTAGTGCCTTGCAAAGAAATGCTGCCTCAACAGGGAGCCAAAGAGGCCTTATACTCACAATAAAGGTAAAGGGACCCCCGACCATTAGGTCCAGTCGCGGACGACTCTGGGGTTGCAGTGCTCATCTCGCTTTACTGGCCGAGGGAGCCGGCATACAGCTTCTGGGTCATGTGGCTACCTCATGACTAAGCTGCTTCTGGCAAACCAGAGCAGCGCACGGAAACACTGTTTACCTTCCCACTGGAACGGTACCTATTTATCTACTTGCACTTTGACGTGCTTTCAAACTGCTAGGTTGCCAGGAGCAGGGACCGAGTAACGGGAGCTCACCCCGTCGTGGGGATTCGAACCGCTGACCTTCTGATCGGTAAGCCCTAGGCTTTGTGGTTTAGACCACAGCGCCACCCGTGCTCCTTATTAAGCCCTGCCTCCTTGAAGAAGTCAGCTGTGCTCCTTGCCTGGTTCTAAATCCTTGGGGAAGGGCCATAGCTGAGTGATAGAGCAGTCGCTTTGTATGCAGAAGGTCCCAGGTTCAATCCCCAGCATCTTCAGGTAGAACTGGGAATGCCTCAATGGTCTGATTAAAATAAGGCAGCTTCGTGTGTTCTTCTGCTTCTGTAAGGTCTAGGAGGTGGGCAGGCTACTGGAGACAAAGTCCAAGGGTGATGCCCTCTGGCTGCGCAGGCCTAGGATAAGCTACTAAAGGTTCTTCCCAGGGGAAAATGTCCCAAAACAATTCCTCATAAGTCCTAAGAACCTTACTCTTCCTCAGAGTGCTGTGGGACCGCAGGGTCAGAGGCCCATACCAGAGTAGCCCTATCTGACATCCAACTGTGCTTAACCATTAAGTTTTTGCCAACACATTTACAATCTTCATGTTTCTAGTCACTCCCTCACATCATAATTTGGAAGCATTTTTGCCTATCTCGGAATGTTCTGGAGATACCAAAAGTCGATTCAATGGTCTGCAAGGGATAGTCCCACTCTGAGTGGATAGTGGGACAATTGCCCCTAAATAATAATCAGAAACACACTTTTATTACTCTTGGAGCACACATTCTCTCTCTCTCTCTCTCTCTCTCTCTCTCTCTCTCTCTCTCTCTCTCTCTTTGGATAATGATTTTTATTAGTTTTCAATTACAGTCCAATAATAGCCTCATTATAAAAATGCCAAATTATAATACAATTACTAATACCAATCATTCAGATACCAAATTATTATCATTTAGGTGCCTCCTCCTCCCCCCCTGCTTGAATTGATGGTTTTATTATTTTCTTTATTTCTGCGTTCCAAAATCTTTTTAATTTCAATTACACTCCAGTCAAGAAAACAATCCCTTATACAACAACTGAAATATTAACAACTTCCATTCGTTTTGACACATTAAATGATTTATAAAACTACAGGTGAGGCACTCAAACTATATCCTTGTTCTTCCTGTGTGTGGCAATTATTCTGTCCGTTATGTTTCTTTCTGTCCTTGTAAAATGTTATGTCCATCTTTTCCCTGTTGTTGCTGTTCTCCATCATGCACGATAGAGCACACATTCACTCTTATGCCCTTCCTAAAATGTATACATTTGGAATGTGAAAGTTAGTACGACCAACAGTAGAGGTCTCCCACCCTGTATTTCTTGCATACCGTAAGTCACCGATCTAAGTGAGCTGTCCAGTGAGGAGGAGGCAAACCCGGAGCAGCAACTCATGAAGAGACACACAGAGGGTAGCATCCTTTGAGGGCAGAGAATTCTGCTGGGTCTCTGCAGCAATAATGGTTGAATGACCCATTCATGACCAAGGCAGTCAGATACATCAGAATCACCATTCCCCAGCAGAGGCTCAGTGAGATGAAACAAGGCCATGGCAGCTAATCAGAAAGAGAAATGAAGTGGGCAGCCACCTCTGTACATAGAGGCTTAGGACTTGTGGAAGCTTTAATATTTTTTGTGACATGCTAGCAGTTTTCTCACAGAGCACTATAATTCTAGGGCATGCTGAAATTCTAAACTTTCAAATTTCAAAAATGAGGGGTGTTAAAAGGTTGGAAAGGACAGATCCTGAAGCTGAGGCTCCAATACTTTGGCCACCTCATGAGAAGAGAAGACTCCCTGGAAAAGACCCTGATGTTGGGAAAGATTGAGGGCACTAGGAGAAGGGGACGGCAGAGGATGAGATGGTTGGACAGTGTTCTCGAAGCTACGAACATGAGTTTGACCAAACTGCGGGAGGCAGTGGAAGACAGGAGTGCCTGGCGTGCTATGGTCCATGGGGTCAGGAAGAGTCGGACACGACTAAATGACTAAACAACAACAACAAAAAGGTTGGAATGTGACTTGGGAATTCAAAATATATTTTGGTTAAGCTAATATAATTCAGTTTTGCTTGGGATGTAAAAGGTGTGTAAAATTGCATAGACACTATAACAAAGTGATTGCCAAGCACTTGCAGCTATAGTCTATATTAATATTATATATTAATTATTACTATCCAGCATTCCTGACGTTTTCAGAAGGTAAAATTGTAATTCTCTGGTTTTCTGAAAGCAGTTTTTGTGCTTGTTCACCAAACATAGACTTACCAAACTAAATGCTGTCCAATCGCAAAAATAATAGCAGCTTTGAATTCTTCACACCCCAAAGCATATTTTTAAGACCCCTTGCTAAAGAAATTTGCACACACAAAAATAAAATCTCCCCCAAATGAAACACCCTATTATAATCAAGGAGTTCCTACCTTCATGCTTTAATTCTTGACACCTTTGTGATGGTTCTGAGTAGTGACACATTCTCCCCTACCTGCAGTGCCACTGATATGAACCCCGCGAGTGTCGAATGAGTCATTTGCTGCTAGCTAGCAAAAAAAAAAATCTCCCCTCTCCATGCTATTGATTACAGCTGAACAATCAATTGACATTTCACACACTCTTATTTGTAATAATTCAAATAAGCAACAGGATAATTTAGAAAGTGGCTACTAAGCATATGCTGGCAATAAATCAATTCCATACGTGTAAGTCGAACCTCTCTTTTTTTTAATAAAAAAAAATGTTAACACTGTGGTTGCCTGAAGGAAGTCAGATAGCTCCGTGCAAAAGCATATTAATGAGGGATTCTGTTTACAGAGATCTTAGAGCTTCCGAAATGCTTTGCGCACATGGAGCAGCAAGAGCACATGGCTTTCCTAAAGCTACCTAGTGAGCTAATGTCAAAGACCAAACAGGAATCATAGGTCTGTCTCTGACAGAGCAATCCTAACTATAGCAAGTGGGAATAAGCAGAGGTCAGGTGATACCCAGTGTGAATTTGTTTTTTTTTTTTTGTCAACCCCACACATTGCAATTTTTGGGAACGTTTCCCACAGTTGTTGAGCTTTTTTTTAGGGAAGGTTGCCCAAAGTTGTTTAAATTTCTTTATAGGGTACCCCAAAGTTCCGACCAGCTGGGACCGTCCCCTGCTAATCCAACCGGCCGGGACTGTCCCCTGGAACTGTCAGTGCCGTCAGCCAGGGGTGCAAGCACCGACAACCGGGGTGCCAGCTCCGACCGCCAATTGCAAAAGTCCAACTGCACCTGCCGGGGATGCGAGCACCACCCAATGAGGGGTGCAAACACCGCCCACCAGGCTGATTGCTGGGCAGATTTGCTCAATCAGCGGACGGATTTTCATGATGACGATTGCACTAGTCGTGGAAATCCACCCACCGAGGGTGCGAGCGCCAGCACACTGATCCGCCCAGGGGGATTTTGTCACACACCCCTAGGAATGACAACCCCCCCCCACACACACACACACCTTGCAATGCCCCTGGGCATTTGTTGTTGTTGTTGTTGTTTAGTCGTTTAGTCGTGTCCGACTCTTCGTGACCCCATGGACCATAGCACGCCAGGCACTCCTGTCTTGCACTGCCTCCCGCAGTTTGGTCAAACTCATGTTCGTAGCTTCGAGAACACTGTCCAACGATCTTGTCCTCTGTCGTCCCCTTCTCCTTGTGCCCTCAATCTTTCCCAACATCAGGTTCTTTTCCAAGAATTCTTCTCTTCTCATGAGGTGGCCAAAATATTGGAGCCTCAGCTTCACGATCTGCCCCTGGGCATAAGTTATCCCTATTCCAAACACCATCCTGGAGCCTCTGTAAGGGGCTTCTGCCAGCTGAGATGGCAGGTGAGTGTGGATCTGAGTTTTGAGAACTAGACCCTCCTCATTTCTTCCTTTTTTTGCTGGCACATGACTCCTCCACCTGCAGCCAGAGGTAGCACAAGCTAGGAAAACCTTTGTAGTATGATTGCTGCAGATACAAACTAGCCCTCGGTGACCTGAAATGGGAACTTTGCATGCTTATCCCAAGTCTTGAGAGAGCAGGCCCATGCTATTGTAAGTTGGAGTTACAACTCCTCGAAAGATTCCGTCAACGGTGTTTCCGAAAAATTTTACACATCACTTGGGAAGACAGGCAAACCAATACCAGTGTACTGGAAGAAGCAAAGATCACCAAAGTTGAAGCAATGATTCTTCAACATCAACTTCGTTGGACTGGTCATGTTGTGAGCATGCCTGATGATCGTCTTCCAAAGCAACTACTCTATTCCGAACTTAAAAATGGAAAGCATAATGCTGGTGGTCAACAAAAGAGGACTGTCCCAAGGCAAATCTTAAAAAATGTAGTATAAACTCTGACAACTGGGAAACACTGGCCTGCAAGCGCTCCAGTTGGAGAACAGCCTTTACCAAAGGTGTCGTGGGCTTTGAAGACACTCAATCTCAGGACGCAAGGGAGAAACGTGCTAAGAGGAAGGCATGCTTTGCAAATTCACACCGTGATCAACTCCCGCCCGGAAACCAATGTCCCCACTGTGGAAGGACGTATGGATCCAGAATTGGCCTCCACAGTCACTTACAGACCCATTGTTAAAACTATGTTTATGGAAGACAATCTTACTCGGATACAAGTGATCGCCAAAGAAGAAGAAGAAGCCATTGTAAGAACAAATCACATTCCAGTATCTTTCATGACATTTCAAAAGAATAATTTGAGCTGCCCTACTTTTCAAATAAATAGATTTCCCCATTATTCCCACTCTCAAATATTAGGTGCCATTGATAGTATCATCTTTGTCCAATGATAATAATTGCATTCTTCTATCTGGAGGTTTTTCCATTTTTTCAAAAAATAAACCTCACCAGCCATTACCTCTGGTTTAAAGCCAGCACGGACTATTGTTTTGATCTTATCTCATTTTCTGGTTTACTGAACTGACAAAGGAGCTGTGCTGTGTTTATCCAACTCATAAGCACCAAGGTTGATCTATGGAGAATGAAACTCCACAGGACACCTGGGTTCTGTGGCAGATGCCAAGGCTCATCTCCTTTCTAGCTGTATCTCCCACATTGATAAACTCCCTAGAGTGAGTTTCTCAATTTGTCCTTATAAATATTACTGGTAAAGCATTCGCCAGCAGCTACGAGCCACTCTCCAGTAGATAACAAATCTGTTGTGAGGCATCACAGCAAATATCATAATCCTGGGCCCCCAAACATGGTTGCTCAGTAACCAACAATGACTTTCCTCCTTGATTTCATTTCCTCCATTCATAGGGATGGAGGAGAAATTCGATTCAGTTCTCATTTAAAGGTGAACCTACCTAATTTACACTTTCTCAAACAATGCATGAATTGAAACTGTTTAGCCATTTCTCTGATGTGCCAGCTTTCTATGGAGGGGGGCAGGTGGTGCTTTTTCTGGCGGAATGCACCAGAACACAATTCCGGCACCTTTTATTGGCCCCTTCTTTGCACCACAGCCATCTTGCACTGCCCTGCCTGCCTTGGTTGTATGCGCCCCAGAGGACGGTGGGGAGCGATGACAACGCCAGAGCCACAAAGCACACCAGGGACTCAGCTATACAGCTGCAAATAAAACACTTTCAATGTGTTGTAAAGTGCAATATACAAATTTGACACTAGATGGCGACAGGGAGCTATGCAAAAGGCAATGTATTTGTCAAAACGTGGTTTGTTTTGTTTTTTTTAAAAAAACATTTTCACAGCTTTTTAAAAAATGTGTGTAGATTCCACCCAGAAAAGCCAACATTGCTAGGCTGCCCACATACATTTTTTTTTTTAAAAAAAGCAAAAGTATCACTGCCAGATTGGGCACGCACACCCTGCGGTGGGTGTACTGGCAGGCCTTCTGAGCCAACCCAAAAAGGCAACAGGCTGCAGCCACAGAATAATAGGTGATGAAAGAGTGAACATTTTACCAATCAGAAACAGTGAGAGGCGGGTGTCTGGGGTGCGTGGGGGCTCCTTCAGAAAGGGGATGAGGAACCAATCAAGAAGGGAAGCTGACAGCCAATAGGCTGAAGTAAGACAAGTGTGGGCAATACCATATCAGCCAGCTAGGAAGGGGTGTGTTAACTCTGTTACTCAATGTTTTTCTTACACATCAATTTCAGTACAGTGGTACCTCGGTTTAAGAAAGTCTCTCCTCTTTATAGAGGGGAAGGGTTGTGAGTGGAAGCCGCTCCCGCGTAGGCAAGGGCACGTTTCGGCCCCTTGCCTACCTGCCCTCGCTGCCGCGCCATGCCTCCGGTAGCCAGCCAATAGGGCTGGCTCGGGGGCGGGGTTTAGCTGCACTTATTGCAGCCACGGCAGACCTCAGCCTCCATTTTGCACCAGGATTCTAGAGTGGCTGGGGCAACCCAGCCAGATGGGATGGGTATAAATGTTTGTTTGTTTGTTTGTGTGTGTGTGTGCCTACTTGCCATTAATGAGTAAAGGTTTTTTTTGGGGGGGGCAATCTGAATCTCCCTATAAAATGGTGTAGCCTGGCAATGTGTCACATTATTTTAGTTTGAAGATGGCATTGGCATCTGGGTTGGTGACTGAGGCACTCGTTTTCTTTTTAAAAAATAGAAAAGCACTGGGCCAGGGTTTATATGAAAGAACATTCAGTTTTATGAGCCCCCCCCCCCCACCTATCGTGTGGCGTGTTTATCTCCTCCATGAGAACCAGGCACTATCTCATTTGAGCATACATATCTCATAGGGTATTGTAGACATGTGGTTTGTCTTGTGCTTTTATAGCATGGAATAACACCCATGTTCATTGCCAGGAAAAGCAGAAAAGGTGGGGTATAAATATGATAAAAATAAAATGCTCCCTTGGGCATCCTCAGTTATTTCTGACTTGGCAACTGAATGCCAAGTGGTACCCCTCTCCACGGGGTCTGAGGTCTGCCAGTTGTTGATGCATCCTGCAATTTATTCACAACAGCATCAAAAAAATGTCTTGCTGGTTAGTGAATTTCAAGAGTCAGGGGTTTGGGGAGTGGTATTTCAATTAACTGTCAAGCCTTCATTCAAACCTATAATTGTGGATGCTTAATCCCTATGTCCTACTGCAGGGAGCTATAATTCACATACAAATCAGGCTCATATACCTATAATTAAAGTTATCAACATTAATTCCAACCGCTCTTAGAATGGCTTCGAAATGAAGCACTGAAAATGTGCTGAGCTTGTGATCATAAATGTGCTCACTATGTGAAATCACTGGAATTTCGGGGTCAAAATCTGCTCACTGTTTTAACTATTTTCATCAAAGTCTCATCTGTCCTAGATGGTCGATACTGGGGGAGTTGCTCTTTGGGTACTTGGGTCGCAAGCCATCTCTTAAATGGATCCCAGCAGCTCACTGGCAGCCATGCAGTGCTTCCAGGACGTGACATGGTCCTATTGGGATGTCCCATTTCCCAGATGGACAAGGGAAGCCAGACTGTTGTGGTCCAGGAACGGTCATTGCTGGCAAAATTAAGCACTCCTAGCTACAGAATTCAGGAGTACTCCCAGGCATCAAGCCTGTTGCTCTTCAGGGGGAGTGCAACCCCTCCCAAGACAGATTGGTCATCTGGTGCCCAGACACAGGAACCAACCAACCACAGCACTTCCATCTTCTCAGAATTTAGCGTCTGCTCATTTGTAAGAGCCGGTGGAATGCCAATACCGATGGAGCTCCTTGTATTTCAGCAATGAGAGTATTCCACAGCACTGACGCCACCCATCAAAAGTCCCACACTTGTGTCACCACAGGCAGAAAAGTCACCATACCGCAGTACAACCAACCAAACTTCACTTATTGATATTAATGCCCTTACTGGGCAATGGAGGGAAAGATGGTCTTTGAGGTACCTCAGTCCAAAGTTGATTAGGGCTTTCTATGTAAGTGTCAGGTCTGAGGAATCTCTCTCTCCCCTCCTGTAGGTTTCAAGGAGCTGGGAGAAAACAAGAAACCTGTGGCGCTGTGGTCTAAACCACTGAGCCTTGGGCTTGCTGATCAAAAGGTCGGCGGTTTGAATCCCCGTGATGGAGTGAGCTCCCGTTGCTAGGTCCCAGCTCCTGCCAACCTAGCAGTTCAAAAGCACGCCAAAAAGTGCAAGTAGATTAATAGGTACCACTCCAGTGGGAAGGTGAATGGCATTTCCATGCACTGCTCTGGTGTTGGTGTTCCATTGCGCCAGAAGTGTCTTAGTCATGCTGGCCACATGACCCAGAAAAACTGTCTGTGGAGCGGACAAACGCTGGCTCCCTTGACCTGTAAAGCGAGATGAGCGCCACAACCCCAGAGTCGTTCGGACTTAACTGTCAGGGGTCCTTTTACCTTTACCTTTTATGTAAGTGTCAGGCCTGAGGAATCTCTCCTCCCCCCCCAAAAAAAAATAAGGTTTCAAGGAGCTGGGAAAAAACAAGAAAGCTTTTCAGCATGATTTATTCAGACAAAGAATTCCAGTCTTTACTCCATGATGAAGTTGCTCACTCTGGCTCTGCCTCTCTTCCCCTTCCCCAACAGCACCTGCCCTTACGGAAGCCTCCCATTGCCAAACGCCACTGCATACATTGCTCTTGTACCCTCAACAACCATCGTGTCCTAGGGGATGGAGGATCTTCTACACTGTCTATTGTTTTGCTGACTGCTCTCCCCGCTCCCTTAATTCTCCCAATTCAGTGTCGCCTGGCTGCTTCCCTGTCCCTCCGTTGTTATCTTCCTCATTGTTTGGCTGCAATTCAAAACTATCTCCACCCCCACCCCCCCACCCCGGTCAGCTACAGGAGGGGGGGGAATCCCCATCATCCCTCTGCCTCTTCATTCCAGTCCCTGACAGTAAGTAGCAGAACCTCAAAACCAGATCAGGGTCCCATAGGCTACCAGTGGAGATCCCTCAGCACCGGCACAATATGCGCCCAATAATGGCATTTGGGTCACAGCATTCTGCACCTAAACGAAAACATTTAGTGACAATTCACTCAAAGGTATGAACGTTGATGAACTGAAGGACATGGCCTGATATGTCACATGACCTCCCAACCCCTCCACCCCACCCCTTTCCCATGACCGCTCCCTTTCTCTTCTGTCCAGTGCTATTTTTCTAGAAAAAGAGCTGCTGGAACTCACCATAAACCACATTCTCTTTACAATAGCAATGGTGACCACCTGAGAGGTGCCGGAACTGAGTTGCGGCTGAAAAGAGCCCTGCTTCTATCAATCTGTTCTGCCCCCTTCCTCTCTTTCTAAAGTGTGTTTTGAGGGGTGGGTATATTTTTTTTTAGTTCCCATTCACATACGTTTTGTATTTGTTCAAAACCATGTGCATTAATAATCAAATCGGGTTATAAAATATATTTTTCTAAATTAGGAAAAGCATGCACTGTCGATGTCCTCAGGAATGTTCAGCCCCTATGGAACTTCTGCAAGGGATAATGAATTATTACACCAGCATATTCTAACAGCATTGGAATTTCCGGGCGAGAGAGAGCCACAGGTGAGGAGTAGCAGAGTGCATTTATCCCTCAACAGGACCTATTAATTTGCGTGTCACTTCTGTTTTCAAAATCCCCATTTAGGGGCATATATGTTGTGTCACAGTCTTGTATTACAAATTACATTTCTACAGCTCCTTTGATAATAAGGACCTGTTAATTATCAGTTGCTTTAAACAACCATAATGGCTAGGGTGGAAAGAGCTTGCCATTACGGGTTGTAATCATTATCCGTCTTGAATTATTTCTCCCTTTGATTCCTCCCAGTTGTGCCCTTATGGCTGCAAAACAGCCATCACTTGAATGGCACCTCTTTAAATTTAACCAGCTCCTGGTAATTCTCATTTTGCAGGGGGTTACCATAGGCAGACACAAAGGTGCATAAGATTTTAGGGTTACCATATTCCCAAAAGTGAAAATACAGACAAAGTTGTTGATGTTTCAGGAAAAATCTGCCTGGATGCCATTTTGCAGCCCAATTCCCAGATAAGTCTGGGGAAACCTAGACATATGGAGGCCCTACATATCTAGGGAGAATAGAAGAAACAGGTAAAAGGTAAAGGGACCCCTGACCATTAGGTCCAGTCATGACCGACTCTGGGGTTGCGGCACTCATCTCGCCTTATTGGCCGAGGGAGCTGGCGTACAGCTTTCAGGTCATGTGGCCAGCATGACAAAGCCACTTCTGGCGAACCAGAGCAGCACACGGAAGCACCGTTTACCTTCCCGCTGTAGTGGTACCTATTTATCTACTTGCACTTTGACGTGCTTTCGAACTGCTAGGTGGGCAGGAGCTGGGACCGAGCAACGGGAGCTCACCCCGTTGCGGGGATTCGAACTGCCGACCTTTTGATCAGCAAGCCCAAGGCTCAGTGGTTTAGACCACAGCGCCACCCACATCCTGCCTGAGGAAACATTAGCCATTAGCTAAACAAAAGAGCCCAAGTAGCCCCAGCTTTACTCAACACCACACAAAAACATTGATTTTTCCATTTAATTTCCCCTGGAATGGAACCCATGAGAGTCCAATACATAATAATCCATAATAAATTCATTTGGGAGCCTATTTGTTTTACCTCTGCTCTCCTTCCCCATTCTCCCGTAACATTTTACCCAGCACAAACTAACTGGGTGACATTATTTTAAACTTAGGTCTACCGTGCATTCGTATTATGGCAGACACAGATTTGATTGATGTGCCAAGATATATCTTTGACCACATCATAATTATCAAAGCATTACAGCAGCACCCCCACTCCAAATGCATGGCTACCAGTTGTTAATAACAGATTTGTTTAATTAATGGCACGCAGCAAAGCCAAGGTTGATGTTCTAATAAACAGGCCATTAACTTTGGTAATGACCAATTTGGGGAGATCATTACAAGCTGTATGCCATGTCTTATAAAATAAAATAAAAAAGCAAGAGTGTGGTTTTAAATCCAATAGACTGCTTGATTTCAACAGAGGGGATTGCTTTGAAATGCTATCTTCCTGCTTATGGTTCTTGCCTCTTATAAGAAGTACAGTGGTACCTCTACTTACAAATAACTCTACTTACGAATGATTCTACTTACGAATGGAGCTCCGTCCACCATCTTGGATGTGGTTTAGATAGGATTTTTTCTTCTTACGAATTTTTAGATAGGGTTGCTTCTACTTACGAATTTTTTCTCCCAATGCATTCCTATGGGATTCAACTTACAATTTTTTTCTACTTACGAATGTGCGCTCGGAATGCATTAAATTCATAAGTAGAGGTACCACTGTAGTGGGCCGCTGAGGATCACAGCAGGTATGCAAAAACTGAGGAGATAAAAGAGGACCTGACATTCGGGATGGAGGAGAATAAATCATACCTGCCAAGTTGCTGTCGGAGAAATAAGGGACCGGGTGGAAGTAGGAGACCGGAAGTAGCACTGCTGCCATTTTGGAACTGGGCGGAGCATGCTCATAAGTGACTTTTGATGCTGCTTTGCCCAGTTCCAAAAGGGCCGCCGCGCCAGAAGTCGCACTGCAGCCATTTTGGAACTGGGCAGAGCAGCATCAAAAGTCGCTTCTGAGCATGCTCCGCCCAGTTCCAAAATAGCCACCGCGCCAGAATAAACCGGGGAAAAACAAAAAAATCCGTTTTTTCAGCTAGGAAAAGCTGGGAAAACGGGGATTTCCCGGGGAATACGGAAGACTTGGCAGCTATGGAATAAATGTTCTCTGCTCCCAAGAGCTGGCTTGTTTTCTCCACAATTTTCTTCACATAAACTAGTTCAACATGCTCATCCTTCGTCTCCTAAATGATGCAGGTGATGGATTCTCCCCATTATAGGAAGAGATAATCTACCGGTATGTCGTATTACAAACCAGGAAATGTGGAGGAGGAATAAACACTCAGGGCAGGATGCAGACACACACAGCTGTGCTGATAGGAAGGGGAATCAGCGTACGAATCCAGGTACCACAACACACCAACCTTTACACACTGTGAAGGGACATACAGTGGTACCTCAGTTTTCGAACATCTCCATTGATGAACATTTCATTTTTCAGACACCGTAAACCCTGAACTAAATGCTTCGGTTTTTGAACATGCCTCGGAAGTCGAACATGCCATGCGGCTTCCTCTGAGTGCAAGATCCTGAGGGAAAGGGGGGCGGTGCCAGAGCCAGAGGGATCTTTGCACCATGGTGCTGGATATGTGTAAGACAGCCCTGGTTTCAGAACTCGAACGGTCTTTTGGAACGGATTACATTCAAAAACCAAGTGTATGAAAGTGTGCCAAGAAAGAATATTGGTTCATCTAGTTCAGTGTTGTTTAGTTTGACCAGTAGCAGCTCTCCAGCAGCTCAAGTAGAGGTTTATTGCCAGTACTTACTATCTGAAATCCTTTTAACTGGAGATGAGCATGGAGCTAGAAACAGGGAAGGAACAGGATAAGCCTCTTAGCTTTCCTTTTTTGGAAGAAGAAGAAAAACCACAAGTCAGATGTCTGCAAAGAAAGTTTATAAAGCAAAGCATGGAGATAGCAAATGCAAAATGCAAAATGAATCAGTAAACACAATCGTAACCTGTTCAAACTCCTGACAGCTGCAGGTTCCTCCCACAAGCTCAAAGCTGTGAACATTGTCTTCCCCTCCCTCTTTTTTATCTTCACAACAGCCCTGAGAGGCTGCTAGGCTGAGAGTTGGTAGCTCAGACGCCAAAGTTGTGAATACTTAAAGAGTCTTCCTTGCATGCTTTTGTTTATTGGGGTTGGCAAACTTTTTGTATTTTGCTTTAAATATCAGGACTCTGAAATATTTCCGTTAAAGCGAGGGGGCTACTTGTTTATTTTTCTTTACATGATCTGTGAATGGCATTATATATGGCATTATATATTATATATTGCTTCCCTCTCTCCAGGAGCTCAATGTCCACCCTTCTTTGCGCTAGCCCTGTCAAGTAGGCTAGGCTTAGTTGGTATAAGTAGCAATTCTTGCCAATGGATTGCTGTTGGGGATGGAGGCATTGCATATATAATGTATCTGGGCCATGAAACCCTGTTGGCACCCCCAGATGAGCACAAATAGTTCCCTTTTACTGGCACCAATGGAATCTTTTTCTTCCAGCACTATAGCCTACTCTATATTTTAAACAGAAAATGAACCAAAACACAGCTTGTTGTTTAGTCGTTTAGTCGTGTCCGAATCTTCATGACCCCATGGACCAGAGCACGCCAGGCACTCCTGTCTTCTACTGCCTCCCGCAAACTCATGTTCGTAGCTTCAAGAACACTGTCCAACCATCTCGTACTCTGTCGTCCCCTTCTCCTTGTGCCTTCAATCTTTCCCAACATCAGGGTCTTCTCCAGGGAGTCTTCTCTTCTCATGAGGTGGCCAAAGTATTGGAGCCTCAGCTTCAGGATCTGTCCTTCCAGTGAGCACTCAGGGCTGATTTCCTTCAGAATGGATAGGTTTGATCTTCTTGCAGTCCATGGGACTCTCAAGAGTCTCCTCCAGCACCATAATTCAAAAGGATCAATTCTTCTGCGATCAGCCTTCTTTATAGTCCAACTCTCACTTCCATACATCACTACTGGGAAAACACAGCTATTCCTGCAAAATTCACATTTCATTAATTTGGCGATGCAGTTTTCTCAGCCAAGCAACATGTACAAAAGTTCATACATTAGGGTGAAACGTACATCAAAATGCAAATATCCGTGAAGAGAGAGAGAGAGAAAAAGAATACCGTGTTAGACAAAATTGCACACACAAATGTATATATTCAAAAAGTCTGCACCAAAATGCTCATTAATTTTGGTGATGACTTTTTTTTTTAATTGCACACTGATGCAGAAATGCAGAGAACCAAATATAAAATTGGAAAAATGAGAAGCTCAAGAGAAACGGAAATTGGCATGCTCTTACTGTCTGGCCTAATCCTAACCCTCTGCCTCCTCACCTCTATCCAGGACTCTGCTGGCAAAGCCACTCACCTCTCATCTCTCAGACCATGTGACACCCTTCCTTCCTTCCTTCCTTCCTTCCTTCCTTCCTTCTCTCTTGTCTTCCTGTTTGTTCCTGTCTATCTATTTATCTTAAAAGTCTTCAATGGTCTTCCCAGATCCTCATCTCTCCACACTCATGCTTGGCTAGATCTGGGATGGGTCCTCCAGATGGTCAGGGATTATGGGAGTTATAGCCCAACTGTGTCTGCAGGTTCACAGATTCCCCATCCTTGGCCTTAATGGACTGTCTTGATTCAATGCAGTCAAGACGCTCATGTTTTCAATGGCAATAAGAGATAAGTGGAGAAAGGCTCTCAGCAAATATACTCCAGGGGTCTTTTTTCTCCTATTTCATTTTCTGCTCCTTTTAAAAGCCTGTATTCCAGGATCTGAAATATGAAAATGATCCAGCATACAGAGTTCTGGAAAAGACTCTCACCGGGGTTTGAAACAGACTACATTAACATTGATTCTGTCCAACGGGGCTTTGGGAGCAAGCAGAGGAATGAGCAGAATTGGGTGTGTGTGTAAAAATGGAGTCTTCCTGCATTATTGCTGGAACTGCTGTCTTCCAAAGTTATTGGAAGTTCAGCCAGATGAAAATGGAGTTAGCAGTGGGGTCTAGCAGCACAGAATGCCAGAACGTCCATTAGCAGTAATCCTTCAGGGCTTTTCTTTAGATTATTAAAAATTTCAAGGGAATAGCAAATGACCTGCAATCACATTACTTAGCAGCTGCTAACATGTCACTCACTAAAAACCAGAAATGAAAAGGGTTTTTTTCCACCAAATGCGCAGCTGGGGTCTGAGAGAAACCACAGTGGTGTTGCAAACTGTGGCAACCGCGTTAATTATCGCAACGTAGCAGATAAATATTTGAACCGAAGGATAATCAAAGTAAGCATTGTTGCTCTAATATAGTTCAGGAAAGTCAAGAATTAGAAAATGAACATTCAACATTCTCAATGAGAGATTGGTCAAAAATCATTGTCAGACAGGAAGTAATTGGTCTTAAGAGCCCTTGTGTTGTTTTTGAAAATGCTCTCAATGTGAAATACAAGGTTTATATTTTAGATATCTTAGATTTGTACTTTTTGAGGTATTGGCACTGCAACTTTATGCAAACACTGATTTTTTTAAAGAATTCAGATACAGTATTAAGATTGGCTCCATAACTTGATGGTTAGAGTACTGGTCTTGTAAACCAGGGGTCGCGAGTTTGTTCCTCAATGGGACATTAGCTGTTTCTTAAGGATGTTGGAATAGCTCAATCGGTTGAGCATGAGACTCTTAATCTCAGGGTCATGAATTCAAGCCCAAAGCTAGGCAAAAATTATTGCATTGCAAGGGGTTAGACTAGATGATCTTCATGGTCTTTTCCAACTCTAAAGTTCTAAGACACCATTGGCAAAAAGTATGATCCAGTCCCCAAGAAAGGTGAAAAACATTTTACAGACTGAATAACGAAAGCCTGGATGAAATGTTCAAGTACCGTGTTCATCTGACTAAGAACCTTTCCATTTTCTTCACATTAGTGCTCCGATGCTACATTTGAGAAGGATTCAGAATAACCTATTTCTGCTTCCATGTTACTGGCATGCCTTGAATTGTTTAGGGGCAATCATTTACTTACCATGCAGCTGCATAAAACATTATTGCTACTAATGTGCTTGTGGTTTTATACTTCTCACATGCAAAAATGATAACACTGCAACCAAAAGTGATCATCTCTCTGTTTTGAATGGACGAGAAATGAGTGGTCAGTCTAAAATCTAGAGTACTTGGACACGTACTAAAACTGGATTAAAATGAATAAATAATAAAGTCACATGTTGCTGGGGAAACAAACAGCCTCCGTCTGCAGAACATTCAACAATGGAGGCCTGGGCAAGGGGGCGGGGCCGGAAAGGGAGCCAGCGATCGACCACACATTTGCTCCATAAGACACACCAACATTTCCCCTTACTTTTTAGGAGGAAAAAAGTGCGTCTTATGATGCGAAAAATACAGTAGCTGATGTCTGAATGGGTGAAGAAATTATGGGTGCTGCTATGTGGTCACATTTTACTGTGGGGCTTTTTCTTCCTGGTTTCTGTTATTGTGATATGTGTTGGTTTAAATATTTTGTAGTATTTTTGTTAAAAGGGAAAATGCATGAGGTATGGTAAAATAAAAGGGGAATTCCCTGGCTACCTAGATCCCAGTTTGGGACAAGTTCTCTTTGGTGAGAGAGCCCCAGGAGATATTTAAAATCACAAAACATGCAGCAAAGCAAAGTGTGGAAATACAGGCTGTTAGACCTATAAAATATCCTCTTCTAAGTCACTTCCAAAATTCTCCACTTCCCTCAGCATAGAAAGAGACCACACTTTTGGTAAGTTAAAAATGGTTTACTTACAAACTCTTCAAAGGTCAGATTCCTGTGCTTTTCCATGCAGCAGCAAGAAAAGCCAGGCAGTATGACTTAGGTTCCAAAAATGGTCAATGTTTCTAAATTATTTGTATAGAAACACAAAGATGGCGTTTATCAGTACTGCCTGAATGCCGCTGACGAGTGGGATTTACGAGCTGTGGCGTCTTTGGAATCTGAGAGCTAATTGTGGTTTAATCGGAGTCTCGGACTGCAGGGTTCAGCAGAAAGGTGAGGAAAGCTATAAATCAATTACGGCCCCTCGCTAAAAAGCTGTTCTCTCGCTAAGTTCATAATCAGTTTGGAAGAAGAAGGTACATCCCGAGGCACTCAAGATGGCGCTGAGTTGTGGCGTATGTGAAAATTGATGGATAGTAGCAGCCAAACGGGAGTCTCGGAGTGCGGTGACCAGCTGAAGGACGAGGAAGGCTGTAAGTCAATCATAAGAGGTTATACATAATGTGAAACAGCTGTTCCACGCCAAAAGCTGGACTCGTGCAAAATCTATAAGAAGTTTGGGAGAAGAGTGCATAGAATCCGAGATTCCTAAAATGGCGCTGGTTTGTGTCGGACTGTTGACGTGGCAAGAAAGGCATACTGGACTAAGAGAGATTTATGGGGAGGTTGGACTGGATAAAAAACCCACACAGGAAAAATGGACAGTGTTAAATCTTGTTTGATGCTTATCTCAGAAGCTGCGACGAAAGATAAAAGAGAGAGGAAAACATCTAGAAGGATTATTGAAAAGATTGGGACTATGATGGATAACAGCAAGATTTTGACAATAGGATTAGGATGGCAATGTTAACAGCTGCTTAAAATCCCAGGACTTTGGAGCATGGGGAGTCGAAAAAAAATTGTTTTAAGGATTTGGCATAATATTTGGCTTAATTGATATGTATATGTATAATTGGATATAATTGAAATAATTGAATTGTTTTTTTTTAATTGGAAAATTTAATAAAAAGTATTTATGAGAAACACAAAGATGGCTTGCTTAAGCCACACGGTCTAAGCTTGGAGCACCCAGCTTAGACCTCCTTACTGGTAGGGTTCCCATGGTGGAAGAGAAAGAACAAAGAGTTTGGTAACCCTTCCTCCCAAGGTGAGAGGGCATGACCTAGCAAAGCCTTACTCTATGATCTTAACCTTAATTCATTCATGCCTTAATTTGAGTTAGGCATTTTAAGTTTTACAAACTGGTAACCAAAAACTCCCTGACCAGCTTACAATGGAGACGCTCCGGCTACAAAACACATAAGGGGGGGGGGGGAGTGAAAGAGAGAGAGGACGGGGCTGGCTGTAACTAAAATAGCAACTGAGCAAACTACGTGGTATAAAATAGGGAGGAGGGGGGAAGGGCAGATATTTGAGGGGTGAGGAACTGGCTAGTGTGGCTGGTGTGGAAACACGCACCCGAAACGAGGGCGGGGAGAGAAAATGGAAATTGTCAAGGGCGAGGTGTGGTGTGATGTCTCTGTGTGTAACACAACCCCCAGAAAAGCAAACTCAGGACCTGACTGGAGAGTTTTGGAAGGGGGAGAAAAGAAACGACGGCGGTGAGAAACCTCCTCTCTTCACCCTTCAGAGTCTGCCTCTCTCTCTCCTGCCTCACTGCATGTGGGGCAACCACTGCATGTGGGGACGGAGCGCCCCAAGGAGAAAAATAAAACACAAACACACACACACAGGGGAAGGGGGAGGGAGGGAGAAGTGACAGATGTTGGCAGCTGACCCAATACCCGCCGCGTGCTCCCCCTCAGCCGAAACCGCCCGCCCTCCTTAACCAGCAAGCTGAGTGAGGATGTCGGGTGGGGGGAGACGCGAAGGCAGGTGTCAGAGGCGTCGTGGCCGGAGGAAGCGTGCGAGGAAGGGGAAGGAGCTGGGCGCACGTGCACTCAGGTTTCACTGCCTCCTCATCTGCGCGGCCCTGCGCCCCCTGCAGGGCATTGCAGGGAAGCGCCTCTGCAGCCAGCAGCCAGCAGCAGCAGGAGGGAGAGCGGCAAGTGAGGGGCGGGCGGCAGGCTGGCAGCGCCCCTTGGATGACGGTGCTCTAGGCAGTTGCCTAGCTCACCTCAATGGACGCACCCGCCCTGTCTGCCCCTTAGTTGCTTGGCCATGCAAATAGATCTGTGTGGGGATTCATGGTTAGGATTGAAGTCACATGAGCTGCTTTACTAAGTCCCCAAAAGAGGGATCTTCTCCTACGTAGTTTCAGGGGAAGAAGAGTATTTGGGAGAGGGGTCCCCCAAACTGAAAGGTTGCACCCCGTCCCCAGTGCAGTCTGTTTCCTTTTTTTTAAAATTATATTTTATTGATTTTATAGTATATAAAAAAAGGAAAAACAACAAACAACAACAAAAAAAAGATATGGAAAAAAAATACATAGCATATTTACCACTGACTTCCGTCCACCCTCCCAGAGCCCTCTCCTCCCACCAGAGGGACCCCCGAAAGGTAGGCAGCCGGCAGTGTTTCATTTTATGGTTGAATTTCTCCCCACCCCTCCATCCCCTCCCCGGGGTCTCCCCCTGCCACCGAGAGGCTCCAAGAGAGGGAACGAAGGGGGGGGGGCATCCGTCCAACCAATTTCCAAACAAAGAAGAAAAAAAAGAAGAGAAGACAAAAGAAAAAAGGAAAAAAGAAGGGGGGGCAAAAAGAGAAAAGGAGAAAAAATAAAAAGAAAAAAAGAAGAAAAAATGAAACTAAGAAGGACTAAAAAGAAAAAAAGAAAAAGAAAAGAAAAAAAGGACCTCCCCAACCTCCCCCCTATCCCGATTTCCATTTTCAATTCTTATTTAGCAGTATTCTTATTCTTATTCCCATTCTATTACCACTAAAAAAAATTAGCCTTATGCTATAAAAACTAGCCCAATTTTTAAATCCTCTTTAATCAAACTAAATTAATATTTCCGAATCTTTTCATAATCAAATCTACCCATTACTTTTTTTTTGACCTGCCTATTTTTCCCTCCAGAGAACCTCTTTATTATTCTTACTTTCACAAATTTTTAAATATCATAGTTTTCCCCTCCCCACCCCGGTCACGGCTTTTCCCTTCCAGTTCAGCAAGTTCCAAAGTCGTCAGTCCTGTTATCAGTCCTTTTTGTCTGTCCTAAATAGTTAAGTATTCAATCTTCCTTCAACCCACCCCCTTCCTAACCTGTTTCAAAATCCAAACCCCTCTATCTCCCCCTCCCCAGTCTTCTTTTCTTCTTTGCTGTCCATTTTTCTCATGGGTGTTCTGTCTTTCCTGTGACTCTTGCATTGTTAACTCCTGCGATCCAACTTTATTCTTTTGATTATCCTTTTTCACATCGCTCAGTTCATATAACCGTTCCTCATCCTGTACCCTTTTTTCAGTTAAAACCTTTTCCTGTAATTCTTGTGTTCTTTCTTTAAACAAATCCTCTTGTTGCAAATCTTGCTCCTTTTCATTTGGTAAGTCCCGTTCTCTGAGCTCCTGTAGATCTTGGTTTATTTCCAGCAGTTGTTGCTGAGTCTTATATGTCTCTATTCTGAATTCCCATAAGAGTCTTATCACTTTGTCCTTGAACGCAGATGTGTGTTCTTTTGTTGCCATTTTTCCAACTTGCTGAGGATGGAGCGAGGCTTGAGAGCCAGGTTACAAAAGACATATATTGTCACAAGTCCAAATTGGAAACTGTATATAATCCATAATATGTAGCTTCAACTTTAAAAATGTTTCAGACAATCGATCAAAGAGTTTTTAAATATCAAATCCTTGTTAACATCCATCTTTGCAAGCAGCTTACTGTCCTCTCCGGGCTGCCGATTTCGGGTTAGAGAGAAGCTCTCCCTTTCTTGAGATGCAGGAAATATCAGCCTTGAAATAGATCTCACCCCTTTACCCTGCCTCCGGCGGTAATTCTTTAAAATAATCTCTGAAGAAGTTCAAATAGTATACTGCTTTTCACCGGCACTGGTCTCCTTTTTTATTACACTGCGTCTTAAGTCAATCAGTGGGAGAAGGTGGCTTCCGTTATTTTCCCCCTTGCTCCCGTTTATCAAATTGTAATCCAATATCATAGTATTTTCAAGCTTTACTCACGGGTTCCAATTTTCTGAATCAGCAAATTTGGAAGAATCTGCCGCTGAGGTAACGCTGGTCTCCAAAATGGCCCCCGCGACTGCGACCCTTTCTCTCCGGGGCTCTTATTAGAGCTCACCAGAGGATCGGGGAATCGCTAAAAAATGGGGCACCGCTGGAGCTTTGTTTCCAGAACTCTCTATCTGGAACTCTTTTGGGGCGCTGCGGCGCTTTCACAGCCTTCCCCCCCCCCCTCAGCAAAGCCAGGCTGTCTCGGCGCTCGAGACAAACCCCGCCGGCCAGATCGGGCGACAAACCGGAAGTCCCAGTGCAGTCTGTTTCCTACTCTTCTTTTTCAGCTTTCAAATGTTATATCTCTTACCACATCAACAAAATGGGTCACAGAGGTGCAGGGCATTCTTACATTAAAACCCCTGGATAAGAAAAAACCCCATGATCATACTGTCTCATTGTTTCTATAAGCTATTCCAGCCAGGGTGTGATTTTCCCTCATAAAATATCATCTCAGGAACAGAATACATCTATCAATAGCTACTCATAAAAATGTCAAAGGCAGACATTTTGATAAACACAAAATCTCCTTTAATTTGCAAGACAAAGAACAAGGGAAATGACACAGAGTGAGATTAAATTAAATTAACAGGGATGGACTGTATCTTTTAGTTGACATGGCAATGAAAACTCATTTTAGGTACAGATGTGAATTTAGCAACATGATGAATGTTGGCGTACAGCAGAACAGCATCCTGGTGGAAATAGAAGTTATAAATGCCCAAATACCTAGGTTATCACCCAATGTAGCAATCACAGGAGACATATTCCAATTTTCCATCTTTTGAAAATTGTTTTATCTCTAAAGGGTGTCTCAAGATATGTGGGGAAATAATGAATCAAGTAGAATCTGGAGAAGTGATCGTCTATCTATCTAAAACAAGTGAGACTCCGTCAATGTACTTACAGAGGTGGGGGTGGTAGCAATCAGACTAGTAGGGGTAATTTATAGGGTTGCAAGCTTCAACTGATTTCATCAATAAATGAATCAAAGAGCCTGGCACAATCTTGTGTAACTAAGAATTTATACTGCCTTTTGTGCAGTCACATTATACCTTATGTGAATGTTTCCACCCCCCCCCCCCAGATTTCTCAGTCATTCTGACACAGGTAGAATTGATCCCCAATACTGTAATATTTTTTAAAAACAAAACTCGGGGCTGCACCCCAACCCCCTCTCCTCACCAACTTCCCTGCCATTCCTAGCACATTAACCACCATTCCCATCTCCTGAAATTAATAAGCCTACTTTCAACCCCTACTTTCACACTGTCTCCTTGTCACCGTCCCTCATCATTTGGGGTGCACATACCCCTTGTGCAAAACCACCCCCATGGAAGCCTCTTGCATCTGCCCCCCCCCCCGCCCCACTGCAGCTACCAAGCACCCATTTCACCAGACCTTTTAATGCCCCGGCTTCCATCTTCTTCCATCTTGGCATGTCCTCCACCAGATGTATTAAAGGTAAAGGTAAAGGGACCCCTGACCATTAGGTCCAGTCGTGACCGACTCTGGGGTTGCACGCTCATCTCACATTATTGGCCGAGGAAGCCGGCGTATAGCTTCCAGGTCATGTGGCCAGCATGACAAAGCCGCTTCTGGAAAACCAGAGCAGCACATGGAAACGCCGTTTACCTTCCCGCTGTAGCGGTTCCTATTTATCTACTTGCATTTTTGACGTGCTTTCGAACTGCTAGGTTGGCAGGAGCTGGGACCAAGCAACGGGAGCTCACCCCGTCAACAGGGATTCGAACCGCCGACCTTCTGATCAGCAAGCCCTAGGCTCAGTGGTTTAACCCACAGCGCCACCTGGGTCCCAACCAGATGTATTACCCCTCTCCTAACACCCCTAACACCCCATATCATATGGTACCAGAAATGAAAATCATGATTGTTGGAAGTTCTGTGGAGTATCTGAGGGCTCCACACCCGTTATCTCTCTCACATGAGGCAGCTGAAGAGATTCATATGTACATGGCTGCAGGATCAGACCAAACACCCACCCAGTCCAGCATGGCTAGATGCTCTGGGAAACCTACTAGCAGGGTGTGAGGGGAGCAACTTAGCCGTAGCCATCGTGACAAGTTGCCATTGATCATCCCCCACACACTAAAAGTGGGGGGGGAGGGGGGAAAGGCACCTCCTTGATTTAGCAGCTTTTAAGACAATCTGTTTCCCTACATAACAAGCAAAGAATTGCGTCGAGGTCAAAAATGCAGCTGCTGCAGCCAGGAGTCGTTAACCCTTGGCTGCAATGCACATTTGTGCACTGGGTGATGAATGAAAAGTACACACTTCTGTGTTCACCTACAGAGAGATGGAAAGGGCTGCAGAAATGCTGTCCTTTCGCTCTGTCAATTGTATAAATAGGCTCCTGCCATGTTTGTGATTTAGCGATTTGTAACCCATGAATGCAGATAATTAATGTTTAAAGGAGAGGTGAGCACCGCCGCTGTAAATCTAACCCTTCTCCGTAATCACAGCATCCATCCAGCACGACTTACGCTTACCTCCCCCGTCTGATCATATCAATTAGTTATGAGCCCGTAGCCTTGCAATCATGACAGTCCGTCTATTAAACTTACTGCCATAGTGACATCGCAATGCAATGTAACCAATGCAAACAAACACAGGGCCCCTTCACACATTTAGGAAGCCAGAAACTCCATGTATATTCCCTAGGCATTGCGCATCTGATGCAACGTATTATATAATAATCAATGTACCAGGGGGAAGGGGGGAGGAAAAATGTTCCTTAGAAAACATGGCACCACAACGCGAGAGAGAGAGAGAGAGAGAGGGAGAGGCACATCATTTAATCTGTGTGCCACCTTTCCATGCTCAAGGGGGCTTGTAACATGGGGAAGAATCGCATAATTCCAAATATAACAACAGTAGTCATAAACAATAGGGACCCAGGTGGCTCTGTGGGTTAAACCACTGAGCCTAGGGCTTGCTGATCAGAAGGTCGGCGGTTCGAATCCCCGTGACGGGGTGAGCTCCCATTGCTTGGTCCCAGCTCCTGCCAACCTAGCAGTTCGAAAGCACGTCAAAATGCAAGTAGATAAATAGGAACCGCTACAGCGGGAAGGTAAACGGCGTTTCCGTGTGCTGCTCTGGTTTGCCAGAAGCAGCTTTGTCATGCTGGCCACATGACCTGGAAGCTGTATGCCAGCTCCCTCGGCCAATAATGCGAGATGAGCGTGCAACCCCAGAGTCGGTCACGACTGGACCTAATGGTCAGGGGTCCCTTTACCTTTACCTAGTCATAAACAATGGATAAAACACTTCAAAAAGCGCACAAGCAAATTGAACGATTTCCACATAAATCATAATAAGATCTAAAAACAAAGATACAAAAAAGTAATATCAATAACAGCAACAAACCCTCCTTAAACAACACCCTCCTGACGAGAGAGAGAGAGAGAGAGAGAGAGAGAGAGAGAGAGAGAGAGAGAGAGAGAGAGAGAGAGAGAGAGAGAGAGAATACCCCAGTATTATAAACATGGCATAAGTTCCATGTAAAGTCACAAATAAAGTGGATATTCTCATGGACAGCTTCGTTACTGCTGACTTTTAACATTCTGAATATATTCTTATTCCAGTCTGCATTTCGCTAATGAATATGCTGTGCTTGAAGAATTTTAGCTGCTGCTAGTTTTAAATTAATTTTTTTTAAAAAAACAATTAAACTGGAAACTGTTGCTATTTTTATGTGTTTAAAATATTGTCTAAATGCCTGGTGAAAGGGCAGTGTACCCTGAAAGGCAGGTAATCAGCTGGTAATTAAATAAATAAAAATAAGGTATATTGATGCTTGATAGGAAATAGCTATGTACAGTGTGCAGTATAATCGAGAGCCAGGGAAGTAGTCAAAATGTCAGATTAGGACCTGGGAGGGACCAGGGTTCAAATCCCCACTTGGCCATGAAGCTCTCTGGGTGACCTTGGACCAGTCACTGCTTCTCATCCAAACCTACCTTGCAGGGTTGCTCTGGGGGGTTAAATGAGGAAAGGAAGAACCATGAACACCACATTGAGGCCATTGGAGAGAAAGAGAGGATAGGAAGGGAGGGAGAGAGAGAGGGAGGGAGGGGCAGTCAGTGGTGAGACAGAGATGTTTGTCTAACCCAGGCACCCCCAAACTGCGGCCCTCCAGATGTTTTGGCCTACAACTCCCATGATCCCTAGCTAACAGGACCAGTGGTCAGGGAAGATGGGAATTGTAGTCCAAAACATCTGGAGGGCCGAAGTTTGGGGGTGCCTGGTCTAACCTTTCAGAAATTGAGCTGTGGCTACTTACCAGGAAGGAGAGAGGGAGTGAGGAGGGCAGGGAAGGGAAGGGCAGTGCAAACACAGCGGCAGGAATGCCAGATTGGCTCTGCTGGTGAGTTTGCACTGTGTCAACCTCGCTGTCACCAGGCCCATTTCGGTAAACAATGGTGACTCACCTGCCAGGAGGTCAGGTAAGCACCTCTGCCTGACCAGGCCATCCACTAATAATGCTGTACCTTGAATGTTCCATTCAAGACATTCTGACACTCTCCGGTGCTTTTTTTCTGGTGGTATTCAAGGGCACGAAGTATCGGCACTGTGTGTGTGTTTTTTCTCTAGAAGGAAAGCACAGGTTAAAAGTGTGGCACGAACTGTAACAACTTCATGGTGAGTACCGGCACCTTCCCCCCCCCCCAAAGAAAAGCATTGATATATGCACTAAATGTACTCATGCAATGTCTGCTTCCTCACAATATGCTGGCCACCGACAGAAGAAGGTCCTTCTGCAATGGGAGCCCATTTCAAGACGTCCACCATACAAGCTCCTTCCAGCATGCTGAATGTAAATCGACAGGAGTCCTTATGTGATCCCAGAGAGTTCTGTTATACAACTCAAGGCCCCAGCAGTAAAAACAAAACAATATAATAAATCCTTCCTCAAGGATGAGAAAATTCAATACTTAAAAGAGATGTCACGGAGCTTTGGTTTCTCAGGAACTGCTCGGGAAGTTTCCCAGTACTTAGCTAAGCAGGTTTTCAGCAGAACGTCAAATTATGTGTTGCAGAAAACACAAGATTGCTGCCAGGAGCAGTGGGAGCCCCCATGTCGATTTTCCCCTCCTTTCTACCCATAAAGTGCACTAGTGAAATGTACTATGAGACAAAATTGCATTGCTTCGTTTCTCTGGCTCCACAGGGACCACGGAGAAGATTCACAGTATGTCATTCCACAACAGGCAGATTACTACCACATGTTGCAGGGAAGAAGAGAGGGCGATTTCAAGCCAGGACCCTGAGTTTTGGATAAAGGTGTAGTTCCATCACACAAGGTGAATCCTTCTGCTATAAGGCAACTATTTGTCTGAGGGAATGCATCCCTCCATAATCTGGCATGGCTGAGGGATCTTTGCAAAGGATTTGAGGGCATTTTCTCATCCTCGCCTACTCTTGTAGCCACATAAAGACTGGTGCTTTCTACAGACTGGGGGGTTGCTATTTATATATTATAGAGAGACTCAAAGAACCTATTTTTTCCCACTGCCTTGAAGATAAAGCTTATTTTAAGAGAATCCCCAAAGAAGAGTACATCCTTTTGGGGAAGGAAGTGGAACAGTGCTTTTTTTGTGACCGTACTCAGGTGGCGCTGTGGTCTAAACCACAGTGCCTAGGGCTTGCCGATCAGAAGGTCGGCGGTTTGAATCCCCGTGACAGAGTGAGCTCCCATTGTTTGGTCCCAGCTCCTGCCCACCTAGCAGTTCGAAAGCATGTCAAAGTGCAAGTAGATAAATAGGTACCGCTCTAAGCGGGAAGGTAAACGGCATTTCCGTGTGCTGCTCTGGTTCGCCAGAACTGGCTTAGTCATGCTGGCCACATGACCTGGTAGCTGTACGCTGACTCCCTCGGCCAGTAAAGCGAGGTGAGCGCCGCAACCCCAGAGTCGTCCGTGACTGGACCCATAGCTGTCAAGTTCTCCCTTTTTTAAGGGAAATTCCCTTATGCTGAATAGGCTTCCTCACGAGAAAAGGGAAAACTTGACAGCTATGACTGGACCTAATAGTCAGGGGTCCTTTTACCTTTACCTTTACCTTTACTCACCAGTATGAGAGAAGCATCGCTTCTGCTGCTGCTGCTGCTGCCCTTGGCAGCCATTTTGTGTTGGCATCTACAGTCCTTTTACAGCACGGGCACCTCACACTTCACCCCAAAAAAGCACTGCTTAGGAAGAACAGTGACTGAAGAGAGGGGTGCAGAGAGAAGAGATTTGCCCAAGGTTCCAACGCAAGACAGCAGCAAAGTTGAACATCAGCAGAGCCCCAATGAATCAGGTTGGAAGTCCAACTGCGATTGCCTCCCATCCGCTGGCATTTAGAGGTGCAGCGCTGCTGTCCATGGGAGTTCCAGGACCGTGGCTAATAGTTAGTGATGGACAAGGGCACATTCTCTGTGAAGTTGCCTTAATTCCTTTTCAAGCCATCTGGGTTAGTGTCCGCCACCACAGAAAAGCAGTCTCGGGGACTGTGATACATCTGCTGCAATTTCTAATGAAAGAGCTCCTACTGCTCGCTGCTATGAGTCTTTTACCCCATGCTGGGCAGCCTGAATAGGAAAAAAAGAGTTTGGCAGAAGTACCTTATGAGGTATGTGACATAAAGCCACAATGAGGGGAGAGAGAGAGAGAGAGAGAGAGAGAGAGAGAGAGAGAGAGAGAGAGAGAGAGAGAGAGAGAGAAATCACCTTGTATGATTCGTGAGTGAACCAGGGGAAATACAGCTCTCATTTTCCAGGAAGTATAAAGGGAGTGACAGAGGCTCCGATTGGTCTCTTAACACTTTTGTCGCAAAATGCCCATTGCTTATTTTTCAATACCTGCAGTTTGCAAAGAGTCGGGTGGAATTAATGCAGGACTTTCTCTGTGTAGTGGAGGAATTCAGGATGCCAAAAAAAAAAATCCATTCAGAACATTCCTTTCTTCAGAACAAAAACAAATGGAAGCAGAAATGTCTGCCCTGCTGAGCCAATGGCCTGGATTTCATTCCAGGTGATTGATAGGGAATGAATGGACGCCACATGCCTAATGGAAATGTTAAACCAAACAGCTGTCAAGGGAAGTGAGTTGTTGGTTAAATGGAAACACAGGTTTTAAGATCCTGTGAATCAATATTTTACTAATTGGTAAATTAATTACCATCTCTCATATCCCAAAGAACTTGCATCTGTTGAAATGTTGCTCACGTTTGTTAGCTGTTTAGACTTACAGTGGTACCTCGGTTTATGAACACAATTGGTTCCGGAAGTCTGTTCATAAACTGAAGCGTTCATAAACTGAAGCGAATTTCCCCATTGAAAGTAATGGAAAGTGGATTAATCTGTTCCAGATGGGTCCGCGGTGTTCGTAAACCGAAAATTCATAAACCAAGGTGTTCATAAACCGAGGTTCCACTGTACAGGCTCATTCCAGTTCACCAGAACCGTTTTCATTTTATCATTGCAGATGGAGCTCTTAAATGTTTTTGTTTTGTTTCGTTTTTTAACGTTGAGGGTGGGGGCTTTCAAGCAGCCAGAATCAAGCTCACCTGAAAACTCACCCTTGGGAAATAAAAAGAGGGAGGTGCAAGGGAGACAGAGATATTTAAGCGGAGAAATTAGAAATGTGAATTGTGAAGCTTTGTGAGAACAGCCGTCTTTTGGGGTTTACCAGTTCATTCGCTTGCCTCTTTACAAGTGATGACAATGTCGTTAGTGCTACAAAAGCAAAGACAAAGAGAATTAATTGCCCCAATCCAGAGAGGGAGAGGGGGAGGGGGAGGGGGAGGGGGGAGAGAAGCCATAAGTAACTTCTGTGCGCACCTGCTGCATTTGGAGTACACAGGGTAAAATGTGGAGTGTGCCAGCCCATCTACACTGAAATAATGATTCTATGATTTATTTATTTTTAACATATACTTTCTTCCTCAGATGGAACTATGCAATTAAATTAGGAAAATAATTCTGATCTTCCAGCTTACCCCACAGCTGACAAAATTACTGTTCTTTTTCATTGTTGTTAAAGATAATGGAAAAGTAATAGGAATTAAGTAATACCACAACATTCCATTTAGGTTCTCTGGATTACGATAAAGATTGTCACTGGCATAACATTGAAACCCAACACACACACACACACACACGAAATAATACAGTCCAAAAGTGTTTACACCACCAGAATAAACTGGGGGTAAACTGGATTTTTGTAGGTTACCCTGAGGGTAAAAAAGAAGGATGGATGGCCGTGTTTTGCTCCAGTCAGGCATGGGTTGTGTTGATGATCTTGCGTAACCACAAACCTTTCAATTTTTCCCGATGCAACACCCTTAGGGAAGAAGTTATTCATGATGGTCAGGTGAAAGAAATTCATCTCCCAAGGTCAAAACTAAATTTGAAAATAATTACACCAGAACTCAAGGGACTGAGGAGGCCATATGAGTTTTGTGCATTCAAAGTCAGAGGAGGCTGCTTAGCAGAAGAGGCTGCGAAGTGAAGAACTCTAGGAGAGCAAACATGAGCTTCCTGTGCAGTATATAGATTGGAATGAATACTGCTTAGTTGGAGACCAGAATACTTATTTCTATATTCCTAGGGTGGGGATCCATTAAAGAGATATTCTCCCTTATTCAGGGACTGCCCCTTTCAAGGTAACACCTTCTATCAGGCAAAAAGTACTTTGCTCCAGAATTTGGTGAGTTTCGTGCAAGCCCTAGGTTTGTCTGTTTGCTTTTCTTAGTGCAGACAGTATCAATCTGATGTGTGGAGATCTTTCCTATTCTGATTAATACAAGAGGGTTCTAGAAGCTACTAGAAGCTTCTGTGGGTGAGAGAGGCAAGCAGAATAATAATAATAATAATAATAATAATAATAATAATAATAATCATAATCATAATTTATTATTTATTATTTATACCCCGCCCATCTGGCTGGGTCTCCCCAGCCACTCTGGGCAGCTTCCAACAGAAAAATAAAACACAATTATCTATTAAACATTAAAAGCCTCCCTGAACAGGGCTGCCTTCAGATGTCTTCTAAAAGTCTGGTAGTTGTTTTCCTCTTTGACATCTTTTGGGAGGGCATTCCACAGGGCGGGCGCCACCACCGAGAAGGCCCTCATGATTGTTCAAGCTTCATGATTGTTTTGGTTATACCTTCTGGGAAGAAGAGAAGAGTAGAAGAGTTTGGATTTGATATCCTGCTTTATCACTACCCAAAGGAGTCTCAAAGCGGCTAACAATCTCCTTTCCCCTCCTCCCCCACAACAGACACTCTGTGAGGTGAGTGAGGCTAAGAGACTTCAGAGAAGTGTGACTAGCCCAAGGTCACCCAGCAGCTGCATGTGGAGGCGCAGAGACGCGAACCTGGTTCCCCAGATTAGGAGTCTACCGCTCTTAACCACTACACCACACTGGCTCTGGGAAGCTGGTTTGAACTGGTTCTCTTATATCTCTTTTAATTAAGGTCATGCTGACTATAAATATAGGTCAGGAGGAGCCTGGGTTTCACACTTTCTCTTTCTATCTCTCTCTCTTCTGGTGTGGTGTTCTGTACATAGTATGCTTAGTGTTAAGGTTTAGTCTTATTATGAGTTAAGTTTATAAGCTTTTGTAAGCGCTGCAACTGGATTTCTTATGGACTGTGCTGATCCTGAATGTATTTGGATTTGTGACCATTATGCTCATGTTTGCCTTCAGCAGAAGTAAAGCTCTACTGAATGAAGTACAGTGGTACCTTGGTTTGCATACGTCTTGATTTGCATACGTTTTGGATTACAAACATGTCAAACCTAGATGTGCATGTCCCAGTTTGCAACCTTTTTTTGGATTACAACCCTTTTTTATTATGAAAAATTTTGGGGGGGCGCCCCATTGGTGAAAGCGTGCCTTGGGTTACAACCTGTTTTGGTTTACAAACAGACCTCTGGAACGGATTATGGTTGTAAACCAAGGTAAAGGTAAAGGGACCCCCAACCATTAGGTCCAGTCATGACCGACTCTGGGGTTGCGGCGCTCATCTCGCATTATTGGCCGAGGGAGCCGGCGTACAGCTTCCGGGTCATGTGGCCAGCATGACTAAGCTGCTTCTGGCGAACCAGAGCAGTGCACGGAAATGCCGTTTACCTTCCTGCTGTAGCGGTACCTATTTATCTACTTGGACTTTGACGTGCTTTTGAACTGCTAGGTTGGCAGGAGCTGGGGCTGAGCAACGGGAGCTCACCCCGTCGCGGGGATTCGAACCGCCAACCTTCTGATCGGCAAGCCCTAGGCTCTGTGGTTTAACCCACAGCGCCACCCGCGTCCCACTGTACAATTGCATCTGGTCTATTTTTGGAATCTTTGTAACATGTTTCAAGGTTTTCCTCCACACGTACGACAGGGTCCTTGTTCACAGATTGCAGCGCAGGGTTAGAAAGGAGCACTGTGTCACAGACCCACAGGAAATGGTTGCACCTGAGCTCTGATCCCATGGCTTGGGATGGAGAACATCAGGTGTGAGGGCCAAATGTGGCAACTCAGGCCTCTCTATCTCTTGAGATTCATCCCAGGAGAACACCCATTTCCAACCACGACGTCTCTCCACAGGCCACCCCCTTATCAGCGACGCTTCACACACTCCCTGTTTCTGCCTGGCTGGAATATGACCTTGAAGTCTGATAATGATTCTTCTTTGCTTTGATGAAGGGCAGAGTGGGGTACATGCATTGTCCCGTATCCCACCTCTGACTCTACCATTTTAGCCATTTTTCCAGTGCACCTTGACCAGGGCAGTACCTGCACCAATAAGAGTTTTCCATGAGTATATCTTCACGGTGGTGACATATCTGCTGTTGCATCATCCTAGTGAGGCTTCTTGCCATATCCTATAGCTCTTCAGTCTAAGATTGCAACCTTAATGTTATGGTTTCGTTTTGCCATTCATGATTTACATGCATTGCAGCATGGGTAGGCAAACTAAGGCCCGGGGGCCGGATCCGGCCCAATCACCTTCTCAATCCGGCTCACAGACGGTCCTGAAATCAGTGTGTGTTTTACATGAGTAGAATGCATTTATTTAAAATGCATCTCTGGGTTATTTGTGGGGCATAGGAATTCATTCTTCTTCTTTTCAAAATATAGTCCACCCACCCCAAGGTCTGAGGGACAGTGGACCGGCCCCCTGCTGAAAAAGTTTGCTGGCCCCTGCATTACAGGATTATCAATTCATGTTTATGTTAATTTTGGAACTGCTCTAAGGATATAGGGGATGTAACAAATATGTAATTAACTAACAAAATCCACAGGGCTTGATTTGCATTATTTTTCACATGGTATTATTATTATTATTATTATTATTATTATTATTATTATTATTCTGCACATACCCTGGAATGCAACTCACAAATCTACCATCATTTTCACTGTTCTTTCTTTCTTTCTTTCCTTCACTCATTCTTCCCAAGCAAAATTGCTTGGCTTAAAATGAGAAGTCTGCCTGGGCAGTGGTACCAGCTGAGCCATTCACTGCAAGTATTATTAGATCCTTGGCTTTAAAAGGCTATTGCTTAACGTGGCGAAGTTTCACTTCTCCCTTCTTTTCAGCCCAGCTCCTCTGTCTGTATATCAGAAAATAGGAAATTCAAGGGAGATTTCAGTTTTGTGGAAGGAAATTCAAACTTCCAACTAATGGCTGATCACCATAGCAACAAGACGAGAGGGAGAAAGAGAGACCCTGCTTTCAATCAAGACTCCTTGAACAATTTGAGGGAGACTTTATCAGCTGAGGCTGGAACAAAAGATCATCAAAACTGCTTATTTTTGGAGGAGTATATGTGGATGTTTTCAAGCAAGTTCTTGTTTTCATTACTGAGTTCAATTCAAACCATGGCAGCTCATGCGATTAAAATGTGCTGCAACGTTTCTAAATGAGGGGCGTAGAGAAACCCTCCACTTTTGCCAAGAGTGGGCAGCATTTTCTCACGGGTAATCTGTCGGTGGCGACGTGCCAACTGTGGGCAAGGATGAAGCCAGCAGAGCCTGGGGCCAGAGGCAAAAGAGGCAAGGCCATATTGTGGGATGTAGAACTGCAGTCAAGTACAACATCCCTACAGTGGACATTTTAGGGGATGTTTTTTACCACTCAGGTAAAAAATGTGCTGCCCACTCTTGGCAAAAGGTACAGCCACCCGCTGGTGTCATCATGTGCTCAGTAGACAATCCCCCAAATAATTAACAAGGTATTGTACATAGAGCCACCTGCAGAATTAAATGCAGGCAAGTTGTGTTTCCCACAAAGAATACCAAGATTTCCCTTTTCACTGCATCTCTCTTAAAAAGGACCAATTGACCTTGTTCCCTGTGTCTGGGAGCAGGGACAAGGGAGAAGACCAGGAGAGACACGTGGCTCGAGTGCGCTGCATGCCCTGCATTTTGTCACCCCCCCTCAGTGGTGACACCCGGGTCAAACCACACCCACTGCACCCCCCTTCCTCCGCCCCTGCTATTGTGCGTGTACTTCTTCCTCCTGATTGCAGAGAGAGTACCAAAGTGGAATTTACTTTGAAATGATGTGTTCAGAATATGAGTATAAGCTGCAGGTTTACAAAACATCTGCCAGAATGTTTTTCCAGAGTGAGTGGCACCAGGCGTCTTGGCATTATTAAAAGGCAGTCCTTTTACCCAGAGAAATGTTTGCTGTCGCTGGTTGGGTAAAAATTGCTGTCGCTACGAGCATCTGGAACTTGTTCAATTGAATTTTTATCCCGACTGGGGCTGTTTGCAAGCTGCAGGCTCATGTTTTTATCTATTTCTGATTAAATATTGTCCACATAAATGCCATGCGCATTTTTCATATTTAATTGTTATGGCTGAGAAAGTTTAATCTATACAGAAATTCAGTATCATGCCAGCATTGGCCATCAAGGAGAAATCTGAGCTGATTGTTGTTCAGCACTTACATACATGAGGAAGTGGTATTCCTGTCTTCTGAGTTGTTTGAAGATGCGGATATTATTATTATTATTATTATTATTATTATTATTATTATACCATCCTTCATCTGAAGATCACTGACCTAAAATTACAATAAAAACACAAAGCCTATATCATAACAACAACAAACGTCAACAACCCCTCTTCCCACCAATGCATTTTAAAAGTTGTACATAGTTAATTCAGCCCAAGGCTTGGCTAGAGAGGAATGTTTTTGCCTGGTGCCTAAAAGCATGTAGTCAGTGCCGGATTTACGTATAACCTAAACAAGCTATAGCTTAGGGCCCCACTCTCCTGGGGCCCCCCAAAAAAATTAAAGGAAAAAAACTGGATGTACATTTCCAAAATATAAGATAAAAAACATATACAGTGGTACCTCGACTTACGAATGCCTCAACTTCCGAAGGTTTCAACTTCCGAAGTCCGCAAACCCGGAAGTATTTTCGCCGTGTGCATGTTCTGCGCATGCGTAGAAGCGGCGTGTGCAGACTGCGCATGCGCGAAGTGCAAAATGGGCGCTTCGACTTACGAAGGATTCAACTTCCAAAGAGCACCGCGGAATGGATTGCCTTCGTAAGTTGAGGTACCACTGTAATATAAAACCTACATACAGCAACAGTGTTTTGTGCTGTGTAGGCTCCTATGATGCCTGCTAACCTGCTCCCTAAAATATCACTAGTTTGCTCATTTCTACTTCTTAATTGTATTTCAGTTCAACAATTACTTTGATAAAAATACATATTTTGTTGTGTGCAAATGGCTTTAGGTACCTATTAGGTCCATAAATGACCATATATAGCATGTATTCAACCCAAAAACAGCGACAATTTGTTGTTGACAAAGAACAGCTGGACATATAAAGGGCCCCCTTACCTTCAGTAGCTTAGGGCCTCATCAAACCTAAATACAGCCCTGTATGTAGTGAAGGTGCCAGGAAAGCCTTCCTCGGGAAAGCATTCCACAAGCGGGGAGCCACCGCAGAAAAGGCCACTTCTCGTGTTGCCACCCTCCGTGCCTTTTGTGGAGGGGGCACATGAAGAAAGAGTCTCAGGTGATGTGGGTTACTTCATCCAGGGAGAGGCGGCATTGCAGTCCTGAGCTGTTGAAGGTTTTATAGGTCAAAACCAGCACATTGAATTGGGCCCAGCAGCTGATTAGCAGTCAATGCAATCAGGTCAGGATCAGTGTAATATGTTCAGGCCATCTTGCCCTGCTGAGTAACCTGGTGGCCAAATTCTGTACCGGCTGAAGCTTCCGAACTGTCTTCAGAGGCAGCCCCACAAATGAGGACATGTAGTCTTCCTGGCTGCATCTGTTTAGAAAGTATTTTTGTTTTTGGTTCTAACAATTCTGTTTCCAACTTTGACTTCTCTAGTTGAAAACCAATTTTCCTATCCAATTTAAATTCTTCATTGATCTGATAATATTGGAGCCAATCATCAAGCTTATTCTTCAGCTGTTCATATGTTTTCAACTTGAATTGGTCTCCTTCTTCTATCAAAATATTCCTATATTTTAACCAACTGGTTTCCATATTCAATCTTTTATGAGCTTTAGCTTCCAAAGGTGAAATCCATTTAGGTGTTTTTCTTTCTAACAAATCTTTATATCTAATCCAAACATTATACAATGGTTTTCTAATTATATGATTCTTAAAGCCTTTGTGAACCTTCACCTTTTCATACCACAGATATGCATGCCAGCCGAATGCATTGTCGTAGCCCTCCAAATCTAATACATCAGTATTTTCCAACATAAGCCATTCTTTCATCCAGCAAAATGCAGCCGCTTCATAATATATCTTTAGGTCCGGCAGGGAAAAAAACCCTCTGTCTTTACTATCAGTTAAAATCTTATATTTAATTCTGGGTTTTTCCCCCTGCCTGGCTGCATCTGTTTAGCTGCTGTTGGAGACCGGGTCCAAGGTCAGTTGGTTCATTGGTTAGATCCACCAGTGCTTAGCTTACTTTCTCTTATTGAATGGCTTCTGCCATTGACTTGATATGCAACCCTGAGCAACTATCATCTCTCTGTATGTGCTTCTCCCTTCAGCTTTGGTTTTCACTGTCTATAACGGGCTAGGAGAATCTCTTGTTTGTATTCTAACTTTTAGGTCCTAGGAATATGAGTCCCACAAGCATTGTCAAAGCACCAACAGGAATGTTTGGCTCTAAAGCTGAGCTCATCAGAAATCATTAGTGGCTGATCTTCTCACGGTACAACCTTAATTAAAGGTTGTTGGTTATTCCAGAGAAAAGGACAATATTTCATCCATCGCAAAGCAAGGCACCTCAAACACCCATCCTTCAGGCGTTCCTCTCTTTCAAAGTGTGATGGGTTTACCAGCCATGAAGGATTCCTGGAAAAAATAGCGCATGGCTATAAAATAATGGTGAAGAACAATAAGTTCTGTCTGTGATTCCCTAATCATTATATGGCATGGCTCCTTTATGTCAAAACCGTATCTATGCATCTGCCCAGCCTTTCTTTTTAAACCATGGAATCTATTTTATGACGTTTTTCTTTTTAAATGGGTTCTGAAACAGTCACATCAATCCTCAGAAATCTAAGTCTGACATCCTGTTGCATTTATCAAAACACTGGCAATATTCAGTTGTATCCTTGCTGCACAGCAAGCTTGCTGAAGCCTACTAAAAGTTGCCAGGACTTGCATGCTGCTTAGAAAGGAATGCCATTGTCCGCACAACACACAAAAAACATACGAGAGGAAAAATAGAATGCCTTTCCCTTTCATTCACAGAAGAAGAAGAAATACCAAGGAAATAATTGCTTCAATTTTTCCTTTTCAAATATAAAGGCAAAAGCAGCTGAATAAAGAGCTGGACTAAATGCTCTATTCCTGGTAGTGGCCAGATGTTCAAAACATGGAGATCGGGGAACATTTCTGTACCATAAGAGAGGCTGGTGTGTGTGCTGAAAAATCTGCACTGAGTGTGTCAGCTATTCTGTGCCCCACACAGTGGGGAGGTTCATCTCTACACGAACAGTGGTATCATTACAAAATAATAATAATAATAATAATAATAATAATAATAATAATAATAATAATAATAATAATTCCTTCCAGTAGCACCTTAGAGACCAACTAAGTTTGTCATAGGTATGAGCTTTCGTGTGCATGCACACTTCTTCAGATTCACTCATGCACACGAAAGCTCATACCTATGACAAACGTAGTTGGTTTCTAAGGTGCTACTGGAAGGAATTATTATTATTATTATTATTATTATTATTTTATTTTGTTTTGACTACGTCAGACCAACACGGCTACCTACCTGTAACTAGTGGTATCATTGTGATGGTGAGAGCAAGGGTATACTAAGATCCTTGATGCAGTTCCTGCTAGAGATAATCAGATCCAGAAGAGTTCTTGAAAGTGCAGCCTACTTCTGAGCTTTGACTGACTTGGGCAACAAAGGAGGCAGGGCTCTAGGCAGAAATGTTAACTGAGCTATCCCACAGTTACTGTTAAATCTTGGTACGGTCCAGTTTGGGGCGTGTTTAGTGAGAGAACCACAAAACATAAAGCAAAGAAAATTGTGGAAATGAAGGCTACAAATCCTTTCAAATGTGCCTTTCCAGTGAGTCCCAAAATGTCCCCTACTAGAAACATAGAGATAGACCACATGTTTAGGAAGGCATAAAATGGTTTACTTACAAAACTCTCCCAAGGTCAGATTCATGTGCTTTTCCATACAGCAGTCTGAAAAGGTGCACAGGCAATTATATTGTTGCTTGGTTACAAAATGTAAAAGTCTACACTACTGGGAAAGAAAGAAAGAAAGAAAGAAAGAAAGAAAGAAAGAAAGAAAGAAAGAAAGAAAGAAAGAAAGAAAGAAAGAAAGAAAGAAAGAAAGAAAGAAAGTTTCAGACTCCATCATTCTGGTCTGAAACAAAAGAAGCTAGTTCAGGCTTCCTCAACCTCGGCCCTCAAGATGTTTTGAAACTACAATTCCCATCATCCCTGCGCACTGGTCCTGCTAGCTGGGGATCATGGGAGTTGTAGGCCAAAAACATCTGGAGGGCTTAGGTTAAGGAAGCCTGAGCTAGTTAAAGTCACGCACTGGAATGAGCAGCTCAGAGCTTCTCACGCACTGAAGTACACAGGGACACTGAGAAATAACAAAGGCTTGGTGACCCACTTCCTCTCAAGGTGAGAAGTGATGACATAGGCTAAGTCTGGCAGGACAGTCTACTGTATGGTTTAACCCCTTCATGCTCTAATTAGAGTCAAACATGCTAAGGTTTTATGAGGCTGGAACTCTTAAGTTGCAAGGTGCAGAAGAGGGAGTTTCAGGTTTTCTCAACCCCCTGCAGGACAATATTATTTCCCTCTCAAAATCTTTGTTATGTTTATTTTTTAAAAAAGAAATATACTGCCTAAATTGTTTCATTTATTTCTTGTTAATTAATGCATTTACATCCCATTTTTCTTCCAAGGAGCGCAAATGGGTGGGGATGCCTTTTCGCTTTTTATCTTCACAAAATACCACTGACTGGCTTGTCACAGAGTGAGCCTCATGGCTGAACCCTTATCTCTTAGGTCATCTGAAGGCATCTGAAGAAGTGTGCATGCACACGAAAGCTCATACCAATGACAAACTTAGTTGGTCTCTCTAAGGTGCTACTGGAAGGATTTTTATTATTATTTTGTTTCGACTACGTCATACCAACACTGTAACTCTCAGGTCCTGGTATTAAATTTCCCCCTAGCTCAGTAACCACTGAATAATTCCCGCATCATTTTCAAATGTGTATTAAGGCCATCTGATATGTTCCTTACCATGTTTCACAAACTGCCTAAGAACTACACAGCATTTCACCAGGCGCTGTAGATAATTGAGTGAAGAAAAAATATTGAAGAAAAATAAAAGTAGATTTTAAAAAACATTTGTTCAGCTTCCACATGAAGAATCCAATTCTGAAGTGAACAACAGGAAAGCAGCCACAGTAGCAATGTCAAGTTATTCTTGTACAGTAATTCAGTGTTTTAGTAACAACTTCCAAGTGAAGATGACAGCATCAACTACATTTTATAATTGGGGAAGTGACAAATTGGAAAAGATGAGAAACCAAAATTGACAGACATGCCCATCCTTAAGTGGAACACCACTTGTTGAGAAGACACACATTTTGTTATGGATGCTTGTATTCAAAATAAATAAATGATACCGTTAGAAATAATGGATGATTATGGAAGCAATCTCACTAATTCATTCTGCATTTTATGTCAAATTGGGTGAAGCATGATAAGATTAGTACAAAGATGTAATCTTCACACAAAGAATGAGGACCGGACCACTTTATTGAGAGTGAACTCTGAATCACATTAGGCATGAGAAAGGCTCGCCAGAAATCTATTTATATGGAAAATGCTGAGAGGTTTTTTACACATAAGGTACAAAACATGGATGCTTTAGTTGAGATTCCTGCATTGACAGAAGCAAAGGCACTAGGAAAACAAGGTTGGGCCAAGGAAGAGAAGCAGGAAAGAGGAGAGGTGAACCTGGCCAGGACCTCCATAGATTGAGAAAGCTTTCACATATCTAGCTGAAGTCACCAGCCAATAATAATAATAATAATAATAATAATAATAATAATAATAATAATACCTTTATTGTCAATGTACAACCTGTGTACAATGAAATTAACCAAGCCTCCCTCCCCCCACAAACACTCAATCTCTGTGTGCTTGTCGCACAACACACCAACCCCAAAAGTCAGTTGCACTATATTATTTTCCGTTCAACAGCCTAACAGCCCATGGGTAGAAACTGTTTTTTAGCCTGTTGGTACGACTGAATATACTTCTATATCTCCTGCCCGAGGATAGAAGATTAAAGAAGTGCTGGCCAGGGTGTGAATCGTCCCTGAGAATTTTTTTCGCTCTCCTAAGGCATCGATCCCTTGCGATGTCCTCTAGTGGGCTCAGGGAACAGCCCATGATATCATGTGCTGTGTTCACCACCCTCTGTAAAGACTTTCTGTGATACAATATGAGAAGACACTTTCTATTGTGGACCAGTAGAAGGAGGTCATCGATTGTTGTTTAACATTTTCTTTCGCAAGACCCTGAGGAAGTGGAGTCTCTGTTGGGCCTTCCTAACCACCTGAGTTATATTGTTTTTTCCAAGCGAGGTCTTCACTAAGGTAAACTCCCAGGAATTTATAAGAAGAGACTCTCTCCACACAACCTCCCCCCCATTAAACACGGGGCTAGTTCCCCTCCCTTCCTCCGAAAGTCCAACACCATCTCCTTTGTCTTGCTAATATTTAGGTACAAGTTATTCTCTAAGCACCATGTATATACTTTTTGAACCTCTGATTCATCTCCACCTGTAATTACAGTGGTACCTCTACTTACAAATAACTCTACTTACGAATTTTTCTACTTACAAATGGAGCTCCGTCCGCCATCTTGGATGCGGTTTAGATAGGATTTTTTCTACTTATGAATTTTTAGATAGGGTTGCTTCAACTTACGAATTTTTTCTCCCAATACATTCCTATGGGATTCGACTTACAAATTTTTTCGACTTACAAATGTGTGTTCGGAACGCATTAAATTCGTAAGTAGAGGTACCACTGTAGTCCCATTATGGTAGTATCATCTGCAAGCTTAATAATTACAGTGGATGGATCAGATATTTGGCTGCAGGGCTCTAGCACACTTTAGATACCCTGAATTCCTTCAGCCAGAGCTTTTTCTTCAACAGTAGATCCTGCTGCTTTTTAGTTACGAAAATCAATACCTATAGACTAGTATAAAGCGCATGGTTTTCAACCACAAGCAAGGGGAGTAAAAAAGGAAATCGTTCTATAGTCTGATGGGTATGAACAATCTTATGAATAAATAAAAATGGTTCACACAACCAAGTAACAATCTAACACTGGCTGTTAAAAACCAAACAAATCATAAATGATCCCTCCCAAATTTATCTCTAGTAAGGTTGCCGCTAACTACCGTACTCCGCAGTGCTGTGGCAATTTTTGCACAGTTAACAAATGATCCATAGGAATGCAATCTACATCTGGGCTGCTACCAGGAAATGGATCACTATTAAGACCTCCCCCCCCCCCCCGAGCATAAAAAAAGAAAACAATACATTTTTCTAAATTCTTCCTGCTGGAATGCTCATTACTTTATGCTCTGTAAAAATTACATCTTCCTCAGTTGCGGGAGATAAAGGCAAACAAAACAAAACAAAACAAAAACCCTAAATATTAGCCATGCTAATATTTAGTAATAGCTAATAAATAGTAGCCATGCAAACAGTAGTTGTCATAGTCTGAAGGCTACACTAGTAAAACATGCAAAACGCCATTCTTATTCACTGAGATGAATAAATGATGTGTTTTTAAAGGTCAGGCTTTCGCTGTAATCACTGCTGTGGGGAAGCGAAGTGTGCGGTGAATATCAATGGTCTATGTGCAATAAGGGAAACCCCTTACTCTTATTGGTTGAGCTGCTCTGATGTCACAAAAGAGTGAAGCAGGTAAAAAGATCTCTGGCCGCCATTAATCATATAGGGGGCAGTATAGACAGAAAAGAGGGTGGGAAAGAGGGGAAATGGGAAAATGTCTATGTATTTATAAAGGTTAAAAATTGGGGGGGGTGGCTAACAGGCCCTCCAAATGTCCCTATTTTCCAGGAACAGTCCCAGATTTACAGAAACCATCCCAGTTTCTGATTTGATCCCAGAATGCCCTGCTTTTCCTTAAGACGTCCTTATTTTCATCAGAGACATGTTGGAGGGTGTGGAGTTTGTGCCCCCCCCCCCCGAGCCAAGGAGATAAGTAACTTTAGAAGACATCTGAAGAGAGCCCTGTGTAGGGAAGTTTTTAAAAAAATATATTTAATGTTTTATTATGTTTT
Organism: Zootoca vivipara; assembly: GCF_963506605.1. Classification (NCBI taxonomy): domain Eukaryota; kingdom Metazoa; phylum Chordata; class Lepidosauria; order Squamata; family Lacertidae; genus Zootoca; species Zootoca vivipara. The sequence continues at coordinate 7,976,548 of NC_083288.1, forward strand.
TTTATATGTTGGAAGCCACCTAGAGTGGCCGGGGCAGCCCAGTCAGATGGACGGTGTATAAATATTATTGGGTCTATTACTCACAGTGGGTCTACTTTGAGTAGAACTTAGCTGGACACAACCGGAAATTTCTATTTCAAAGCTAATAGTCAACACATTGGCCAGGTAGGAACAGGTAACCTTACCTTGCACACGGTGGAAGGTGAGCCATTCGTGGGAAGTAGCCAACACGTTCAGAGCTTTCCCACCCTCCACTCCCTAATTTAATACTTGCATTACAGGTTATTTCCTTCCACAGGCGTATACACACGCAGGCGCTGCTACGACAAGGCTGCTGTTGAAGGGCTGGAAAGGAATTTCCCTACATTGGCAGGTTTCACCTTTCCTGTAGCAATTCATCACAACTAGCAGATGCAGGCCTTGGGCGGAATCCTTTAGTCATTTACATAAACGGGTGGGGCGTGGGGGCGGTGACCCCCCGCCCCATTGCGGCGGCAATAACAGGGTTCCTGTAAATGGGACGGGGGGGCATTGACCATACGCATAGGCCGTCATTGCCCTCCCCCTCCAGCGGCTGCGATCGAGGGGGGCGGGCTATCTGCTTGAACATATGATCTCCAGAGCTAGCCCAACCCCCACACATGCTGGACAACCCTGAAAATTACCCCACCCCCGGCTGGGGGCTGGGAGGGATATACGCCCAATGCCTGCGCCAAGGTCTCCCTACATCTGAATTCTTAATAAAGTTGTTGCCAATTTTAATCCCATCAAAACGTGGTCTTGTGTCATTATTCCACTCGGGGGCTGCCGGGGTTTTGGGGGGACTCTGCCTGACTGCGCAAACACAATTCCTTGGCAACTGCAGAATTATTCTGTAGGCTGCTCTCTGCAGCCCGAGATAAAAAGTTTTGCTTTAGAAGCAAGAATGTTGAAAAAGACTGATGCCATGGGGAGGGGGGGGTGAAATCAGGGAACTCCACTTCTCCCATAACAGGTTGCAAGGGACTTTCGAAAGCTGAGTGGCAGCTCAGTCCAAGAAAATCAAAGCAGACCAAAAGGGAACAGAGGCGTACAAGTCCACCGATATGCTTGATAGTTTCCATGGCTGGAGCATCGCTCTGAGTGACAGATAATTCATCTTTTACCAGCTGCCATTGCCTAGAGACCAGCCTCGCAGTTGTTTTCGGCTAAATGTACATAAACTGAAGCGTTTTCAGGCAGGAAACCAGATGTGACAGGGACAACCCCAGACTGTGACAGGGACACCTGGGTTAATGATGACTGATGCCATAAATGCTTTTCATAAAGTCCACACCGGCCATGCTGGGTATTTTTGCTGTCATGTATGGAGTGTTGCCAAAGACTTCAGCTATAGGGGGCCTTAAGGTCAAGGAGAAAGGAATGGAGGTGTTAAATAGCAAATTAGACTGGGCTGGGAGGGGAGAGACAGAGAGAATATTACTGAAAGCCGGGTTACGTGCATAGCACAGGGAGAATCCTTTCCATTTGTGGTCCGTTTAAGGGCAGTCCTGAAACATGGGTACTGCCATCATTGGCCAGGCAGTGAGGTGTGTGGTGTAAGGGCAAAGTTTATTCCTGGAGCATATAAGAATAAAAGGAAATTATTATGAATTAGTTTGGAGGTGGTATTTAACACCAGTCAGATTAAATCAAATAAACAAGGAATATTTGGTGTTATGTTGGAGGCGATGCCTGGAAACAGGGAACTGTGTTCACATGTGGTGGAGGTGTACTGTAAATACAGTGGTACCTCTACTTACGAATAACTCTACTTACGAACGGAGCTCTGTCTGCCATCTTGGATGCGGTTTAGATAGGATTTTTTCTACTTACGAATTTTTAGATAGACAAACAAACTTACGAATTTTTTCTCCCAATGCATTCCTATGGGATTCGACTTACAATTTTTTTCGACTTACGAATGTGCATTTGGAACGCATTAAATTCATAAGTAGAGGTACCACTGTATGTACAATTTGTTTTGGCAAAGGGTGTTTAAGGAGATAACAGAAATCATTGGGTTGAAGCTAACCGAAAGTTCAGAGGTAGCATTATTATCAATTTTCGACGGGGTGGAAGGTTCACTCACAAATTTATTGACAGCTGCATGAATTATTATACCTAGGAAGTGGAAGGGGCAAGCAGACGATAAAATGGAAGAATGGTATAAAGAGGTGTGGTGATACATTGACATGTGCCATTAAGGTAAGACGGGGAATATGCAGGAAAAACTATTTTTGAGGAGATATGGAGGGTGTTTGTAGAATTTGCACTGTTAAAACAGAAAAGGGGTCAGACCATCGCAAGAGGTGTTGAACTTTTGGGAGGTTGGATAGTTACAACGGAATGGTCTCGGTGGTGGAGTCCACATTTTTATTCTTATTTATTTATTTATGATTATTACTTTGTCAAAACACAAACAAACAAACTTTGGAGATCTGTGTTCTCCAGAGCACTGTGTGTGCGTTGTATCCAACTCAAACCTTGTTATCCAGCCTTAATGTCAACCTTGACTTGTATCCCACCTGAAGCAAGTCTTACCTGGCCTTGTGTCCATTCTAAAAACTCTCTCCACCTCGGGTGGGCTTTGCCCTGTCTCGCCACTTGACAGCTGCATGTGCATTTTGTCCTATTATGTTAATGCTGGACATGGAGGGCCTGGTAGCTAGTTGAATTAAAATGGTACCTCTGGATACGGATGCTTCTGGTTTTCCACAGGTTAGAAACTGTGCTAACAGTTGCTCCCAGATGTGAACTTTGCCCCAGGATGCGAGCGGAAATCGTGCACCAGAGGCACACAGTGGGAGACGCGCTTTCGCTAATGGCGCCTCATGTTAAGAACAGCTTCAGGATAAGAACGGGCCTCCGGAACGAATTAAGTTCGTAACCAAAGGTACCACTGTATAGAGATGAGGGAGAAATTTTATTCTGTTTCCATTTAAAGGGGAACTTACACAGTTTGCACTTTTCAAAACAATATGTAAACCAGCCTTCAGAATCCGTCCAATGTTCACAAAATGAATGCATGCACTAAGGTTTGCATTTGATATGGGGAAATTGCAAAATGTTAGGAGAAATTGCATAGTAGCAGAAATCCACAGGAAAATGCTGGTTAATTTTGATGAGAACTTCACTGATGTGAAAATGAAATGGACTTAAGACTGGGAAATGAAAAATGGAGAGAAACAAATTGATCCCCGCTGATAGGGAATCGGCCCTGACCAGGTAAGTTGTGTAGCAATGCCCCTCCTTCCCCGTGAAATAAAACACAAGACACAATGAATAGATTTAAATGGGCAAAAAGGCCACAACTTTATTGGTTATGGATGTTGAGCGGTATTGGCTTAGGCATTGGAACCTAACCGACTATATCTGACTGCAACCCGTGTGTTGCAGTCTGGGAGAAATTAACCACCAGGAAGGAGCCCGGTGATGTACATCTACCAGAACTCCTCCTGTGGCCACCGTTGGGGCATGCCTTACGGCCCTGACCTCTGCAGGCCCAGGACAAAGCTACGCCCCCGGAAACCTTTAACGGAATACTTCTCCAATTTCCGGGCAGATGATGAAGTAAATCTGCCCCCCCCATTTTCTTTTCTTATGGAAATTTCCAATGCCTAACCGCCAAACCAAAGTTGTGACGAATTGCTACGGGGTAGGCGAAAAAACTAACTTGGCTAGCCCAAGTGGGAAAAGTCCTACCAGGCCCCTGGCCAACCAGGCGACCAACCGAAGACCATAGCAGCGTCAGCCTAACCTAAAGGGTGGGTGGGCGGGTGATCTGAACGGGCTGAGGCGCAAGGAGCAAAGAGGCAGAGTTCCCACCTCCGGCCCTGTTTAAAGGAGGGGAAACCCCGCCCCCCCCGGGCGACCTTATTGGTCGCCTGGTCTGATGGAAGCAGGAACCTCCCCATCGCGAGGGGTCTGAAATCTCAGCCCCCAACGCGAGAATACAGTCAGGGCAAGCCCACAACTTCACCTCCGTGGAAATGCGGAAGTGGTTTTCCTTTTACAAATCCAGTGTCTCACGGTGTGGATATACCAGGGCAGGAGCCAGGCCCACTCTGCCCCCTTTTTGAAGCATTTCACATGTCTTGCCAATCATCAGACAGTGCCCACTGCAGATGGCAGGCCACACAATATGTCCCCAGATGCTTTCCCAACCCTGCAGGGATGACCCACTAAAATGATTCCCTTATGTTATTTTAAAGGTTGCAATTGCAGAGGAACGTTGGGAAGGCAAGATCTGAAAGGGGAAAGAAATTAGCAAACAACCTTCAAATTAGCTGCAGAGAAGTGCACAAAACGAATTACCCGCTGTTTGCAGCCCTTCATGAATAATTCAGATCCCCCCATGTCAGTCGATCTAATTAGTAATCATCCGAACTATTCTTAAATTATCTGGTTTTAAGTTACTTGCATAGCAACTATCTTCTGCTCTGATATAATTATTAATCCATTTGCGAGGCAGCACCTTCAATTTGCTCGGTGCAAAAAAGCACACCATCCATTTAGATTATGAACGGTCCTTTTAACAAGTGACCTTTCAAGTGCTCAGGGCCACAGTGTATCTCCCAGATGAATAGGTATTTCTTAAGCCCTAGCAGTACATACCGGGCATCCTGCTGGTTTAACTGGCAAGAAATGCAGAAATCCCTACACGAAGAGAGAAAAAAACCTAATCACACAGGATGCAACGAGTTACAACTGCCTTAGTGTTTCTGTATATGCAGTTACATGTATGTGCACTAGAGATAATATGCATCCACTCCCAAATTAACTTCTAGAGACTTTGAAGATGGACGTCAATGCTGAAGAATAACACCTAAACATAAGTGTTCAGAAGCATCCCTCAGAAGGTGGTGGACTCTCCTTCCTTGGAGGTTTTAAAGCAGAGGTTGGGTGGCCATCTCATAGGGATGTTTCCAACTCTACAATTCTATGATTTTCCGCCCCGCCCCCCGCCCCCCAAGGATAAGGGTAAGGGGGGGCAATGTTTAATGAGATGTCAGAAACAATGAATGGTGGAAGTAAAATAAAAAAATTCCTTCAGTAGCACCTAAAAGACCAACTAAGTTTTTATTTTGGTATGAGCTTTCGTGTGCATGCACACTTCTTCAGATACAGTGAAATAGAAGTCCAGAAGTTCACTGTATCTGAAGAAGTGTGCATGCACACGAAAGCTCATACCAAAATAAAAACTTAGTTGGTCTTTAAGGTGCTACTGAAGGAATTTTTTTATTTTACTTCGACCCAGACCAACACGGCTACCTACCTGTAACCAGAACTAATGAATGGTGGTTTTGTTAGTTAGTTAGTTAGTTAGTTAGTTAGTTAGTTAGTTAGTTAGTTAGTTAGTTAGTTTTGCTAGATAGGAACAGTTGGGGCATAGTGGTACCTCGGTTTTTGAACGTAATCCGTTCTGGAAGACCGTTCTGGAAGACCAGCAGGACTAAACCGCTTCTGGTGTGAACACCGTGATGGAAGCCAGAGCGCATAGAAACACAGTTTACCTTCCCACCCCAGCAGTACCTATTTATCTACTTGCACTCGTATGCTTTTGAACTGCTAGGTTGGCAGGAGCTGGGTCAGAGCAATGGGAGATCATCCCGTCACACAGATTCGAACTGCCAACCTTCTGACTGGCAAACCCAAGAGGCTCAGTGGTTTAAACCACAGTGCCACACGCGTCCAAGAGGATGAAATAGGAGGGATGCAAAATGATTTCTAAAAATGTGGAATTCAAATAACTCTAATGTTTCTTTCCTGGACATGATGGCTAACTTCTCTATCCAGAAATAAGGGGCCACTGAAGCTTCTGCCTATTGACATATAGTTCCGGGGGGGGGGGCAAAAAAGGGGGAAAATATTAATATTTGAGATGGTTGAGTAATTTGATTTTGCTTGCATTTTAATGGGGAACTACATAATCAGTCAGAAGGGATTTGGGGAAGCACAAGAAACAATGGTTGTAAGAGTTGAATTAAGTTGATATTTGTTTAAATGTATTTTTATTTTCTATGTTTCTTTATATGTATTGTATTTTTTCTTGATATTTGTTCTTTCTATTTTTCTTTTAATATCTGTCTTATGGGTGATGTGTGATGTTGATGTGTATATAAAACCAATAAAAAATTTTTTTTTTAAAAAAAAATGAAAATACATACTGAAACACAGCTATCCTTCGCCAAATTTTGTCATGTAGTTCTCCAACCAAACAATACAGACAAAAATACAAATATTGCGGAAAATGTGTATTAAAACACAGTTATTAGTGAAAAGAACATACAAAAATGCATTATATTAGAGAAAATTACTTGCAACAACAAAAACCACACACAAAATTTAGGAGAAATCTGCATTAAAATGCTGGCCAATTTCCATGGGGATTTTTAAAGCACACACACAGAAACTGCTGCTGAAATGTGGACTTTAACAGAATTTAAGATTGGAAAAATAATGAGCTAAAAGAACTGAAAGTGACAGGAATTTGTTCATCTCCAATGCCTCTCCTGCCTTCAAATCAAAAGGAGAATAAAGGGAACAGCAGGGTATTGTCTCTTTCATCAGAAAGCCTATTGGGAAGGATATGACAATTTTGGTTCTTTCCGTTTTCCACCTTTAAGTGCATGCTGACTCAATTTTTTTCTTCATTCCTAAGCATTGCCCCTCCCCAAACCAGCAAGCAACTGGAAACGTGGGGCATGGGTTGCACCTAAATCCAGTTTTCTGAGTTGGAAGCTATCTCCCTCTTGTCAGCTGGAGAGAGGAGCACTCAGATATAGTAAGGTTACCAGACGTCCCCGTTTCCCAGGGACAGTCCCCAGATTTACAAATCAGTCCCCGTACAGAATCCATTGAAGTTGAAAAGTGTCCTCAGATTCATTGAAAAAAATCTGGTAATTTTAAGATATAGTGCTGCAGACCAATGCCCCGTTGCCATCGAGAATGAAGGGTGGGGAAAACACTATAGCCAAGGTCTCCCGGCTGCAGTTTTAGATATTTACCAGGATTAGGCCACTGCAAGATGTTAGGGGGGGAAGCGGCACTAGGTAAATTAATCAAGTGCACCGTAGAGCAAATGGTGCATTTTAGAGTGAACAATGGCAAGAGAAGGACACAGAACAGTGATTAATTAAAAATGTGTGAGTGTTTCCTCATTAGCTCAATATGTTTTGCCAGAGTTGGCCAGTTGGAAAAGTTCTGCATGATAAATTACCGGATACACAACTCACGCGCAAATAAAATGGATGCAGCCAAACAGAAGCAGCGGTTATTGTAAACAGATTTATGGGGTCTTAGCCAAATGGGTAGCATGGCGCAGCCAAGAATATTAAAGGGAAAATCTGTTGAGCAGACAAGCTCGCAACCAGCGTTTCCCATAGGGTGGTCGTGTTAATCGATGAATGGGTCAGATTAACCAATACAAATGGCTGAGCTCGATTAAATGGCAGGACCTGATTAATGGAGTGTCGCTCCATAGTTGGTTCCTTCTAGCAGAGTATGGGAGGGATGCCAAAGTTCTTGTGGCGAACAAAGAACACGCCAGACTCTACAGATCTGGAGTTATGCATACAGGCTTCCGGGGTGAAGGTCACGACTTCGAGGCAGGCCAGCACCCCAGCGTACCAATTAAGCAGGTGAATGAGCAGAAGGCAGCTGGGTTGGAGGGAGGATTCAAAAAGTAGCAGGTGGAGAAGGAGAAGCACAGAGAGGAGGTCCATTTCCTGGCTCAGGCCATCCAACACCTGAAGGCATGGTTGTGTCGAAGAATTAGACTGCCCTGACATCCCTGAGCAAAAACTTGCCTCATGAGTGATGTCAGAGAAGACGCCTCCAGAGAGATTTCTTTTTAGAGCTTCCGTTAATTGCAATTTCCCCCAGGTGCCCTCCCCCGCACCCCCAACTGGATCAATTAAGTGACAACTGTGCTGATGAAATCCCATTCCCCGTTTTTAGTGATTTCTCAACCAGTTTGGGATTTGCCTTACGGTTCTTATGAGCTGGGGATGTTTTAATGAGGTTTTTTCTTCTTCTTCTTCTTCCAACAATCGTACTCGAAGCAGATCTGTTAAACCAGCAGCTAAATGGCCTTTGGGTTTAGGAGTGAAGGAGGGAGGTGCAGGGTTCAATAGTAGGTTCTAGGTTCGATCCCTGGTATCTCCTCCTCTGATGGGGGACACGTTGTGCTTCTTATGGGATAGTGAGACCAGTACGTTTCCGAGCACAATTCAAAGTTTTGGTGCTGACCTTTAAAGCCCTAAATGGCTTCGGTCCAGTATACCTGAAGGAGCGTCTCCACCTCCATCATTCTGCCCAGACACTGAGGTCCAGCACCGAGGGTCTTCTGGCGGTTCCCTCGTTGCGAGAAGCCAAGTTGCAGGGAAATCGGCAGAGGGCCTTCTCGGTGGTGGCGCCTGCCCTGTGGAACGCCCTCCCAACAGATGTCAAAGAGGAAAACAACTACCAGACTTTTAGAAGACATCTGAAGGCAGCCCTGTTCAGGGAGGCTTTTAATGTTTAATAGATTATTGTGTTTTATTTTTCTGTTGGAAGCCGCCCAGGGTGGCTGGGGAGGCCCAGCCAGATGGGCGGGGTATAAATAAATTATTATTATTGTTGTTATTATTATTATTATTATTATTATTATTATTATTATTATTATTATTATCAAAGAGGAGGAAAACGCTTCCTCAGATCCTGGAGAACTGCTTTCAGTCTGAGACCCCCTTTGCATGCTGCTTTCAACCGCAGTTGAACTTAGCTACAGTTTGAAAGATGAATGCTGCTAAAAGGTTGAGCAAGAGTGGCCTGCCCCATTTCGCTGCCTGGGGTGAAATGGTAATGAGCAGCCCTGCCCCACACGTGCCACCCCAAACCAAAGCCATGCTAGCCAGGCCTGCACAGCTGCAGCTTCAGCTTCCAGCAAGATATCACGAGAGTCCTGTGAGATCGTGCGGGGCTCCCGTGGGATCTCTCCAGAACCTGGAAGCCACCACAGCCACTTCTCCTCACTTCTCAGGTGGCTGGTGGGCACCATACCTGCCAAGTTGCTGTCAGAGAAATAAGGGACCGGGCTGGAAATAGCAGACCGGAAGTAGCGCTGCCGCCATTTTGGAACTGGGCGGAGCATGCTCAGAAGTGACTTTTGATGCTGCTTTGCCCAGTTCCAAAATGGCCGCCATGCCAGAAGTCGCACTGCAGTCATTTTGGAACTGGGCAGAGCAGCATCAAAAGTCGCTTCTGAGCATGCTCCGCCCAGTTCCAAAATGGCCACCGCGCCATAATAAACTGGGAAAAAACAAAAAAATCCATTTTTTCAGCTAGGAACAGCTGGAAAAACAGGGATTTCCCAGGGAATACGGGAGACTTGGCAGCTATGCCTTGCCCACCTCCTGAACACAGCCCCGCCACCACCGTCCTCATCGTCACTGTCCTTTTCCCGGACTAACAGTGTTTACTCTAACAACAGTGGCACAGGAGGTGATCTGGAAATCCCTAAGACTATTTCCCCCTGTGCTTCCTGGTGCTTGGAAAGTGATAGGGGCCATGGGAGATATTGTTGCCCAAGGCATGTGGCACAGGTGCCATAGGAACTTGGCAGAAGCTGGGAGTCAACAGCAGAGCCTGCAAAGTGCATTCAACGGCGAGCAAATAAAAATAATTAATATCATGCTTGGGCTGCCCCTGGTATTTAATACTGTATATTTTGAGACTGATTTCCCACCAGTTTTACTGTTAGTATCATTGCAGGAATGGATAATTGACAATTATATAATCACTTAACGTTATCAATCACACCCGCATCTTTCAGCCAAAAATTTAGTCCCAAAGCAGACTGTGATTAAAATCCAAAACAAGAAACAAAATCAAAATAACTGGGCATGTTGTTGACGCAGTCTCTCTTTCTCTGATGGCTTTATTTCCTGAGCACCTAGCCAGGATTGTAGCCTTACCTGTTTAAAAATATGACTGTGTTATCTGGTAAGCATTTCCTTGGCCTCTCTTTTTCCACATTCTATAATATGACAGTCGGGGTGACAGGAGGTGCTGAAATGGCCTTCCAGTTCTAAGCCAATGGTGTTGGTGGTTAATGGTAGAGAGAAGCAAACATGCAAAGGGTTGCTCCCGATGACCTTGGCTCTGTCGGCTTGTATGCAGAATATAGTTGTGAATGGCTTGGGTTTGTTGCGATGGGCTAGGCTTTATCACGAAGAGAGGCTGTGATCAGAAGCTGAGTGAGACTCATAGGAAGAATGGAGAGGACTGTGAGTTTATTCTATTGGCAAATATTTATTTTGGCGAAGCAAATATAATCAGTTGTAGCAGGCTCGGGAAACAAACAAGGCTGGCTGCGTTTTTGGAGCTGTGTCGTGTCATGAATTCGGAATTCAACCCTCCTCTGCTTTTTAAGAGCAGATGAGAGGATTTTGTGGAAATAACTCGGGATATAAAGTATGCAAAAATATAAAGCCCCATTTTTCTCCTGGTGTAATATATGCAATGAAGAATCCCCAGCGTACTCGTATTTAGCCTCAAATAAGCCAAGGTTAATAGCTATAATGGGAAATAATCATCGACAGTGAGGCAGTAATTAGGGACCCTGGAAACAATGTGAGCAAAGGGAATTCCAGTGGGGATGCACAATTTCATCCTTAAGGAAGAGATGTGCTGTGTTCTTGAGGCTTGAGGGAAGCAATGTCTTTGCAGGTCCATTTTAGCCCTCTTCAGGCGTTACTCAAGTGAAAGAGACAGGGGTGGTGAAAAGAGCAGCAGGGCCCATGTGTTTAGTGTGGGATGGACTCCATTGGTACAGTCAAATGCAACATTCCTTATTTCCCTAGAGCAGGCGGAGGCAGGGGGACATCCAGTCAGTGTAACTTTCTGTTCCACTGGTCTGGAGCTTCATCCCCCTGCATGTGACCTGGGAGATGGACATGGCTCTGGCTGGCTCCACAAAAGAGCTGAATCACACAGCCATTTTCTCAGTCTTGATTTCTTACGGCTCTTCCATGCTGCTCTCGTGCCGCCATTTTGTCCTGTTAATGTAATTTTGCTGTCTGCTGGCTCTCAGCCAGCAACACATGAGTTTCAGTCTCCATATGAGATGAACTCACTGTTTATTGTGTTAAGTAAAGCCTGCCTTTCAGGGATCAAATCGTGAACTGAAATGTGAGTACGTAAGCTTTTTATTACTTTACTCAGAAAGACTCTCATGTCTTTATTCTATTAAGAAGGATCAAGAGCGGACACCAGAAAATAATCTTAAGTAAGAGATTCAAACAAATCTGCAAACTAGCTTCCAGCTATATTGAGGGGAATCTGCGATGCTACATCACTTCACTAGCGTGAGTGGAGGAAGGATAATACTTATTCAATGTATCCTTTCCTACTATCTTTAACATTCCTACATTTAGCTCCAACCCCAAGTCACTAAGCTCCACCCAATTTCTAATGTTCCTCCATGTGTGGATCAGCCCAGGTGATGAGGATTCAAAATTGGGGCATGCTCCCCAGCTCAGAGGTTACTCCCCAGTGTGGTGATGGCAGGGGTGGGAAGGATCCTTGTGTGTTTGTGGAGGGGCCATGCTTGCGCCCTCCCTGTGAGCAATGCCTAAAGGGGGCTTTTGACTTAGCCCTATGGAAGAATTCACTGAGAACATGCGTCTTCTTTTAGAGCACTTTGCGATACAAGACAAACACAAGGGGGGGTAGCTTGTTGTGACTTATTAGTGACCACTTTCGCTGATGCTCATGGTCTATGAGCAGGGAATCGTTCTTGTCTGCAGAAGCAGTCAGTCATGTGAGACCCCACCTGTAGCTCCCAAAAAGAGTGGTGTCTTTCAAAAAGTATGTGGAAGGAGATTAGATTTAAATGAACTGAAATGTCTATAGTTATACCTTAGGTCTTTCCCCCCAAGAGTTAACAGTACGTAGATCCATTAAGATATATATAACATAATTTCAAAACCCACCACTTAAGGCAGATTTATTATTCAAATACTTTTGTTCTTCTTCACTCCGTCAGGACACTCCCCAGCTCCTTCTTATTATTTTTTATTTTTCTCCCCCGCTCAGCAATTTATTGTTTCAGAACAATTACCAATGAGACCTTCCTGAACACACAGGCTGCTGGAGCTTGAAATTACATCTCTTCTAGCACTGAGGTGGAAGTTACAGAAATCTCTACACCAACGCAGCTTGTTGCTCTGGAGTGATAGCTCCCCTGGGGCTCCTTTAAAGGGCCAAGTTTATTTTTCTTTCCTTCTTTGCACCGGGAAACTGCAGACAATCCGTTTCGGAGCCAGCTTGTATATTCTCTGCCTAACACCTTAGCCAAAGGAATGTATAATTAGTTCAGCTGCAAAGACTCTTGGATGAAACTGGATGTCACAGAATCCGCCTTGGTCCCCAGGTGGGTGACTTTCCTCAGAAGAGGGATGCAGGGTCCAATCACACGGATGCTCCTGAATCTCTCAGTGGCTTCTGGTACAGTGGACCACAGGATCCTCCTGGATTGTCTCTGTGAAGTGGGAACTGGGGACATTGTTTTATGGTGGTTTGTCCTATACAGGGCTGCTTCCGGGTATCTCCTAAAGGTTGTATAGTTACTTATCTCCTTGGCTCGGGGGGCACATAACTCCAACACCCTCCAAAAATTTCCAGTGAAAATAGGGGACGCCCTAAGGAAAAGTGGGACATTCTGGGATCGAATCAGAAACCGGGATGACTTCTGTAAATCTGGGACTGTCCCTGGAAAACAAGGATACAGTACAGTGGAACCTCGGTTTATGAACACCTTGGTTTATGAACTTTCGGTTTACGAATTCCACGGACCCATCTGGAACGGATTGTTTCACTTTCCATTACTTTCAATGGGAAACTTCACTTCAGTTTATGAACACTTCAGTTTATGACCAGACTTCCGGAACCAATTACACCCATGCTTCGGGTTAAGCACGCTTCAGGTTGAGTACTCCACGGACCCGTCTGGAACGGATTAATCCACTTTCCATTACTTTCAATGGGAAAGTTCGCTTCAGTTTATAAACGCTTCAGTTTAAGTACTCCGCGGACTGTCTGGAACAGATTAATCCACTTTCTATTACTTTCAATGGGAAAGTTCGCTTCAGTTTATGAACGCTTCAGTTTATGAACAGACTTCCGGAACCAATTGTGTTCATAAACCGAGGTACCACTGTATTTGGAGGGATTGCAGGCCACAGTTTGGTCTCCATTGGAATTTAATATCTACCGTATATGAAGCCAATGGGAGTTGCCATTAGTAGTTCTGGGGAAAGTTTGCTTCTCTGTCCGTCCCCCATCCCCCATGTTTTACCAGTATATAAAAATTGTTATAAGATCTATGCAGTTACATAAACATATCCTTTTAAAAATTACAATCACAAAAGTAGAGTTTGTCGTGTGTGTGTCAAAGTCCAAGATAAAGAGGTGTGTCTGCTTAAAATAACACAATATATTAAAATCAAAAACCATTCTCTTCACTCAGTCTTCACTTATCAATATTTGCACCCCAGCATGGCAAGAGTGTTGGGTGTGTGATCATTGTGTGGATGCATATGGGATGGGGTGGAGATGCAATGAACTGAAGAAACAGAAAGTGAAAACAAGCTGCCCCTGCTCCAATTCCAAAACTAATTTTAGAAATTATCCTAGTTAAGGTGGCATTCAAGAGGAATAGAACACAATGCGGAGCTGAAATAAAGGAATGGGCAGAAGGCAATCCACTGATCTCCATATAAATATTATAAATGATTTTTTAAAAATCCAACAAATGGCAATAAGGTTCTTTCAGGAACACAAACAAAAAAATTATGATCGTTACTAAGGGCTCCTGTAACTCGTTAGAGCACTGGACAGCTGGCCTAACAGAATCTGAAAATTATGCTTTTAGTGCAATCCATCTTTCTCGCATCCATTTTGCAGCCACGGTACCAGAAATTTATCGTCGCTTTTGCTTCCTCACGTTTTGTCTAATTAATCTTTATGCATCGCTGACACTTCTGGAGATAGGACATTTGCTGCACACTTAAAAAAAAAAAGACAGCCGACTTTATAAATAAAATACAGCACAATCTATTAACACTACTAGCCATAATTCAGGCACAACACATTATCATTTTGAGACTCTTTTTTTTTTTTTGGCAGTAAGTCAATAGAATCTGAGTCAAAGCGGGCTTGCTCAACGCTTATTGATCTGTCTGCTTGCTCACTGTTTACAATAAAATGCTCATTGTCAGTACTGGTTCTAATGCTATAATATTATCCTACAGGAAATAGGACATACAACTTCAAAGTGCCAACCAACCACCAGGGTGCTGATACCGAGAACCTATAAAACATCCATACCTGTAGATAATGATAACTTGCATTTTGGGTTTACATCATCCTGACACCATGACCTGATTGAGTGGTCATAGCTGCCAAGTTATCCCTTTTTTAAAGGGATTTTCCCTTATGCTGAATAGGCTTCCTCGCGAGAAAAGGGAAAACTTGGCAGCTATGGTTTGCATATGTATCAGGGATAGATTTTTAAAGCCTCTTTCGAAAAAAATCATGAAAATGAATGCTCAGCTGAACGATTTGTTATGACTGATGTTAAAAATGTGGCAATGGGCAATTTCTGTGGTGCCCCGCTCCCCCTGATGCCCTAAGCATGTGCATATTTAGCTGAATGCTTACTCCATCTCTGGCACTGAGCACTAAGGAATATTAACGCCTTCTTGAACACATTTGCTTGGAAGTAATTCCTCTTTATCTCCATGAAACTTAAGTAAACTTGCTTGAAAACTGTGATCGGTGTGAATTGTGCCCCGCTGGAATATAAGGCTCTTGTGAATGCAATGCTCCAACAATTTACTCCAAAGGTCAAAGGAAATAATTGCCTCTCCGATTCTTAACCCTTCTATCTAAAAGAAAGCTCTGCTCATCTCAGGAATGTTTCCATGCCTTGGGAATATCAAAGAAGGGAGTTCAGGAAATTCCAAAAAATGTTAACTGGAGTCCGGAGCAACCAAGAATAAGGATTACTGGTAGTTAACTTACATAACCAGCAGAGAAAAGAATTGTGGTGCTGGAGGAGACTCTTGAGAGTCCCATGGACTGCAAGAAGATCAAACCTATCAATTCTGAAGGAAATCAGCCCTGAGTGCTCACTGGAAGGACAGATCCTGAAGCTGAGGCTCTGTGCTGTTTTGACATCTTGCTTTGTTGGCTCAGGCACTAATCACAAAAGGCCAATTAAACGGCAAGCACACAGATGAAAAAATAACAAACTCTTTTGCTTCATAATGATGCTCCCCATTCTGCCATCCAATGCCTGAGAACATGTATAAGGAGAAGCACAGACAAGGAGCAAGGTTACTGTTAAGGGTCATTTGGTTCTCTAAATTCTGACTTTCATGGCACAGCGGGGGACTGTTTGGAGAAGGAAATCAATTGATAAATTATTAGCTTCTAAACGCTGGAGGAGCAAAATAAAAGGGGGGGGGAGGGAGAGAGAGAGAGACCAGGCTGAAAAAGCAGTACTGTATTTCTCGTCTCCTTTCCTAACCTCTTACCCAAACGGTTCCTTTGGCTAATCGCATGATCGCTCATTTCAATCAGACTCAAGCAAAGATTGACAGGTTGAAGCCCATGAGAATGTTCAACAGAAGATGGGGGCGGGGGGGCAGGGAAGTGGCGACAAACCCTAAAAACTGAAGAGGGACGTTGGATGCATATTTAATCCCTCTCTGGGTGGTCTAATCCTTCACATGATGAGGGAAAGCAGGGACAAGTGCCCTAGCTCCATGCACAACCTTCAGCCAAGTTGGGGCCAAATAAATTGCTCTGATTTTTTTCTTTGGCCCACATCAGTGAGAGGAGGAACTTGTCATCTGGGGCCTCCAGACACATTGCCCAGGCTTGCATCCCAGGGAAGTCACTTCAGTGCTGCTAACACAGAGGTTTGATTTCACCCCCCGGAGGTGCACTCCATTGTCTCTTGAGACTGACAGGTGCCAGCAACAAAGGACCTCAGAAAAAAATGGAGGTGGAATCTCCAACCAAAGTAGTTTTTCCCCCAAAAAATTATTATTCTTACACTGCAATCCATATCCCAACCTGGCAGCAGTGAGGCTTAACAGAGACTGGGGTCACCACTGAATGCAGTCCTGCACAGGGGCGTAGCCAGGATCAAAATTAGGGGGGGGCAAGGGGCAAGGGGGGGCAAGGGGCGGGGGGAGGGGCTGCTCTGACCCTCTTCGCGATCGGCAGGGGCGAGGGGGCGCCAGGATCAGCCCAAAATCGAGCTGCTCCAATCCCCTCTTCCTCCTCCGCGATCGCCGGGACGGGTGACGGGAAAGCTGGCTTCTGGGGGGGGCAACTGCCCCCTCCTGCCCCCCTGCCTACGCCCATGGTCCTGCAGCTCACAACAGCCAGGGCAGAAACTGGGTGGGGGGCATGGAAATCGCTACACAAGCCTGGAGATAGTGCAGGTGACTGGGAGCAGCCACTGAGACCATATAACACCAGTCCTGAAAGACCTACATTGGCTCCCCATACGTTTCTGAGCACAATTCAAAGTGTTGTTGCTGACCTTTAAAGCCCTAAACGGCCTCGGCTGAGTATACCTGAAGGAGCATCTCCACCCCCATTGTTCAGCCCGGACACTGAGGTCCAGCGCCGAGGGCCTTCTGGCGGTTCCCTCACTGTGAGAAGCGAAGTTACAGGGAACCAGGCAGAGGGCCTTCTCGGCAGTGGCACCCACCCTCTCATCAAATGCCAAGAAGATAAAGAACTACATAATTTTTAGAAGACCTCTGAAGGCAGCCCTGTATAGGGAAATTTAAAATGCTTGATGTTTATCGTGTTTTTAATGTTCTGTTGGGGAGGGCCGTTTCAAGCAGGTCGGGCGCCCTGGCGCTGAGGCGCGGAGATCGCTCTGGAGCCCTCGCAGCGTGCAGCACGGCTTCCACGTGGCTTTGTTGTACAGCGCCCCCCCCGGCCCGGCGCCCTGGCGCCCCGCGCCACCGGGAGTGCACCTAGAGCCAGGCCTGGTGTTGGGAGCCACCCAGAGTAGCTGAGGAAACCCAGCCATATGGGCGGGGTATAAATTTTTCTGGCCCATGTAGGACCAGTCTGGATAGTTGGCCTGATGAAGATTTGGCATTTTCTTCCCCAAACAGTTTTTTGATCTGAGTTTCTATTGAAATGAGGCTGCATTTAAATGTTGTATTTAATCTTGTTTTTAAGCTGTATTTTAATCAATTGTTTTATATCTGGTGTAAGCCGCCCTGAGCCCGGTCTTGGCTGGGGAGGGCGGGGTATAAATAAAATTTAATAATAATAATCAGACCTGGATGAGGATTGATGTCATCAAGTGAAAGTATGGGCCTGGGATTCAGCACATCTTGGGCCAGTTCATCCTCTCCCTTCCCTGCAATAGAATACTTTGGGACTTCCCATGCAATTCATTTATGCCTGCAGATTTGGCAGGTAGCTCCATGCTGGCAGCTCCATGCTGGTGGGTTGATGCTGGTGTCACGATGCAGCCATGGCCTTCAACAGCCAGGTGATCCAAATCGGGACGCTCTCGCTGGAGCTAGCTGATTCGCGCCAGAGCACTGGACCAAAAAACGGGGCATTCTGGGATCCAATCAGAAGCCAGGATGTAATTCCAGGATGTCCCGCTTAACTGGGGATGGTTGAGTGGTTCTGGTGCAGCTGGAGGCTGGTGCAGGCCAGCAGAATTGGGCCGAGAGATACCCAACCCCATCGACACATCCCAGCCTGCAGCCTAATTTATCTTTTATATCGAAGCTCTTTTTAAAAAATAAAAAATAAAGCAGAATTATGCACACGAACAATTTCACTCCTGCAAGAAGGTTAAAAAAAAACCACACCTAAAAATAGTTGCAATTAAAATTTAGAAGCAACAGTCTGCTGGGTTATTTTAAAATGTAAAGTAAAGGTAAAGGGACCCCTGACCATTAGGTCCAGTCGTGACCGACTCTGGGGTTATGGCGCTCATCTCAGGTTATTGGCTGAGGGAGCCGGCGTACAGCTTCCGGGTCATGTGGCCAGCATGACAAAGCCACTTCTGGTGAACCAGAGCAGCGCACAAAAACGCTGTTTACCTTCCTGCTGTAGTGGTACCTATTTATCTACTTGCACTTTGATGTGCTTTCGAACTGCTAGGTGGGCAGGAGCTGGGACTGAGCAACGGGAGCTCACCCCGTCATGGGGATTCAAACCACTGACATTTTAAAATGTACAAAAGCACAATTGAAGCCCCCTCCCAAGTCAATTTCTTTTAAACAAAGCAACAAGCTGGGATTTATATTTTTCCTGCAATATTCCAGATACTGCAAGAATAAAAGATTCTGACGGGCAGCATTCCGTTGCATAAAGCATATCAGAGAGTACAGAATCTCAGCATCCAGTGTGGAATTTGGTTGAGGCAGATTCCCTAAACATCCCTAATTTGGACTTTTGTGGGTTTCCATTAAATAGCGCTGCCCACCCTAGGCTAATGTTAAGGTCCCTGCAGATGGCAAATTTCCCATCTTTACACTTTCAATGATTCTTATCGCTCCGAGGCAGGAGAGTTTTGTTAATAACTGTAAATCGTTTCAAGAGCTGCTTGAGAAGAGTTTGTGCTGTGATTGACAAGGTAATAAATGTGTTAATGAAGGAAAACTGGCACGGGCAGAGAAGTTACTCGCAGGAAAAACAATCCTGCTCTCCCATTTTGTAGATTTCTTCCAAAGTGCTTGAGAATGTTTTCTCATAGAAAGGACTTCTATCATTTAAGAAATGCTCCTTTTATGATGTTTCCAGATAGGAATTTGGTTATGTGTAAATGGAAAGTGATTTGGATGCACACTCCGGAGTTTGTTTGACAACTAATAGTGTGAGCCAGGAACTGAAAAACTGCCTTGCTGGATCTGGCCCCTGATTCATCCGGCCCAGCAGTAGACAGCCAATTGCCACAGGCTGCCATAGCTGCCAAGTTATCCCTTTTTTAAAGGGATTTTCCCTTATGCTGAATAGGCTTCCTCGCGAGAAAAGGGAAAACTTGGCAGCTATGCAGGCTGCTCACAATCAGAATCTGTTTATTCAGCATTCCTTCTGATTTCCTTGCACAAAACATATGCAGAGGTTAGACTATACCCAGTCTTTATTGAGCATTGCTACTGATTTGTTTGCCAGGAGGTTATATGACAATGAGTGTCCATCCAGAATTCATTCTCATTTTCTTGTGCAATGATTATACGTCTTCCCATTAACCATTCGCTCATCCTGCACTTTTCAGTGTGTTTCCCCATCACTTTCCTAACTGCAAAAATTCTGGTTTTTGTTTTTTTTAAAAGGTGGTTTGTTAATGTAAGCAAGCTGCTATATCTGAGTTCCAATCGCACGGCCGTTACTTCCATCTTCAATGCAAGGGGAAAGAATACTGACCTGCCTTAATAGGGATTCCCTTAAGGATTGCTGAGATGGCGAGATAATAGCAACAAAGGAGTGCAGTGTAAATACTAAATATGATTATTCATCATTACTATTTGTGCTGAGCTCAGTTTGTGTTTCCAACTCTCGTCCCAAAGGAAGCACATGAATTTACAGCTATGGTCCTCATGGGCTTGCTTTCACTCGCCCGTGGCTGGAGTTAACACCACCACCAATAAAAATAAAAATTGAAGAGTGCTGTAAATAAGAAAATGAGTTATTCCTCTATTTGAAAAGGATATCTAGAGTCCTAGTCATCTCCTGGATGGATAGCCAGCAAAGGAATTAAATATGGGGGCATTGCATCTTAGATGAGGATTAGGTCGCTCATATATGTGAAAATTGCATATAGCCTAGGTGCTGAAATATCAAAGGAGCAGAATAGGCCAGGCACGTCCAACAGGTAGATCATGATGTGGGCATATGTGGTAGATCACTGGCTTTCCTCCTCCCTAAAAAAAGCTACGCAATTTAGACCTGAACCCCTAAAAAATGGGCCTACCTCTTCCCTAAGAAAAGCTCAAAGCTTGACAACTTTGACCTGGAGCCCCCAAAAGGGGGTAGATCACTGCCAGTTTTTAACACTGAGATTAGATCACAGTCTCTTGGGAGTTGGCCACCCCTGGAATAGACTATTTATGTATGCAACCACAGCTGCACAGATGTTACTGGCCCAGAGATGGAAGGAAGACAAAGTTCCCACCAGAGAAGAATGGCAGGTGAAGTTAATGGACTATGCTGAAACGGGAAATCAGGAAGGCCAAAATTTTAACAAGGAATGGGGAAAATTTATAAAGACCATTGTAAACAGTGAAAATCATTAGTAGGATGGGAAGGTTGAATTCTGGACATAATGGAAGAGGTAAAGGTTTTGGATTCTTGTAAAAGATGTGGGAGGAAAGGATTAATAATAAAACCCACAAAGGAGAGGATGCAATTCCAGGAGATTCATTGGAATCTTGTTTTTATGATTTATATGTGATATATTTTTTGTAAAAATTTAATTTGAAAAACCAAATAAATAAAATTTATTTTTTTAAAAAAATGCATATAGCCATTTCGGGGCTAGGCAGCCCACCTTCTGTAAAGTGGCCAGTGAGGAGAAAGTCTCACAGGAAATCCCCATGGCTCCCAACGCCACAGCACTACTGACTCAAGGCGCCCTGCGTTCAGGTTTTCCCTGGCAGGCCTTGCCTGGGATCTCTGATCCTTCCCTTCAGCAACCCACCTCCAACCACATGCAATTGAAATCACACAAGCCCAATGAGCATGATAAAAACACAGAATTGTTGGAAGGGACCACGAGGGTCATCGAAGCCCAACATGGGGCTCAAACCCATGACCCTTAGATTCAGAGTCTCATGCTCTACCAACTGACCCATCCTCCAATATTGGTTTTTCGCAAAGTGCATTTTAGCTTGGGAAAAGAGCAGAGTATTTGAAGGAGCCCTGCTTTGATATAACAGCTCAGGGTTTGCAGGAAATTTTCGTGTTGGCTCACAATAAAACTTTCATTTTCATTACCCAATTCAGTTTTAATTTAGAAGGGGTCCCCCCCCCTTCAAAATCATGGTTTAAGATTGAAGGATGACATCAAGCTGCAAGAGTTTAGAAATTGGATTTCAAAGTGGGAGGGGTATGGCACTTTGATCTTAAAAATCAAATGTCTTCCACTTTTCATAGTGAGGAGGTGCAAAGCTTCTAAGTCCAGTCAAATACTCTCCCTCATCCTTAGCTGGGAAAGAGAGGAGGAGAGAAATCTCCCGTCCAGAAGACAAGGAACAGAAATAGCCAAGGTGTGAGCAACTTACAAGCCATGCCAATCTGTGGGCATGGGGTTGGCCCGCTTAGTGAATGTCATGGGTTTTCTAAACTGCAGGAGTTTGTTCTCAAATGTGCCAGTTACAAGAAGTGCAGTAGCACTTCCAGCCAAACCAACGTAGCGCAAAACAAAGAAGTTTATCTTTCTGGCTTATTTCCTTCTTTCCTCAGCTTCTCTGTTGATGGGATGCAAAACCCCAGCTTTGTGTAACCCCATTATTATTAATGGAGGCGGGTGGTTTAGAGGTCAGGGCAAGCAGCTTCTCACCGCCGTGTTTCATTATTTGTAAGCAGTCCTGGCTTGAGAAATAAGGCGAGATAAGGCCCAATTGAATTCCAGCTTATGCCAGGTCTTATCATCCGCTCGGCAACTGGAGCTTCTTCTGTATCAGCTCCTCCCAGCTCCCTGCTACGAATAGCCATGCAGGAAGGAGGGGAGAGATATTTGCTTTTCATCGGGCTGAAGAGCATCACTCTGCACCTGTCTCTCACATTGAAGGAAGGCGAACCCAGGGCCTGACATTCCTCACTCAAGCCTTATTCCACTATAACTTCCACAAGGTCTCACAGTTCCCGCTAATAACAGCGCAAGTGCTTGGTGTCACGTTGACAGGCTGCCTGCTGGGATCTGTGGCCCATCAATGTGACAGCAAGTGGCATTTCAGTGCCTCTAACATGTGCTGAGGTCTAAAAGCAAGCCGTACATCTGTGCCACATGGCCCTGGTGGTACCTGGGTAAAGAGAAAGCATGTCATACTCCATGGCAGGGCATAGAAGGGCCCAGGCATCTTCAGGAGGGGATGCAAGGAGACCCCCGTCTGAAAGTCTGGAGAGCTGCTGCCACACGGTGTAGTCAATACTGAGCTAGACCCCCAAATTGTCTAGTTTGTGTTCCTATGAAGTGATCCTAAAACAGACATCCCCAAACTTAGGCCCTCCAGATGTTTTGGACTACAATTCCCATCATTCCTGACCACTGGTCCTCTTAGCTAGGGATCATGGGAGTTGAAGGCCAAAACATCTGGAGGGCCACAGTTTGGGGATGCCTGTCCTAAAACAACAACAAAAGAGGTTTAAAGACTGTCTCAAGGCAAATCTTTAAAAAAGGTAGTATAAACACTGGCAACTGGGAAACACTGGCCTGCAAGCGCTCCAGTTGGAGAACAGCCATTACCAAAGGTGCCATGGGCTTCGAAGAAACTGGAACTCAGGACGAAAGGGAAAAACATGTTAAGAGGAAGGCACGCTTGACAAATCCACACTGTGATCAACTCCCGTGCGGAAACCAATGTCCCCACTGTGGAAGGACGTGTGGATCCAGAATTGGCCTCCACAGTCACTTACGTACCCATTGTGAAAACCATGTTTATGGAAGACAATCTTACTCGGCTACGAGTGGAAGAAGAAGAAGAAGAAGAAGAAGAAGAAGAAGAAGAAGAAGAAGAAGAAGAAGAAGAAGAAGAAGAAGAAGAAGAAGAAGAAGATCCTAAAACTGATCACTAAACTGATCCTCAACTTCTGCTTCCTTGCAGGAGAAGAAAAGGCTAAGGAGTAAACCCTGCACAAATCCAGAGTAGATTCCCTAAGGCAGTTGAATGGCGCCTTGTATGTCTCCTTCTGGCAACTCCTGCAGCCAACTTGGTGTCAAACGTCTTGCTCTGCTTTCATTTGGACCACATCAGCCAGACTTGCACCCCAGGGAGGTCACTTTGGTGCTGCTAATACAATGGTTTCACTTCACCCCCAAAGGCACACTCCATTGTCTCTCGAAACAGACGGATGGATGAATGAATGAATGAATGAATGAATCTTTATTTGCATCAGCCATTGGCCATAGCAATAAAACAACAATACGATATACAAAGAATAGGGGAGGAAAGTCAATTACAGTAATACCTCGGGTTACGAACACAATCCGTTCCGGATCGCAGTTCGTAACCCGAATAGTTCATAAACCGAACGCGACGCGAAGTGCCATTTTGCGCACGCGCCGCTTCTGCGCACGCACGCGCGGCAAAAACACTTCCGGGTTTGCGCAGTTCGTAACCCGAACTGTTCTCAAACCGAGGTGTTCGTAACCAGAGGTATGACTGTACAGTGGTACCTCTGGTTAAGAACTTAATTCATTCTGGAGGTCCGTTCTTAACCTGAAACTGTTCTTAACCTGAAGCACCACTTTAGCTAATGGGGGCCTCCTGCTGCCGCTGCGCCGCCAGAGCACGATTTCTGTTCTCATCCTGAAGCAAAGTTCTTAACCCGAGGTACTATTTCTGGGTTAGCGGAGTTTGTAACCTGAAGTGTTTGTAACCTGAAGCGTTTGTAACCCGAGGTACCACTGTATATGGAATACATTTTAGGGTTTTGAATCTATAGTCAAATAGTGGATCTTATTCTGATTGCCCCAGCCAAAATCCTTGCAACCTTTCCTGTCACCTGCTCATCTTGATCTGCCAAGAGAAAGGACACTGTGGCAGTGGTTGGGCGACCCAGAATGGAAAATAAAAGAGGGGTGATCATCTCATTCCTCAAGTATTTATAAAGAATGCAAGACAAATGCCAACAAATCCACCCTTTACCTTTGCATGTGCATGTTTGTATGCGTCACTAGAGAACTGCACTGCAAAATTCAAAGCAGTACGAATCTCAAAGGACCGCTGTGTTTCAGTTTGCACACCAATTCAGGAAGGTGATAATTAAGTACGGTAGGTTTGCTTTTAATAATAATAATAATAATAATAATAATAATTTTATTTATACCCCGCCCTTCCCAGTCAAGACCGGGCTCAGGGCGGCTAACAACAAGAATATCAAAGCAAGCAGAAAAGAAACAATTCAATTAAAATGCAGATTAAACACAATGCTAAAATTCAATTTTGAAATTAGGAATCTACAAGTGCAACCTCATTTAAATATCTGTAGGATAAAGCCTTAGAGGAGGGTAACACCGGGGTCAGACTGAGTCAGTCCAAAGGCCAAGCGGAAGAGCTCCGTCTTGCAGGCCCTACGAAAAGATGACAACTCCCGCTGGGCCCTAGTCTCCTGAGAGAGAGCGTCCCACCAGGTCGGGGCTAGTACTGAGAAGGCCCTGGTCCTGGTCGAGGCCAGTCTAACCACCTTGTGACTCGGGATCTCCAGTATGTTATTATTTGTGGACCTTAATGTCCTCTGCGGGGCACACCGGGAGAGGCGGTCCCGTAGGTAAAGGCAAACTGAACTGAATCCCTATCCCCATCCCTACTTCTAGGCTGGGGGAGGCTGTGCTAGAAAGTGGGTGAGCAATGAACTTTGTGTGTTTAGCTAAGTGCACCTAATCCTATATAATAAAGTCCCTGTGTCTCTGCGTCCAGATTCTGTGTGTCCCGTTTTCCACGCTAATGCGCATGTGCCCCAGGGACACAGGGATTGGACGTAGAGACAATGGGCGCCTAGAGGATCCCCGCCCCCTCCCGCCGCCGCCACCCCGGCTTCGGCCCCGCGACAGCCATGGGCGCCCCCGGAGCCACCTTCATCACCAGCCTCCGTTGTTCTGGCAAAGGAAGGAGGCGGTGGCGGTAACAGCAGCAGCGGGAGCAGCCCGGGTTGAGTGTGCCTCACCTTCCCTGGCTTCTGCCCGTCCTGAGCTCCTCGCCCTCAGGGGGCCGGCCTCCATGGGCAGCGACGGAGGAGCCCATGAGAGGAGCGGCGAGGCCGCGGCCTTCCCTCCCTCTCTGCACTCAGCTGCAGGGCATGACGGGAGAGTGAGTTTGTTTACTTGCGTTCCCGGCGCGCCCTGAGCCGAGCACAGAAAGAGAGAGAGAGAGAGGGAAGGCCGTGGCCCCGCTGCTCCTCTCACATATCCTCTAGCGCCCGTTTTCTAAACGGGCTAAACGACATTAGTATATTTATAGAGTGCCAGCAAATGTACTTGGTATGATGAGGCAAGAGAGTCATATGCCCCCCTCCCTCAAGGACCTATACCCCACAGCAGCCTTCTCCAATCGGATGTCCTCCAGAGTTTTGGACCACAGCGCCCATCAACCCTAACCAGTTTCTGGAGCTGATGGGAGTTGTGGTCCAAAATATCTGGAAATCACCAGGCTGAATTGAAGTTTGGCTGTGAAGAGTCGAGCAGAGGGTGCTGATAGATAGAGGATGAGATAGACAAGCAGTATCAATGTATCAATTTCAGCGCATGCCACAGGGCAGACTTTGCATGTGCAAAATAGCCAGCCTGTCTAAAGTATCCTGATGGGGATGCCTGCAATGTGTTCAATTTCCATGTGCTGCATTCAGAGTAAAGTACTGCAGGCTTTCGAGTTTCAAACGCCTTGTGACCGTTCCATTTCAAGTAGCAGCAAACAACGTCTCCAAAGTGCTCAGATCCTGCTCAACATATATTCTTATTGCTGTGGAGAAACATAACGACAATGGAGCCCTTTGGCTGCATCACTTTCTTCTTTTCTTCCTTCCAAGATTACCACAAAGAAAGGAAAGAGAGAGAGAAGCCCCCAGGCTGTCTTCATCCCCCTTATTTTTCTTTGTCACATCATTAAAGGTTCAACGAATCTCCAATTAAATCTCCCCGCCTGCTGTCGCCAGTTTGATTGATAGGTGTCCTTGAATCAACCTCAGTAGGACATGGGGTTGAAACTACCGCCCCTTCTACACACACACACACACACACACACACACACACACACACACACACAAATACTTACGTCTCCCTTTCCTTCAGCAGCCATCAATTATCTGGCGCTTGTCATCATTACCCTCCCATGTCAGTTCATGGACTACAGAAGCTTCCAGTGAACAGGAACAATAGGAAACATTAATTACAAAAGGAGAGGAAATGTTCATAATCCAGGAAGCACAGGATCAAGGGCACGAAGCCTGTTAATAGTGATGGAGTGAACTCCAAATATTGGGCTCGGATACTGTACTGGGGTTTTGAAACCAGCCCCCTGGATCTGTTTCTGATCAGATCCCCAGGCACTTGCAGAGTTCAAAACCAGAAATAAACAGTAAATTGCAAGAACTCGGGCCAGGAGGAAGATGAATTTCAAGTAAGTGCACCTCTGACCATTAAAACATTGCTGATGAAGAATTGGCGAAACAGGGCCTTGTCCTGGGATTTTTTCACTGGACTTTATTTTTATTTGCCTCATTATCATACTGGAATTGATTCCTATTTGAATTCATTTTATCATTACATAAATAAAACCTTTTGAAGACTTACTTGAAATTCATCTTCCTCCTGGCCCGAGTTCTTGCAATTTACTGTTTATTTCTGGAGTTCAAAACCAATGCAAAACTGATCTCTTTCGGGTCCACAGAATCCCAGGAACTCTTCCTGCAGCTCCTCTTTCTCAAGGGGTTTCTTGGCCCTGCTGCAACAGAGCCTCATCTGCTAAGCAAAGGACTCGCGCTGCATGCAGCTGCTGTCGCTGTTGGACACTCCAGGAACCTTAATTTCCATTGTTCCTGCGATAGGTAGACACTGCCCCAGCCTTGCTCACTGGGTGCTTCTGCAAACCCCCAGACAGAGAGCAAGGTCCGGGGCCTCAAGGAAACAAGCCTGTTGGCTGCAATCCATTGGCACAGTCAAATGCAACATTCCTTATTTCCCTGGAGCGGTCACCAGCAGGTGGGGAAATGCAGTCAGTTTAACTTCTTGTTCCGCTGGTCAGGAGCTTCATCTCCCTGCATGTGACCTGGGAGATGGGCGTGGCTCTGGCTGACTCCACAAAAGAGCTGAGTCACACAGCCATCTTCTCACCTGTTGCTTTTCTCTTGTCTTGCTTGCTGATCCTTTGCTGCCATGCTGCTCTCCTGCAGCCATTTTGTTGTATTAATGTAATTTTGCTGTCTGCTGGCTCTCAGCCAGCAGCACAGGAGTTCAGTCGCCATATGAGACAAGTTCAGACTTTGTTTATGTAACTACCAAGTAAAGCCTGCCTTTCAGGGATCAAATCGTGAACTGAAATGTGAGTAAACTTTTTGCTACTTTACTCAGAAAGACTCTCCGGTCTTTATTCTTTTAAGAGGGATCAAAGGGGACACCAGGAAAGCATCTTAACTAAGAGATTCAAACAAATCTGCAAACTAGCTTCCAGATATATTGAGGGGAATCTGCTCTGCTACATCACTTCACTTGTGTGAGTGGAGGAAGGATAATACTTATTCAATATAGCCTTTCCTACTATCCATCCTGCCAACCTAGCAGTTCGAAAGCATGTCAAAGTGCAAGTAGATAAATAGGTACCACTACAGTGGGAAGGTAAACAGCGTTTCCGTGTGCTGCTTTGGTCTGCCAGAAGCGGCTTAGTCATGCTGGCCACATGACCTGGAAGCTGTACGCCGGCTCCCTTGGCCAATAATGCGAAATGAGCGCCACAACCCCAGAGTCGGTCACGACTGGACCTAATGGTCAGGGGTCCCTTTACCTTTACTATCCTTAACAATCCCACAAAGCCCCAAACTTTTCCCACCACTAAAAGTTAGAGCATGGGGAGAGGAGCACAGGCTGTGCAGAAGTCTCTAGAGCTGATCACTTTCCCAGTGATATCATCCCAAGCAGAGCAAGGTGCAGAGAAATTGGAGGCCTGGAACGGATCAGATTTATAAATGAATTTTGGATATCCCCCAGACATCCGACAACTTAATCCATTCAAAATGGATTAACATGCAACAGGAGACCTGTGTTTATTTTGCCATATAGCTAAGCATTCAAGTGGGGGGGGGAGGATCTTAAAACCTGCTTCTGTCTTCAACTGCAATAACCAGGGTCAGAGGGCTGACTTTGCTAGGGCAATAGATTCAGGGACACGGCAGTAGAAAACTGGTTGAGCCAATTATGTTTTGGTTTTGGGATGTGGTTAACTCATCAATAAATACAAAGACTGCACCTGACGATACAGACTTTTTCTTCTACTTTAAGAGGGAAAGCACTTCAGCCATTTTATCCCCGCCTTGGAACTGTGCACATTTTGTGCTGCGGCAATTTTGGTCTCGCTTTCCATCAAACAGCAGTCGTAAATCATTTGGCTGTTTCCATTCCACGCCCCCTTAAGTTATAGCCCTGGACTTTTAAAGGCCACTGCTAAGTAGAAAGATCCCCTTGACAAACTCGCCTATAAATCAGATGCTCAAACAACCCTCTGGCCATTCCCAAGACTTCATTTTGGTGCTACCACACAATAGGCAGGGGGTAGATCTACACACAGGGGGGAACACTATAAATAAGTCACAAATTAAATCATTATAACAACAACCAAAAAAAAACACTATGGAAAATCACTTCAATTTTTTTTTGCTCTCCAGCACCATCTAGTATTGGATGTTTATAACACATTCAAATGCTGGCTTTTTTTTTACTAATGTAGCTGAGTCCAGACAGTTCCAATGCGCAGGTGTTGCCACATAAAACTATTCACTACTTACAAATGCAGAATGGGTATTAGTATTTGGCACCTGTATTGGGTTAAGCCAAATTGAGACAATGTGGGTGGTTGGGAGCCTCAGTTGGGGTGTCAAAGGGTGGGGCATTTTGTCTTGCAGAAGAAGGATCAAGACTCTGTGGCAGGAGCGAGCGATCACTCTTACCAGCGGGCTGAATTGATAAATTGCAGAGAGCTTTTCCTGCCTCCTCCTTCCATCACAGGCATGATCCTGGTAACTGCAAAACAAAAGAACAAATCAAGCACCTTGGGACCAACCGGCTCTCTATTTCTCTATCCAAATAATTGCTGCCGACTGATCTTCGTTACGGTAGATAAGGATGCAAAGAGGCACTGGCCTACTTGCATCCTTTAAAGCATGGCAAAAATAAAAGTGGGTCCCATGTTGCAGCTGATCTAGTTAAAATGGATTTATCCGTAAGATGTCTGCAGCCTATCCAAAATTAGTTTATAAATCTGATCCATCCAAAATGCATTTGCACTGCTCTTCACTCCATCATCTTTCACAGTGTAAAGAGGGGGTCGTAACCTCTTACATTTTGCATGTAGCTGTTGCTTAAAATCATGGTTGTGCAACCAATATTCTTGCAATGCTGGGATTAACCCTTTTTGTGGATTGTTTCTTTTTTGTGGGGTTTTTAGACTGAAGCTGCATGACGATGAGGATGGTGGTGATAATAATAATAATAATAATAATAATAATAATAATAATAATAATAATAATTTATTATTTATACCCCGCTCAACTGGCTGGGTTTCCCCAGCCACTCTGGGCGGCTTCCAACAGAAAAATAAAATACAGTAATCTATTAAACATTAAAAGCCTCCCTAAACAGGGCTGCCTTCAGATGTCTTCTAAAAGTCTGGTAGTTGTTGTTCTCTTTGACATCAGATGGGAGGGCGTTCCACAGGGCGGGCGCCACCACCGAGAAGGCCCTCTGCCTAGTTCCCTGCAACTTGGCTTCTCGCAATGAGGGAACCACCAGAAGGCTCTTGGTGCTGGACCTCAGTGTCCGGGCAGAACGATGGGGGTGGAGACGCTCCTTCAGGTATACTGGACCGAGGCCATTTAGGGCTTTAAAGGTCAACACCAACACTTTGAATTATGCTCAGAAACGAACTGGGAGCCAATGGAGATCTTTCAAGACTGGTGTTATGTGGTCTCAGCGGCCGCTCCCAGTCACCAGTCTAGCTGCCGCATTCTGGATTAATTGTAGTTTCTGGGTCACCTTCAAAGGTAGCCCCACATAGAGCGCATTGCAGTAGTCCAAGCAGGAGATAACCAGAGCATGCACCACTCTAGCGAGATAGTCTGCAGGCAGGTAGGGTCTCAGCCTGCGTACCAGATGAAGCTGATAAACAGCTGCCCTGGACACAGAATTGACCTGCGCCTCCATGGACAGCTGTGAGTCCAGAATGACTCCCAGGCTGCGCACCCAGGACCAGGGAGTCCTCCACACCTGCCCGCCTCCTGTCCCCTACAAACAGTACTTCTGTCTTGTCAGGATTCAACCTCAATCTGTTAGCCACCATCCATCCTCCAACCGCCTCCAGACACTCACACAGGACAGTAACGGTTGACCTTGAAAAGCCGTGCTGTGGACTGGCGTTATTTATTTGGGCAAGTTATATGTCACGTAACTATAATCTCTCTCTTCTTTTTTTGACCAATAA
Source organism: Zootoca vivipara (assembly GCF_963506605.1). Lineage (NCBI taxonomy): Eukaryota > Metazoa > Chordata > Lepidosauria > Squamata > Lacertidae > Zootoca > Zootoca vivipara. The sequence continues at coordinate 8,007,012 of NC_083288.1, forward strand.
AATTTTATTCATTTCAATTAAACACAAACATAGTAAAACATTTATACAACATGCATTCAATACATTGCGACTTCCCTCCTCCCACCAGATGGTAAACTATTTCAATCCTCCCTCGTATTGTCTAACTTTCTTATATTCTCAACGATGTAGGAGTTATGCTATTACCGCTAACGATTTCATTCCCTTGTAATTGTCCTTAGCATAATCAATAAATCTACTCCATTCTAACCGAAATTTCTCGTCGTCCTAGTCCCGGACTCTGTGGGTTAATTTGGCCATTTCCATATTTTCTAAAACCTTCGTTTGCCACTCCGTAATTGACGGAGTTTCCTGTAAGTTCCATTTCTGGGCAATTAGTATTCTGGGAGCCACAGTGGCATATAAAAAGAATCTTTGGTCCACTTTTATAATTTCTTTGTCTACTAATCCTAGCAGAAAAGCCTCAGGCTTTTTTGGGAAAGTATATCTCAATATCTTTTTTAATTCATTATACACTGATTCCCAAAAATTTTAATCCTCTCACACTCCCACCACATGTGGTAAAATTCCCCAACAGATGTTTTGCATTTCCAACAGAACTTGTTTTGATTCCTATACATTTTGGCTAATCTTGCCGGCGTCAAATACCAGCGGTATACTAATTTCATAACATTTTCCTTTAACACTGTACAGGCCGTAAACTTTAAATTCTCCCTCCACAATTTTGACCACGCATCAACTGTTATATTATGCCCGAAATCTATAGCCCATTTAATCATTGATTCTTTTACAGCTTCATCCATCGTGTACCAATCTAATAATAAACCATAGATTTTTGACAGCAATTTTTGATTATTTCCCAACAATTCAAGTTGGAATTTTCTTTTCTTTTCTTCAAAGCCAATCTTTTTTTTTAATCTTTGTTGAATAGATCATTTATTTGATGGTAATGTAGCCATCCAGCCAGTCGATCTTGGATTTGTTCATATGGTTTCAGCTTGTAATCATCATTTGTTTTAACTACTATATCTTCGTAGGTAACTCCTTTCTCTTCCATGTTGAGTTTTTGTATAGATAATACATTCGCCGGGGAAACCCACCAGGGGGTTTCCTTCTCTAGTAGAGCTCTGTTACGTTCCCAGACCTCAAAGATAGGTCTTCTAAATATATGATTTAAGAAACTTTTATGTGCTTTTACCTTATCGTAGCAGAGGTAGGCATGCCACCCGAATTGATTCTGATATCCCTCTCAATCTAGAAAGTCTGAATTTTCTAGCATAATCCAGTCTTTGAGCCAGACGAGGCAGGCTGCCTCATAATATAATTTTAATACAGGCATTGCAAATCCACCCCTTTCCTTTTTGTCTACTAGAATTTTTAACTTAATCCTTGGCTCCCCCCCCCCATCCAAAAGAATCTAGATAATATTCTTTGCCAATCTCTAAATTGGCTAACCCCTTTTATTATTGGAATGTTCTGGAAAAGAAACAGCAACTACAACCTCAAAATGGTGTGCAAGGAATACAACAGAGCAAAAATAAAAAGCGATTAGAAAATCACAATTCGGTTTAAATGCCGGCGCTAATTTCTGATTCACCTTCATATGTCAAAATGTCTTGGGCTTGCCCCGATGACTAGATATGTAACAGATGCGACTCCAGTTGCCATAAAAGGGTAGCCACTGATGGATAAAAAATTCCCTATGAAATGCTCCCTTGGGTGCCCACAGGAGAAACTTACACCTACCAAATGCGCCGTTCTGTGCATCTCAGAGATGGGGAAACTGTGGCCCTTCAGGTACCACTGTCCACGGTGGTCAGAGTTGATGAGAGTTCGAATCCAGCAACATCTGGAGGGCTTTCAGATGCCCCACCCCTGGAGTAACTGATAAGAGCACCTCGGCCTGACATCTCTAGTCTACATGCATGCATGCTCTTAGACTGAGAATATTTGAAGTTCCCATTAACCTTAAGGAATCTTCCCCCCTGCTGGCCTCGGTGAGAGCCCCATGCTGTCACCTGCCACATACAGGCACCTCACCCTTCCTTGCTGTGCTAGGCAGGCTCCATTCATTTTTCATGGGGCTTCGTACATTTCATCACAGCCACTTACGTGATCATCCCACATCCTTCTCCTTAATTAGAGCGGTTCTGGTCTGCCTTCCCTTCCTGCTGCTTTCGGCGAGCTCCTCCTGCAAATTAATCAAGAAGTATCTACAAAGATAGGAAACAATTACAATGCAATTCCTCGCCAGAGTGATTAAATCAACGTTAAATTTGCAATTCCTCGTGCAGTATGGCTGCTATTAAACCTCAAACTTCACTTTAAATGTAAGGCATGTCGGATAAGCCTCCTTGCATAAATTAAGGCGCGCAAGCTGATTTTCAGATAAAAGGAGCGTGACCCAGGGAAGCCGTGGGTTCCCAGGGGGGCATTTAATGGGGAACTTTTCATCGATCAGGGAGGAACAAGTATGCAGTAGCATAAAATGCAGGAAGACTTTGGCAAGTAAGCAATTGCTTCTGATAAAAAGAAAGACTCTTTGGGATCATCTGAATATCATCAGCATAAAGTCAAACATCAGTCTACACGAAAAAGGAGCCCTGGGGACTGTATTATTTATCTGTTGGAGGGAGGGGTTTGAACGAATGCTCATACTAGCGTTACCCATGATAGCTCAGCTGGTGAGAGCCTGGTGCTGATAATGCCAAGTTTGCAGGTTCGATCCCCATATGAGACAGCTGCATCTTCCTGCATTGCAGGGGGGTTGGACTAGATGAGCCTCAGGGTCCCTTGCAACACTTCAATTCTATAATTCTGTGACTCCTAAAGGAGGCCAGTTGGGCATCTGTACCTAGAGCAAGGTCCGCATAGTTAAAGCTATGGTTTCCCCAGTAGTGATGTATGGAAGTGAGAGCTGGACCATCAAGAAAGCTGATCGCCGAATAATCGATGCTTTTGAATTATGGTGCTGGAGGAGACTCTTGAGAGTCCCATGGACTGCAAGAAGATCAAACCGATCCATTCTTAAGGAAATCAGCCCTGAGTGCTCACTGGAAGGACAGATCCTGAAACTGAGGCTCCAATACTTTGGCCACCTCATGAGAAGAGAAGACTCCCTGGAAAAGACCCTGATGTTGGGAAAGATTGAGGGCACAAGGAGAACGGGACGGCAGAGGACGAGATGGTTGGACAGTGTTCTTGAAGCTACGAACATGACTTTGACCAAACTGTGGGAGGCAGTGGAAGACAGGAGTGCCTGGCGTGCTCTGGTCCATGGGGTCACGAAGAGTTGGACATGACTAAACAACAACAACCTAGAGCAACTGTGCAGAAGGTACAGCCTTTTTCACCCTCACCTGAGGAGCTGTGTCTGCCCCAAAAAAACCAACCCAACTCTTAGTCCGTTCCAGGCAAGAGTAGTTTGCTCCCAGCATCACAGTTCGCATGGCAGAAACGCAATCTGTCAAGAATTAGGTCAACTGCTGGGTCTTCCCCAGCTTTCTCTCTTATCCCATACTTCAGGCAAGCTGATATTTTATTCCTGTTTTTGAAAAGCCTGCTGCACATTCTCCCAGTTTTATGTTCAGACTTTGCTTACTTAAAAAAATAATAATACACATTTTGTAAACAATTTGCAGATGGCACCAAACTTGGCGGGGTAGCTAATTCCACAGGAGACAGACTTGGAATTCAATATCACCTGAACAGATTGGAGAACTGGGCCCAAAAATGAATTTCAATAGGAACAAATATAAAGTTCTGCATGTAGGCAAGAAGAACCAGCTGCACAAATATAAGAGGGGGGGGGGACATTGGAGGTTTTTCAGCAGAGGCTGGATGGCCATGTATCATGGATGCTTTAGTTGAGATTCCTGCATTGTAGGGGGTTGGACTGGATGACCTTTGGGCTCATTTCCAGCTCTACAATTTCATGTTTCTGTGATTTATACAAGTTGCAAAACTGTACCAGTGACTGGGTGATAGCAGCAGTGGCTGGTGCCCATAAGGACTCCTGTCACAGAAGGCAGCCAGACCTGTGACTTTGAGTTCTACAAGCTACTGACACTAAGGAGGAGGATACTGGCAGGAGCAGAAATAGCCAATGGTTGCTTTTTCATACCATGTCCTAAACCAGGCATCCCCAAACCTTAGCCCTCCAGATGTTTTGGACTACAATTCCCATCTTCCCCAACCACTGGTCCTGTTAGCTAGGGATCATGGGAGCTGTAGGCCAAAACATCTGGAGGGCCACAGTTTGGGGGTGCCTGTCCTAAACAGAAATCCATCCAGCGAATATGATTGATCAGTATTGGCTCTTGTTGCTTTCAGCCCACAGATGATATGTAATTGATTAAACACAATCTTTGCATTGAAAGGAATGGGGTGGAATTACATAATCACAGCACAATTAAAATAATTTATGTGATTAATTACGTAAGTTTTGTTTTTTTAAGTGAGAGTGCCATATAAACCCTGATCCTTATAAGCTCCGATTCATCTGTTTTATTCATCTCTTTCTTCCCTGATCACCTTTTATCGAGAAACATGGATGGAGGTGCCACCTTTAGTTCCTACAAATGGCTCAGCTTCCTGATCCGCTTGTAAGATCACAGTTTTCACAGTCTGAAAGCTGCCACTGCCTTAATCTCTCCAGCAGAAATGAGCCCTAATTATAGGAAATGCAATCTCTCCCTCTGAGAATTCACAAGGAATTCCAAAAGTGGAATCAATACTTCTCTTGCCACAGAACTTCAGAGGCAGCAAGGAGAATTGATATGCAAGTACTTGCTTTTAAAACCCTGGGTAAGGTATCCACCAGAACAGATGGCTTTGCATCTGCAACTCTTAATGTGTCACCAGATCCAGTCTCCTGCCTGAATGAGAGTTTTTATCCTTAATATGAATGCCTTTCCCAAAGAGGCACTTTGGAAATCCCGTTTTGCCCTTGAAAGCGCATGCTTTTACATAAAGAAGTCTTAGGAAATTATCGTTGATACATCCCTCTAAGCAGGTTTTGTCGTATTAATTTACAGCTCGCTCACCAGGATTACAACAGAACCTTTCATACTATGTTCATATGAGCCATAGACTTCATTGAAAGCTTATTGGAGGCAAGACCTTAATTTAAGGTAAGAGCTGTTCGACAGTGGAATGGGCCTGCTATTGAACCCAATGGGTTTATGACTATATACGATTTTGGCATTGGGTTCAATCCCCAGAACAGCAACCCTAAGGAAGTTGAAGGCTTCCTGTACTGGACTAGAAAAGATCCATTGCTTTTCACTGCCGCCGATCGAGGTGGACCAGTATACATTAGGTTTACATTTGGTGCCCCCCCCCAGAATTCGGCCCCCGGGTGCCCTGCACCCCTTGCACCCCTGGGTAAAATGGCCCTGGCCTCAGGTGCTAAAATGTCATTCACCAGCCCCAGCTCTGGCAAACTTCAGAAGGGCTGGGCTTCCCACAAATTCAGGAAAATTAAGTTTGCCTAAACATCCTTAAGTATGATCTTCTGCTTATATCCCAGGCTTGGCTCTCTGTACTTCAGGCAGGGGTGAAACTAGGCCTTATTTCATCTGGGTCACAAATACGCATTTGTGTACACATACCTTCAGGCAAAAACCCCAACAGCTCCCCCCATAGCTCTGGCTCTGCTTCAGGGCCTGATCATGTGTGTGTCAATTGATGTTTTCTTTTTTACCCATTACCACAGCCCAAGGCATTCATATAGCTGGAAGCTGCCTGCTTTTGCAAACCTTTAAATTCTTTTTTATTATTATTGGCGTTTGAGTTGCCTCTGGATCTCACTAGCATCTCTCTGCAATTGCATTAGCTCTGTGCATTTCCGTCGCTCCAGCCTAATCCATTCACTTCGTGTTTCCCGACTGTGTGAGCGTCTCAGCGGGAAATGAATTGAAAAAGACACTTCCATTCACATTGTTACAAACTTTCCCCTCTCAAACCTACCGCATTTGGAGAAATGAAGACAGCAGCTGTAAACGGACTCTGTAGATTATCAATATAGGTTTCTCCATTATGGCCTCTCTTAAGAAGGCAATTCCATGATACATATTTAAGTTGGTTTTTCTCGCTGCCATGGCTGCCATCCTGCATGTCAGAAAGCAAGGAACTATTACTGTGAAATTGCCTTTAGCTCTTCTGCACAGGAGGCAGCAATTGGCTAATAGTTTCTTCAGACAGCTTTGGCAGATGTGCCAGGTTCCTATGCAACCGTGCCCTGCGTGTCAGTCCAACGCCTGAGATATTCCCTTTTATTAATGTCCTTAGCTGTAATTAATCCCCAGCATCATTTGATACTGTCAGCAACACCATATGGGCTAAGCATGGTTTTCAAGGACTAGCTATTGAGCAACAGCAACAGCAGAAAAATCACAGCTAAATGCCTGAGCGCTCTGCATCAGGAGAGAGGGCAAGTCAGGCCACACAGCGATGGAGCTCGCTTCTTTTTAAAAGAGTGTTGAAGGGAGCTTTGAAGGCCAGAACTGTTTGCTCTCCAAGCACTGGCGGACGAAGACTTTTCGGGGCCAGGGGTGTGCACCCGGGGGCGGGGTGTCACCCCATGCAGCACGCATGCACGATGGCGCAGTGCGTGATGCATGTGTCGTATGCGCATGATGCACGTGCAGGAAGTACGTGGCGCGTGCGCCGTGCACGGCAGCTCCATGCATGCATGCTGCGCAGCGGAAGCGGCGGTCGGTGGAGGTGGGGAGGGGGCGCTTCCCCCCAGAGTGAAGCCCAGGGCGCCCCACCCCTATCACCCCTCCCTTGCTACGCCCCTGTGTCCAAGCCAAAGGGCAAGATCACCCCTCTACCATTCCACATTCCAGACAGAAAGCTGAATCTCACTTCAGTCCTGGCTTCAGTGGAACATGTATCAAGAGTCAGGAGAAAGAGGTGTGTCTTCAGTAGTGTATATGAGGAAAAACCACATTATGACAGTGGGGGGGGGGTCAGGACCTTGCCATGCAATTGGGAAACACTGGCCTGCAAGTGCTCCAATTGGAGAACAGCCTTTACCAAAGGTGCCATGGGCTTTGAAGAAACTCGAACTGAGGACGCAAAGGAGAAACATGCTAAGAGGAAGGCACGTATGGCAAATCCACACTGTGATCAACTCCCGTGCGGAAACCTATGTCCCCACTGTGGAAGAACGTGTGGATCTAGAATCACTTATGGAGTCATTGTTAAAACCGTGTTTATGGAAGACAATCTTACTCGGCTACGAGTGATCGCCAAAGAAGAAGAAGAAATCTAAAATCAACATGCATGTTACCTGTAGTTTGGTGCTCAGTGGCAGAGCACATAATTTTGCCTGCAGAACATCCCAGGTTTAGTCTCTGGTCTCACCATTTCACAGGATTCTCAGGAATCGGGTGCAATCTGCTTTAGTTCTTTGGAGAGTTGCATTTAGCCAAAGCAAACATTCCTGGTCTGATGTCATAACACACACACACACACACATATGTTCAAAGAGCACTGCTAGGAGTACTGCCACCCATTCAGCACATCAAATAAACTTCTCATTTAACACATATATATATTTGAAGAATAATGCTTGTATTAGAGAGAGCGCCTGTTAAAATAAAGGAGCTGTAATCTCTGGCAGTTGCTGCCATTAATATATATCATAAACAGAGCACAAGAGGCAGGTTGGTTGATTTATCATGAGTTGCTGTTCTCGTATATCTTCTTTCCTGTATTTTATTTTATTTTTTTAATCAGCGAAATCACCCTATTGTGCGCACTGAGCTCAGCACCTCGACATTTGTACTGCTCAATTCTGCATCTTGTAAAGATGACAGGTCTGTTATGAAAGATTTGTTCTTCCTTCGTAGAAAAGGAGCCCGTGCTGCAGTGTTCATCAGAACGCTCTGGAACTGCTTAGGTACATGTAAGTGTCCTTAAAATGTGTGTGTGTGCTTAAAGTTACGGTATATAGCATCTCAATAGATTTGCTGGCAGAATATGTCCGGTTTCTGAAAGCGTTTCATTGCTGCAGCTAGCACAGAATGCAGTTGCCAGACTCCTTACAGAAATAAACAGCCAGAGGAGATTGTGGTGTTTCAGTGTCTACCACGGCTTCCTTCCCCAACCTGGGCTTGGTTCAAATGCTGGCTGTAACGTAAAGGTAAAGGTACCCCTGTCTGTTAGGTCCAGTCCCGGACGACTCTGGAGTTGCATGCTCATCTCACTCTATAGGCCAGGCATCCCCAAACTGTGGCCCTCCAGATGTTTTGGCCTACAACTCCCATGATCCCTAGCTAACAGGACCAGTGGTCAGGGAAGATGGGAATTGTAGTCCAAAACATCTGGAGGGCCGAAGTTTGGGGATGCCTGCTATAGGCCGAGGGAGCCGGTGTTTGTTCGCAGCCAGCTTCCTGGTCATGTGGCCAGCATGGCGAACCAGAGCAGCGCATGGAAATGCCATTTACCTTCCCGCCAGAGCAGTACCTATTTATCTACTTGCACTTTGACGTGCTTTCGAACTGCTGGGCTGGCAGGAGCTGGGACCGAACAACGGGAGCTCACCCCGCCGCGGGGATTCGAACTGCCGACCTTTCGATTGGCAAGCCCTAGGCTCTGTGGTTTGGATCACAGCGCCACCTGCGTCCCTTGGCTGTAACGTACAACCCTCTAAATCAGTGTTTCCCAATTGATGGTCCCGGGGGGTCCATTCACATAACAAAAAGTACCATGGAGATATCAAGATTGTCAAAAGTAAGGGGTCCATGACTTGGCTTAGGGAAAACAGGGAGTCCGCAGTACTTAATTTGGAGCCACTGCTTCAAGTGGCTCAGCAAAGCATATCTTAGGGCTAAACTAGACAGGGTGCCAATGGAACACATTTTGGGGGGGGGACTAGCCCCACCTTGGAGGGGATGTTGTCTTATACCGAGGCTACAGTTGTACCTGGTTTTCTTGGCTTTGAAGTAAGGTGTAGTATCACCCCGTGCCGGAGGTGAGAATGGGCCCGTTCTTTTTCAAGAGTTTGCGCTGAAAACTGGAGAAACGGAAGGGATGTCCATATCGAGACCAGCTGACCTTGATCAAAGGACAGCTTCATTTTACTACCCTATCGTGTGTGCTACACTTCTACCTGATTAGACTAGAAAACCTTTAATCGCTAAATGAATTAATAGACCATCCTTGATTTCAAAGTCATCAGCATTCTCTAATTAATTTTAAGTACTCCACGGGTGGATATTTTTAAATCAGAAAAAAAGAACCACACACCATCCTCCAATACCTTAGGGAACTATGGAACAATATTAGTTAAACTAAATCCATGAAATGGGGAGAGAGAATGATGGGAGAAGTCCTGTAGATGTTTGGAGGTCGGTCCCAGACGATGTGGGACAGTGTTGTGATGTCTACCCTTTTTGAAATTCCCCCATTAAATGGTGTATTTTTGGCACTGACTCCCTCCTCCAACAAAGCTTTCGAGCCAAGATATCTCCCAGTCTGTGTCTATATTTGGAATGGTTTTTAGGGTGGTTTATATATATATAGATAGATCTTTTGAAGGTTTCATCATTTCTGTGTTTGCCCCCCTGGACTCCTTGGGGAGGAAGGGTGAGATATAAATGCAACAGATTTAAAAAATGTTTAATCATAATGATGATGATGATGATGATGATGATATCATCATAGATTAATCATGGAGTTGGAAGGGACCATGTGGGTCCTCTAGTTCAATGTGAGGCTTGTACCCAGGACCTTGAGATTAAGAATCCACATAGAAATATCACTTGGGTAGACACTCTTCTCCTGAAACTAGCTTTGAGTTGCTTGCAGAAGGGCAGGGCAGTGCTGGAATGCAGCTTACGAATAAAGTTTAGGGAGATTCTGCCTGGAGTTGGAACTAGGAACCCTTTCCAAGAGTTCACATTCATCCACATAACGCGTAGGATTACTTACCCTGTGATGTGACTTTATCAAGTTGTGAGTTGATAAGGCAGCAGCCAAAGCCGTAGAATTGGAGTGGAGAAACTCACAGCCTGAGATCAATGAAACTTGCACTTTACAGGAGAGGAACGCTATTTTGGTGACACCTTTGTATTGTGTGTGACATGGGATCCATACATTATATTACGGTAGTATATAGTGTCATTGAAATTCTACTCAATATTGATCCAGAGTAGATTCCAATGTATAGTTAGCAGAGTAAATACTTAAACACGTTGCAGGATTCCCCAAAAATAGACCAGAGGCAATTATATTTCATCCATCAGAGCTTTACTGCTACTGAAGGCAAATGAGCATGTGTTGTTGTTGTTGTTGTTGTTTAGTCGTGTCTGACTCTTCATGACCCCATGGACCAGAGCACACCAGGCACACCTGTCTTCCACTGCCTCCCACAGTTTGGTCAAACTCATGTTTGTAGCTTCAAGAACACTATCCAGCCATCTCGTCCTCTGTTGTCCCCTTCTCCTTTCCCAACATCAGGGTCTTTTCCAGGGAGTCTTCTCTTCTCATGAGGTTGCCAAAGTGTTGGAGCTTCAGCTTCACGATCTGTCCTTCCAGTGAGCACTCAGGGCTGATTTCCTTAAGAATGGATATGTTTGATCTTCTTGCAGTCCATGGGACTCTCAAGAGTCTCCTCCAGCACCATAATTCAAAAGCATCAATTCTTCGGCGATCAGCCTTCTTTCTGGTCCAGCTCTCACTTCCATACATCACTACTGGGAAAACCATAGCTTTAACTATAAGGACCTTTGTCGGCAAGGTGATGTCTCTGCTTTTTAAGCTGTTGTCTAGGTTTGTCATTGCTTTTCTCCCAAGAAGCAGGCATGTTTTAATTTTGTGACTGCTGTCACCATCTGCAGTGATCAAGGAGCCTAAGAAAGTAAAATCTCTCACTGCCTCCATTTCTTCCCCTTCTATTTGCCAGGAGGTGACGGGACCAGTGGCCAAGATCTTGGTTTTTTTGATGTTGAGCTTCAGACCATATTTTGCGCTTTCCTCTTTCACCCTCATTAAAAAGTTCTTTAATTCCTCCTCACTTTCTGCCATCAAGGTTGTGTCGTGGATCCTTCGCCTTGTCGTGGCGAAGGGGCTAAAATAACTTAGAGAAGTTATGTTTTGACCGAACATGATCCACCTGGAGAAGGAACCGGCAAGCCACTCCAATATCCCTGCCAAGAAAACTCCGTGGACAAAGACAACAGGCATATAAATGGCAATGTGTATACAGCCTAAATTTCCAAATGTGGCGGGTGGGGAGGATGGTAAAGACTGAAGAGTGAAGCAACAATAAAAAAGAACACCAACCAATGCATCTTAATGCATTGGGTTTCATGGACATGTTGAGGAAGAATGTGAGAGGGTTGGCCATTCCAGGCATAAAGGGCAGCAAAGGAGAATGAGCGGGTTCGTTTAAGAGAACATGAGACCTGAGTGGATTAGGGTGGTGGAGCCGAAATTAAAGACAAAGATCAATAAATGTAAAATCAATAAAAGCAAATGAAATCATTCAAGATCTGGCAGCCTCTTCAAATGTCCATTTGCGAAAATAAGGCCACCGTATCTGAAGAAATGAACAGCTGCACATGAGACTAGAAGCAGTCTGCTCTCTTAAACATGTATTGTATATCCTCGCTCGTTTCTGCTAACCTAAAAAAACAAACAAAAAAAACTCCTGCCTTTAATATGCATAGAATATGCAGACTTATTTGTGGCCCACAATCCATTGCAGCAGGTTGTGAAAATGAGGGAGGACACTTCATTTTACTTCAGCTGATTCTGAATGAGATGAATATATATATATATATATATATATATATATATATATATATACACACACACACACACACACACACACACACACACACACACACACACACACATTCTACAAAAACTGAAAAGGGAGAATAGGCAATTTAATTCCACTTCACTGGATTGTGAGCACCACTTCTATGAGAAAGAACTCCCCCCCCCCCATGCTGAGGTGGAAATTGAACACCTGAATTAAAATATGTAGGAAAAACAGGGGGAAAAGGAAAAGGACACTGCATTTGGCGGGCAAGTGGAACACTTGTTCTCTGACATTGTACTGACCTCTAGCGGTTGTCTGACGATACGCTCCAGAAAGTTAAATTTGCACTTCAAATCCAGTAAGGTAAATTCCAGATATCTTTCCAGAAAGGAAGCTGTGACAGTTTATATTGCAACAAAGCCAAGAGTCTTGTGGCATCTTAATGTTTTAACAAGACTATTATTTATTAATTCACATACCATCTAATTGCCAAGGTGGCTTATAAGTGGTTTACAAGTATAAAACCAATTACAGAATGTGCATATAATACAACACACACACAAAACCAATTTAAGTGAAACATGGGGGGGGGGGAGACACCCACAATTTAAATGAGCAATAAGCCAAGTCTATTAAAACACCCCAACAATTCAAAGAGTTGAAAGAGAAATTAAAACAAAGTCCAGGGAACAGGGGAATAATCTGATGGCCATTTGTCATGGATGCTTTAGTTGAGATTCCTGCATCGCAGGGGGTTGGCCTAGATGTCCCTCACGATCCCTTCGAACTGTACAATTCTATGATTCTAGGTCTAAACAAGTGCCCATCTTTAAGAGCTGACAGAATGCCAATGGAGCCTCTTGCATTCCAGCAGGGAGATTGTCCCTGAGCTACACCACCCAAAAGTATTAATTCCTGTCATATATGAATAATGCTGGATATAATCTCTGGAAATGCTTGCCCCCCAAAACAGGAATCTGCAACAACTGCTGTGTGTGCAACCACAATTTTAACTGCATTTTGTTTGTGAATGCTGGGTGAAATGTACTCGGAGTCGAGAGTGAATTTCATGCTCTTTATTCAGCTCATAGTCATCAAGGAGAAGAGGAGAAGAAGAATGGCTCTTTCCCCAAAACCATCTGCTTATATACACTATTTACACAATGGGCCTTGCGTGATTGGCTACTTCAGGGCTACACCTGTGGGCCAATTATATTGTGGATTGACTTCTGCCTGCAGCCTGATTGGCTGCTCCTACAGGCCAATCAGGTAGCAGATTCACTTCTGCCAGCCGCCTGATTGGCTGCTCCAGCAGGCCAATCAGGTTGCGGATTCACTTCCACCTGGAGTTGGATTGGGTAGCTCCCGCTGATTCTGAATCCTATTGTTCTAGGATTTAGCTCAGTACATAACACCCCTCCCCTCTAAGTTCCAGTCCTGCCCGGGAAGTTGCATTCGTAGTCCCCAAGGTCTGCTGGCCGCCTCCGTGTGCGTTGTGGCCTGGGGTGTTCCTTGGTCAGGGGTTCTGGTTCTGGCTCGTGTTCTGAGGCTGCTGGCTGTGCCGGGGCTGTCTGGTCTGGCGCCACTGAACCAGTAGGTTGTGGCTCTAGTTCCGGTGTCCTTCCAGCCTCGGGGCGCCCCTCTGTGCCTACTGCTTCTGCTTCCCCTGCCCACCCCTCTTGCTCTACAGGCCTCACTGCCCTGCTGTCCCCTTGGGACCTCTCTGTCCCGCTCTCCTCCCGGGTTCCTCCTGGGAACCGTCGCCGTAGCTGGTCGCAGTGGCGGCGCCAACATTGCCCCCCTTCCGTTAGTACCTCGTACGACACGGGACCGGTCACCTTGGTGACTGTGGCGGGTACCCATGCTGGGCCTGCCCCAAAATTCTTTGCATACACTGGGTCCTGGGCCACAAATGTCCGGGGGTTCCTGCCTTTCCCCACCACTACCTCATCCTGAGCTCTGTCGGGGTGAAGTCGGTCCAGTCTGGTTGCAAGGCGCCGGCCCATTAGTAGTTCAGCTGGGCTCCGGCCCGTCGTTGTGCTTGGGGTGCTGTGCTGTGCTAGAAGAAATGCGGCAAGGCGGTATTCCCAGTCCCCTTGTGTCATGCGGCGGAGGCTGTCCTTGGTGGTCCGCACCATGCGCTCCGCTTGGCCATTGGTGGCAGGGTGGAATGGTGCTGAGCGGATGTGGCGGATGGCGTTCTGCGCTGTGAAGGTCTGGAACTCCTCTGACGTGAATGCGGTTCCATTGTCCGAGACGAGGGTGTCAGGGAGCCCGTGGGTTGCAAACAGCTTACGTAGTACCCGGATGGCTGCCGCCGTAGAAGTGGACGGTACCAGTGCGACCTCCAGCCATTTGGTGTAGGAATCCACCACTATGAAGAATGTTTTTCCCTGGAAGGGGCCAGCGAAGTCCACGTGCAAGCGTGACCATGGATGTCGGGCGGACTCCCAGGGCTGGACTGGGGCCCTTGGGGGATCCGGGCGGGATTCTTGGCAGGTCTGGCAGTGTTGGACCCAGGCCTCTATCTCTCTGTCAATCCCCGGCCACCACACATAACTCCTGGCAAGGGCCTTCATCCTCACTACCCCTGGGTGTGTCTCGTGTAGGGCTGTGAGGACCCTTTTGCGGAGGGGCTGGGGAACCACAACCCTGCTTCCCCATAACAGGCACCCCTTGTGGGCCGACAGTTCATGTTTGCGGTTTGTGTAGCCAGCGAATTCTGGCCCGGGGCTGCTGCTGGGCCATCCTCGCCACACCCAGTCCAGGACCCGGGAGATGACCCTATCTTTTGTGGAATGGTGCGCAACTTCTTGTGCCTGAATGGGTCGGTCGGGAAGCAGCTCCAGGGTCATAACCTCTTGCGCAGGCGCTGGGTCGGGGCCTGTTTCTGGTAGTGGTAGCCTGCTGAGGGCGTCTGCGTGGCCCATCGCCTTCCCAGGGCGGTGGATTAGTGCATACTGGTAGCCGGCAAGGAAAATTGACCACCTGAGGACACGTGGAGACAACACTTGGGGGGTCTGCTTCTCGGGGGCAAACAGGCCAAGCAACGGCTTGTGGTCAGTCACTATGGTAAAGGGCCGCCCGTACAAGAAATCATGGAATTTTTTTACGCCCTTCACGATTGCCAGACCCTCCTTGTCAATCTGTGAGTAGTTTCGTTCGGCTGCAGCAAGCGTCTGGGAGAAGTATGCCACCGGCACCTCTCTTCCATCCGGGAGTTGGTGTCCCAGGACAGCGCCGATGCCATAGGGAGAGGCGTCGCATGCCAGCACCACTGGCAGCCTCTCGTCGAAGTGTGCCAAGACCGAGTTCGAGACGAGCAAGTCCTTGACTGCCTGGAATGCGGCCCTTTGTCGCTGGCCCCACACCCAAGGGGCCCTTTTATCTAGGAGTCTGTGTAGGGGCTCCGCTACCGCTGCCTTATGCGGAAGAAAGGCATGGTAAAAGTTCAATAGTCCCAAGAATGACTGAAGTTCGGGCTTGCTCTTGGGCGCTGGGGCCTCACAAATGGCCCGTACCTTGTCACCGGTTGGATGGACCCCTTCTGCGTCCACCTTAAATCCCAGAAAGTCCACCTGCGGCACTCCCAGTAAACACTTTTCCCGCTTCACCTTGAGGCCCGCCGTCTGGAAACGGTGCAGGACGGAGCGGAGGCGGTCCTCAAATTCCTCTGGTGTGGGCCCGGCGATCAGTACATCATCGAAGAAGGGGGTGACGCCAGGAATCCCTTTAAGGAGAGAGTCCATTAGATTCTGGAATATGCCTGGTGCCACGCTAACGCCAAATTGCAGCCGCTTTACTCTGAATGCCCCTCTGTGCGTCACGATCGTCTGAGCCTCTGCTGTGGCTTCGTCCACAGGCAACTGTTGATACGCTTGGGCCAAGTCCAGTTTGCCAAAGATTTTTGACCCAGCCAGGGTGGCGAGGACATGGCTGACCACTGGCACTGGGTATGCATGGGCCGTGAGAGCCTTGTTTATGGTGCATTTGTAGTCTGCACAGATGCGGACCGAACCGTTAGGCTTGACGGGTGTGACAATTGGAGTTTCCCAGGGGGCGTTGGGCACCGGCTCCAGCACTCCTTGCTCCACGAGCCGGTCCAATTCCTCGTCTATGCGGGGTTTCAGGGCGAACGGGACCCGGCGGGCCTTGTGCCTGATGGGTCGTACAGCGGGGTCTAGCTGTAGGGCAATGGGGGGTCCTGTATATCGTCCCAATGCCCCATCGAAAACCCCTGGAAACTCTTTGCATATGGCGTCCACGTCCACTTGTAAGCTAGTGCGGTTCACCCCGGTAACGGCTAGCCCCAGAGGTCCAAACCATGCCAGTCCCAGTAAGCTAACGTAGGGGCCCTTAACTACCAGCAAGTCCAATTGTTGCTTTCGCCCTCGATATTGCACCCTGAAGGTCCCCACCCAAATTGTAGGGACCTTACGTTTCTGGAAGTCCCGGAGGGTGAATGGGGCCGGCCTTAGTTTGGGACCCCCATTAGGGCACAGTTCCCTTAATGTTCGGGCCGAGATTATGGATAGAGTTGAACCCGTGTCCAGCTCCATGCGGCATGGGGCTCCCTCTATCTGTACCTCTATATAAATTTTCTCTGTGCTGGGATGGGGCAACTGGAATACCTGGTAGTCCGTGATCTCCGTCGAGTTGCCTTGGTGCATGGTGCCGTGTGACCTGGGGCTCCTGGGTCGGTCATCTGATGCTTGTCGACGGGTGAGTCGAGCCCGACACACCCGGGCGATGTGTCCCAATTTTCTGCACTGCCTACACTCTGCGTTGCGGAAACGACAGGTCCTCCTCTCGTGGTTCTCCCCGCAGCTTGCACAGTTCCCTCCTTCTCGTCGAGGCTGCTGTGGTGTGTGTGCTGCTTGAGTGCGCCGCTGTACTCGGTGTACTTCCTCCCTGTCAGATTCGGATTCGTCGGTGAGGTCTTCGTGGTAGACCCTCGGTTGGGATGGCGGGGCCGGTCGTGCCTCTTGCGTTGACCTCTCGGCGGCTTCGGTTGCCAGGGCTTCCTCCAGAGCAATCTGGAACGTGAGGTCTTTTTTGGCGTAGAGGCGTCGTTGCAACATCTCGTCCCTCAGGCCACCGACGAGGCGATCACGAAGCATGTTCTCCAACTCTGAGAAGTTGCATAACCGGGCGGCTTGGCGGAGGGAGGTCACAAACCCAGTTATGGTTTCCCCCGGGGCTTGCCGCTTTGCGTAGAAGGCATTTCGGCAAGCTACCACCGAGGGCTGTGGTGAGAAGTGCTCCTTCAGCCGTTCCATTATTGTTTTATAAGAGATGGTAGCGACATCTCTAGGTGCAAGGAGAGCCCGGGCGATTTCAAACGTGTCCTCTCCACAGACACTGAAGAATGTCGCCCTCTTCATGGCATCGTTGGTGACTTCTTTCGCTTGCAGGAGGAAGTTGAAACGGGCGGCGTACCCTTCCCAGTCTCCTGATGCTGGTTTGAATGGCGAGAAGCTGCTGTCGGTTGCCATTCTGGGTTCCTTGGGTCCTGGAGCTGAAGCCTGGATGCACGGTGCGATGCAGCGGTGCAGCAGGTGGCGGTGCCGCGGTGCAGTGCGTGGTGGCGGTCAGCTCAGCAGGATCCCACCTTCGTCGCCAGTGAAATGTACTCGGAGTCGAGAGTGAATTTCATGCTCTTTATTCAGCTCATAGTCATCAAGGAGAAGAGGAGAAGAAGAATGGCTCTTTCCCCAAAACCATCTGCTTATATACACTATTTACACAATGGGCCTTGCGTGATTGGCTACTTCAGGGCTACACCTGTGGGCCAATTATATTGTGGATTGACTTCTGCCTGCAGCCTGATTGGCTGCTCCTACAGGCCAATCAGGTAGCAGATTCACTTCTGCCAGCCGCCTGATTGGCTGCTCCAGCAGGCCAATCAGGTTGCGGATTCACTTCCACCTGGAGTTGGATTGGGTAGCTCCCGCTGATTCTGAATCCTATTGTTCTAGGATTTAGCTCAGTACATAACACTGGGTAATAGGAGATTTTACAAAACTTTGGAGGTGAATTTAAGTCAAAAGTTTAGGTGTGCATACTTTACAGTAGAAAACTTATTAAACTTAGTAAAAATGCCTTTTACCAAGCCTAATTGCTGTGGGAGTAACATGGAGATGGGAGAGGCTTCCATGTGGGGTTTCTCGGGGTTCCATTTTATCCCCTATGCTGTTTAACATCTACATGAAGCCGCTGGTTTCAGTGATGCCTATTATGTCGTATTTAGTTTGCTGTACCAAGAGCTCAAGTTCATCTTGTTTATTTCCCATGCTCTGTGCATTAGTATACAGACATTGAAGACCATTGATCACACACACACACAGCCTCTTATTTAAGGATTTTCCCCTACCACCACTAGGTTTGCGTGCTGTTTGCTCCATTTGGTCCCTGACATTTGGATGATCATTTTCAGCACTTGATAGATTCCTACCTTCAGGACCACTGTCTCCCTCCCCCACATAAGTCAGTTTAAAGCCCTCCTGATGAGGTTTTTGAGATTCTTGGCAAAAACATTCCTCCCAACCCTTGTGAGGTGCAGCCCATCACTTGCCAGAAGTCCATCTTCAAGAAACTGCTGTGGGAGTAACATGGAGATGGGACAGGCTTCCATGTGGGGTTTCTCAGGGTTCATTTTTATCCCCTATGCTGTTTAACATCTACATGAAGCCGCTGAGTGGAGTTATCCAAAATTTTGGAGTACACTGTCAGCTCTATGCTGGTGACACACAGTTGAAGACTTATTTACATCTGCGGCTGGATGTGCTGGACCGTGGTCTTGTCTCGGTAATGGACTGGATGACAGCCAGCAAACTGAAGCTGAATCCAGATAAGACAGAGGTACTGTGAGTGGATGGTCCCCTAGACCAAATGGATGGGAGGTTGCCTACAGCTCCCTCACACGCTGGAGCCAAGTTCCCAATGGGAGCCTGTTGTGGAGGCGCTGGGTCGCGCCCCCTCCAGAAAATGTGCCTTGGGGCGACGGCAACCCCAGCCCTCCCCCCCATACTTTGCCACTGCTAGGGGCTAACTCTACCCCACCCTGATTTCATGCAAATCCAGAATTGTGATGAGGCACTACAGATCCTCCAGTGCGAGCTGTGCGATGACAACCTTGCATTTTTATTTATATAGGAAGATATATTTTCTTTGTTTAGAAATACATAAGCAGAGGAAAACCACTTCGACTTCTGCAAGGCGGATTCCAAAAGAGACTCTCTCCAACACAAAGAGCTCCCAGAAAAGGTCCCACTTTCTCACATCCTGTCTCTTACTTATCTGCTCTCTTCACTCAAACATGCAAGAGAAATCTCTGTGTCAAGAAACCGGTTCCTAAAAATTAGCTCAAGCTATTGGGGAGGGGGGAGGCATCCGGTGACCATCAAGGACTCTTAACCAGCAATTTCCCTAGCAAAAGGAGTGTCTGAACATGGCTCGGTAATGTATTGCTGCAAATGCTAGCCTTTGTCAGGCAAAATAATGTTAATCGCCAGTTGATGGCTTCTTAATTGAGCTAGGGACTAGTTCAGAATTTCTCCAGAATGTTCTTAATGGGGAAATCTGTCAGAGGCCAGAGAAATGGACCTGTTCCCTGCCCCCTCTCTAGCTGAGATGGATCCCTGGGGCAGAAGGGGGGACACAGAGGGAGAAGCTGCAGAGAAATTCAGAATGAACAGGGAGGGAAGGGGAGTGGCACAGAGTGAGGTGAGTGCATTCAGGTGTTCTCTGATGTGGGGCAGATTGCCTCCTTGTAGGGGTGCATAAGCATTTCATTTCCACTTAGACTCAACTAGTATATTTGTAAGCAATGCCTCAGAAATGGTTTCCTACAATCAAAGTGTAATAATACCAGAGCCGTCTTTCCCATAGGGCTTAGTGGTTCTTTGCGCCGGGGCGCCGGCCTCTCAGGGGCGCCCAGCGAGTGGGGGAGCTGTGCGGCTTTGCCGGTGGCCTCCCCTTTCCCTGCATGCAGCTTCCCTCCCAAGCCTCTGGGGATTGCTCTCCCGCAGCAGCATTGGGGAGAGTTGAGCTCCCCCCCCCCATGGCTGGCAGTGCGCAGCTTGTCCCCCCCCCCCATCCATAGTAATTTGGGGAGGCTGGACAGATATTTGCATCTGCTAAAGACGGCCCTGAATAATACTGCTGCTCAAGGGAGAGGCAGTTAAGGGGGTACTTTCTGCCAGTCCCTCGCCACAGTAAACCCATAGGAAACAAACACAGGTTCCGAGAAGGCTAGACTTCTGCTCTAGCAGGGGGCATCTTTTTATTGAGCAAGAGCTAAAGGACCAAACCATGCAAGTGCTCTCCCCATTTCTGATCCTTCCCATTAACAATGCCTCTCTTCCAAATGACTTCGACTCTGGTCTTGAGTTGCTGTAGCTTAATGCCATGCCTATTGAGTCTGTTTGTGTCACATACTGTATTGGCCTCAATATAGCCTCACTCGCCACCCCCAATTCTGACCGTGAAAAGTTAAAGGGCGGTTTAAATTCACAACCTTACAAAAATTGGCTTTCACGATATCGCTGCTGAAACAGATATACGGTAAAATGGAACGGGTGTGAGTGCCTGGGGAATTTTAAGGGAGCGGCTTATATTCTCTCCTTCCTGTTAAAACCCATCCCAAACAAATGGCAAGATCCTGAAACTTTGGGAAATTCTCCTTAAAATGATCTGCAACATGTTTAGGAGCGATGAGTCTGTAGGTTGACATTTAATGGAATTATTCTTTGGCGATCACTTGTAGCCGAGTAAGATTGTCTTACTTTTTAGAACACGGAGAAGAACCTGCAGCTCACTTCCCCCAATTTCCTAGGAAGCAGGAGCGGGAAGCTTATGTGCTTCTAATAGGATAATTTGACAGAGCAGGATGCCTAAAATATTGCTCCGAAGGTTGGGTGCCTCCCCTCTCTCTGCCGAGCGGTGGCAAAAGCCCAAGGGGTTCCAGGCTCTCACCTTTGGAGAACTGAGACATGGTGGAGAGAGTCGTAGCTTTAGGAAAAAGTAGAGCAGGGTCCTTTCAAGAGGGACGTGACCCCCACAGGACAGCAGACTTCACAAGGTGGATTCCAGACTTTCCTCCTCCTCCTTCTCAGCACCCCTGCTCAAAGCCTCTCTTTTCCAGACACCTCACACACACTTATCTCAGCCTCAATTGAAGTGATATTAGAATTCCCAATGTAATGTCAGGCAGGCAGGGAGGGGGAAAGAGAGAGAGTGGAATTCTGGTGGAGACAGAAGATTGATGGAGGCTTGGAAGGGGAGTTTGAATGTGGTGGGAGAGGCAGTTGAGAGTCGGTTGAGAGCGGTGGGTTCTAGAAGGGGGCACCTGAAGCTGGGCAGGTCTGCTCTTCAGCTTAGGATCAATAGTCCAGTCGCCATCACCCAGGGCATGTGCCCGTTCCATGACAAGAGAAGAGGGGCTCTGCTAGCTGCCCGAGAACAGAATTCCCTCGGTTTAGGAGGGCCACGGAGCTAAGGCTTGGCTCCTACTGCTAAGGCCCAGATGCCTCACACCACCCTCTCCAACTACCTGGAAAGCTGCTTTACAGACCTGGGCTATACCTGATTATCGTCTTCCCAAACAACTTAATAATGTAATGCTGATGGTCAACGAAACAGGTTTAAAGACTCTCTCAATGCAAATCTAAAAGAAATGTAGTATAAACAATGGGGACAAGCTGGCTTTCGAGTGCTCCAGTTGGAGAACAGCCTTTAACGAAGGTGTCATGGACATTGAAGACGCTCAAAATCAGGATGAAAGAGAGAAATGAGCTAAGAGGAAGGCGCGTTTGGCAAATCCTCACCGTGAACGACTCCCGCCAGGAAACTGTGGGAGGACATGTGGACCCAGAATTGGCTTCCACCGTCCATTATGGACTCACTATTAAGATCGTGTTCACGAAAGATAATCTTACTTGGCTACGTGTGATCACCAAGGAAGAGGATGATAGAAAGTGGGGGAGGGGGTTTACAGCCTTTTAATGGACATGGACTTAATGGAAAATCCTCAGGGGAAGAGGCCTTGCATGTCTGATGAGAACCAGCCTTGTTAAGCAGAGCTCCCAGAAGCAGGCACAGAAGGCAGAGAAGGAAAGAAAACTGCTGGTTACTTTTAGTTTTTAACAATCTTTTGTCACGGTATATTGAGGGACATGTGAATGGGCTGTCACAGGCCATGAGAGGCACCAAAAGAGTATCTCTGACTGCATGGCTTTAAAAGAGAATGAGGTGACTTAATGGAGGAGAGGGTGGTCAAAGGCTACTAGTCCTGGTGGAAATGCTTCAGAATAGCCATTACACGAAGTCCCAGGTGGGCAGAGGGCTCGGGCTCCAATCCTGCTTGCAGCACTCTCACAGGCATCTGGGAGGACCCTGGGAAAAGAGTAGGCTGGACCAGATGGGCCAATGGCCTGATCCTGCAGGCCCTTCTTGTGTGTTTCCTAAGGACCCCCTCCCCCCGTCCCATTACCTCTGAGGCAAGAGGCCCTCGTCTGGGCTCTAGTCCCTCCCAGGATGCGGCAGCTCCCAGGCTGAGTCGTTCCCTCGCTGCAAAGAAAATAGAGACATCAGCAGGCGCCTGGCTCCCAGCCACGCTAGCCCCAGTCTAGCTCAGAAGCAGCAGCCAAAGTTTCCTCCCTCACTCGAGATGTTCTTCAAATTGGAGGAAACTTTGGCTGCCGCTTCTGTGCCAAACAGGGCCAGAAAGGAGCCATGCCCGTACGGAGAAGGGGCAGTGGGGAAGCGTTGCGGGGGATTACAGCCGGGAGCCGCTGGGATGTTGTCTGCTTCTTCATCCCGGGAGCTAGATCTGGAGCCTCATCCCTGGAGGCGTGGCCCTGTGGAGGAAGAAGGACATCATTTGAGAATGGGGGCACATTCAGCTATCTTAGGTACACCAAAGATTGAAAGGCTTCTCTCTCCACTTTCACCGGCATGGAGAATCCTGGCAATCCTGGAGTGGAAGCCAAGGACAATCAGATGCCCCACAAGAGCATCTTGGATGAGGTGGATTTCAAAGAGGGTGAGACAATTGCATGGTGCAGAGGGTTATGCAAGGCAACCCAGTTGGAGGGAGGAATGCTTCTGAAAAGCACTTCCTGGAAGCCACAGGTGGGGAGAGTGTTCCTGGGAATCCCAAAACATGTTTCACAAGGATCCCTTCATTCCCTCTGCCCTAGTACCTTTTTTTCCCCTAAATTATTTTAAAATAAACTTTATTAATTCATATTAAAAACATACAAATACGAAAAAAAGGAAACCAATATGGTTTCTCCACCATAACAATTACACAATTCATAAATCAGATCTTTATACATAAATAAGTTTAAAATTAACTTCCAAACTCTTCCACATCGCTTTGTTGTTAAATTCCCCCTTTTTCTTTTTCTCCTAGAACTAAATCAGTTATATGCTTCGTCCTTATCACAATTTCCTCTTAATTCCCCTGTGTTGCTCTAATCTAAACAGATCACTAATTCCGTTTTAATATTTTTTTTCCTAAAATAATCTTCTACGTACTCCCATTTCTTCCTAGACCATTGTTTCGAGGTGTTCCTGATTGCCGCAGTCATCCTATCTAAATTCATGAAATCCAGTAATTTCAACTGCCATTCTTGAATTGTAGGTACTTCTTCATTTTTCCACTTTTGACCTATTAGTAATCTTGCAGCTGCACAGGCATAAAGAAAGATATCTTCCCTATCCTCTGGGAAACTGTCGGGCACAAGGCTTAATAGAAAGTATTCCGGGCTTTTTTAAAATGTAATCCTCATCATCTTTTTTAATTCCTCGTAGACTTCCCCCCAGAACTTACTAATTTTTCCACATCTCCACCAGCAATGTATATAGTCTCCTACCTCCTTTTGGCATTTCCAACAGTTGTTGTCTCCGCTCTTATAAATTTTTGCGATCTTATCCGGAGTTAAATGCCAACGATATAGCATTTTCATCATATTTTCCTTTATCCCAGTACAGGCCGTAAATTTCATTGTTACATTCCATAATCTATCCCATTGGGCTTTATAAATTGGCCTTCCCAGGTCTTGAGCCCATTTAACCATAACACACTTTATTTCCTCATCCTTTAGCTCCCACTCCAGCAAGAATCTGTATAACTTTGATAAAGGTTTAACATGATTTTCAATTATTAATTCCTGTACCATAGATTTCTCTTTCGCAAACCCTACTTCTTTGTGTTCCTTAAATAGACTTTGTAGCTGGAGATATTGTAACCAACTGGTGATTTCAACACTAATTCACCCTTGTCCTTTACTAATAAATCTTGGTAGGTTAGCCAATTTCCATTCCTACTTCTTCCTCCCATTGCCGTCATCTCCAGGGGTGAGGCCCACCAGGGTATTTTAGGCTCAATTAGATCTCTAAGTTCTTGCCAATTCTTGAAAATCGATTTCTTTATCACATGATCTGAGAACTGTTTAAATTTCTTCCTATCGTCTTGCAATAGATATGTGTGCCACCCAGTGATGTTCCTAAAGCCTTCTACCTCAAGAATTTCTTCATCTCTCAATAGTAACCATTCTTTAAGCCAACACAGGCATGCGGCTGCATGATAGATTCTAAAGTCCTCTGCCCTAGTACCTGATGTTCGCCACGTCTCTCCAGGGATTTTGCCAGAACAGAGTATACTATGGGGAAAGGCTCCCTCACTGCAAAGAAAACAGAAACATGGCACATGAGCGTGGGGGACACGGGAAGGAAGCATTCCTATAATATAGGGCACTCAATTGGCATTTCCACTTACCTGAAGTGGGAGCCTTTCCCCCCTTGTTCTGGCTGGCCTCTCGCCTAAGGTAGAAAGAAGCTCAGTTAGTCTGATTGGTTGGAGGAGTTCCAGATAAATATATAGATAAGAACATCTATCTCTTTTCTTCTAAGGGCCATTATGGTAACTGAGAGCACCAGTTGAGGTTGGCTAGAATCTCAGGAAGGACATTTACATGGGATACAGAAATTAGGGGAAAATATGGGCTAAGAAGGCAAGGAGAGCCACTTCTCCCCCTGGTCCAGTTCCACACACCATGTCTGCTTCTGACTTATGGAAGGAATGACGTGTGTGTGTGTGTGTGTGTGTGTGTGTGGAGAATTATAGGATTCATCTCCACAGAAGCATTCCCAACTAGAGCCAGATTACCCAATGGACAGAGCAGGCACTGGCCTATGGGCCAGGAAACAATGGATCAGAATAAATACTGTTTGTTTTGCATATTAAAAATGGATATTTTGGATATTTTGACGGCTCGCTACATTTCCTCTGCCTGTTCCCATGTATTTCTATGGGTTGACCGGAAGAATCGAATTTGACAGCTCGCTGCACTCCAATCAATAGTCATTCTCAAACAGTGTCCTTAGCGCTTGCGTACTGATTATTACAACAGTCTTCCAAAGTCTTCCCATTCACCTACCTCAGGTATTGATACAATGTTTTCACAGCCAAATTGGCTGTAACCAGGATTTGTTAAAACCACTACTGATGAGAGAGAGAGTTTCGATTGATGAGACTTAAATTCATGAGAAAAGAAACCAGTCATGAGTCAGATCTCTTTTATTTCACTTTATTATACTCTGTGTATAAAATTTATCTTGGGAGGACTCAGCCGACGGCCATGATCTGGCAACGTAAGCAACCCGCTCAGGGACAGGAATTTTCACCTCCAACTGTGCCAGACAGCCGATCATCTTCTATACGATTGATTTTCCTCTCAAAGTGGATTCAATCCAGGATCTTCTCAAAGGACAGCAGCCATCACCTCCATGCTGGATTTGGATTTGGGAACGGCGTACTCGCCGTCACCGCCGTGCATTTGGGGCCAAGGAGCCATGCGGTGAAGATGGGTGGTCTTGGGAGGACTCAGCCGACGGCCATGATCCGGCAACTACTCAAAGGACAGCAGCCAACTTCTCTTAGTCCTGTGGAATTTAAGAGGGAGGGGGTGAGAAGAGGCCAGGAGCAGCTGGCCAGGTGCTCAAATTTCTATCTTTGACCCCTCCTTTTTGGGATGTATCAATGACATATCAGTGACATACTAGTGATGTATCTTTAGGGGTGTACCTAGGTGGTGGGATGCAAAGAAAAAGGGAAGACCCCCTTTGTTCGGGGTCTCCTTCTTGCTTCACCTGGTTGCAGGTGGGGCCCTGTCGCGACAGTATTTTGCTTGAATAAAGACCAAGCCTACTGGCTGCTGTTTTGCCCTGATACTCTTGGCTGGAGTCTTGTTTTGTCCAAGAGAGCCCTCAGATTTTCCGTTAACACTCCTGTCCCGTTACCTCAGAGAAGCGTATCCTCCGCCTGGGCTCCAGTCCCTCCTGGGATGCGGCGGCTCCCAGGCTGAGTTGTTCCCTCGCTGCAAATAAAACAGAGATATCAGCAGGCGCCTAGCCCCCAGCCACGCTAGCCCCAGTCTGGGGCAGGAGGGTGGGGGACCTGAGGAGGGGCATGTCCTCCTACCTGATCTTATAAGTTTCCCCAACCTGGCCTCCCCCTCCGTACGAGCATCTTGGCTCCCTCCCAGCTGGCCTAGCTCAGAAGCAGCAGCCAAAGTTTCCCCCCTCACTGAAATAACTTGAGATGTTCTTCGAATTGGAGGAAACTTTGGCTGCTGCTTCTGTGCCAAACAGGGCCAGAAAGGAGCCATGCCCGTATGGAGAGGGGGCAGTGGGGAAGCATTGCGAGGGATCACAGCCAGGAACCACCAGGATGTTGTCTGGTTCTTCATCCCGGGAGCTAGATCTGGAGCCTCATCCCTGGAGGCGTGACCCTGTGGAGGAAGAAGGACATCATATGAGGAATGGGGGGGGGGGGCACATTCAGCTGTCTTAGCCACACCAAAGATTGAAAGGCTTCTCTCTCCACTTTCACCGGCATGGAGAATCCTGGCAATCCTGTAGTGGAAGCCAAGGACAACCAGATGCCCCACAAGAGCATCTTGGATGAGGTGGCTTTCAAAGAGGGTGAGACAATTGCATGGTGCAGAGGGTTATGCAAGGCAACCCAGTTGGAGGGAGGAATCCTTTTTCTATATCACGTGGGTACCCTGCACATTGCACAGAATACAGGGCTCATGTAGCCCTCACAGCTTACAAAGAGTAAAATTAAGAAAGACACAGCATCATCCTAAATGAAGGCTTTATTGCCAAAAGATGCAGGAAACAAGGGGGGGGGGTTGCATCTGGGTATCCCAAGATACCAAAACTCTTCCCTGGTAGGTGGCACTCAGGTGCTGCTCTTTCACGGTGGAACTCCTGAGATTTCTTCGAAATGGGTGGTAAACGATGCTTGCCGCCTAAAGCCCATCTTAATCTCGTTGCCAGCTCCCCGGCTGAATCTTTCCCTCGCTGCAAAGGAAACGGAGACATCAGCTGGCGCCTAGCTCCCAGCCACGCTAGCTCCAGTCTGGGGCAGGAAGGTGGGGGACCTGGGAAGGGGCTTGGAATTCCACTTGCAGCTTCAGTGGTCTATCACCCATACTTCAGAGGCGAGAGGCCGTTGTCTGGGCTCCAGTCCCTCCCTCATGTAGTCCTCACAGCTTACAAAGAGTGGGTCTATTCTTGGCAGTTTCCCGTAGATATGACACAGCTGAGGCGCAACTGGGAACATTGTGTGAATAAAAACCACCAACTTAAAAGTTCCAATACTTACCTGCTTCTTTAGATATGTGTCAGCAATGCGGACCATAGTAGCTAGCTTTCTTATTCTCTTGGATTGCTGCTAGATTCTAGCTTCCTCGTATATAAATGTGGCAAAGACACTTAAAGAACAAATACTGTTGCTTCCATCATGCCTACTTGGACCCATCAACCCTTACATCCATCCCCTATTTTGCGTGCTTAAATAATTCAATAAATAAACTCAATCAACAACAACAACTTTGGGGCTGTGAAAAATTCACTCGGTGTGTTTTGTTCCCTTTTTGTTGGTTAATCCCATTGCAGAAGAAGAAGAAGAGGGTAGGGCTCTTTGTCTCGCTCCCCATCCCTTTCCCCACAAAAGCAGCCTTTCGCTTTCCTTTCACTTGGCTGAATCAGGCCCCACAGGTTTAATCAGATGTGCATCCAAGGACCAATTCTGATTATCTGTACTATCTGCACCCCATTTACCGTACGGCCCTCTAAGGAGGCCTTTCCCATCCACTGTTCTGTTTTCCAAAGAGTGTTGTTGGTATCAATGGATTTGGCTATCCATGCCAATTAGCCTTTGATAGTATGTCCACCGCTTAGGAGTCCCAACGAAAGCATAATGGAAGGGGTGCTGCTGACGCTATGGAGTTATCCAGTCTGGAAAGAGAAGTTGCTGAATTGCAACTCATTACCAAGCTTAAAACCACGGAGAGACCTGGTCTGAATAAGGACACTGGATTCTTATCTCATTATACATGATCAAGCTCACTTTACCATCTCAGCCCTTGCTTTTTCCTGAAAGACCAATTGCAGTCATTAACAGTCACCAACAGGTTTACCACTCCTATCAGCCAATCACCCATTCCCACCACCCTCAGTAATACCCCTCCCCACCCTCTCACTATATATAAGGGTCTGGTGACTTCTGTTTCAGTGTATCTGAAGAAGTGTGCATGCACACGAAAGCTCATACCAATGACAAACTTAGTTGGTCTCTAAGGTGCTACTGGAATGATTTTTTTATTTTATTTTGACTGCGTCAGACCAACACGGCTACCTACCTGTAACTGATGGTAGAATTGGAAGGGATGCCAAGGGTCATCTAGTCCACCCCAGACAATGCCAGGCTCCTGCCCACAACCACCCCTGGCTGGGCTCCAAACTCCAACCATCTTCTTACCAGCCGCAAGGGGACAATGACAATAAAGATATCTAAATCTGAAATCAGATGCACAGACCCCTTGTGATTCTGCCTGGGGTGGAGAAAGGGGAGAGAGAGAGAGTCAGAGAGAGAGAGAGAGGTTTTGCTCTCTGTCCTTCAGGACATGGATATGAGAGCCACACCATGCAGCCCTGTCAATATCTCAGAGGAATCCCTTGGAAGACCGTAGACTCTCTTTCCTTGGAGGAAGAACTTTCTGACTGCAACAGCTGTTTGACAGTGGGGAGAAATCCCCCAGGAGGCAGTAGACGCTCCTTCCTTGGAGGTTTTTCAGCAGAGGTGGGATGGCCATCAGCCATGGATGCTTCAGCCGAGATTCCTGCATTGCAGGGGGTAGGTCTAGATGACCCCTGGGTTCCCTCCCAATTCTACAGGTCTATGATCCTATGATTTAAGGTGCATCTAATGAGCATCTAAAGCACATGATGTCCCCCAAATGATCCTGGGCATTGTAGCTTCCCTCTCAAAGACCTACAATTCCCAGAACCCCTGACAAACTACAATTCCCAGGATCGTTTGGGGGAAGACACCTGATTTTTAGATCTGGGAGGAGAACCTGCAGCTCACTTCCTTGCAACCAGGAACGGGAAGAAGCTCATATGCTTCTAACAGGATGACTTCACAGAGCAGGGTGGATAAAATATTGTTCCGAAAGTTGGGTGCCTCCCTCCCCTCTCTCTGCCGAGTGGTGGCAAGAGCCCATGGGGTTCCAGGCTCTCACCTTTGGTGAACTGAGACATGGTGGAGACTGTTGTGGCTTTAAGAAAGAGTAGAGTCCTTTCCAGAGGGACTTGTCCCCCACAGCAGGGCAGCCAGCCTTCCCAAGCTGGATTCAAGAATTCTGATGGAAAGTGGCCATTGGAGGAGGCTTGGAAAGGGAGCTTGAATGTTGGGGGGGGGGGTGCTATTGAGAGTTGGTTGAGATCGGTGGGTTCAGGGGGGGGGGCAAGGCACGGATTCCAATTGGCTGCAGGGGCTTCCTGCACTAAATCGGAAGCCGCATCGGACAAGCCAGAACACTCACTTCCGGGGTTGCGGTGTTTGGGAGCTAAAACATTCGAGTTGCAAGGCATTCGAGATCCAAGCTACGACTGTATGTTGTTTTAAAGAAATTTTTAAAAATGCTTTCAGTTTTAGGTTTGACTTTGCTGAATGGAATTGCCTTAAATAAATGCTGTGAGCTATCTTGAGCAGTTGTGGAAGGATGAGAAATATTTTAAATAAACAAATGGCCGTGAAGTTAAGCCATCAGACGGATCAGCAGTCAAAAGTATTAATTCATCATGCACTGCTTGTACTCAGACCAAAAGACTCTGCAATACTCCCAAATTGTTGTCAGGATAACACTTGCCAGGCTGAGCCTTCAAATCTGCTTACATCTTGCAGCGCTAAACACATTGGCAATGAAATGTATTTTTAAAAAATTATATACAGTGGTACCTGGGTTCTCAAACTTAATCCGTTCCAGAAGTCTGTTCCAAAACCAAAGCGTTCCAAAACGAAGGTGCGCTTTCCTATAGAAAGTAATGCAAAATGGATTAATCCGTTCCAGAATTTTAAAAACAACACCTAAAACAGAAACTTAACATGAATTTTACTATCTAACGAGACCATTGATCCATAAAATGAAAGCAATAATCAATGTACTGTACTAGAAAATAAATTAAACAGTATTGTAGATGATAAAAATTAAATCTAAAAAAATTCTTACCTCCACTGATGATAGTCATTGTTTGGATGGGGGTCTTTTATCCATTTTCGCAGTCACACAATCCATCAATCCATCAATCAGTAGCTGAACTGGGATCCACAGTCACAAAAACAAATGAACTGAAAAACCTTCAAAACCAAAACCGCAAAATAAATAACAAAAACAAAAGCACCAAATATAAGCTCCAAATATCACCTCGGAACACTGCAATCAGAAACAGAAGGCTTGAATTACAATGGGGGGAGGGGGCTCACATGAGCAGCGCAACAGGAAACACAGGGGGACTCAAAACGGAGCATGTTCATCTTCCGATTAAAGTTTGAAAAGAACACCTACTTCCAGTTTTGCAGCATTCGGGTTTCAAGTTGTTTATGAACTAAGCTGTTTGAAAACTGAGGTACCACTGTATCGAAAAACTCCCAATAATGTGCCCACACCCACCTCCTCCTACCACCTGGAACTAAGGACCTGGGTTTTCAGATCAGAGGAAATGACTTCAGGTCTGGTTTTCACTTCTGCTCCTTTCCTTTTTTTCTTGTGGAAAACAGCATCTTCAGGTATTCCAGTTGCTGATTGTGGTCCTACCTTGTCTTTTCTCCCCACCTTTAGCACACATATTCTCAGGAGAGGAACCAGCTTCACGAGTCAGGGGTTAGGAGCAGATTTATTGGAAAACCGACTAAGAGTTTGTTTTTAAACAAAGATCTCTGCTTGGAATATAGTGATAAGCAGAGATGCTCAGAAAGTGAAACAAAACTCAACCGTTCTCCCAGCACTGAGGCTCATCCACATGGAGACTAATCCTGTGCACAAGATTTATGTTGTCTCCTTAATGTTGCTTTTGTGATGTTCTATTACGTTATTGTTAATATTATTTATTGCATGTAAGCCAATTTGCGATTCATGCAGATGAAAAGCAGCATAGAAATATATTCTCTTGTGCTACAAAACAAACAAATAAAGGGGGGAGAGGATCACATCTATCACCCCCCCCATTGCTTGAGTTACACTGCTTGAGTTATCATGCTTGAGTGTCACTGAGTTGTTGGGTCATGTGAATAGGCCTAGGATCCTGCCAAAATCCCACCCTGTTTCAGGGCTTATGCCAGTTAAGACCAGCCAAACTCAGCTCAGCTGTCTAGGTTCTGGCTAAGTCAGGCTGAGGGAAATACTCCAGATTCTCTCCTGCTGAGCTAAGGGAGTAAAGCCTGTGTAGTCCGGCTGCTCCAGGAACCTCCTAGCTCAAGCTAGAGATACAGTGGGTCCAGTGCTCATTCCAGTGGATCTTGCTATACAAGGAGCAGAAGAAGCATTTGGACCTGATATCCCACCTTTCACTCCCCTTAAGGAGTCTCAAAGCAGCTCACAATCTCCTTTCCCTCCCTCCCCCACAACAAACACTCTGTGAGGTGAGTGAGGCCGAGAGGCTTCAGAGAAGTGTGACTGGCCCAAGGTCACCCAGCAGCTGCATGTGGAGGAGAGGGGAAGCGAACCCAGTTCTCCAGATTCCGAGTCCCCCTCTCTTAACCACTACACCACGCTGGCTATAGGATTGCTCCTTTGGTCATAGAAATGCTTTTAGTATGTGAAGGTAGCAATTGTGAGTCACAATAATAGGAAAAAGTACAAGCTGGCTTCAGTGGGGCAGAACTAACCACCTAGAATGTATTTGGAAAATATATGTGAAGAAGATGCCCAACCGTTGCTGATTGCTAGTGTGCCCTGGTGCCCATGCAGAGCAGCAATAAGTCAACAGATCCTGAAACAGATTTTTCCTTACTTTCTTCCTTCTCCTGGTTGTCAAACCTTGAAAGTTCTAAATGAGTGATGGGAAACAGTCTCTCTTCAGGGTGAGGCCCTCTATCCCTGCAGGATGCAACTACGTGGGTCATCACAGCCCCTCAGATGTATGCCATTCACACCATTTGTATTAGAATCGAAGAATTGTAGAGTTCGAAGGGACACTGGGGGTCATCTAGTCCAACCCCCTGCATTGCATGAATCTTTTGCCCAACGTGGGGCTCGTGCATTGCAGAGGGTTGGACTAGATGATCCTTGGGATCCCTTCCAGCTCTACAATTCTTTGATCCCTTCTTTGCCCATATACTCTGAGACTACCAGAGTTGTACCAGGTTCTTTCCAGTCCGATTTTCCCCACGTGGTTCTGACCAGGTCTAGAGGGGACTCCCTTATTTCACTCCCAGAGTCCTTTCAAAAGTTGTTCCAATGATTCTTTGAAATCTCTCTCCTTATTTGGATTTAATTTGGGAGGTTTTCTCACTCCGGGGACAGTCTTAGAGGCTGTGTGCTGATGAGGTGGTCTCTCCCTCTATTGCCACAAGCTCATTTCCCAAATTGCGACAGCCTGAACCCTTCAGAGTTTGTGTTGCCCCATTGGGGAGCTCGGGTTTTGGTTTGGTTTGGTTTGGTTGCATTGATAGAAAATCTTACTCATTGTTTTTAAAAGATGGCATGTCAAGTCATCAAGAAGAAGGAAAGAAAGATTAAACATCAAGTACCTGGGTTATATATGGCAAAGAACAAGAACGTTCCATCTAAAATGTCCCTTTTCTATAGACTTTTTAATGTCTACAGATCTACAGTGGCAGACATGAGGCAGAAATTGCCCTGAATAGAGATATTTCCCTACTTTAAAAAAAAAAATACCCAATTACAAGACATTTTTACTGACAGTAAACACAGAACAAAGGGAATATATTTAAGCATTTAATGTACCTTTTTTCATCAAGGTAGGTGAGAGATTGAGTGTACAACTACTATTTAATATGGTTTACTTGAAGCCACAGGGACACAGGTAAGAAACATTTTCATGAGAAGGAAGGAGTATGTGCACATCATACACCAAGTTTGTGTTCAACCAAACGATGAGGACTTCCCATTACTTCACTCTGTGCCGGGTCGTTCAGAATATCCTCAAAACCGGAATATTTCTCTGAGGCAGAAGATTCATCTTATCTTGACTTTACAACAACAACAATATTAACCGATATATCCAAAGGATGAACAGGGAAATGTTTTTTCTTCTATTTATCACATCTCAGCTTTCAAATGCTTCAGCAGCTGAAACATCAGAATCTGGAATCTTCAGCAGAGATCCAAAGGCTCTGAAATTCATCTCTTCCTCCGCCAACCGGCATCACTGGGACTCCTCAGTCTGTTTTTTTATTTAAAAAGAAGAAGGGGGGAAGGAGAGTGGTCAAGGACAATGGGAGTTGTAGTCAAGCAAGCCCTGTAGGAAGGCCCCAAAGGTCCCAAACCCGCCTTTCTCAGAAATTCACTGAGAGCATGAACACGTACGCTCAACTCGTAGGGTGTTCTCCCCTCCCCAGGCAAAATTCCCCTTCCTCTTACCAGCTCTCCTTGGGGGAGGCTTGGGCAGCATCCACAGCGGTGCCGACGGGAAATCCTGCAAGAAAGAAGGGATCATTGAAGCAGGGGAGAACGGGGCGCTAGGCACTGCTTCTTGGGCTCAGATCCTGTTTGCTGCTTTCCCAGTGGCATCTGGGTGGCCCCTGGGAGAAGAGGAGGCTGGACCAGGTGAGCCCTTGGCCTGATCCTGCATGCCCTTCTGGTGTGTTCCCTAAGCCCCCCCCTCCTCCCCCCTGTCCCCGTACCTCACAGGCGAGAGGCCGTTGTCTGGGCTCCAGTCCCTCCCGGAATGCGGCGGCTCCCCGGCTGAATTTTCCCCTCGCTGCAAAAGAAACGGAGACATCAGCCGGCGCCTAGCTCCCAGCCACGCTAGTCCCAGTCTGGGGCAGGAGGGTGGGGGACAAGGGAAGGGCATGTCCTCCTACCTGATCTTATTAATGCTCCCAACTTGGCCTCCGTACGGGCATCTTCCAGCCGGCCTAGCACAGAAGCAGCAGTCAAAGTTTCCTCCCTCTCTGATGTTTTAATGGGAGGAAACTTTGGCTGCTGCTTCTGCGCCAAGCCGGGCCGGGAAGGAGCCATGCCCGTACGGAGAATGGGCAGTGGGGCAGCACTGCGAGGGTTCGCAGCCGGGAGCCGCCGGGATGTTTTCTGCTTCTTCATCCCGGGAGCAAGATCTGGAGCCTCATCCCTGGAGGCGTGGCCCTGTGGAGGAAGAAGGACATCATATGAGGAATGGGGGCACATTCAGCTATCTTAGCCACACCAAAGATTGAAAGGCTTCTCTCTCCTGGCAATCCTGTAGTGGAAGCCAAGGACAACCAGATGCCCCACAAGAGCATCTTGGATGAGGGGGCTTTCAATGAGGGTAAGAAAATTGCATGGTGCAGAGGGAGGAATGCTTCTGAAAAGCACTTCCTGGAAGCCTCAGGTGGGGAGAGTGTTCCTAGGACTCCACAAGGACCCTTCGTTCCCTCTGCCCCAGTACCTGATGTTCGCCACGTCTCTCCAGGGATTCCGCCAGAACGAAGTATACTATGGGGAAAGGCTCCCTCACTGCAAATAAAACAGAAACATGGCACATGAGGGTGGGGGGGACACGGGAAGGAAGCATTCCTATAATGTAGGGCACTCGATTGGCCTTTCCACTTACCTGAAGTGGGAGCCTTTCCCCCCTTGTTCTGGCCAGCCTCTCGCCTAAGGAAGAAAGAAGCTCAGTTAGTCTGATAGGTTGGAGGAGTTCCAGATAAATATATAGATAAAAACATCTATCTCTTCTCTTCTAAGGGCCATTGTGGTAACTGAGTAATTAGGGGGAAAGATGGGCTAAGAAGGCAAGGAGGGCCACTTCTCCCCCAGATCCAGTTCGAGACACAATGTCTGCCTTAGTCTGAAGGAAGGAAGGACCCTAGGGGGTGGAGGCAATAATTGATATTTTTATTTATAGACATTTTTATGGACATGATTTTAGCCGATTTTGTGTTCGTGCCCCTCACCGGCGCCCCTGGCGGGGGCCCACCTCACCACCCCCTAACTACAGCCCTTCCGTACGACCCTACAATTTGGCACCCCTCCCCCTTGTTTGTCTGCAATGCTTGGGCCCCCTCTGCCATGTGGTACCCAGTATACAGGTAGGATGATTGGGAAAACTTCGCCTGCCACACAAGGTCCCAGCATACCTGCGCACTGTGAGGTTCCCCCTGGCACCGCTGGGCTGCTGCTCGGCCGCCGGAGCAGAGCCTCCCAAACCACGGCCCTGCGAAGGAAGAAGGACATTCTACTCTCTAGGGGACAGGGGTCCTGTGGGCCGCCCCTAATAATTCTCTTCTGGAGAACATCAGCCTCAATATTTCTCCCCCCACCCACCTGTCTTCCTTCCCAGCTCCCTCCCTTCCTCACTCTGCTGCCTCCCCCCAG
Organism: Zootoca vivipara; assembly: GCF_963506605.1. Lineage (NCBI taxonomy): Eukaryota > Metazoa > Chordata > Lepidosauria > Squamata > Lacertidae > Zootoca > Zootoca vivipara. The sequence goes on from NC_083288.1 coordinate 8,042,667, forward strand.
CCCCACTTCTCCTGCGTGGCACAGAGCAGCCCGGCTGCAACCAGTGCACTCCTGCGGTGGACACATAGGGCCCCCCGGGGGAAGCCCCAAACTTCTGTGGGGACAGCCTGAGCCCTAGCAAGTGTGTCTGGCCAGCTGATCCAGGGAAGGAGGGAGGCAGATCAAGCACCCCTGCCATGGTGCCCAAGCCCACGCCACCACTGGCTGCCATCTCTCAATGCACCTGCCGGGGAACAGAATAGCCCGTCCCCTTTTTTGGAAGCAGGGGGGTGAGGGGCTGGGGGGAGACATGCCTGCTCCCAGCCCAGCCCAGCCCCGGTTCACACAGGTTGCTCCCACGACCTCCCGGCACATGTGGAGAATGAATTCCCCATGGAAGAAACATACCACAACTTCAAGATCTTTGGACATCTGCGCCCGACGGCACAACAGCCTTTCAGGAGCTGGGAGACAGAAAGGAAAATGCAAACAGAGGGAGAGGTTACAGATGGGAAATGCCAGGGAATCCCAAAGTCTAAACTCAGAGACCCTGGCTTATGTCTCTCCCAGACTCTCCGATGGGCCACCACCCCTTTGGGCATGTTTCTGTCTCTCTCCCAGGTGAGGCCCTGGCTTGGAAAGAAATCTGAGCCTGCACTTTCCCCCTGACTTCCAATCTGCCCTTCAATACTCCAAATCTACCATTCATTAATCTCTAGGGTTTAGGGGTGTCCCCCGCAAATGCATAATAATTTTTCCCTATATAGATTTTACAGCTACTGTTCCTATGAATTATTATTATTATTATTATTATTATTATTATTATTATTATCCCTTTATGTATATGCCGCTCATCTCCTCTGGGCCTCGGAGCTCCTCTTACCTTTGCAGACACTATCCATGATGAGTCTCTCACCGTCATCTGACAGGCATCCCTCTTGCAGGGCAATATAAGGCTTGCTTGCAAAGTGGCACTTTGTGACATCAGCTGGCAAACAGGGGCCAGGCTGCTGGGTTGTCAGGCAGATGAATTAAGAAAAATAAAATCAGGGGTTCAAAATGTGCTGGGATGAGGCCACCATGGGTCAGGCAAGAGGGTGCTGTTGGCATGTGTGGTTATTCCTCCCCTGGTTCTGCATATTGCTCCCCTGCACATTCCTTTAGCTGCCTGATAGAATCATAGCATGGTAGAGTTGGAAGGGATCCCAAGAGTCATCTAGTCCATCCCACGCAATGCCAGGGTCCTGCCCACTGCCAGCCCTGGCTGGGCTCCAAACTCTGACCATCTTCTTACCAGCCAGATGCACTGACCCCTTGCAATTCTGCATGGGGTGGAGAAAGGGGAGAGAGAAAGGTTTTGCTCTCTGTCCCTCAGGACATGGATATGAGAGCCACGCCATGTAGCCCGACCAATATCTCAAGAGGAGGGAGGAAGATTGCTTTCTTCTGCTCCAGAGACCCGCAGGGCCTGAAGCCATGGATTTATGTTACAAGAAAGGAAATTCCAACACTCGGAGGTTTTTAAGCAGAGGTTGGATGACTATCTGCCATGAATGCTTTAGCTGTGATTCCTGCATTGCAGGGGTTGGACTAGATGACCCTTGGGAACCCTCCCAACTCTACAATTCTATAATCCTATTATTTAAAGTGCATCCAATAAGCATTTAAAGCACATGACGTCCCCCAAATGATTCTGTGCATTGTAGCTTCCCTCTCACAGACCTACAATTCCCAGAACCCCTGACAAACTACAATTCCCAAAATCCTTTGGGGGGAAGACACCTGCTTTTTATAACATGGAGAAGGACCTGCAGTTCACTTCCCTTGCATTTCCAGTTAGTCTCTCCGGGCCCTTGAATTCTTTCTTAACTGCCCTTGCAACTTGTATTTCTCCCTTCAAAACCCAAATAATCCCAAATCCTACCATTTATCAATTTCCAGGGTTTAGTGGGTATTCCCCCCAAAATCTATATTTTAAAAAATGTGTAATTGGGTAATTGAAGTGATGATATTAGAATTCCCAATGGAATGTCAGGCAGGGAGGGAGGGGGAAAGAGAGAGAGTGGAATTCTGGTGGAGACAGAAGATTGATGGAGGCTTGGAAGGGGAGTTTGAATGTTGGTGGGAGAGGCAGTTGAGAGTCAGTTGAGAGCGGTGGGTTCTAGAAGGGGGCACCTGAAGCTGGGCAGGTCTGCTCTTCAGCTTAGGATCAATAGTCCAGTCACCATCACCCAGGGCATGTGCCCGTTCCATGACAAGAGAAGAGGGGCTCTGCCAGCTGCCCGGGAACAGAATTCCCTCGGTTTAGGAGGGCCACGGAGCTAAGGCTTGGCTCCTACTGCTAAGGCCCAGATGCCTCACACCACCCTCTCCAAACACCTGGAAAACAGCTTTACAGACCTGGGCTATACCTGATCATCGTCTTCCCAAACAACTTAATAATGTAATGGTGATGGTCAAGGAAATAGGTTTAAAGACTCTCTCAATGCAAATCTAAAAGAAATGTAGTATAAAAAATTGGGACAAGCTGGCTTTCGAGTGCTCCAATTGGAGAACAGCCTTTACTGATGGTGTCATGGACTTTGAAGACGGTCGAAATTAGGACGAAAGAGAGAAATGAGCTAAGAGGAAGGCACGTTTGGGAAATCCTCACCGTGAACGACTCCCACCAGGAAACTGTGGAAGGACGTGTGGACCCAGAATTGGCCTCCACCGTCCATTATGGACTCACTATTAAGATCGTGTTCACGAAAGATAATCTTACTTGGCTACGTGTGATCACCAAAGAAGAAGATGATAGAAAGTGGGGGAGGGGGTTTACGGCCTTTTAATGGACATGGACTTAATGGAAAATCCTCAGGGGAAGAGGCCTTGCATGTCCATGCTCCCCCAATGTCCAGTTGGTCCAACACTTCCACCACCGTGCTCCCCAAAAGGCGGCACCCACCTGGTAGGTTGAGGTGCACCTTGGGGAGGGGGATAGTGTCATGGGGCAGGAATCCGCTTCACCTGCTGAACAGCAGCCTGAAGGGGGAGAAGGGGGAGTGACTTCACCTGCAGCTTCAAGGCCTCCAAGGAGAAAGGGCTGATGAGAACCAGCCTTCTTAAGCAGAGCTCCCAGAAGCAGATACAGAAGGCAGAGAAGGAAAGAAAACTGCTGGTTACTTTTACTTTTTAACAATCTTTTATCACGATATATTGTTTAATCATTGGCGTATAGAAAGCAACCAATTTCTTTATTGAGCTTTAACCTGTGCCAGAGATGCCCTTCTCCTCCAGTCAGAAACTGGCACATTCAGACAGCATGCGTGGCATCCCAGAAGACATGCAAGGCACTGAGCAGAATGGTTTCCTCCAGCGACTTGGAAGGACTTTACAATTCAGAAAGGCCAGACTGGAACGCAACGGAAGATGGAGTCTCACTCTCTGTCCATCAGCTTGGGTGCTGGTGATGGAGACCATTATCTTGAAGCGTGGCCCTGTGGAGGAAGAAGGACTTGGTATCCTCCTGGCAGACGTTCCTGTTCTTTTTATGGGAGGCTTTGGCAGCAGCCACAGCGGTGCAGACAGGAGATCCTGGACGAAAGAAGGTATCTTTGAAGGAGGAGAGAACTCAACACTAAGGGCTGCTTTGAGGGACATGTGAATGGGCTGCCACAGGCCATGAGAGGCACCAAAAGAGCATCTCCGACTGCATGGCTTTAAAAGAGGATGAGGTGACTTAATGGAGGAGAGGGTGGTCAAAGGCTACTAGTCCTGATGGAAATGCTTCAGAATAGCCGTTACAGGAAGTCCCAGGGGGGCAGAGGGCTCTTGGGCTCGAATCCTGCTTGCAGCATTCTCACAGGCAACTGGGAGGACCCTGGGTAAAGAGGAGGCTGGTCCAGATGGGCCAATGGCCTGATCCTGCAGGCCCTTCTTGCGTGTTTCCTAAGGACCCCCTCCTCCCCCCGTCCCATTACCTCTGAGGGGAGAAGCCCTTGTCTGGGCTCCAGTCCCTCCCAGGATGCGGCGGCTCCCAGGCTGAGTCGTTCCCTCGCTGCAAAGGAAACGGAGACATCAGCAGGCGCCTGGCTCCCAGCCACGCTAGCCCCAGTCTGGGGCAGGAGGGTGGGGGACCTGGGAAGGGAGCATGTCCTCCTACCTGATCTTATAAGTATCCCCAACCTGGCCGCCCCCTCCGTATGAGCATCTTGGCTCCGTCCCAGCTGGCCTAGATCAGAAGCAGCATCCAAAGTTTCCTCCCTCACTGAAATAACTCGAGATGTTCTTCGAATTGGAGGAAACTTTGGTGGCTGCTTCTGTGCCAAACATGTTGACTTTGCACCGTCACCCCATGCCTCTTCCTTCCACCAACCGGCATCACTGGGGACTCCTCAAGCTGTTTTTTTTTATTTAAAAAGAAGAAGGGGGGAAGGACAGTGGTCAAGAAGAATGGGAGTTGTAGTCAAGCAAGCCCTGTAGGAAGGCCCCAAGGTCCCAAACCCGCCTTATCAGTATCTGCCTTTTCTCAGAAATGTACTGAGAGCATGAACACGTACGCTCAACTCGTAGGGTGTTCTCCCCCCCCCCAGGCAAATTTCCCCGTCCTCTTACCTGCTCTTTTGGGGGAGGCTTGGGCAGCAGCCCCAGTGGTGCAGACAGGAGATCCTGCAAGAAAGAAGGGATCATTGAAGCAGGGGAGAACGGGACACTGGGCACTGCTTCTTGGGCTCAGATCCTGTTTGCTGCTTTCCCAGTGGCATCTGGGTGGCCCCTGGGAGAAGAGGAGGCTGGAGCAGGTGAGCCCTTGGCCTGATCCTGCATGCCTTTCTGGTGTGCTCGCTAAGGCCCCCCTCCCCCCTGTCCCCGTACCTCTGAGGCGAGAGGCCCTTGTCTGGGCTCCAGTCCCTCCCAGGATGCGGCGGTTCCCAGGCTGAGTCGTTCCCTCGTTGCAAAGAAAACAGAGACATCAGCAGGCGCCTGGCTCCCAGCCACGCTAGCCCCAGTCTGGGGCAGGAGGGTGGGGGACCTGGGAAGGGAGCATTTCCTCCTACCTGATCTTATAAGTATCCCCAACCTGGCCGCCCCCTCCGTATGAGCAATTTGGCTCCTTCCCAGCTGGCATAGCTCAGAAGCAGCAGCCAAAGTTTCCCTCACTGTAATAACTTGAGATGTTCTTTGAATTTGGGGAAACTTTGGCTGCTTCTTCTTTGCCAGACAGGGTCGGAAAGGAGCCATGCCCGTATTATGGAGAAGGGGCAGTGGGGAAGCATTGCGTGGCACAGAGCAACCCAGAAGCAGAGCAGGGAAAAGTGGGTCAACGGAGGCAGGGTCCTCCTGCGGTGGGGACATAGGTAGGGCCCCTGGGGGGCCAGCCCCCAAACTACAGCAGGGACAGCTTGAGTGCTGGCAAGGGAGTGCCTATGCCCACGTCTCCACTGGCTGCCAATGATTGCTGCTCCTGCCTGGGCACATGACGGCGTGACCCCTGGCTTGGAAGGAGAGGGGCGAGGAGTTGGAGCAAGCCAGGCCTGCTCCCCCACCCTCACCCCAGCCCCGTTTCACTCAGGTTGGTGCCACAACCTCCCGGCACATGTGGAGAGTGGATTCCCTATGGAATTAACATACCACGACTTCCAGCGAAGGTTTTTCAATGGCCCTGCGCCACAGCATCCGCTGGGGCCTTCCTGTCAGAGGACCTGGGAGACAGAAAGGAAGACAAAAGCAGAGGAAGTAATCATCCAGTTATTCACAACAGAAAATATCACCTGGAGACCACAGCTGAGGACCTGCCAAGCTATCAACAGCTCAAGGCAAACCAGGGAGCCAAGCCACATGCACCAATGACGGCCTTGGAGCTCCTCTTACCTTCACAGTTCCTGTTCATCATTTTTGATGGTCCAGTATCTTAACAGACTCTCATCATCATCTGGCAGGCATCCACGTCTCTCCAGGGATTTCACCAGAACAAAGTAGACGTTGGGGAAAGGCTCCCTCACTGCAAAGAAAACAGAAACATGAGCAGGTGCCTGGCTCACAGCCATGCTAGCCCCAGTCTAGCCCAATAATTTTCTTCTGGGCAAGGGGCTGGGGTGAGATGGGCCTGCTCCCCGCCCCCAGCCCTATTTGGCACATGTGGGGAATGGATTCCCCACGGAATTAACATACCACGATTTCCAGCGCCGGTTCCTCTATTCTTTGGCACAACAGCAGCCGCTGTGGCCTTCCTCTCTGAGGAGCTGGGAGACAGAAAGGAAAATAAAAACAGAGGAAGTAACCATCCAGTTATTCACAAGAGAAAATATCATCTGGGGACCACAGCTGAGGACCTGCCAAGCTGTCAACAGCTGCGGACAAGTCAAGCCAGTGAGCCAAGCCGCCATGTACTAGTGACAGGTGACACTAATAACAATAACAATAACAATATTTATATGCCACTCCTCTCCTCTGGGCCTCAGAGCTCCTCCTGCCTTCACAGTTCCTATTCATGACTGTGATCGGCAAGTATCCTGACAAGACTCTCACCATCGTCTGACATGCATCCCTCTTGTAGGGCAATATAAGGCTTGCTTGCAAAGTGGTACTTTGGGGCCAGGCTGCTGGGTTGTCAGGCAGATGAATTAAGAAAAATAAAATCGGGGGGAGGGGGCAAAGTGTGCTGGGATGAGGCCACCGTGGGCCAGGCCAGAGGGGGCTGTTGGGGTGTGTGGTTGTGCCTCCCCTTGTTGGACATCTTGCTCCCCTGCCCCCTCCTTTAGCTGCTTGATAGAATCATAGTACAGTATGGTAGAGTTGGAAGGGAACCCCTACAAAACGGGCTTTCCTCCCTAAAAAAGCTCAACAACCTGAACCCCCAAATATGGGGTAGATCCCTACCTGTTTTTAACTATGTGTGTAGATTGCAGTTTCTTGGGAGTTGGCCACCCCTGTCCTATGGGTTTCCAGGTTCTCACCTTTGGAAAACTCAGTCATATCCGTTACAGAAAGAAAACAGCTGTACATCAGTCCTTTCAGGCTTTGAAAACGAGTTTGAATGTTGGGCGGGGGGCAGATTAGAGTTTGTTGAGAGCGGTGGGTTCTAGATGGGGGGCAAGGGGCGGCTTCTGATTGGCTGCAGGAGCTTCCGTCACTCAATCAGACGCCGTGTCAGATGTTCGGCTTCCAAAGAACGTTCACAAGCGGGAACACTCACTCCTAATTATTTTATTTGTTGAATTTATATAGCACTCTGTCTCCCGAAGGAGGCCAGAATGATATGGGATGTGGGTCTATTCTTGGCCATTTCCCGTAGATATGACACAGCTGAGGCGCAACTGGGAACATTGTGTGAATAAAAACCACCGACTTAAAAGTTCCAATACTTACCTGCTTCTTTAGATATGTGTCAGCAATGCGGACCATAGTAGCTAGCTTTCTTATTCTGTTGGATTGCTGCTAGATTCTAGCCTCCTCATATATAAATGTGACAAAGAAACTTGAAGAACAAATACTGTTGCTTCCATCATGCCTACTTGGACCCATCAACCCTTACATCCGTGCCCTATTTTGCAAGGTTAAATAATTCAATAAATAAACTCAATAAACAACAACAACTGTGGGGCTGTGAAAAATTCACTCTGTGTGTTTTGCTCCCTTTTTGTTGATTAATCCCATTGCAGAAGAAGATGAGGGTAGGGCTCTTTCTCTCGCTCCCCATCCCTTTCCCCAGAGTAGCAGCCTTCCACTTTCCTTTCACATGGCTGAATCAGACCCTACAGCTTTAATCAGATGTCCACCCAAGTGCCAATTCTGACTACTGTACTATCTGCACCCTGTTTACTGTATGGCCCTCTAAGGAGGCCTTTCCCATCCACTGTCCTGTTTTCCAAAGAGCGTTGTTGGTAGCGATGGATTTGGCTATCCATGCCAATGAGCCTTTGATAGTATGTCCACCGCGTAGGAGTCCCAACGAAAGCATAGCAGAAGGGGTGCTGCTGCCACTATGGAGTTCATGGTAGGGCTAAGCCTCTTAATTCTTCCCTTAGCATCATAGGATTGTAGAGCTCGGAGGGACCACAAGGATTATCCACCCCCTGCAATGCAGGAATCTTGCAACCAAAGTGGGTCTCGAACCCATGACCCTGAGAATAAGAGTCAGGCTCTACAGACTGAGCCATGATTGGTGGTCAGCATATAATATTGGCCCCTCTGGTAGTGAGGAACATAGCACCCCTTTGCCACATTTGAGGGTGTTTTTGGAAGAAGCCAGAGGTCACTACTATATACTCTCCCATATTACATATTTAAGGTTGCATGTTATCTTATGATCTCCCATTATAAATAAATATAAATATAAAGCTTCCCAATTTATAAACATAAATATAAAGCTTCCCAATTTTAAACACAATATATGCAGAAGAACATCTTGGGGCTTAGTGCCATAGGAAAGGATTTCAACCCTAAGATATTGGAAATAATAGTTGTGTATATATAATAACTACCCTCTAATAAGTTAATAATCCGCCATCCCTTTTTCTCCTTTACAATATTAGTAGTATTCTAGAAACTGGAGGGGTTCTGCCTTGGAACATACAGGTTGACTCTGTGACAGACCAGAACCAAGATTTTTAGAACAGGGAGGAGAACCTCCATCTCACTTTCGCCAATTTCCTTGGATCCAGGAACGGGAAGAAGCTCATATGCTTCTAACAGGATGACTTCACAGAGCAGGGTGGATAAAATATTGTTCCAAAAGTTGGGTGCCTCCCTCCCCTCTCTCTGCCGAGTTTGTCTGCCTGACAAACTACAATTCCCAGGATCGTTTGGGGGAAGACACCTGCTTTTTAGAACATGGAGAAGAACCTGCAGCTCACTTTCCCCAAGCAGGAAGGGGAAGAAGCTCATATGCTTCTAACAGGATGACTACACAGAGCAGGGTGGATAAAATATTGTTCCAAAAGTTGGGTGCCTCCCCTCTCTCTGCCGAGTGGTGGCAAGAGCCCACGGGGTTCTAGGCTCTCACCATTGGAGAAGGGAGAAATGGCGGAGACTGTCGTGGCTTTAAGAAAGAATAGAGCCCTTTCCAGAGGGACTTGTCCCCCACAGCAGGGCAGTCAGCCTTCCCAAGCTGGATTCCAGAATTCTGATGGAAAGTGGCCATTGGAGGAGGCTTGGAAAGGGAGCTTGAATGTTGGGGGGGGGGAGGCTATTGAGAGTTGGTTGAGATCGGTGGGTTCAGGGGGGGGGGCAAGGCACGGATTCCAATTGGCTGCAGGGGCTTCCTGCACTCAATCGGAAGCCGCATCGGACGGTCGGCTTCCAAAGAACCTTCGCAAGCCGCAACACTCACTTCCGGGGTTGCGGTGTTTGGGAGCTAAAACATTCAAGTTGCGAGGCATTCGAGATCCAAGGTACGACTGTATGTTCGAAGTGCGGCATTGCCCACGCCTGTGCTGGAGGGGCTTTACAAAAAAAATCCCATACGCCCAAAGACTCTGCGTATGCCCTCTAGGGGAAATAGGAAGCCCAGAGCACTTCCTCTTCAGATGCCCCCTCTATGAAGAAGCTCGAAGGGAGATCCTGGACCCCATACTGGTGAGGTTAGCAAGCCTCCCGGAAAAGCAATTATACAACATGCTCCTGCTAGGCAAAGACCAGGAGATAACCAGGGCGGTCGCCAGACTCTGTGCCCAACTATGCAGACACAGACTTTCTCCCGAGTCCGTCTGAATTTCCCCACATAGGGTACCCGAGCGAGATAGGCTCAGTTTTCTGCTGCTTCTATTTTAAGCATTGTATATATAATTAACAATGTATTTTAAATGTTCCACAAAGTGTCATATATACGTTATGCTCCCTGAAACTGTTTTTTCAAAAGGGATTCACAGTGTTTTATTTTTATTTTTATCTGTATTTTATATTTTTCTATGAACTCGTCCTCGACCGTAATAATAAATAAATTGGCTGTATGTTCTTTTAAAGTTTTTTTTAAAAAAAAGCTTTAAATTTTAGGTTTGTCTTTGCAAAATTGAATTGTCCTAAATAAATGCTGTGAGCTATCTTGAGGAGTTGTGGAAAGATGAGAAGTATTTTAAATAAACAAATGGCCGAGAACTTAAGCCTTCAGAAGGATCGGTAGTCAAAAGTATTAATTCATCATGCCCTGCTTGTACTCAGACCAAAAGACTCTGCAGAACTCCCAAATTGTTGTCAGGATAACACTTGCTAGGCTGAGCCTTCAAATCTGCTTATATGTTGCAGTGCTAAACACATTGGCAATGGAATGTATTTTTAAAAAATTCTATACAGTGGTACCTGGGTTCTCAAACTTAATCCGTTCCAGAAGTCTGTTCCAAAACCAAAGCATTCCAAAGCGAAGGTGCACTTTCCCATAGAAAGTAATGCAAAATGGATTAATCCATTCCAGAATTTTAAAACAACCCATAAAACAGAAATTTAACATGAATTTTACTATCTAATGACACCATTGATCCATAAAATGAAAGCAATAATCAATGTACTGTACTAGAAAATAAATAAAACAGTATTGTAGATGATAAAAATGAAATTTTAAAAAAATTCTTACCTCCACTGATGATAGTCATTGTTTGGATGGGGGTCTTTTATCCATTTTTATAGTCACACAATCAATCAATCCATCCATCCATCCATCAATCAATAGCTGAACTGGGATCTACACAGCCACAAAAACAAATGAACTGAAAAACCCTCAAAACCAAAACCGCAAAATAAATGACAAAAACCAAAGCACCAAATATAAGCTCCAAATATCACCTCGGAACACTGCAATCGGAAACGGAAGGCTTGAATTGCAATGGGGGAGGGGGGCGCACATGAGCAGAGAAACAGGAAACACAGGGGGACTCAAAACGGAGCATGTTCATCTTCCGATAAAAGTTTGAAAAAACCGGAACACCTACTTCCAGTTTTGCAGCATTCGGGTTTCAAGTTGTTTATGAACTAAGCTGTTTGAAAACTGAGGTACCACTGTATCGAAAAACTCCCAATAATGTGCCCACCTGCTCCTACCACCTGGAACTAAGGACCTGGGTTTTCAGATCAGAGGAAATGACTTCAGGTCTGGTTTCCACTTCTGCTCCTTTCCTTTTTTTTCTTGTGGAAAACAGCATCTCCAGGTATTCCAGTTGCTGATTGTGGTCCTACCTTGTCTTTTATCCCCACCTTTAGCACACATATTCTCAGAAGAGGAACCAGCTTCACGAGTCAAGGTTAGGAGCCGATTTATTGGAAAACCGACTAAGAGCTTGTTTTTAAACAAAGATCTCTGCTTGGAATGTAGTGATAAGCAGAGATGCTCTGGAAGTGAAACAAAACTCAGCCATTCTCCCAGCACTGAGGCTCATCCACATGGAGACTAATCCTGTGCCCAAGATTTATGTTGTCTGCTTGATGTTGCTCTTGTGATGTTCTATTACGTTATTGTTATTTATTGAATGTAAGCCACTTTGTGATTCATGCAAATGGAAAGCAGCATAGAAATATAATTTCTTGTAGTACAAACTGAGCCAAAAATGGCGGTGGAGGCAGTAGCTTAGTCAGAGCCTCCCGCCTTCAATCAAGCTTTTAAGCAGTTTTTAGTCACCTTTTGATCCTAAGTTGACACCTAAATTGTTCATTAGTCACCTTATCAGTTTGTCCCCTTTGTCTTTAGTTTTTGTGGTTTTATTTCATGGTTTTATGGCTCAACTCGACTTAGCGTAATCACTGAACGCCGAGTGAAGATTGATTGTAGCCCTGGCGACTAACTTGCAGTTTCGTTTTCATCTACTGGCTGTTTTTCCTCCACCTGTTAAAAGACCTGGTTTTGACTCAATAGAACTCTGCTAATTCCTTAGAATGCCTGTTAGAAGGAAAAAACGAAGCAAGAAGAACCAAAACAGCATAATTGGGACTCATAAATCCTCTAAAGCTGAGAAGCAGTCGAAAGCGAATACCATTACTCCTAACCCGGAAAGAGAGCAAACTGTGAGTAATGATGTCGGGAGATCCCCCCCCCCACTCTTTTCTCCAAGGGAACGAGATGGCCTGACTCCTCTCCTTTCAAGGAGGGTTGGAGATGATTCGATCTAGAGGACAGGAGGAGGAGAGACTCCCCTTACTCCAAATGCTGACCCACCCATGTCTTATGGCGGTCTTACTCTCTCCACCCGGTAAGGGTTTTCAAAGATGAAGTAGTGAGACAGTTGGTCCCTGGCAGAGATTCAAAACAAATGCTGAGAAGGGAAATCAAACTAAACAATAGAAACAGGAAAGAGGAAGAGAAAGTCGTGAGCTCAGAAATACAAGAACTGAAGAGAAGATTATTAAGCATAAAGTCGGAGATCTCAAGTCAAAGTATAAGGACACTAGAGCCTGGAACACAATATTTAAATATGCCCAACAACTTTCCATCCCAAAGAAGGACATCGGTCCAACACTCGGATCTCTTCCTAAGTGATAGCAATGAAGAGGAAGAGCCTGGCGACCATGATAACCCCACGTTAACAACTCCCAAAGAACTTCAGGTCGCTGATAGACTCTTGATACAAAATACCCAGGCTGGTCCTTTGCTTAATACTCTCAAAACCCACGAAGACAACCGTTCCTCCCTATTCCATCTTTGACAAGATAGGACAGATGGAGTTCCTCAGCAGAAAGCTGGCTCTCTGTTGGCGAGTGATCCCCATTTTGCAGCACACGCTTCTTTAATACTCCCAAAGGCCCAGAAAGAGTTAGCAGCCCCTCGGCCATCCCATGAGCAAGAAAGGGATTGACAGCTAGCGGGCCATTGTGGGGCCGCCCTCCTTACATGGGGTGCTGCGGGATGGGCCATACCTATTGGGGATGCTTGTCCAGCTGATTCCATACTCCATCATTATACCCCTCCAACCCAAGAGACCTGGCCCAGGGATGACTGGTTAGTGAGGGGACACCATTCCTTTATAGATGAGGCCAACATGGGGTTTGGGATCACCACCATTGAAGCGCGAGGGAGGTATGGCGGTGGGGCTAGATCTTACAGGCGAAGGGTTTTGAGATGTGGTGATGCTTGAATCCCTTCCAATCTTCTCCCCATCCTGAGGGATGAGGGTAGGGCAAGCAGGGATTACCCACCTCCGTCACTGGTGTTGTGCAATGCCAGGTCTATAGGCAATAAAACCGCCACTATGAGAGACTTTTTCATCTCACTGGAGGTTGACCTGGCTTGCGTGACTGAGACCTGGGTGCGTGAAGGCGAAGTAGTTGCCCTGCATGAGATAACACCCCCGGGTTTCTCCGTCCTCCACCAGTCGCGGACTGTGGGTCGGGGGGGAGGTGTAGCGCTGTTAATCCGGGAGGATTGCTCTTTCAGGGCTCTGCCATCACCATCAATCACCGGCATTGAATGTGTTGGCCTAGTGTGGGGCACCAAGGGGGGCTTGGCTGTCTGGCTGGTGTACCGACCACCTAGTGCACCAGCAGCCACCCTGTCGGACCTGCTGGAGGTGGTGGCAGGCTGGGCCTTGGAGTTCCCTAACCTACTGGTTTTGGGGGACTTCAACGTCCATGCAGATGCCACCCCCTCCTCACGGGTTCCGGACCTGGTGTCTTCCATGGCGACATTAGGGCTCTCCCAGTTTGTTTTGGGTCCCACACATCAAGCAGGCCACACGCTGGATTTGATCTTTGGTGCGGGTATAGACATGAACATGTCCTCAACTGTAGAAGTGCCATGGTCTGATCACTATGCTCTGAAAGCCAGGATTGACTTCCCGCCCCTCCCCTGATTGGGTGGCGAGCCTATTTGGGCTCGCCCGCAAAGGCTGATGGATCCTGACGGATTCCGTCAGGCCTTGCGGGACCCTGCTCCCCCTGGCAGCTCATTAGATGAGCTGGTCGAGAACTGGATGAGATCGATGAGATCGCACCTAAGCGCCCTCTGCGACCCCGCCAAAACCGGGCCCCTTGGTTTACCGAGGAGCTTCGGAAAATGAAGCGGGACCTTAGACGGCTAGAGCGAGTATGGCAGCATGCTCAAGACGGAGCCTCAAGAACATCTTACAGGAAACTTATGAAAGCCTATGAGATGGCGGTGAAAGCTGCAAAAAAGTCCTACTTCTCAGCTTCCATTGCATCCGCTAGCTCTCGCCCAGCACAACTTTTTAGAATAATTAGGTCTCTAACAACCCTAGAGGAACAGCCAAATTTAAATACGAATTTAACCCATAGCTGTGAGGCATTTGCGAGCTTTTTTGCAGAGAAAGTCTTGACACTCCGCCGTGACCTCCCTGCCAATTTGGACACAATAACGGAACTGGAGGCCCCTCAACTGTCTTCGAGTTCAGTATTGAACCAATTCGATCAGATACTCCCCGCCGATGTAGACAGATTCCTCCGAGCTGGAAGGCCCACCACTTGCTCCCTGGACCCGTGCCCGTCCTGGCTGATTAGAGCATGTCCGGATGAGGTACGGGCCCCCCTGAGTGAGATCGTCAACTTGTCCCTTGGCACAGGGACTTTCCCAGAGGAGTTGAAGGAGGCAGTGGTGCATCCGCTCTTAAAGAAAACATCTCTAGATCCTTTAGATCTATCCAATTATCGCCCGGTTTCCAATCTTCCGTACCTGGGTAAGATAATTGAGAGAGTGGTTGCCGAACAGCTTGGTAGGTTTCTGGATGAAACATCGGCTCTAGATCCATTTCAGTCCGGCTTTCGCCCTGGCCATGGGACCGAGACAGCTCTGGTTGCCTTAACAGATGATCTCCGTAGACAGCTGGATCGAGGTGGGTCGGGACTGCTGATTCTTTTAGATCTGTCAGCAGCCTTCAATATGGTCGATCATGAACTTTTAGACCACCGCCTTGCCAACGTGGGGATACAGGGCACAGTCCAACAATGGCTGCGTTCCTTTATCTCAGGTCGGGGACAGAGGGTGGCGCTAGGGAGGGAGTTGTCGCCGCGGCACCCCTTGGTGTGTGGAGTCCCACAAGGCGCAATCCTTTCCCCAATGCTTTTTAATATCTTTATGCGCCCCCTTGCCCAGATTGTTCGGAGTTTGGGGCTGGGTTGTCATCAACATGCTGATGACATCCAGATCTATCTGTTGATGGACGGCTGCCCTGCCTCGGCCCCGGACACACTGCCCAGGTGCTTGGAAGCTGTGGCTGGATGGCTACGTGGGAGCCGACTGAAGCTAAATCCTTCGAAGACAGAGGTCCTCTGGCTGGGTCGGGACGACATGGGGTTGGGGGGCCAACTCCCATCTCTTGCAGGGGCTCAATTGGTGGAAGTGCCTTCTGTCAAGAGTTTGGGTGTAACCTTTGACGCCTCCCTTTCCAGGGAGGCGCAGGTTGCATCCACAGCAAAGGTGGCATTTTTCCATCTCCGCCGTATCAAGCAGTTGGTCCCTTACCTCTCTCGCCCTGATCTGGCCACAGTGATCCATGCAACGATCACCTCCAGGCTTGACTATTGTAACTCGCTCTATGCAGGGCTGCCCTTAAAGCTGACCCAGAAACTCCAGCGGGTGCAGAATGCCGTGGCGAGGCTCCTTACAGGGTCCCGGCCGCAAGATCACATTCATCCAGTGCTTTACCAGCTGCACTGGCTCCTGGTGGAGTACAGGATCAGGTTTAAGGTGCTGGTTTTGACCTTTAAAGCCTTATGTGGCTTGGGACCCTCGTACCTATGGGACCGCCTCTCCTGGTATGCCCCGCGGAGGACCTTAAGGTCCACAAACAACAATATTCTAGAGATCCTGAGCCATAAGATGGCTAGATTGGCCTCAACTAGAGCCAGGGGCTTTTCAGTACTGGCCCCAACTTGGTGGAACGCTCTTTCCCAGGAGACTAGGGCCCTGCGGGATTTGTCATTTTTCTGCAGGGCCTGCAAGACAGAGCTGTTCTGCCTGGCCTTTGGGTTATACTCATCCTGACCCCAGTGTTTTCCTCCCTCATGGATTGGATGTATGGACTACTTGAAATGAGGCTGCACTTTAAATTTTAATACTGTATTTTAATCTGTATTTTAATTAATTGTTTTTTATGTTTTATTGTAAATCTGTTGGTGTCAGCCGCCCTGAGCCCGGTTTTTGACTGGGGAGGGTGGGGTATAAATAAAAAATATTATTATTTATTATTAAATCAAACAAATAAAGGGGGGAGGAGATCACATTTATCGCCTCCACTGCTTGAGTGACACCGCTTGAGTTATCGTGCTTGAGTTTCACTGAGTTGCTGGGTCATGTGAATAGGCCTAGGATCCTGCCTCAATCCCACCCTGTTTCAGGGCTTATGCCAGTTAAGACCAGCCAAACTCAGCTCAGCTGTCTAGGTTCTGGCTAAGTCAGGCTGAGGGAGATACTGCAGATTCTCTCCTGCTGAGCTGAGGATAAGGGAGTTAAGCCTGTGTAGTCCGGCTGCTCCAAGAACCTCCTAGCTCAAGCTAGAGATCCAGTGGGTCCAGTGCTCATTCCAGTGGATCTTGCTATGGAAGGAGCAGAAGAAGCTCCTTTAAGGAGTTTCAAAGCAGCTCATAATCTCCTTTCCCTCCCTCCCCCACAACAAACACTCTGTGAGGTGAGTGAGGCCGAGAGGCTTCAGAGAAGTGTGACTGGCCCAAGGTCACCCAGCTGCTGCATGTGGAGGAGAGGGGAAGTGAACCCAGTTCTCCAGATTCCGAGTCCCCCTCTCTTAACCACTACACCACGCTGGCTATAGGATTGCTCCTTTGGTCATAGAAATGCTTTTAGTATGTGAAGGTAGCAATTGTGAGTCACAATAATAGGAAAAAGTACAAGCTGGCTTCAGTGGGGCAGAACTAACCACCTAGAATGTATTTGGAAAATATATGTGAAGAAGATGCCCAACCGTTGCTGATGGCTAGTGTGCCCTGGTGCCCATGCAGAGCAGCAATACGGTATATTTTAAAAAATGTGTAATTGGGTAATTGAAGTGATGATATTAGAATTCCCAATGGAATGTCAGGCAGGGAGGGAGGGGGAAAGAGAGAGAGTGGAATTCTGGTGGAGACAGAAGATTGATGGAGGCTTGGAAGGGGAGTTTGAATGTTGGTGGGAGAGGCAGTTGAGAGTCGGTTGAGAGCGGTGGGTTCTAGAAGGGGGCACCTGAAGCTGGGCAGGTCTGCTATTCAGCTTAGGATCAATAGTCCAGTCACCATCGCCTGGGGCATGTGCCCATTCCATGACAAGAGAAGAAGGGCTCTGCCAGCTGCCCGGGAACAGAATTCCCTCAGTTTAGGAGGGCCACGGAGCTAAGGCTTGGCTCCTACTGCTAAGGCCCAGATGCCTCACACCACCCTCTCCAAACACCTGGAAAACAGCTTTACAGACCTGGGCTATACCTGATCATCGTCTTCCCAAACAACTTAATAATGTAATGGTGATGGTCATGGAAATAGGTTTAAAGACTCTCTCAATGCAAATCTAAAAGAAATGTAGTATAAAAAATTGGGACAAGCTGGCTTTCGAGTGCTCCAATTGGAGAACAGCCTTTACTGATGGTGTTATGGACTTTGAAGACGGTCGAAATTAGGACGAAAGAGAGAAATGAGCTAAGAGGAAGGCACGTTTGGGAAATCCTCACCATGAACGACTCCCACCAGGAAACTGTGGAAGGACGTGTGGACCCAGAATTGGCCTCCACCATCCATTATGTACTCACTATTAAGATCGTGTTCACGAAAGATAATCTTACTTGGCTACGTGTGATCACCAAAGAAGAAGATGAGAGAAAGTGGGGGAGGGGGTTTACGGCCTTTTAATGGACATGGACTTAATGGAAAATCCTCAGGGGAAGAGGCCATTCATGTCCACGCTCCCCCAACGTCCAGTTGGTCCAACACTTCCACCGTCGTGCTCCCCGAAAGGCGGCACCCACCTGGTAGGTTGAGGTGCACCTTGGGGAGGGGGATAGTGTCATGGGGCAGGAATCCGCTTCACCTGCTGAACAGCAGCCTGAAGGGGGAGAAGGGGGAGTGACTTCACCTGCAGCTTCAAGGCCTCCAAGGAGAAAGGGCTGATGAGAACCAGCCTTCTTAAGCAGAGGTCCCAGAAGCAGACACAGAAGGCAGAGAAGGAAAGAAAACTGCTGGTTACTTTTACTTTTTAACAATCTTCTTTCACGATATATTGTTTAATCGTTGGCGTATAGAAAGCAACCAATTTCTTTATTGAGCTTTAAGCTGTGCCAGAGATGCCCTTCTCCTCCAGTCAGGAACTGGCACATTCAGACAGCATGCGTGGCATCCCAGAAGACATGCAAGGCACTGAGCAGAATGGTTTCCTCCAGCGACTTGGAAGGACTTTACAATTCAGAAAGGCCAGACTGGAATGCAACGGAAGAAGGAGTCTCACTCTCTGTCCATCAGCTTGGGTGCTGGTGATGGAGACCATTCTCTTGAAGCGTAGCCCTGTGGAGGAAGAAGGACTTGGTATCCTCATGGCAGACGTTCCTTTTCTTTTTATGGGAGGCTTTGGCAGCAGCCACAGCGGTGCAGACAGGAGATCCTGGAAGAAAGAAGATATCTTTGAAGGAGGAGAGAACTCAGCGCTGCTTTGAGGGACATGTGAATGGGCTGCCACAGGCCATGAGAGGGGCCAAAAGAGCATCTCTGACTGCATGGCTTTAAAAGAGAATGAGGTGACTTAATGGAGGAGA
Source organism: Zootoca vivipara (assembly GCF_963506605.1). Lineage (NCBI taxonomy): Eukaryota > Metazoa > Chordata > Lepidosauria > Squamata > Lacertidae > Zootoca > Zootoca vivipara. Next base: position 8,061,284 of record NC_083288.1, read on the forward strand.
GGGTTGGTCAAAGGCTACTAGTCCTGATGGAAATGCTTCAGAATAGCCATTACAGGAAGTCCCAGGTGGGCATAGGGCTCTTGGGCTCAAATCCAGCTTGCAGCATTCTCACAGGCAACTGGGAGGACCCTGGGTAAAGAGGAGGCTGGAGCAGATGGGCCAATGGTCTGATCCTGCAGGCCCTTCTTGCGTGTTTCCTAAGGACGCCCTCCTCCCCCCCGTCCCATTACCTCTGAGGGGAGAAGCCCTTGTCTGGGCTCCAGTCCCTCCCAGGATGCGGCGGCTCCCAGGCTGAGTCGTTCCCTCGCTGCAAAGAAACGGAGACATCAGCAGGCGCCGCATCCTGGGAGGGACAGGAGGGTGGGGCAGGAGGGTGGGGGACCTGAGGAGGGGCATGTCTTCCTACCTGATCTTATAAGTTTCCCCAACCTGGCCTCCCCCTCCGTACGAGCATCTTGGCTCCGTCCCAGCTGGCCTAGCTCAGAAGCAGCAGCCAAAGTTTCCTCCCTCACTGAAATAACTCGAGATGTTCTTCAAATTGGAGGAAACTTTGGCTGCTGCTTCTGTGCCAAACAGGGCCGGAAAGGAGCAATGCCCGTATTATGGAGAAGGGGCAGTGGGGAAGAGTCGCGAGGGAATACAGCCGGGAGCCGCCGGGATGTTGTTTGGTTCTTCATCCCGGGAGCTAGATCTGAAGCCTCATCCCTATAGGCGTGGCCCTGTGGAGGAAGAAGGACATCATATGAGAATGGGGGCACAGAAGCAGCAGTCAAAGTTTCCTCCCTCTCTGAAATAACTTCAGATGATGTTTTAATGGGAGGAAACTTGGGCTGCTGCTTCTGTGCCAAACCGGGCCAAGAAGGAGCCATGCCCGTACGGAGAAGGGGCAGTGGGGCAGCACTGTGAGGGATCACAGCCGGGAACCGCCGGGATGTTGTCTGGTTCTTCACCCCGGGAGATAGATCTGGAGCCTCATCCCTTGAGGCGTGGCCCTGTGGAGGAAGAAGGACATCATATGAGAATGGGGGCACAGAAGCAGCAGTCAAAGTTTCCTCCCTCTCTGAAATAACTTCAGATGATGTTTTAATGGGAGGAAACTTGGGCTGCTGCTTCTGTGCCAAACCGGGCCAAGAAGGAGCCATGCCCGTACGGAGAAGGGGCAGTGGGGCAGCACTGTGAGGGATCACAGCCGGGAACCGCCGGGATGTTGTCTGGTTCTTCACCCCGGGAGATAGATCTGGAGCCTCATCCCTTGAGGCGTGGCCCTGTGGAGGAAGAAGGACATCATATGAGAATGGGGGCACATTCAGCTGTCTTAGCCACACCACAGATTGAAAGGCTTCTCTCTCCACTTTCACCGACATGGAGAATCCTGGCAATCCTGTAGTGGAAGCCAAGGACAATCAGATGTCCCACAAGAGCATCTTGGATGAGGTGGCTTTCAAAGAGGGTGAGACAATTGCATGGTGCAGAGCGTTATGCAAGGCAACCCAGTTGGAGGGAGGAATGCTTCTGAAAAGCACTTCCTGGAAGCCACAGGTGGGGAGAGTGTTCCTGGGAATCCCAAAACATGTTTCACAAGGATCCCTTCATTCCCTCTGCGCTCGTACGTGATGGTCACCACATCTCTCCAGGGATTTCGCCAGAACAAAATACACATTGGGGAAAGGCTCCCTCACTGCAAAGAGAACAGAAACATGGCGCATGAGGGTGGCACTCTCAGCCATATTAGCCTCAGTCTGGGGCAGGAGGGTGGGGGACCTGGGAAGGGGCATTTCCTCCTACCTGATCCTACATGCTTCTCCCACTACGTGATCCTACATGCTTCTCCCACTTGGCCTCCTCCGTACGAACGTCTCGGCTCCATCCCAGCCGGCCTAGCACAGAAGCAGCAGCCAAAGTCTCCTCCCTCTCTCAAATCAGTTGAGATGATGTATTCATTGGAGGAAACTATGGCTGCTGCTCCTGCGCCAAAGATGGCCGAGATGTGGTGTGGGCATGGGAGAGAATCACATCCCTTGTCCTGCACAGGTGGACCACAGAGACACATGTCCCATAAAACCATAGGAATATCTAAATCCAACTTCCTCATTCAGTTAGCAAGAGCACTGGGACAAACTTCCCCTTCCACAGAAGGTCACAGCATACCTCCACATTTTGGTTGGTTTTGTGGCACTGCTGGGCTGCTGCTCGGCCGGAGCCTTGATTGGGTCTCCCAAACTACGGCCCTGAGAAGGAAGAAGGACATTGTACTCTCTAGGGGATGGGGGTCCTGTGGGCCATTCCCAATAATTTTCTTCTAGGGCACATCGCCTTCAATATTTTCTCTCCCCCCCCCCCATCTGCCTTCCCAGCTCCCTCCCTTCCTCCCTCTCGTGCCTCCCCCCCCCCCAGCCACATCCCTCCTTCTCCTGCGTGGCACACAGCAACCCAGAAGCAGAGCAGGGAAAAGTGGGTCAACGGAGGCAGGGCCCTCCTGCGGTGGGGACATAGGGCCCCTGGGGGGCCAGCCCCCAAACTACAGCAGGGACAGCTTGAGTGCTGGCAAGGGAGCCTGGCCAGCTGACCCAGGGAAGGAGGGAGACAGAACAAGCACACCTGCCATGCTGCCTATGCCCACATCTCCACTGGCTGCCAATGATTGCTGCTCCTGCCTGGGCACATGACGGCCTGACCCCTGGCTTGGAAGGAGAGGGGCGAGGCGTTGGAGCAAGACAGGCCTGCTCCCCCACCCTCACCCCAGCCCCGTTTCACTCAGGTTGGTGCCACAATCTCCCGGCACATGTGGAGAGTGGATTCCCTATGGAATTAACATACCACAACTTCCAAGGAAGGTTTTTCAATGGCCCTGCGCCACAGGAGCCACTGTGGCCTTCCTCTCTGAGGAGCTGGGAGACAGAAAGGAAGACAAAAGCAGAGGAAGTAATCATCCAGTTATTCACAACAGAAAATATCATCTGGGGACCACAGCTGAGGACCTGCCAAGCTATCAACAGCTCAAGGCAAACCAGGGAGCCAAGCCACATGCACCAATGACGGCCTTGGAGCTCCTCTTACCTTCACAGTTCCTGTTCATCATTTTTGATGGGCAAGTATCTTGCTAAGACTCTCACCATCATCTGACAGGCATCCACGTCTCTCCAGGGATTTCGCCAGAACAAAGTAGACATTGGGGAAAGGCTCCCTCACTGCAAAGAAAACAGAAACATGAGCAGGTGCCTGGCTCACAGCCATGCTAGCCCCAGTCTAGCCCAATAATTTTCTTCTGGGCAAGGGGTTGGGGTGAGATGGGCCTGCTCCCCGCCCCCAGCCCTATTTGGCACATGTGGGGAATGGATTCCCCACGGAATTAACATACCACGATTTCCAGCGCCGGTTCCTCTATTCTTTGGCGCAACAGCAGCCGCTGTGGCCTTCCTCTCTGAGGAGCTGGGAGACAGAAAGGAAAATAAAAACAGAGGAAGTAACCATCCAGTTATTCACAAGAGAAAATATCATCTGGGGACCACAGCTGAGGACCTGCCAAGCTGTCAACAGCTGCGGACAAGTCAAGCCAGTGAGACAAGCCGCCATGCACTAGTGACCGGTGACACTAATAACAATAACAATATTTATATGCCACTCCTCTCCTCTGGGCCTCAGAGCTCCTCTTACCTTCACACACACTATCCATGATTTGTGATGGGTTAATACAAGACTCTCACGATCATCTGACAGGCATCCCTCTTGCAGGGCAATATAAGGCTTGCTTGCAAAGCGGCACTTTGTGTCATCAGCTGGCAAACAGGGGCCAGGCTGCTGGGTTGTCAGGCAGATGAATTAAGGAAAATAAAATCAGGGGGGGAGGGGGCAAAGTGTGCTGGGATGAGGCCTCCGTGGGTCAGGCCAGATGGTGCTGTTGGGGTGTGTGGTTATGCCTCCCCTTGTTGGACATCTTGCTCCCTTGCCGCGTACTTTAGCTGCTTGATAGAATCATAGTACAGTATGATAGAGTTGGAAGGGAACCCCTACAAAACGGGCTTTCCTCCCTAAAAAAGCTCAACAACCTGAACCCCCAAATATGGGGTAGATCACTGCCTGTTTTTAACTCTGTGAGTAGATTGCAGTCTCTAGGGAGTTGGCCACCCCTGTCCTATGGGTTTCCAGGTTCTCACCTTTGGAAAACTCTGTCATAGTGGAGACTGTTGTAGAAAGAGAACAGCTGTATAGGCCTTTCAGGCTTTGAAAGCGAGTTTGAATGTTGGGGTGGAGGGCAGATGAGAGTTTGTTGAGAGCAGTGGGTTCTAGAAGGGGGGCAAGGGGGGCTTCTGATTGGCTGCAGGAGCTTCCTTCACTCAATCAGAAGCCGTGTCGGACCTTCGGTTTCCAAAGTACGTTCGCAAGCCAGAGCACTCCTAATTATTTTATTTGTTGAATTTATACAGCACTCTTTCTCCCGAAGGAGGCCAGAATGGCATGGGATGTGGGTCTATTCTTGGCCGTTTCCCATAGATATGACACAGCTGAGGCACAATTGGGAACATTGTGTGAATAAAAACCACCGACTTAATTCCCTGCTTCTTTAGATATGTGTCAGCAATGCAGACCATTGTGGCAAACTTTATTTTCCTGTTGGATTGCTGCTAGATTCTAGCTTCCTCATATATAAATGTGGCAGAGACACTTGAAGAACAAGTACTGTTGCTTCCATCATGCCTCCTTGGACCCATCAACCCTTACATCCATCCCCTATTTTGCATGCTTAAATAATTCAATAAATAAACTCAATCAACAACAACAACAACTTTAGGGCTGTGAAAAATTCACTCGGTGTGTTTTGCTCTCTTTTTGTTGGTTATTCCCATTGCAGAAGAAGAAGAGGGTAGGGCTCTTTGTCTCCCTCCCAATCCCTTCCCCCACAAAAGCAGCCTTCCACTTTCCTTTCACTTGGCTGAATCAGGCCCCACAGGTTTAATCAGATGTGCATCCAAGGGCCAATTCTGACTATCTGTAAAATCTGCACCATATTTACCATACGGCCCTCTAAGGAAGCCTTTCCCATCCACTGTCCTGTTTTCCAAAGAGCGTTGTTGGTAGCGATGGATTTGGCTATCCATGCCAATGAGCCTTTGATAGTATGTCCACCGCGTAGGAGTCCCAACGAAAGCATAGCAGAAGGGGTGCTGCTGCCGCTATGGAGTTCGTGGTAGGGCTAAGCCTCTTAACTCTTCCTTTAGCACCATAGGATTGTAGAGCTCGGAGGGACCACAAGGATTATCCACCCCCTGCAATGCAGGAATCTTTCAACCAAAGTGGGGCTCGAACCCACGGCCCTGAGATTAAGAGTCAGGCTCTACAGACTGAGCCAGGATTGGTGGTCAGCATTTATTCTCGGCCCCTCTGGCAGTGAGGAACATAGCACCCCTTTGGCACATTTAGGCATGTTTTGGGAAGAAGCCAGAGGTCACCACTGTATAGTCTCCCATATTACATATTGAAGGCTGCATGTTATCTTTTAAATCCAAGCTTCCCAATTTTAAACACAATATATGCAGAAGAAGGTCTTGGGGCTTAGTGCCATAGGAAAAGATTTTAACCCTAAGATATTGGAAGTAATAGCTTGTGTATATATAATAACTACCCTCTAAGAATTTAATATGGGACCCAGGTGGCGCTGTGGTTAAACCACTGAGCCTAGGGCTTGCTGGTCAGAAGGTCGGCGGTTCGAATCCCTGTGACGGGGTGAGCTCCCGTTGCTTGGTCCCAGCTCCTGCCAACCTAGCAGTTCGAAAGCACGTCAAAGTGCAAGTAGATAAATAGGAACCGCTACAGCGGGAAGTTAAACGGCGTTTCCGTGTGCTGCTCTGGTTTGCCAGAAGCGGCTTTGTCATGCTGGCCACATGACCTGGAAGCTATACGCCGGCTCCCTCGGCCAATAATGCGAGATGAGCGCGCAAGAGAGTCGAGAGTCGGTCACGACTGGACCTAATGGTCAGGGGTCCCTTTACCTTTACCTAATAATTTAATAATCCACCTTCCCTTTTTCTCCTTTACAATATTAGTAGTATTCTAGAAACTGGAGGGGTTCTGCCTCGGAACATACAGGTTGACTCTGTGACAGACCAGAACCAAGATGTAACTGTCTGTACATCATGTTGCCGTGATCAAATCTGTTCTCATGAGAACTTTGGAACACAGATTGGTTTCATATCATTTACAGGCTGAGGGTTTATCTTCATACTTATGCAATAATCTGGTAGAAAATGTTGGGGCAAATTGATTATCTTTACTGATACTGAGCTCTTCCTGTGGTCAGCTATAGTTCCAAGCTGTCTATATAATATAGTTACTTAGAAAAGGAGTCCTATTTATTTCTATAGGGCTTAATTCCATCTAAGTGTGCTTAATCCTACGCTACTAGAACGGAACACTTATTGCTAGTTTGCTTGCAAAGCAGCACTTTGTGACATCAGTTGGCAAACAGGGGCCAGGCTGCTGGGTTGTCAGGCAGCTGAATTAAGAAAAATATAATCAGGAGGTCAAAGTGTGCTGGGACGAGGCCCCTGTGAGTCGGGCCAGAGGGGGCTGTTGGGGTGTGTGGTTGTGCCTCCCCTGGTTCTGCATTTTGCTTCCTCCGCCCGTTCCTTTGGCTGCTTGATGGTACAATTGGAAGGGATGTCATGGGTCATCTCATCCAACCCCGGCAATGCCAGGCTCCTGCCCACAACCACCCCTGGCTGGGCTCCAAGCCCCAAGCATCTTCTTAACAGCCAGATTATGTTGTTCCCGCGAGGGGCCGATTTATTGGAAAAACCGACTAAGAGTTTGTTTTTAAACAAAGAACTCTGCTTGGAATATAGTGATAAGCAGAGATGTTCTGAAAGTGAAACAAAACTCCGCCGTTCTCCCAGCATTGAGGCTCATCCACATGGAGACTAATCCTGTCCACAAGATTTATGTTGTCTGCTTGATGATGCTTTTGTGATGTTCTATTACGTCATTGTTATTTATTGTATGTAAGACAGTATGTGATTCATGCAAATGAAAACCAGCATAGAGGTATAATTTCTTGTGCTAAAAAACAAACAAATAAAGGGGGGAGAGGATCACATCTATCACCCCCATTGCTTGAGTTACACTGCTTGAGTTATCGTGCTTGAGTGTCACTGAGTTGCTGGGTCATGTGAATAGGCCTAGGATCCTGCCTCAATCCCACCCTGTTTAAGGGCTTATGCCAGTTTAAGACCAGCCAAACTCAGCTCAGCTGTCTAGGTTCTGGCTAAGTCAGGCTGAGGGAGATACTCCAGATTCTCTCCTGCTGAGCTGAGGATAAGGGAGTTAAGCCTGTGTAGTCCGGCTGCTCCAAGAACCTCCTAGCTCAAGCTAGAGATACAGTGGGTCCAGTGCTCATTGCAGTGGATCTTGCTATAGAAGGAGCAGAAGAAACTCCTTTAAAGAGTCTCAAAGCAGCTCACAATCTCCTTTCCCTCCCTCTCCCACAACAAACACTCTGTGAGGTGAGTGAGGCCGAGAGGCTTCAGAGAAGTGTGACTGGCCCAAGGTCACCCAGCAGCTGCATGTGAAGGAGAGGGGAAGCGAACCCAGTTCTCCAGATTCCGAGTCCCCCTCTCTTAACCACTACACCACGCTGGCTATAGGATTGCTCCTTTGGTCATAGAAATGTTTTTAGTATGTGAAGGTAGCAATTGTGAGTCACAATAATAGGAAAAAGTGCAAGCTGGCTTCAGTGGGGCAGAACTAGCCACCTAGAATGTATTTGGAAAATATAGGTGAAGAAGATGCCCAACCGTTGCTGATGGCTAGTGTGCCCTGGTGCCCATGCAGAGCAGCAATAAGTCAACAGATCCTGGAACAGATTTTTCCTTACTTTCTTCCTGCTCCTGGTTGTCAAAACTTTCAAGTTCTAAATGAGTGATGGGAAGCAGTCTCTCTTCAGGGTGGGGCCTCTATCCCTGCAGGATGCAACTTAGTGGGTCATCACAGCCCCTCAGATGTATGCCGTTCACACCATTTGTATTAGAATCGAAGAATTGTAGAGTTCGAAGGGACACTGGGGGTCATCTAGTCCAACCCCCTGCACTGCAGGAATCTTTTGCCCAACGTGGGGCTCGTGCCTTGCAGAGGGTTGGACTAGATGATCCTTGTGGTCCCTTCCAGCTCTACTATTCTTTGATCCCTTCTATGCCCATATCCTCTGAGACTAAAGGTTTTGTTGTACCCGGTTATTTCCAGTCCAATTTTCCCCACGTGTTTCTGACCAGGTCTAGAGGGGACTCCCTTATTTCACTCCCAGACTCCTTTCAAAAGTTGTTCCAATGTTTCTCTGAAATCTCTCTCCTTATTTGGATTTAATTTGGGAGGTTTTCTCACTCCGGGGACAGTCTTAGAGGCTGTGTGCTGATGAGCTGGTCTCTCCCTCTATAATGCCACACGATCATTTCCCAAATTGCGACAGCCTGAACCCTTCAGAGCTTGTGTTGCCCCAGTGGGGAGCTCGGGTTTTGCTTTGGTTTGGTTTGTCAAGTCATCAAGAAGAAGGAAAGAAAGATTAAACAGCAAGTACCTGGGTTATATATGGCAAAGAACAAGAACGTTCCATCTAAAATGTCCCTTTTCTATAGACTTTTTAATGTCTACAGTTCTACAGTGGCAGACATGAGGCAGAAATTGCCCTGAATAGAGATGTTTCCCCACTTTTTAAGAAAATACCCAATTACAAGACATTTTTACTGACAGTAAACACAGAACAAAGGGAAGATATTTAAGCATTTAATGTACCCTTTTCATCAAGGTAGGTGAGAGATTGTGTGTACAACTACTGTTTAATATGGTTTACTTGAAGCCACAGGGACACAGGTAAGAAACATTTTCATGAGAAGGAAGGAGTATGTGCACATCATACACCAAGTTTGTGTTCAACCAAACGATGAGGATTTCCCATTACTTCACTCTGTGCCGGGTCGTTCAGAATATCCTCAAAACCGGAATATTTCTCTGAGGCAGAAAATTCATCTTATCTTGACTTAACAACAACAATATTAACCGATATGTCCAAAGGATGAACAGGGAAATGTTCGCTCTTCTATTTATAACATCTCAGCTTTCAAATGCTTCAGCAGCTGAAACATCAGAATCTGGAATCTTCAGCTGAGATCCAAAGGCCTCTTCCTCTTCCTCCTCAGTCTGTTTTTTTATTTAAAAAGAAGAAGGGGGGAAGGAGAGTGGTCAAGGACAATGGGAGTTGTAGTCATGCAAGCCCTGTAGGAAGGCCCCAAAGGTCCCAAACCCGCCTTTCTCAGAAATTCACTGAGAGCATGAACACGTACGCTCAACTCGTAGGGTGTTCTCCCCTCCCCAGGCAAAATTCCCCTTCCTCTTACCAGCTCTCCTTGGGGGAGGCTTGGGCAGCATCCACAGCGGTGCCGACGGGAAATCCTGCAAGAAAGAAGGGATCATTGAAGCAGGGGAGAACGGGGCGCTAGGTACTGCTTCTTGGGCTCAGATCCTGTTTTCTGCTTTCCCAGTGGCATCTGGGTGGCCCCTGGGTAAAGAGGAGGCTGGACCAGGTGAGCCCTTGGCCTGATCCTGCATGCCCTTCTGGTGTGTTCCCTAAGCCCCCCCCTCCTCCCCCCTGTCCCCGTACCTCACAGGCGAGAGGCCGTTGTCTGGGCTCCAGTCCCTCCCGGAATGCGGCGGCTCCCCGGCTGAATTTTCCCCTCGCTGCAAAGGAAACGGAGACATCAGCCGGCGCCTGGCTCCCGGCCACGCTAGTCCCAGTCTGGGGCAGGAGGGTGGGGGACAAGGGAAGGGCATGTCCTCCTACCTGATCTTATTAATGCCCCCAACTTGGCCTCCGTACGGGCATCTTCCAGCCGGCCTAGCACAGAAGTAGCAGTCAAAGTTTCCTCCCTCTCTGAAATAACTTCAGATGATGTTTTAATGGGAGGAAACTTTGGCTGCTGCTTCTGCGCCAAGCCGGGCCGGGAAGGAGCCATGCCCGTACGGAGAATGGGCAGTGGGGCAGCACTGCGAGGGATCGCAGCCGGGAGCCGCCGGGATGTTTTCTGCTTCTTCATCCCGGGAGCAAGATCTGGAGCCTCATCCCTGGAGGCGTGGCCCTGTGGAGGAAGAAGGACATCATATGAGGAATGGGGGCACATTCAGCTATCTTAGCCACACCAAAGATTGAAAGGCTTCTCTCTCCTGGCAATCCTGTAGTGGAAGCCAAGGACAACCAGATGCCCCACAAGAGCATCTTGGATGAGGGGGCTTTCAATGAGGGTAAGAAAATTGCATGGTGCAGAGGGTTATGCAAGATAACCCAGTTGGAGGGAGGAATGCTTCTGAAAAGCACTTCCTGGAAGCCTCAGGTGGGGAGAGTGTTCCTAGGTATCCCGAAACATGTTTCACAAGGACCCTTCGTTCCCTCTGCCCTAGTACCTGATGTTCGCCACGTCTCTCCAGGGATTCCGCCAGAACGAAGTATACTATGGGGAAAGGCTCCCTCACTGCAAATAAAACAGAAACATGGCACATAAGGGTGGGGTGGGGGGGACACGGGAAGGATGCATTCCTATAATATGGGGCACTCAATTGGCATTTCCACTTACCTGAAGTGGGAGCCTTTCCCCCCTTGTTCTGGCCGGCCTCTCGCCTAAGGAAGAAAGAAGCTCAGTTAGTCTGATAGGTTGGAGGAGTTCCAGATAAATATATAGATAAGAACATCTATCTCTTTTCTTCTAAGGGCCATAATGGTAACTGAGAAATTAGGGGGAAAGATGGGCTAAGAAGGCAAGGAGGGCCACTTCTCCCCCAGATCCAGTTCCAGACACAATGTCTGCCTTAGTCTGAAGGAAGGAAGGACCTTGGGGGGTGGATGGAGAATTATAGGATTCATCTCCACAGAAGCATTCCCAACCAGATCCAGATTACCCAACGGACAGAGCAGGCACCGGCCTATGGGCCAGGAAACAACGGATCAGAATCAATACTGTTCGTTTTGCGTATTAAAATTGGATATTGCCGGTTGCTAAAATAAAAAATATATCAGATCGTTTGTGAGGAGCCCAGTGATATTTTGACTGTCTAGGCGCCTCCACAGGTTTTAATCTGGATCTGTGCCCAACCAAGGGCCAACTTTGGGCTCTCAAATGTCAACGGTGCCCTGTACACAGAGCCATAGCTGGGTGATCTTGCGCCCCTGGCAGAACTGTCCAGATTGCACCCCCTAGCCACTGACAAATTTGCTCTTCTTGCTGCCTCTCCTCCAACCCTCCACCCATTCAGTTCACCCTCCATTTAAAACCTTTTCCTATGAGGCAATAATTGATATTTTTATTTATAGACATTTTTATGGACATGATTTTAGCCGATTTTGTGTGCGTGCCCCTCACCTGCGCCCCTGGCGGGGGCCCACCTCACCACCCCCTAACTACAGCGCTGCCTGTACGACCCTACAATTTGGCACCCCTCCCCCTTGTTTGTCTGCAATGCTTGGGCCCCCTCTGCCATGTGGTATGCAGGCAGGATGATTGGGAAAACTTCCCCTGCCACACAAGGTCCCAGCATACCTGCGCACTGTGAGGTTCCCCCTGGCACCGCTGGGCTGCTGCTCGGCCGCCGGAGCAGAGCCTCCCAAACCACGGCCCTGCGAAGGAAGAAGGACATTCTACTCTCTAGGGGACAGGGGTCCTGTGGGCTGCCCCTAATAATTCTCTTCTGGAGAACATCAGCCTCAATATTTCTCCGCCCACCCACCTGTCTCCCTTCCCAGCTCCCTCCCTTCCTCACTCTGCTGCCTCCCCCCAGCCCCACTTCTCCTTCTCCTGCGTGGCACAGAGCGGCCCGGCAGCAACCAGTGGAGGCATGGCGCTCCTGCGGTGGACACATAGGGCCCCCGGGGGGAAGTCCCCAAATTTCTGTGGGGACACCCTGAGCGCTGGCCAGCTGATCCAGGGAAGGAGGGAAGCAGATCAAGCACCCCTGCCATGGTGCCCAAGCCCACGTCACCACTGGCTGCCATCTCTCAATGCTCCTGCCGGGGAACAGAATAGCCCGTCCCCTTACTCAGAAGCAGGAGGGTGAGAGGCTGGGGGGAGACAGGCCTACTCCCACCTCACCCCAGCCCCATTTCACACAGGTTGGTCCCATAACCTCCCGGCACATGTGGAGAATGAATTCCCCATGGAATAAACATACCACAACTTCAAGACAATCTTTGGGCATCTGTGCCCGGCGGCACAGCAGCCTCTTAGGTCCTGGGAGACAGAAAGGAAAATACAAACAGAGGAAGAGGTTACAGACGGGATATGCCAGGGAATCCCAAAGTCTAAACTCAGAGACCCTGGCTTATGTCTCTACCAGGCTCTCTGATGGGCCACCACCCCTTTGGGCATGTTTCTGTCTCTCTCCGAGGTGAGGCCCTGGCTTGGAAAGAAATCTGAGCCTGCACTTTCCCCCTGACTTCCAATCTGCCCTTCAATACTCCAAATCTACCATTCATTAATCTCTAGGGTTTAGGGGTGTCCCCCGCGAATGCATAATAATTTTTGCCTACATAGATTTTACAGCTACTGTTCCTATGAATTATTATTATTATTATTATTATTATTATTATTATCATTATCATTATTATTATTCCTTTATGTAATAATATGGGCCTCGGAGCTCCTCTTACCTTTGCAGACACTATCCATGATGAGTCTCTCACCATCATCTGACAGGCATCCCTCTTGCAGGGCAATATAAGGCTTGCTTGCAAAGTGGCACTTTGTGACATCAGCTGGCAAACAGGGGCCAGGCTGCTGGGTTGTCAGGCAGATGAATTAAGAAAAATAAAATCAGGGGTTCAAAATGTGCTGGGATGAGGCCACCATGGGTCAGGCAAGAGGGTGCTGTTGGCATGTGTGGTTATTCCTCCCCTGGTTCTGCATATTGCTCCCCTGCACATTCCTTTAGCTGCCTGATAGAATCATAGCATGGTAGAGTTGGAAGGGATCCCAAGAGTCATCTAGTCCATCCCACGCAATGCCAGGATCCTGCCCACTGCCAGCCCTAGCTGGGCTCCAAACTCTGACCATCTTCTTACCAGCCAGATGCACTGACCCCTTGCAATTCTGCATGGGGGGGGTGGAGAAAGGGGAGAGAAAAAGGTTTTGCTCTCTGTCCCTCAGGACATGGATATGAGAGCCACGCCATGCAGCCCGGCCAATATCTCAAGAGCCATCACAGGGAGGAGGGAGGAAGATTGCTTTCTTCTGCTCCAAAGGCCCGCGGGACCTGAAGCCATGCATTTATGTTACAAGAAAGGAAATTCCAACACTTGGAGGTTTTTAAGCAGAGGTTGGATGACTATCTGCCATGAATGCTTTATCTGTGATTCCTGCATTGCAGGGGGTTGGACTAGATGACCCTCGGGAACCCTCCCAACTCTACAATTCTATAATCCTATTATTTAAAGTGCATCCAATAAGCATTTAAAGCACATGACGTCCCCCAAATGATCCTGGGCATTGTAGCTTCCCTCTCACAGACCTACAATTCCCAGAAGCCCTGACAAACTACAACTCCCAGAATTCTTTGGGGAAATACACCTGCTTTTTAGAACATGGAGAAGGACCTGCAGTTCACTTCCCCCAAATTCCTAGGAAGCAGGAGCGGGAAGCTTATGTGCTTCGAATAGGATGATTTGACAGAGCAGGATGTATAAAATATTGCTCCAAAAGTTGGGTGCCTCCCCTCTCTCTGCCGAGTGGTGGCAAAAGCCCAATGGGTTCCAGGCTCTCACCTTTGGAGAACTGAGACATGGCGGACGGAAAGAGTATAGCAGGGTCCTTTCAAAAGGGACGTGACCCCCACAGGAGGGCAGCCTTCGCAAGGTGGATTCCAGACTTTCCTCCTCCTCTTCCTCCTTCTTCTCAGCACCCCTGCTCAAAGCATCTCTTTTCCTGCCACCTAAGCACCCACTTATCCCAGCCCCCTTCCAGATTCCCCCATCTCTGTTCATCTTCTCTTGCATTTCCAGTTAGTCTCTCCGGGGCCTTGAATTCTTTCTTAACTGCCCTTGCATCTTGTATTTCTCCCTTCAAAACCCAAATAATCCCAAATCCTACCATTTATCAATTTCCAGGGTTTAGTGGGTATTCCCCCCAAAATCTATATTTTAAAAAATGTGTAATTGGGTAATTGAAGTGATGATATTAGAATTCCCAATGGAATGTCAGGCAGGGAGGGAGGGGGAAAGAGAGAGAGTGGAATTCTGGTGGAGACAGAAGATTGATGGAGGCTTGGAAGGGAAGTTTGAATGTTGGTGGGAGAGGCTGTTGAGAGTCGGTTGAGAGCGGTGGGTTCTAGAAGGGGGCACCTGAAGCTGGGCAGGTCTGCTATTCAGCTTAGGATCAATAGTCCAGTCGCCATCGCCCGGGGCATGTGGCCGTTCCATGACAAGAGAAGAGGGGCTCTGCCAGCTGCCCAGGAACAGAATTCCCTCGGTTTAGGAGGGCCACGGAGCTAAGGCTTGGCTTCTACTGCTAAGGCCCAGTTGCCTCACACCACCCTCTCCAAACACCTGGAAAACAGCTTTACAGACCTGGGCTATACCTGATCATCGTCTTCCCAAACAACTTAATAATGTAATGGTGATGGTCAAGGAAAAAGGTTTAAAGACTCTCTCAATGCAAATCTAAAAGAAATGTAGTATAAAAAATGGGACAAGCTGGCTTTCGAGTGCTCCAATTGGAGAACAGCCTTTACTGATGGTGTCATGGACTTTGAAGACGGTCGAAATTAGGACAGAAGAGAGAAATGAGCTAAGAGGAAGGCACGTTTGGGAAATCCTCACCATGAACGACTCCCACCAGGAAACTGTGGAAGGACGTGTGGACCCAGAATTGGCCTCCACCGTCCATTATGGACTCAATATTAAGATCGTGTTCACGAAAGATAATCTTACTTGGCTACGTGTTCTCACCAAAGAAGAAGATGATAGAAAGTGGGGGAGGGGGTTTACGGCCTTTTAATGGACAGGGGCTTAATGGAAAATCCTCAGGGGAAGAGGCCTTGCATGTCCATGCTCCCCCAACGTCCAGTTGATACAACACTTCCACCGTCGTGCTCCCCAAAAGGCGGCACCCACCTGGTAGGTTGAGGTGCACCTTGGGGAGGGGGATAGTGTCATGGGGCAGGAATCCGCTTCACCTGCTGAACAGCAGCCTGAAGGGGGAGAAGGGGGAGTGACTTCACCTGCAGCTTCAAGGACTCCAAGGAGAAAGGGCTGATGAGAACCAGCCTTCTGAAGCAGAGCTCCCAGAAGCAGGCACAGAAGGTAGAGAAGGAAAGAAAACTGCTGGTTACTTTTACTTTTTAACAATCTTTTTTCATGATATATTGTTTAATCGTTGGCATATAGAAAGCAACCAATTTCTTTATTGAGCTTTAACCTGTGCCAGAAATGCCCTTCTCCTCCAGTCAGGAACTGGCACATTCAGACAGCATGCGTGGCATCCCAGAAGACATGCAAGGCACTGAGCAGAATGGTTTCCTCCAGCGACTTGGAAGGACTTTACAATTCAGAAAGGCCAGACTGGAACGCAACGGAAGATAGAGTCTCACTCTCTGTCCATCAGCTTGGGTGCTGGTGATGGAGAGCATTCTCTTGAAGCGTAGCCCTGTGGAGGAAGAAGGACTTGGTATCCTCCTGGCAGACGTTCCTGTTCTTTTTATGGGAGGCTTTGGCAGCAGCCACAGCGGTGCAGACAGGAGATCCTGGAAGAAAGAAGATATCTTTGAAGGAGGAGAGAACTCAGTGCTGCCTTGAGGGACAAGTGAATGGGCTGTCACAGGCCACGAGAGGCACCAAAAGAGCATCTCCGACTGCATGGCTTTAAAAGAGAATGAGGTGACTTAATGGAGGAGAGGGTTGGTCAAAGGCTACTAGTCCTGATGGAAATGCTTCAGAATAGCCATTACAGGAAGTCCAAGGTGGGCATATGGCTCTTGGGCTCGAATCCTGCTTGCAGCATTCTCACAGGCAACTGGGAGGACCCTGGGTAAAGAGGAGGCTGGACCAGATGGGGCAATGGCCTGATCATGCAGGCCCTTCTTGCGTGTTTCCTAAGGACCCCCTCCTCCCCCCGTCCCATTACCTCTGAGGCGAGAAGCCCTTGTCTGGGCTCCAGTCCCTCCCAGGATGCGGCGGCTCCCAGGCTGAGTCGTTCCCTCGCTGCAAAGGAAACGGAGACATCAGCAGGCGCCTGGCTCCCAGCCACGCTAGCCCCAGTCTGGGGCAGGAGGGTGGGGGACCTGGGAAGGGAGCATTTCCTCCTACCTGATCTTATAAGTATCCCCAACTTGGCCGCCCCCTCCGTATGAGCAATTTGGCTCCTTCCCAGCTGGCATAGCTCAGAAGCAGCAGCCAAAGTTTCCCTCACTGTAATAACTTGAGATGTTCTTTGAATTTGGGGAAACTTTGGCTGCTGCTTCTTTGCCAGACACGGCCAGAGAGGAGCCATGCCCGTATGGAGAAGGGGCAGTGGGGAAGAGTCGCGAGGGAATACAGTCGGGAGCAGAAGGACATCATATGAGAATGGGGGCACATTCAGCTGTCTTAGTCACACCAAATATTGAAAGGCTTCTCTCTCCACTTTCACCAGCCTGGAGAATCCTGGCAATCCTGTAGTGGAAGCCAAGGACAATCAGATGCCCCAGAAGAGCATCTTGGATGAGGTGGCTTTAAAAGAGGGTGAGACAATTGCATGGTGCAGAGGGTTATGCAAGGCAACCCAGTTGGAGGGAGGAATGCTTCTGAAAAGCACTTCCTGGAAGCCACAGGTGGGGAGAGTGTTCCTGGGAATCCCAAAACATGTTTCACAAGGATCCCTTCATTCCCTCTGCCCTAGTACCTGATGTTCGCCACATCTCTCCAGGGATTTCGCCAGAACAAAATACACATTGGGGAAAGGCTCCCTCATGGCGCATGAGGGTAGCGCTCTCAGCCATGTTAGCCTCAGTCTGGGGCAGGAGGGTGGGGGACCTGGGAAGGGGCGTTTCCTCCTACCTGATCCTACATGCTTCTCCCACTTAGCCTCCTCCGTACGGACGTCTCGGCTCCATCCCAGCCGGCCTATCACAGAAGCAGCAGCCATAGTCTCCTCCCTCTCTCAAATCAGTTGAGATGATGTATTCATTGGAGGAAACTATGGCTGCTGCTTCTGCGCCAAAGATGGCCGAGATGTGGTGTTGGCATGGGAGAGAATCACGTCCCTTGTCCTGCCCAGGTGGACCACAGACACATGTCCCATAAAACCATAGGAATATCTAAATCCAGCTTCCTCATTCAGTTCACAAGATCACTGGGACAAACTTCCCCTGCCACAGAAGGTCACAGCATACCTCCACATTTTGGTTGGTTTTGTGGCACCGCTGGGCTGCTGCTCGGCCGGAGCCTTGATTGTGTCTCCCAAACTTCGGCCCTGAGAAGGAAGAAGGACATTGTACTCTCTAGGGGATGGGGGTCCTGTGGGCCATCCCCAATAATTTTCTACTGGGGCACATCGCCTTCAATATTTTCTCTTCCCCCCCCCCATCTGCCTTCCCAGCTCCCTCCCTTCCTCCCTCTGCTGCTTCCCCCCAGCCACATCCCTCCTTCTCCTGCGTGGCACAGAGCAACCCAGAAGGAGAGCAGGGGAAAGTGGGTCAACGGAGGCAGGGCCCTCCTGCAGTGGGGACATAGGGCCCCTGGGGGGCCAGCCCCCAAACTACAGCAGGGACAGCTTGAGTGCTGGCAAGGGTGCCTGGCCAGGTGACCCAGGGAAGGAGGGAGACAGAAGAAGCACACCTGCCATGCTGCCTATGCCCACGTCTCCACTGGCTGCCAATGATTGCTGCTCCTGCCTGGGTACATGACGGCCTGACCCCTGGCTTGGAAGGAGAGGGGCGAGGAGTTGGAGGAAGCCAGGCCTGCTCCCCCACCCTCACCCCAGCCCCGTTTCACTCAGGTTGGTGCCACAATCTCCCGGCACATGTGGTGAGTGGATTCCCTATGGAATTAACATACCACAACTTCCAAGGAAGGTTTTTCAATGGCCCTGCGCCACAGGAGCCACTGTGGCCTTCCTCTCTGAGGAGCTGGGAGACAGAAAGGAAGTCAAAAACAGAGGAAGTAACCATCCAGTTATTCACAACAGAAAATATCACCTGGGGACCACAGCTGAGGACCTGCCAAGCTATCAATAGCTCAAGGCAAACCAGGGAGCCAAGCCACATGCATCAATGACGGGTGACGCTAATAATAATAATGATGGTGATGTTATTTCCATGCCACTCCTCTCCTCTGGGCCTTGGAGCTCCTCTTACCTTCACAGTTCCTTCTCATTGCCTCTGATGGACAAGTATCTCACCATCATCTGACAGGCATCCATGTCTCTCCAGGGATTTCGCCAGAACAAAGTAGACATTGGGGAAAGGCTCCCTCACTGCAAAGAAAACAGAAACATGAGCAGGTGCCTGGCTCACAGCCATGCTAGTCCCAGTCTAGCCCAATAATTTTCTTCTGGGCAAGGGGTTGGGGTGAGATGGGCCTGCTCCAAGCCCCCAGCCCTATTTGGCACATGTGGGGAATGGATTCCCCATGGAATTAACATTTCCAGCGCCGTTTCCTCTGTTCTTTGGCTCAACAGCAAAATATATTATTATTATTCCTTCATGTATATGCCGCTCATCTCCCCTTGGTCTCGGAGCTCCTCTTACCATCGCAGTTACCAACCATGATTTGTGATGGGTTAACACAAAACTCTCACCGTCACCTGACAGGCATCCCTCTTGCAGGGCAATATAAGGCTTGCTTGCAAAGCGGCACTTTGTGTCATTAGCTGGCAAACAGGGGCCAGGCTGCTGGGTTGTCAGGCAGATGAATTAAGAAAAATAAATATGGGGGGGGGGGGCAAAGTGTGCTGGGATGAGGCCACCGTGGGCCAGGCCAGAGGGGGCTGTTGGGGTGTGTGGTTGTGCCTCCCCTTGTTGGATATCTTGCTCCCCTGCCCTGTCCTTTTGCTGCTTGATAGAATCATAGTACAGTATGGTAGAGTTGGAAGGGAACCCCTACAAAACGGGCTTTCTTCCCTAAAAAATCTCAACAACCTGAACCCCCAAATATGGGGTAGATCACTACTTGTTTTTCACTCTGTGAGTAGATTGCAGTCTCTTGGGAGTTGCCCACCCATGTCCTATGGGTTTCCAGGTTCTGACCTTTGGAAAACTCAATCATATCCGTTACAGAAAGAAAGCAGCTGAACAGCAGTCCTTTCAGGCTTTGAGAGCGAGTTCGAATGTTGGGCGGGGGGCAGATGAGAGTTTGTTGAGAGTGGTGGGTTCTAGAGGGGGGCAAGGGGCGGCTTCTGATTGGCTGCAGGAGCTTCCATCACTCAATCAGACGCCGTGTCGGACGTTCGGCTTCCAAAGAACGTTCGCAAGCCGGAACACTCTTTATTATTTTATTTGTTGAATTCATATTGCACTCTTTCTCCCAAAGGAGGCCAGATTGACATGGGATGTGGGTCTATTCTTGGCCATTTCCCGTAGATATGACACAGCTGAGGCGCAACTGGGAACATTGTGTGAATAAAAACCACCGACTTAAAAGTTCCAATACTTACCTGCTTCTTTAGATGTGTGTCAGCAATGCAGACCATAGTAGCTAGCTTTCTTATTCTGTTGGATTGCTGCTAGATTCTAGCCTCCTCATATATAAATGTGACAAAGAAACTTGAAGAACAAATAGTGTTGCTTCCATCATGCCTACTTGGACCCATCAACCCTTACATCCATCCCCTATTTTGCATGCTTAAATAATTCAATAAATAAACTCAATCAACAACAACTTTGGGGCTGTGAAAAATTCACTCGGTGTGTTTTGTTCCCTTTTTGTTGGTTATTCCCATTGCAGAAGAAGAAGAGGGTAGGGCTCTTTGTCTCCCTCCCAATTCCTCCCCCCACAAAAGCAGCCTTCCACATTCCTTTCACTTGGCTGAATCAGGCCCCACAGGTTTAATCAGATGTGCATCCAAGGGCCAATTCTGACTATCTGTACTATCTGCACCCCATTTACCATACGGCCCTCTAAGGAGGCCTTTCCCATCCACTGTCCTGTTTTCCAAAGAGCGTTGTTGGTAGCGATGGATTTGGCTATCCATGCCAATGAGCCTTTGATAGTATGTCCACCGCGTAGGAGTCCCAACGAAAGCATAGCAGAAAGGGTGCTGCTGCCGCTATGGAGTTGTGGTAGGGCTAAGCCTCTTAACTCTTCCTTTAGCACCATAGGATTGTAGAGCTCGGAGGGACCACAAGGATTATCCACCCCCTGCAATGCAGGAATCTTGCAACCAAAGTGGGGCTCGAACCCATGACCCTGAGATTAAGAGTCAGGCTCTACAGACTGAGCCATGATTGGTGGTCAGCATTTAATCTCGGCCCCTCTGGCAGTGAGGAACATAGCACCCCTTTGCCACATTTAGGGGTGTTTTGGGAAGAAGCCAGAGGTCACCACTGTATAGTCTCCCATATTACATATTTAAGGTTGCATGTTATCTTATGAACACAGTTATAAATCCGAGCTTCCCAATTTTAAACACAATATATGCAGAAGGAGGTCTTGGGGCTTAGTGCCATATGAAAAGATTTTAACCTTTAGATATTGGAAGTAATAGCTTGTGTAGATATAATGTTGTTGTTGTTGTTTAGTCGTTTAGTCGTGTCCGACTCTTCGTGACCCCATGGACCATAGCACGCCAGGCACTCCTGTCTTGCACTGCCTCCCGTAGTTTGGTCAAACTCATGTTCGTAGCTTCGAGAACACTGTCCAACCATCTTGTCCTCTGTCGTCCCCTTCTCCTAGTGCCCTCAATCTTTCCCAACATCAGGGTCTTTTCCAAGGATTCTTCTCTTCTCATGAGGTGGCCAAAGTATTGGAGCCTCAGCTTCACGATCTGTCCTTCCAGGGAGCACTCAGGGCTGATTTCCTTAAGAATTGATAGGTTTGATCTTCTAGCAGTCCATGGGACTCTCAAGAGTCTCCTCCAGCACCATAATTCAAAAGCATCAATTCTTCGGCGATCAGCCTTCTTTATGGTCCAGCTCTCACTTCCATACATCACTACTGGGAAAACCATAGCTTTAACTATAAGGACCTTTGTCGGCAAGGTGATGTCTCTGCTTTTTAAGATGCTGTCTAGGTTTGTCATTGCTTTTCTCCCAAGAAGCAGGCGTCTTTTAATTTCGTGACTGCTGTCACCATCTGCAGTGATCAAGGAGCCCAAGAAAGTAAAATCTCTCACTGCCTCCATTTCTTCCCCTTCTATTTGCCAGGAGGTGATGGGACCAGTGGCCATGATCTTGGTTTTTTTGATGTTGAGCTTCAGACCATATTTTGCGCTCTCCTCTTTCACCCTCATTAAAAGGTTCTTTAATTCCTCCTCACTTTCTGCCATCAAGGTTGTGTCATCTGCATATCTGAGGTTGTTGATATTTCTTCCGGCAATCTTAATTCCTGCTTGGGATTCATCTAGTCCAGCCTTTCGCATGATGAATTCTGCATATAAGTTAAATAAGCAGGGAGACAATATACAACCTTGTCGTACTCCTTTCCCAATTTTGAACCAATCAGTTGTTCCATATCCAGTTCTAACTGTAGCTTCTTGTCCCACATAGAGATTTCTCAGGAGACAGATGAGGTGATCAGGCACTCCCATTTCTTTAAGAACTTGCCATAGTTTGCTGTGGTCGACACAGTCAAAGGCTTTTGCATAGTCAATGAAGCAGAAGTAGACGTTTTTCTGGAACTCTCTAGCTTTCTCCATAATCCAGCGCATGTTTGCTATTTGGTCTCTGGTTCCTCTGCCCTTTCGAAATCCAGCTTGCACTTCTGGGAGTTCTCGGTCCACATACTGCCTAAGCCTGCCTTGTAGAATTTTAAGCATAACCTTGCTAGCGTGTGAAATGAGCGCAATTGTGCAGTAGTTGGAGCATTCTTTGGCACTGCCCTTCTTTGGAATTGGGATGTAGACTGATCTTCTCCAATCCTCTGGCCATTGCTGAGTTTTCCAAACTTGCTGGCATATTGGGTGTAGCACCTTAACAGCATCATCTTTTAAAATTTTAAATAGTTCAGCTGGAATATCATCACTTCCACTGGCTTTGTTATTAGCAGTGCTTTCTAAGGCCCATTTGACTTCACTCTCCAAGATGTCTGGCTCAAGGTCAGCAACCACACTACCTGGGGTGTACGAGACCTCCGTATCTTTCTGGTATAATTCCTCTGTGTATTCTTGCCACCTCATCTTGATGTCTTCTGCTTCTGTTAGGTCCTTACCACTTTTGTCCTTGATTATGGTAATCTTTGTACGAAATGTTCCTTTCATATCTCCAATTTTCTTGAACAGATCTCTGGTTTGCCCCATTCTATTGTTTTCCTCTATTTCTTTGCATTGCTCATTTAAGAAGACCCTCTTATCTCTCCTTGCTGTTTTTTGGAAATCTGCATTCAGTTTCCTGTATCTTTCCCTATCTCCCTTGCATTTTGCTTGCCTCCTCTCCTCCGCTATTCGTAAGGCCTCGTTGGACAGCCATTTTGCCTTCTTGCATTTCCTTTTCCTTGGGATGGTTTTCGTTGCTGCCTCCTGTATAATGTTACGAGCCTCCATCCATAGTTCTTCAGGCACTCTGTCCACCAAATCTAAATCCTTAAACCTGTTCCTCACTTCCACTTTGTATTCATAAGGGATTTGATTCAGATTGTATCTTACTGGCCCAGTGGTTTTTCCTACTTTCTTCAGTTTAAGCTGGAATTTCGCTATAAGAAGCTGATGATCTGAGTTACAGTCAGCTCCAGGTCTTGTTTTTGCTGACTGTATAGAGCTTCTCCATCTTTGGCTGCAGAGAATATAATCAATCTGATTTCGATGCTGCCCATTTGGTGATATCCATGTGTAGAGTCGTCTCTTGTGTTGTTGGAAGAGAGTGTTTGTGATGACCAGCTTGTTCTCTTGACAGAACTCTATTAGCCTTTGCCCTGCTTCATTTTGAACTCCAAGGCCAAACTTGCCAGTTGTTCCTTTTATCTCTTGATTCCCTACTTTAGCATTCCAATCCCCTGTAATGAGAAGAACATCCTTCTTTGGTGTCATTTCTAGAAGGTGTTGTAGGTCTTCATAGAATTGGTCAATTTCACTTTCTTCAGCACCGGTAGTTGGTGCATAAACTTGGATTACTGTGATGTTAAAAGGTCTGCCTTGGATTCGTATCGAGATCATTCTGTCATTTTTGAGATTGCATCCTATTACAGCTTTTGCCACTCTTTTGTTGACTATGAGGGCCACTCCATTTCTTCTACAGGATTCTTGCCCACAGTAGTAGATATGATAGTCACCCGAACTGAATTCACCCATTCCCTTCCATTTTAGTTCACTGATGCCCAGGATGTCGATATTTATTCTTGTCATCTCATTTTTGACCACATCCAGCTTACCTCTATTCATGGTTCTTACATTCCAGGTTCCTATGCAATATTTTTCTTTACAGCATCGGACTTTCCTTTCGCTTCCAGGCATATCCGCAACTGAGCGTCCTTTCGGCTTTGGCCCAGCCGCTTCATCAGCTCTGAATCTACTTGTACTTGTCCTCCGCTCTTCCTCAGTAGCATGTTGGACGCCTTCCGACCTGAGGGGCTCATCTTTCAGCGTCATAACTTTTATATGCCTGTTGTCTTTGTCCATGGAGTTTTCTTGGCAGGGATACTGGAGTGGCTTGCCAGTTCCTTCTCCAGGTGGATCACGTTTAGTCAAAACTCTCCACTATGACCTGTCCATCTTGGGTGGCCCTGCATGGCATAGCTCATAGCTTCTCTGAGTTATTCAAGCCCCTTCGCCACGACAAGGCATTGATCCATGAAGGGGGTAGATATAATAACTACCCTCTAATAACTTAATAATCCACCTTCCCCTTTTCTCCTTTACAATATTAGTAATATTCTAGAAACCGGAGGGCTTCTGCCTCGGAACATACAGGTTGACTCTGTGACAGACCAGAACCAAGATGTCACTGTCTGTACATCATGTTGCCCTGATCAAATCTGTTCTCATGAGAACTTTGGAACACAGATTGGTTTCATATCAATTACAGGCTGAGGGTTTATCTTCATACTTATGCAATGCAGTAATCTGGTAGAACGTGTTGGGGCAAATTGATTTTAATTTACTGATACTCAGCTCTTCCTATGGCCAGCTATAGTTCCAAGCTGTCTATATAATATAGTTACAGTGGTACCTCTACTTACGAATTTAATGTGTTCCGAACGCACATTCGTAAGTCGAAAAAAATTGTAAGTCGAATCCCATAGGAATGCATTGGGAGAAAAAATTCGTAAGTATAAGCAACCCTATCTAAAAATTCGTAAGTAGAAAAAATCCTATCTAAACCGCATCCAAGATGGCGGACGGAGCTCCATTCATAAGTAGAAACATTCGTAAGTAGAGTTATTCGTAAGTAGAGGTAACACTGTACTTAGAAAAGGAGTCCTATTTATTTCTATAGGGCTTAAGTCCATCTAAGTGTGCTTAATCTTAAGCTACTAGTACAGAAAATTTATTGCTTGTTTGCTTGCAAAGCAGCATTTTGTGACATCAGTTGGCAAACAGGGGCCAGGCTGCTGGGTTGTCAGGCAGCTGAATTAAGAAAAATAAAATCGGGAGGTCAAAGTGTGCTGGGACGAGGCCCCCGTGGGTCAGGCCAGAGGGGGCTGTTGGGGTGTGTGGTTGTGCCTCCCCTGGTTCTGCATCTTGCTCCCCCGCCCGTTCCTTTGGCTGCTTGATGGTAGAATTGGAAGGGATGCCAAGGGTCATCTAGTCCACCCCAGACAATGCCAGGCTCCTGCCCACAACTACCCCTGGCTGGGCTCCAAACTCCAACCATCTTCTTACCAGCCAGATTTTGTTGTTCCTGCAAGGGGACAATGACAATAAAGATATCTAAATCTGAAATCAGATGCACAGACCCCTTGTGATTCTGCCTGGGGTGGAGAAAGGAGAGAGAGAGAGAGAGAGTCAGAGAGAGAGAGAGAGGTTTTGCTCTCTGTCCTTCAGGACATGGATATGAGAGCCACACCATGCAGCCCTGTCAATATCTCAGAGGAATCCCTTGGAAGACCGTAGACTCTCTTTCCTTGGAGGAAGAACTTTCTGACTGCAAGAGCTGTTTGACAGTGGGGAGAAATCCCCCAGGAGGCAGTAGACACTCCTTCCTTGGAGGTTTTTCAGCAGAGGTGGGATGGCCATCAGCCATGGATGCTTCAGCTGAGATTCCTGCATTGCAGGGGGTTGGACTAGATGACCCCTGGGTTCCCTCCCAATTCTACAGTTCTATGATGCTATGATTTAAGGTGCATCTAATGAGCATCTAAAGCACATGATGTCCCCCAAATGATCCTGGGCATTGTAGCTTTCCTCTCACAGACCTACAATTCCCAGAACCCCTGACAAACTACAATTCCCAGGATTGTTTGGGGGAAAGACACCTGATTTTTAGATCTGGGAGGAGAACCTGCAGCTCACTTCCTTGCAACCAGGAACGGGAAGAAGCTCATATGCTTCTAACAGGATGACTTCACAGAGCAGGGTGGATAAAATATTGTTCCGAAAGTGGGTGCCTCCCTCCCCTCTCTCTGCCGAGTGGTGGCAAGAGCCCACGGGGTTCCAGGCTCTCACCTTTGGTGAACTGAGACATGGTGGAGACTGTTGTGGCTTTAAGAAAGAGTAGAGTCCTTTCCAGAGGGACTTGTCCCCCACAGCAGGGCAGCCAGCCTTCCCAAGCTGGATTCAAGAATTCTGATGGAAAGTGGCCATTGGAGGAGGCTTGGAAAGGGAGCTTGAATGTTGAGGGGGGGGGAGGAAATTGAGTGTTGGTTGAGAGCGGTGGGTTCTGGGGTGGGGCAAAGCACGGATTCCAATTGGCTGCAGGGGCTTCCTGCACTCAATCGGAAGCCGCGTCGGACAGTCGGCTTCCAAAGAACGTTTGCAAGCCGGAACACTCACTTCCAGGGTTGCGGTGTTTGGGAGCTAAAACACTCGAGTTGCAAGGCATTCGAGATCCAAGGTACGACTGTATGTTCCTTTAATTTTTTATTTTTAAATGCTTTCCGTTTTAGGTTTGTCTTTGCTGAATGGAATTGTCTTAAATAAATGGTGTGAGCTATCTTGCGCAGTTGTGGAATCATGAGAAGTATTTTAAATAAACAAATGGCCATGAAGTTAAACCATCAGACGGATCGGTAGTCAAAAGTATTAATTCATCATGCCCTGCTTGTACTCAGACCAAAAGACACTGCAATACTCCCAATTTTTTTTCAGGATAACAGGATAACAGCGTTCCAAAACGAAGGTGCACTTTTCCATAGAAAGTAATGCAAAATGGATTAATCCGTTCCAGAGTTTTAAAAACAACCCCTAAAACAGAAACTTAACATGAATTTTACTATCTAACGAGAACATTGATCCATAAAATGAAAGCAGTAATCAATGTACTGTACCTTAAATTAAATAAAACAGTATTGTAGATGATAAAAATGAAATCTTAAAAATCTAAAAAAAATTCTTACCTCCACTGGTGATAGTCATTGTTTGGATGGGGGTCTTTTATCCATTTTCGCAGTCACACAATCCATCAAGCAGTAGCTGAACTAGGATCCACACAGTCACAAAAACAAATTAACTGCAAAACCCTCAAAACCAAAACCGCAAAAGAAATAACAAAAACAAAAGCACTAAATATAAGCTCCAAATATCACCTCAGAACACTGCAATCGGAAACAGAAGGCTTGAATTACTATGGGGGGAGGGGGGCGCACACGAGCAGCGCAACAGGAAACACAGGGGGACTCAAAACGGAGCATGTTCGTCTTCCGATAAAAGTTTGGAAAAAACGGAACACCTACTTCCAGTTTTGCAGCATTCGGGTTTCAAGTTGTTTATGAACTAAGCTGTTTGAAAAGCGAGGTACCACTGTATCGAAAAACTCCCAATAATGTGCCCACCTTCTCCTACCATCTGGAACTAAGGAGCTGGGCTTTCAGATCAGAGGAAATCACTTCAGGTCTGGTTTCCACTTCTGCTCCTTTCCTTTTTTTCTTGTTGAAAACAGCATCTTCAGGTATTCCAGTTGCTGATTGTGGTCCTACCTTGTATTTTATCCCCACCTTTAGCACACATATTCTCAGCGGAGGAACCAGCTTTATGAGTCAGGGTTAGGAACCGATTTATTGGAAAACCTACTAAGAGTTTGTTTTAAAACAAAGAACTCTGCTTGGAATATAGTGATAAGCAGAGATGCTCAGAAAGTGAAACAAAACTCCGCCGTTCTCCCAGCACTGAGGCTCATCCACATGGAGACTAATCCTGTGCACAAGATTTATGTTGTCTCCTTAATGTTGCTTTTGTGATGTTCTATTACGTTATTGTTAATATTATTTATTGCATGTAAGCCAATTTGCGATTCATGCAGATGAAAAGCAGCATAGAAATATATTCTCTTGTGCTACAAAACAAACAAAAAATAAAGGGGGGAGAGGATCACATCTATCACCCCCCCATTGCTTGAGTTACGCTGCTTGAGTTATCGTGCTTGAGTTTCACTGAGTTGCTGGGTCATGTGAATAGGCCTAGGATCCTGCCAAAATCCCACCCTGTTTCAGGGCTTATGCCAGTTAAGACCAGCCAAACTCAGCTCAGCTGTCTAGGTTCTGGCTAAGTCAGGCTGAGGGAAATACTCCAGATTCTCTCCTGCTGAGCTAAGGGAGTAAAGCCTGTGTAGTCCGGCTGCTCCAGGAACCTCCTGGCTCAAGCTAGACATCCAGTGGATGCAAACCTGCCCATCCCAGTGGACCTTGCTATAGAAGGAGCAGAAGAAGCACCTTTAAGGAGTCTCAAAGCAGCTCAAAATCTCCTTTCCCTCTCTCCCCCACAACAAACACTCTGTGAGGTGAGTGAGGCCGAGAGGCTTCAGAGAAGTGTGACTGGCCCAAGGTCACCCAGCAGCTGCATGTGGAGGAGAGGGGAAGCGAACCCAGTTCTCCAGATTCCGAGTCCCCCTCTCTTAAACACTACACCACGCTGGCTATAGGATTGCTCCTTTGGTCATAGAAATGCTTTTAGTATGTGAAGGTAGCAATTGTGAGTCACAATAATAGGGAAAAGTGCAAGCTGGCTTCAGTGGGGCAGAACTAACCACCTAGAATGCATTTGGAAAATATATGTGAAGAAGATGCCCAACCGTTGCTGATTGCTAGTGTGCCCTGGTGCCCATGCAGAGCAGCAAGAAGTCAACAGATCCTGGAACAGATTTTTCCTTACTTTCTTCCTTCTCCTGGTTGTCAAACCTTGAAAGTTCTAAATGAGTGATGGGAAGCAGTCTCTCTTCAGGGTGAGGCCCTCTATCCCTGCAGGATGCAACCAAGTGGGTCATCACAGCCCCTCAGATACATGCTGTTCACACCATTTGTATTAGAATTGTAGAGTTCGAAAGGACACTGGGGGTCATCTAGTCCAACCCCCTGCACTGCAGGAATCTTTTGCCCAACGTGGGGCTCGTGCCTTGCAGAGGGTTGGACTAGATGATCCTTGTGGTCCCTTCCAGCTCTACAATTCTTTGATCCCTTCTATGCCCATATCCTCTGAGACTAAAGGTTTTGTTGTACCCGGTTCTTTCCAGTCCGATTTTCCCCACGTGGTTCTGACCAGGTCTAGAGGGGACTCCCTTATTTCACTCCCAGACTCCTTTCAAAAGTTGTTCCAATGATTCTTTGAAATCTCTCTCCTTATTTGGATTTAATTTGGGAGGTTTTCTCACTCCGGGGACAGTCTTAGAGGCTGTGTGCTGATGAGCTGGTCTCTCCCTCTATAATGCCACATGATCATTTCCCAAATTGCGACAGCCTGAACCCTTCAGAGCTTGTGTTGCCCCAGTGGGGAGCTCAGGTTTTGGTTTGGTTTCGTTTGGTTGCATTTATAGGAAAATCTTACTCATTGTTTTTAAAAGCTGGCATGTCAAGTCATCAAGAAGAAGGAAAGAAAGATTAAACAGCAAGTACCTGGATTATATATGGCAAAGAACAAGAACGTTCCATCTAAAATGTCCCTTTTCTATAGACTTTTTAATGTCTACAGTTCTACAGTGGCAGACATGAGGCAGAAATTGCCCTGAATAGAGATGTTTCCCTACTTTTTAAGAAAATACCCAATTACAAGACATTTTTACTGACAGTAAACACAGAACAAAGGGAATATATTTAAGCATTTAATGTACCTTTTTTCATCAAGGTAGGTGAGAGATTGTGTGTACAACTACTGTTTAATATGGTTTACTTGAAGCCACAGGGACACAGGTAAGAAACATTTTCATGAGAAGGAAGGAGTATGTGCACATCATACACCAAGTTTGTGTTCAACCAAACGATGAGGATTTCCCATTACTTCACTCTGTGCCGGGTCGTTCAGAATATCCTCAAAACCGGAATATTTCTCTGAGGCAGAAAATTCATCTTATCTTGACTCAACAACAACAATATTAACCGATATGTCCAAAGGATGAACAGGGAAATGTTCGCTCTTCTATTTATAACATCTCAGCTTTCAAATGCTTCAGCAGCTGAAACATCAGAATCTGGAATCTTCAGCTGAGATCCAAAGGCCTCTTCCTCTTCCTCCTCAAGCTGTTTTTTTATTTAAAAAGAAGAAGGGGGGAAGGAGAGTGGTCAAGGACAATGGGAGTTGTAGTCAAGCAAGCCCTGTAGGAAGGCCCCAAAGGTCCCAAACCCGCCTTTCTCAGAAATTCACTGAGAGCATGAACACGTACGCTCAACTCGTAGGGTGTTCTCCCCTCCCCAGGCAAAATTCCCCTTCCTCTTACCAGCTCTCCTTGGGGGAGGCTTGGGCAGCATCCACAGCGGTGCCGACGGGAAATCCTGCAAGAAAGAAGGGATCATTGAAGCAGGGGAGAACGGGGCGCTAGGCACTGCTTCTTGGGCTCAGATCCTGTTTGCTGCTTTCCCAGTGGCATCTGGGTGGCCCCTGGGAGAAGAGGAGGCTGGACCAGGTGAGCCCTTGGCCTGATCCTGCATGCCCTTCTGGTGTGTTCCCTAAGCCCCCCCCTCCTCCCCCCTGTCCCCGTACCTCACAGGCGAGAGGCCGTTGTCTGGGCTCCAGTCCCTCCCGGAATGCGGCGGCTCCCCGGCTGAATTTTCCCCTCGCTGCAAAAGAAACGGAGACATCAGCCGGCGCCTAGCTCCCAGCCACGCTAGTCCCAGTCTGGGGCAGGAGGGTGGGGGACAAGGGAAGGGCATGTCCTCCTACCTGATCTTATTAATGCTCCCAACTTGGCCTCCGTACGGGCATCTTCCAGCCGGCCTAGCACAGAAGCAGCAGTCAAAGTTTCCTCCCTCTCTGATGTTTTAATGGGAGGAAACTTTGGCTGCTGCTTCTGCGCCAAGCCGGGCCGGGAAGGAGCCATGCCCGTACGGAGAATGGGCAGTGGGGCAGCACTGCGAGGGATCGCAGCCGGGAGCCGCCGGCATGTTTTCTGCTTCTTCATCCCGGGAGCAAGATCTGGAGCCTCATCCCTGGAGGCGTGGCCCTGTGGAGGAAGAAGGACATCATATGAGGAATGGGGGCACATTCAGCTATCTTAGCCACACCAAAGATTGAAAGGCTTCTCTCTCCTGGCAATCCTGTAGTGGAAGCCAAGGACAACCAGATGCCCCACAAGAGCATCTTGGATGAGGGGGCTTTCAATGAGGGTAAGAAAATTGCATGGTGCAGAGGGTTATGCAAGATAACCCAGTTGGAGGGAGGAATGCTTCTGAAAAGCACTTCCTGGAAGCCTCAGGTGGGGAGTGTGTTCGTAGATATCCCGAAACATGTTTCACAAGGACCCTTCGTTCCCTCTGCCCTAGTACCTGATGTTCGCCACGTCTCTCCAGGGATTCCGCCAGAACGAAGTATACTATGGGGAAAGGCTCCCTCACTGCAAATAAAACAGAAACATGGCACATGAGGTTGTGGTGGGGGGGACACGGGAAGGAAGCATTCCTATAATATGGGGCACTCGATTGGCCTTTCCACTTACCTGAAGTGGGAACCTTTCCCCCCTTGTTCTGGCCGGCCTCTCGCCTAAGGAAGAAAGAAGCTCAGTTAGTCTGATAGGTTGGAGGAGTTCCAGATAAATATATAGATAAGAACATCTATCTCTTTTCTTCTAAGGACCATTATGGTAACTGAGAAATTAGGGGGAAAGATGGGCTAAGAAGGCAAGGAGGGCCACTTCTCCCCCAGATCCAGTTCCAAACACAATGTCTGCCTTAGTCTGAAGAAAGGAAGGACCCTGGGGGGTGGATGGAGAATCATAGGATTCATCTCCACAGAAGTATTCCCAACCAGATCCAGATTACCCAACAGACAGAGCAGGCACCGGCCTATGGGCCAGGAAACAACGGATCAGAATCAATACTGTTCGTTTTGCGTATTAAAATTGGATATTGCCGGTTGCTAAAATAAAAAATATATCAGATTGTTTGTGAGGAGCCCAGTGATATTTGGACTGTCTAGGGGCCTCCACAGGTTTTAATCTGGATCTGTGCCCAACCAAGGGCCAACTTTGGGCTCTCAAATGTCAACGGTGCCCTGTACGCAGAACCATAGCTGGGTGATCTTGCGCCCCTGGCAGAACTGTCCAGATTGCACCCCCTAGCCACTGACAAATTTGCTCTTCTTGCTGCCTCTCCTCCAACCCTCCACCCATTCAGTTCACCCTCCATTTTAAACTCTTTGTTATGAGGCAATAATTGATATTTTTATTCATAGACATTTTTATGGACATGATTTTAGCCGATTTTGTGTGCGTGCCCCTCACCTGCGCCCCTGGCGGGAGCCCACCTCACCACCCCCTAACTACAGCGCTGCCTTACGACCCTACAATTTGGCACCCCTCCCCCTTGTTTGTCTGCAATGCTTGGGCCCCCTCTGCCATGTGGTACCCAGTATGCAGGCAGGATGATTGGGAAAACTTCCCCTGCCACACAAGGTCCCAGCATACCTGCGCACTGTGAGGTTCCCCCTGGCACCGCTGGGCTGCTGCTCGGCCGCCGGAGCAGAGCCTCCCAAACCACGGCCCTGCGAAGGAAGAAGGACATTCTACTCTCTAGGGGA